>NC_064848.1:148993421-149593421 GCF_024139225.1 Suncus etruscus | reverse complement strand
GTAACCCCTGAGCATCAAACGGGTGTGGCCCAAAAAACAAAACAAAACAAAACAAACAAACAAACACAAAAGATACTGTCCCAGAAAATAGTAAAACGTGGCTTTTGAGCCAGAGAGACGGTCCCATGGGCTCAGTGTATGTAGGAGGCCTGGGTTGGATCGCCAGCACCAACCACATGGCCCTTGGCAAGCACCCATGGGAATGGATTCTGATTTGCTGTTTGATTTCAGCTCACCCCTCCCTGGAAATGTACAGTGGGATTCAACACAGGGGATGAAGGGGCAGAATGGAACCCATTAGAAGGCATTATTGGGGGGGGGGGAGTTGTTTTGCTTTCCACAGTCTGCAGGTTTTTTTTTTTGTTGTTGTTATTGTTTTTTTTGCAGTCTGCAGTTTTATCTGCAGTTTGGGAATAGAACCTGGAACCCAGGTTAGCCTATGCAAGGCAAATGCCCCATCTGCTATACTTGCTTTTTTGTTCGTTTGTTTTGGGGCTACACCCGGTGATACTCAGGGGTTACTCCTGGCTCTGCACTCAGAAATCACTCCTGGCTTGTGGGAACATACGGGATGTCAGGATTCGAACCACTATCCGTCCTGGATTTGGCTGCGTGCAAGGCAAACGCCCTACCACTGTGCTATCACTACAGCCCCTGCCATATTTGCTTGAACTCTCTGCTGCCCCAAATAATCATCACTAAAGAAACTGTCGAGGGCCAGAGCAATAGCATAGTGGGTAGGACGTTTGCCTTGCTTGCAAATCCAGGGCTACCCATATGTTCCCCAGAGCCTGCCAGGAATAACTCCTGAGTGCAGAGTCAGTAGTAACCCCTGAGAGCCACAGAGTGTGGCCCCCTAAAAAACAAAACAAAACAAAAAACCTGTCAGGCCAGAGCAATAGCACAGCAGATAGGGCATTTGCTTAGCACACGGCCAACTCAGGTTCGATTCCTGATATCCCATGTGGTCCTCCAAGGCTGCCAGGAGTGATTTCTGTGTGCAGAGCCAGGAGTAAACCCTGAACACCGTTGGCTGTGCCCCCCCCAAAAAAGTTTACACGTTTAAATGTTTGTTTCTTTTGGTAACAGTCTTTAGAGAACATCATATGACTCAGACCCAAACCTTGGAGAGTGACTACCATTTTTTTCTAGAGGGTAGAAACAAATGGCAAACGTTGTTGTTGTTGTTGTTGTTGTTTTGGGGGGGTCACACCCAGCAGCGCTCAGGGGTTACTCCTGGATCTATGCTCCTGGCAGGCTCGGGGGAACCATATGGGATGCCGGGATTCAAACCACCGACTTCTTCATGCAAGGCAAATGCCTTACCTCCATGCTATCTCTCCAGCCCCAGAAGCCAGGGAGAGTCTTTCTCTTCCTGTCTCTTCATGGGCAGGATGTTGGGTAAGTGCAGAGAGAGGACAAGCATTTGGGCTTGTGGGTGGAGGTGGGAGACAGCATTAAATTTCCCTTCTTTCTTTTTTCCTTCCTCCTATGGTCCCCTGAGCCTCAAGATGAGTGATTCCCAAGGGAGGGAAGTGAAAAGCATTTATTTGTTTGCCTCGCACACAGCCCAGAGGACCCAGATTCAATTCCTGACATTGCATTTGGTCCCCAGAGCACCACTCTAAGTATAGAGCCATGATGAATGTGGCCTGAAAACCAAAAGAAAACCAAAAAGAGGGGCCAGAGAGATAGTACAACAGGTTATATGGGGCTGACCCAGTTTGGGTCCCTGGCACCACACATGCAGCCAGAAGTGATTTCTGAGTACAGAACCAGGAGTAAGCCCTGAGTACCTCCTGGGGTGCCCTCCCGCCCCAAAGAGTCCGAGCTTCTTTGAAGATGTGGTGGAGGGTGGCGCTTGGATTTCAAGACTATTCCTGCTACTGGCAGATCAATCAATGGGAGACAACTCAGAGGCTGAGCCCCCTGGGTTAAATCCCCGGCAAGCCTGGCACCTTAGCAACTGCCAAGATTGACTCCCAAGACAGAGCTCCCACTCGCAGCCAAGCACTGCTGGGAGTGGCCAAAATAAAAATCAACAACAAAGAACACATTAAAACTTTTTGGTTGTGTGTATGTGTATTTGTCTATGTGTGAAGGCACACCCGGGAGTACTCAGGCTCTGTGCTCAGAAATCACTCCGAGTAGCATCTGGGGGGACCATATGGGTTACCAAGGATCCGACTTAGGTCTGCCACGTGCAAGGCAAACGCCTTACCTGTTTTCCTAATTCTGAAGCCCAATTTTGATATCTTTGGAGAGGGTTTCACAACCAGCAGAATGGCATTTGGGGCTCCATATGGGGTACCTAGGATAAAACCTAGGTCTGCCACGTGCAAGGCAAGCACCTTACCTGTGTTTACTAACTCTGAAGCCCTGTTTGGTGTCTTTTGGGGGGTGGGGTCACGACCAGCAGAATACTCAAGAGTGCATTATTGGCCCTTTGCTCCGGGAATTGGTTCCAGCGCTGCTCCAGGGACCTTGCAGCAGCAGTACTGGGGGACTTGAACCCGGGTTTGCTGCACGAAAATCAAGTGCACCAGCAGGGTGAGTGCTACCTCCCGGCCGGAAATAAATTTAAAAAGCGCTTTTCTTTTTCTTTTCTTTTTTGAGAAAAGATGATCTTCAAGGCATTTTCTTCCCAGATTCTGTTTTTCCTCACCGTCTCTCTCCAACTCACTAACACCCTTGGTCCTCCCCTGCCCATAGTCAGGGTCAGGGAGGTCTCGGCTGGCTCGCAGTTGCAACCCGTTTGCCTCCAGCTCCCAGCGACCCGGAGCCCAGGTGCGCTGGAGCCTCGGGACTACAACTCCCGGCATGCCACGGGGCGGGCGGTCACGTGAGCGCCCGGAAACCCTGGCCGCGGCCCGGGGGTGAGGTGGCGGGCGGGGGCGGCGATCAGCGAGCCGAGTGCGGATCCTACACCATCGGGTGTGACGCGGCGGGCTCAGCCCCTGGCGGGTGCGCGACCCGGGGAGGGGGTCTGCAGCCCGGCTCTGGGCGGAGGGAGGTGGGATCCCCGCGGGACAAACAGGGGCGTCGAGGGGAGTCCCGGGGACCCCAATCCCTGGCACCGCGTGCGCGGCGTGGGGATGCACGATGGGTGTGGCGTCTGTCCGCTTTCTGCAACTAAACCTGGCTGGCTGTAGGCCCTGCAGGGCAGAAGGGAGCGGGGTGGCATGGGGGGAGAAGGGAGGCGGAGGCCTGGGCCCCGGCCTGCAATGCATGCATGCATTGACCTGGAGAGGTGGAAGGGTCTTTTTGCAGGTCAGGTGGGAAGGTTTGGGAAAGAATCACTTTTTCTTGTCTCTTTTTTGGGTGTGTGTGTGGGGGGGGGGCTTGGGGCACACTTGTCTGGTGCTTAGGGTTTACCTAATGGCTCTGAGCTCTGGGATCTGACCTGGCATGGCTGGGGTGGCAAGGGGGGTCCATATGGGATGCTGGGGGAATCGAACCCACGTCTGGAGCCTGTAAGGCAAGATTCGCTGCACTGTCTGGGAACTTTCCCCCACCCCCTTCTTTTTTACAGTTACAGTAAGGGAATTGGGGCTAATGACTTCATCATGCCTTCATTGTTCTTTGTGCGATGTGATCTGTGTTTTTCTCTTTTTAATAGTGACTAATGAGGTTTGGGAGGTAACTCGAACTGAAATGTATTTGGGGAGACATTTCCTTGACTCGGTGAGTGAAGATCTGACTAAACCTTTCTTCAGTATTTTGGTGTTTAAATAATCTCCCCCGATCTTTCCCTTTTGGTGGCTGGCAAGTAGGTAGCTGTTTCTTAAACAAGATTCTATGGTAAGAACTCTCAATGATCTCATTTCTTCATGAAAGGAAGAAATTGAGGCTCAGAGAAGTCTTCAGTGGAGGATTGAAGCTTAACTTTTTTGTGGGCCACAGCCAGCAGTTCTCGGGGGTTACTTGTGGCTGTGCTGGGGGGACCATATGGGATTCCAGAGATCGACCACAAGGCAAACGCTGTTCTATGGCTAGCCCCCAGCTTGATCTTAAATGCCATTTTGTGGCTCACACGCAGGTCCTGATGCTTTTCTGTGCGGTAAGCTCTAGTTTCCAGCACAGGAAATAACCCTGAAACACTACTTTGATAAAGGTCATGTCAGAATTCTGAATCCACCCTGTTCATCTGTGATAATAGAATGTTCCAGCAATGACCATTTACTTGTCTAGGAAAGGATTTTTTTTTGGTAGCTTGTTTTGTTTATTGAGGTGGGGGGCACACTTTGCAGTTCTCAGAGCTAATTCTTGGCTTTGCACTCAGGGACCATATGGAATGCTGGGGATCCAACCCAGGTTGGCCATGTGTAAGACAAGTGCCCTTCTTGCTATACTAACACTCCAGACCCATAGCAAGGAAAGGATTTTTTCATTTTGAAAAGGAGTTAAATCTTCAACCAGGGTTCTATCCTAGGCATAACATGTGATCCCCAAAGTGCTGTCAGGAGTTATCCCTGAACACAGCTGGATGTAGTACAAACAAAGACACCCCCCAAAAAAGAGGAAGAAAGAAAAGTTGTCTTTGGAATCTGTTCAAAACAAGTACGAAGAATGTTGCTTGGTGGAACAAGAGTGGAATAAGAGTATTTTGCAGATAACTGATAGGTACTTTTTATCTGTGGTCATGAAACCATTTAAGTGAATGAAAGTACACTAGTTAAGGGCATCAAATGAGGTAATGTGGGATTTGAAAAACCCAGAAGGGCTGGAGAGATTGTACAACAGGTAGGGCACTTGCCCTGCACTAGGCAAACCTGTGTTCCATTCCCTGCACCCCATATGATTCCCCCTTCTTCCCCCCTACGATTCCCCCCTGCACTGCCAGGATTGGCTTCTGAGTGCAGAGCCAGGATTAGTAAAGTCTTAAAGCACTGCCAATTGTGGCCTAAATCCAAAACCTAAAGTAATTAGTAAGGAAACTCTCTGGAAGTGTGGGACTGCTGGTTTGGACCTCCTGGTGCCATGCAGAGGACTCCCTATGAGTTTACATCCCAGGGGGTGCTGCTCTGCAGCCTGCGCCTTCCACTCCCCAGCCTGAACTCCAGACCTTTGAGCTCGCTCCCTGGCTTTCCCTGCATTTCTATACATAATGACATTTTTATGTTGGATTCATAGCTCTGCGTTGTTGCCTTTGAGTGGGAGGTTTCTAATTATAGCCTGGGTTCTTCCCTTTGAACTTTTCCTCTTCAACAGCACAGCATAGGGCGTGGGTTCGAGTTTAAATACCTACTCACCTCCTCAGAGGTCCTCCTTTCCAAATTCTAGGATCTTCTTTGGGATGTGGGGAGCAAACTGGCAGCTGGCAAGGCAATCACTCTACCTGCTATACTATCTCTCTGACTCCTCCTTTAAGCTTTCTAACAGATTTGGATGAAGCTTAGAGTAAATGTAACCAACCAGTGGAGAAGGGAAGAGAGAGTGATGAGAGAGGTGGTCATTGATGGGGCATCATCAGAATGAACCAAGCTCTGGAGGAAACCTTGCTTGAGGAAAGCTTTTTAGGCAGTGGTATAGCCAAGGATCCAGAGGAAGAAGGGATTAGGTGAGGCAGATGGGCTGATATTAAACAGGAAATGCTACCTCCTGGTGTAAGCTGGAGGGTGGGGAGATAACAAAAAGCACCATAACAGGGTCCCAAGAGCACTGGGCAGCTGTGTGCGTGTGTCCATGTGCTTGTTCATGTGTGCTTTGTGATTGTGCAAGGGTGTAATAGGAGCTGGTCAGTGGGCTGAGTGAGCACAGTGGGCCTTTGGGTGCTCTTTGAAAATTAGTAATGCTGGGTCGGAGAGATAGCACAGCGGTAGGGCATTTGCCTTACACACAGAAGGACGGTGGTTCAAATCCTGGCATCCCATATGGTCCCCCGAGCCTGCTAGGAGCGATTTCTGAGCGTAGAGCCAGGAGTAACCCTGAGCACTGCTGGGCATGACCCCCCCCCCCCCAAAAAAAAAAAAGGAAAAGAAAATTAGTAATGCAAAAAAAAAAAAAGTAAGCCAGTCTCTTCAGACTGTAACCTCTTTCTTTTCCCTCTCACCACTGCCTGAATGGGCGGACGAGGATGAAATACAGGCTCAGGAGCCCAGACCAGAAGTGCCCACAGATGTCTCTGGCTAGTGTGGCAGTGGGGTAGGATTAGGGTTAAGGTTGTGACAGAAGGAGCCTGCAGGGGGCTGTGGCCTTGGACTGGCATGGGGGGGGATGCGGGAGGGGTTGGATGTACATTCTGGAAGGAAGTTAGGGCTGAAGGTGGAAGCAGCAAACAGAGGACTAAAGCCAGTTTCCCAGGGCAGCTTAGAGGCAGCAGGCGGTAGACGCAAACTGGGTTGAAGGGAGCCTGGGTGGGCGGGCAGAGAGGGAAGAAGTGATGGAGGCATGAAAGAGTAGCAGATGGTCTGCTGGCTGGACTGGGGTACCCTCAGAGTATCTGGGTTAGTGTTAGAGCCACTGATTAGGAAGACGTTGGCAGAAGGCATTGGACTAGATAAAAGGAACAGAGAGATGTGAAGGTTTAGAGATGGGCTGGGTTAGAGGTCCAGAGGTTAGAGATGTGTGGGCTTGAGGGTCATATTGAGGGTTTGAGGACTGAGAGTAGCCAACAAGCACACCCTGACTTCGAGGTTGAGAAAGCAGAGATTAGGGAAGTGGGCTTGACTTGCTGGGCAGCATTGCATGCCCTTTGGGGTTTGTGGTTTGAGTCTAACAAGGAAAACCAGCCTGCCTGTGTGATTTTCTCTTTGGCCACACTCAGCTGTTTGGTGCCAAGAAGGAGGCCCGAGACTGGCAGCAAGAAAGCAGAATGGGAGCCTTCCCAGTTCGTAGGAGTCTTTAAGCTCGAGTCAGCACAGGAGGCTTGAGGAGTCGAGTGGTCGTGAGTGCGGGCAGTTCCTTGAGTGACCGAGGAAGGGGACAAGGGAAGTAAGTTGTATGCATGGAGAGGAAGGAAGTTTCGGGGAAGTGACACAGTTCCTGGTGGGGACCAGGAGGACACACTGCTGGCTAGTGGGTGACCCACCTGGCGGTGGTAGCTGTTTCCATGGTGGTGTGGTTTGGGCTCCCTTGTCCCTGCAGGGAAGCCACAAATGTAGGTTAATTTCTTGGAGGGAATATGAGTTTAAAACATACAAAGGGTGCTCGCTTCGGCAGCACATATACTAAGATTGGAATGACACATTAGCATGGCCCTTGCGCAAGGATGACAAACAGATTTGTGAAGCGTTCCATATTTTTTTCCATATATTTTCTTTTTTTTGTTTTTTGTTTTTCGGGCCACACCCATTTGGTGCTCAGGGGTTACTCCTGGCTAAGCACTCAGAAATTGCCCCTGGCTTGGGGGACAATATGGGACGCCGGGGGATCGAACCTGGGTCGCGATCCTTCCTTGGTTAGCGCTTGCAAGGCAGACACCTTACCTCTAGCGCCACCTCGCCAGCCCCCGTTTGTTTTTGTTTTTATTTGTTTTTTTTTTTCATATTTTTTAAGAGGACAAAAAACATACAAAGGGTGCCAGAGAAATAGCATGGAGGTAAGGCATTTGCCTTGCATGCAAAAGGACGGTGGTTTGAATCCCGGCATCACATATGGTTCCCTGAGCCTGCCAGGGGCAATTTCTGAGCGTAGAGCCAGGAGTAACCCCTGAGTTCTGCCTGCTGTGACCCAACCCCCCCCCCAAAAAAATAAAACCCAAAAAAACCCCAAAAATAAAACATACAAGGAACACACACAGACAAAAAAAAAGGGGGGAGAAAACTAGTGAGAATCAGCTAGCTTCCGTTTATTGTAAAGAGGGCAGATTATTATTATAATTAATGGCGGGGTGGATGGGGCAAACAAAGAGCAGTAAAAAGAAGTGTAGAGCAAAACACTTCCAGCTACTTCTCAAGGCTTGTGGTTACACAGATAATAGCATAAGTTTTTTTCGCTAAAATTCTTCAAGTCCTCTAGCTACATAGTTAACAGTGATCCCTTAACATAACTCCCCCTAGCACCTGGCTACATAGATAACAAATATTGCTTCTCCCAACCCACAGAATGTGTGTAGAATATGTTCTGTCTAAAGTATGTTTTTCTCCCAAGGTTACTGGCCTCACTGTTCCCTTTGGCTTGTCACAATGCCTCATGTAACCTTTTAGATTGACCTTTGTAAAGGCAGCCTGCATCCTTGTACAGGCCTTTTGAGAGACTGCTAGAGACTGTTAGGCCTCAGGCGTCTGCCAGAGACTTACTAGGCTTCAGCTCCCCACAGCACGGAAGCAGCTGGGAGATGGTGGTCAGGCCACGGTACTAAATGAAACTTCATTGGTGTTAGTGGCCATGGAGGCCACACTGAGTGCTGGGCCCTGTAGGATTGAGGCTGTGCCTGTCTTGGCAACTGCAGCTCTGCCCTTACTTAGCCCGAAGGAGCAACCTCAATCTTCTCTGATTTGGATTGGTTTGGGCTCTAAATAGAAAGCAACATGTTTGCAGTGTTTTGTTCGAGTAGGTATCTTTTCTTTGAAGTACAGATGGTGGTACTGAGGTTACTTCTGGCTTTGTCAGGAGACCATGTGGCACCAGGGGTTGAACTGCAGTGGGCCATGGACAAGGCGAGCACCATAACCTGAAACTAACTCTCTGGCCTCAAGCAGGCTTGTTTGTCTTGGGGCCACATCCAGAGTGCTCAGGGGTGACTCTTAACTTTGTACTCAGAAATCCCTCCTAGTGGTGCTCAGGGGAACCCAGATTGGGCAGGTGCAAGGTCAGGTGCAAGACCTGACCTGTTCTGGCCCTCAGGCAGGGTTTTATAATGGACTTTTCCACCTGCCACATCATGCCTGAACTGCCTCTTACTCATCATTGGGCACACAACATGGAGCGTTTTGTTCTGGAAAGAACCATAAATGTGGCCTTCTGGGCTGAGAAAAGTCAGTGAGCAGGAACTGGCTTTGGGAAGGAGAACCTGGCTTAGTGGTATTGACACTTTTTGGAGAGCTTGGACCTGATTTGTGAAAAAGCCAGAAGACTACATTGTTATGAATTGGTTGTTGTTGTTTGTTTTTTCTTTTACTGTGTGTGTGGAGGGGCTCACAAGTGGTGCTCTGGGCTGATGGTCCACCCTATGATCCTTGGCAGGCAGTTCTAAGGGGATGGTGCTGCTCAGCTTTTGAGCCTCCCAGGAACAATCTGGGGATAGAACTAGGGTGAGCCATGTGCCATTCACATATCTTAACCTGGCACTGTCTCTATGACCCTCTTTTTGTTTTTGATTTTTGTGCCACACTCAGTGTTGTTCTGATTACTCCTAGCAGGCTCAGGGGACCATATGGGATGCTGGGAATCAAACCTGGGTTGGTTGTGTGCATGGCAAATGCCCTACCTGTTATGCTATTTCTCCAGCCTCACCAGTGGTCTTCTTTAAAAAGATTAAATTAAACATCAGAAAATTGCAGACCAGAAAGATAGTATATCATGTAAGCTTTTGCCTTGCATGCAGTTGATACAGATTAGATCCCTGAGACCACATATGATTCTCTGAGCACAGAGCCGGGAGTCAGCCTTGAGCATCACTAAGTATAATCCAGAAACCAACAGAAGACTAGGCCAGAACAATAGTGCAGTAGGTAAAGCACTTGATTTGCACATGGCTGACTTGGGTTCAGTTACTGACCATTGGCATCCCATACCCATATAGTGCCTCAAGGCCTTCAGGAGTGATTACTTAGTGCAGTGAGGAGTAACCCCTGAGCACTGCCAGGTGTGGCCCCCAAAACCAAAACAAAACAATAAAACCAAAATCAACAAAAGAAAAAACATTTATTTTCGGGAATTTTGGACGTTGGTAGTGCTTGAAGGCTTTTTGGCTGTACTGAGAGGTCACTCCCAGCACTGCCTGGGGACCACGCAAAGCAAGTGCTTTAATTCTGAAACCATTTCTATGGCTCTTGGTTGTTATTTTTTTGTTCTCATATGGCAGTTCTGTACTTTCTTTGCATCAGGAAGCTACCAGATGACATTGTACTTTAGTTCTGAAATCCTCAGCTGAATTTTGGTTCTAGTACAGCAGCATTTTCAGACACTTTAAATGTTAGAAATGGTGGGGCTCAACCATAATCATGCTTGTAATCAGGTGTTTAAATAAAGATATTAAAAAAAAAAAGAAAAATATCTAATTAGAAAAAAAAAAGAGATGGTGGGGCCAGGGTGTTAGCACAGCACGTAGGGTGTTTGCCATGCATGTGGTCAACCTGGGTTTGATCCCCAGCATCCCATATGGTACCCCGAACCTGTCAGGAGTAATTTTTGAGCCCAGAGCCAGGAGTAACCCTTGGACACCACCGGGTGTGGCCTAAAAACAAAACAAGTTAGAAAGGCACACATTTAGTCTAAATTTTGAGCCAGGAAGAAAATAGGATTGCTTCCAAAAGTGGGATATGATTGCAGATTTATGTTTGGTAACAGCTGTCTGTGCATCCCAGGTCTCAGACAACTGGGCCCCCGAATGATTAAAAGCCTTTACTATGCTGATCTGAATGATCCAAAAGGTGGTATTATTAATTATAATTACATAGGACAATGTATTATAGTAATGTTGGTTTTAAATAGCTTTCTGCCAAGAGAGGGCAAAAGTTTAAAACTCTTCTTCAGAGTTCATTATCAAGCTTTTTTCTCCTGTCACTATAGCAGAGAAAAAGATGATTTATTTAGGAATGAAGTACAGATGGTCATTACATAAAGTGATTAAGAGCGAGAGAGATGGTATGGTGGATAGGTGCTTTCTTTGTATGCAATGTACCTGGGCTTGATCCCCAGCACACAGTATGGTGGTTCCTTGAGTCTTTCCGGTGTGATCCCTGAGCTTAGGGACACACACACACACACACACACAAACACACACACACACACACACATACGCCCTGAGCATTGTCAGGTGTGGGCCAAAAGCCAGCACAACACACACACACACACACACACACAAACACACACACACACACACACACACACACACACACACACACACACACACACGCCCTGAGCATTGTCAGGTGTGGACCAAAAGTCAGCACAACACACACACACACACACACACACACATACACACACACACACACACCAGCACATACACTGCAGTTTTTCTTTTTTTCATTTTTGCCCCACACACCCTACTGCGCTCAGGGGTTATTCCACAGATTGCTCCTGGAAGTCTCAATGGACTATATGGGATGCCGGGGATTGAACCGGGGTTCTGTCCCAGGTCAGCTGCATGCAAGGCAAATGCCTTACCGCTGTGCTATTACTCTGGACCCTGCAGTTTTTATTTATTTTATTTTATTTTTGGTTTTTGGATCACACTTGACATCTCTCAGGGATTACTCCTGGCTCTACACTCAGAAATCGCTCCTGGCAGGCTTGGGGGACCATATGGGATGCCGGGATTCGAACCACCGTCCTTCTGCATGCAAGGCAAACACTTTACCTTCATGCTCTCTCTCTGGCCCCTGCAGTTTTTATTAATTTGGGTTCTAGAGACATTTTTACTGGAATACCAATAGCTCCCAGGTTTGTGACTGCTTGGAGGAAGAACAGTTAGGAATGTTGTTTACTTGTTTCTTGCCTGGGCAAAGGGTGCATTTGGCAGAGGTGCATTTTGGGGGCCGGGGAGCTGATTGTATTTAGGCCGTACCCAGTGATGCTTAGGGGTTACTTCTGGCTCTTCACTCAGGAATTGCTCCTGGCAGACTTGGGTAAGGATATGGGATGCCGAGATCTAATCCAAGTGGCCCACATGCAAGACAGACGCGTTATCTTACCCTACTCACTGTACAGTCGCTTCTGCTCCAGCAGGCTTTATTCTTTATACCAAGGTGGTTTGTTTATTTTTTTTTCTTTTCTTTTCTTTTCTTTTTTTTTTTTTTTGTGCTCAGAAATTGCTCCTGGTAGGCTTAGGGGACCATGTGGGATACCAGGGATCAAACCCATGTCAATCCTGGTTCTGCCATGTGCAAGGCAAACACCCTACCTCTGTGCTATCACCCTGGTTTGTTTGTCCTGAGATTTCATATCAAGGTTCTTTAATGCATCTTAGTTGAATTTGGGGGATAATCTTCTCATTTCAAGTAACAGAAATCCTATGGTCTGTCTTTGCAGAGGATGAAATGATGTAAGGCACTCGTTTATTCAGTCTAGACGTGAGAGCCTGCAGCAGGGACCCATCGGGGGAGCATGGCCTGGCCACAGCTGATTCCTCGGGGCGCTGCGCCCTCCCACCTCAGCCACCACCATGTCACTGTGTTCCTGCTCACTTTCTTCAGGTCCGTCTGTGCCACCCTGCCATGCCCTCTGGGAGAGCCGCCAGCCTGAGTGCTTCCTGCGGGAGTAACCTGGGCTGGGTTCTCCTTTCCAGAACCCCAGTCAAATTCAGCCAGTGGCAGGGTGTCCTGTCTGATGGGAGCCCTAAGCTTGGCGCCGACCCACCTACCCAGCCTTGAGGGCTTAAGAGCTCTGGCACCAGTTTGCCTGTTTGTAGGCCTGTAGATAGCTTGGGTGTCACAGGTGGGGTGTCTGGGGGAGGTACCTGGCATTTGGCTCTCAAAAGGTATCAGGGGTACCCCTGAAATCATACAGGGTGCAGGCATCACCCCCATTTCCTAACAGTAGCCTAGGACTGTCTAGTCCTTTTTTTGTTTTGGTTTTAGTTTTTGGATCATACCCAGCGGCGTTCAGGGGTTACTCTTGGCTCTGTGCTCAGAAAACGCTCCTGGGAGGCTAAGGGGACCATATGGGATGCCGGAGATCAAACCGCGGTCTGTCTCAGGTTGACTGCATGCAAGGCAAATGCCCTACCACTCTGGTATCACTCTGGCCCCCTCCTGTCCTTGATGAAGATCCCAGCTGCATGTTCCTGGGATGCCCTGGAGCATGTTTCTTGGGACACTTGATCGACTGGGAGTGTCAGATTCCAACACTGGTCTGATTTAGAGTGGAGCTGCCCAGAATAGCCCCTACTGCCCTTCCTTGGCCCCATCCCATTCACATGACTGTTCTTTTGTTTGGTCCTCCCAGCCCATCTGTTCCAGTCAGAGCCATTGTACCTTTGGGGAGGGGGACTCTAGGCTCTGCTTTGGTGCTCAGGAGCAGGGTAGGACTGTGGCAGGCAGTGCCCTGTGGGCTAACAGGGACGAGGCTGTCCCTACAGAAGGCTCTGTGGACCCCCCAGGCTCTCAGCAGTAGTGGGGGGGAGTAAAATACTTCTTCTGACTATTGAAAGGAAGGGGTATATTAGGGATATATATAACTCAGCTATTCTGTTGACTTCTTCTAAGTAGATACTCGCTTTTATTTATTTTGCTTTGATGGCTGTTCCCCAAAGTGGTACTTCCAGGTTACTCCTGGAAGATTGGGGGATCCTGTAGCTGGGGAGCAACGTTGGTTACAGGAGAAGCATGTGCTCAGTCTGTTGAGCTATATCTCTTGTTTGTTTTTGTTTTTGGGCCACACTGGTGGCACTCAGGGGTTACCCCTGGATCTACGCTCAAAAATCGCTCCTGGCAGGCTCGGGGGACCATATGTTATGTCGGGAATCAAACTGGGTCTGTCCCAGGTTGGCCGTGTGCAAGGCAAATGGCGTACTGCTATGTTATTATTTGGCTCTTTTTTTTTTTAAAGTTTTATCGATGTTGTCTGTCTTGCCTCTTCTACCCCCTTGTCCCCTTTTCCTTTTTCCTTAGTAGCCTGGGCAGAGAGAGTGCAGGAGGTAAAGCACTTACCTTGTGTGCAGCTGTGAGGGGTGTAACCCTGGTTCTAATTCCTGGTACTACATCCAGTGCCATGAGCACTGCCAGGTGTCATTCCTGAGCAGAGCCAGGAGGCAGCCCTGAGTACCTCTGGATGTGACCTCCTCCCCAACCTCATGCCCCACAATAAAAGAGCAGGCTCTGGAGGTTGAGTTAAATGGCTGGTGTCTAGCTGTCCTTTCCAGGTCTCTGTCCCTGCCATTCACTGTTCTGTCTTGGCTCTGTTTGGCAGCTACTCATTGCTCCATGCCTCGAGGAAGACCTTCAGCAATGTCAAAGTCAGTATCTCTAAGCAGTGGACGCCCAGCGTTGCCAACACGTCACTGGAGCTGCCCATTGAGGTGAGAGGCTTCATGGGCCCCAAGCTCCATGTCCTTCTCTCATCCCCTCCCCCTTCATCCTTTCACCTCATCCTCCCCCCACCTCTTCCTGTCATTTATGCCCCCCCCCCCATGGCTCTCTGCTTCCTGTTCTGCATGGTGTCACCTGTGTCATCTCCTTGGGGCCTGTCCCCATCCACAGTGTCTACAGGCTGGCCCGGCTTTTCCAGCAGGTTCTGCACAGACCTGCTCCTGGCTGCCTTGGAGCTTCTGCCTTGTGCCAAGACATGTCCTTTTTTACTTCCTGACTCTGCCTTTCCCTTTGTGTGAAGCCGGGATGCTTCTTTGCCTCTCCAGGGTTCTCCGGCTTCTCTTGAGTTTTTCCCTCTGAATGTGTCCTAGTCTGAGATTTTGGCTTTGACTGACTTTCCAGTTGTTTCTTTAGCTCAGGCTCTTAGTTTCTTGACTTAATTAGGGATCAAGGAAACTCTTTGTTATTTAGGGACAACACCTGCCTGTTTTCATGGCTTACTCCTGGCTCTGTATTCTGGGATCACTCCTAGCAGTGCTGGGGGTTGGGACCCTTACAAGTGCTGGGGAGTTGAATACTGGTCGGCCAATGTTTTAGCCAATGTACTATCTCATCAATCCTCTTTTTATTTTTTTTCTTTCTGGTGGTTGGAACAGTGGTGTTTGGGCCATACCCAGAGATAATCAGGTTATTCCTGGAAGTGCTTGGAGAACCATATATGGTGCCAGGGAACTGCATTAACCACTGTACTATCTCTGGCCCCCAAAACTCACTTGTTTTGGAGATGAACAGTTATATTTGTATGCAGCACTCATATTTGAAAATTCTTTTTTTGTTGTTGTTTGTTTATTTCTAATTTGGGGGCTGCAAATCTATTTTGGCAGATTATAAGGCAAATGTTCTACCTGCTGTGCTATTGTCCTGGGCCTTCCTTGTTTTTAGTTTTAAAAAATTACTTTATTTTAATACCTTGGTTAGCAAAGTTGTTCATAATACAATTTTTTTTTTAGTTACAAAATTGTTCCTGATTGAGTTTCAGTATAGAGTATACAGTACACTTCACCAGTGCACATATTCCACCACCAATGTCCTCAGTTTTTCTCCACCCTCCCGCTTTTTTTGTTTGTTTGTTTTTGGGTCACACCTGGCGTTGCTCAGGGGTTACTCCTCGCTCCATGCTCAGAAATCACTCCTGGCAGGCTCAGGGGACCATATGGGATGCCGGGATTGGAACCAGGACCATATGGGATGCCGGGGTTTGAACCACTGACCTTCTGCATGCAAGGCAAATGCCTTACCTCCATGCTATCTCTCTGGCCCCCCGCCTTTTTTTTAAATTTTTGGACATACATGACAAGGAACAGCTTGGTACTTTGGGGGTGTTTCTGGTGAAGGACTTGAAGGACTTAGGGAATTGAACCCAGGACTCCTGCATGCAAAGCCCTTTGGGAGCGCTCTGTGGCCCAGGAAATTCTTATATTGAGCAGAAGTGTTCTGTTTAATTTTGTTTTGGTACCTTCCTGAGCCATGCATACTCAGCTAATTTCTGCTGTATAATAGTCTATTGAGTACTTGAAGAAAACTTATCTGCCTCCGTTTTCAAGTTAGATAATATACCTCTGTGTTTGTTCAGTATAATTTGGCCAGCAGGGTTTGGTCTGGGAATATGTTATCCAGTGAATAACCTGAGGTTGTCCTTGTTATGCGTAGTTGTTTTTGTTTTTTGTTTTTGGGCCACACCCGATGGCACTCAGGTTACCCCTGGCTCTGTACTCAGAAATTGCTCCTGACAGGCTTGGGGGACCGACCATATGGGATGCTGGGGATTAAAGCCAGGCCTGTCCTGTAGTGGCCGCATGTAAGGCAAACACTCCACTTCAGTGATATCACTCCAGCCCGTTTTTTTCTTTTTTTGCACACCCAGCTTGGTGTGCAGGGTTTAATCCTGACTTGTGCTCAGGTAACAGTCTTGGTATTGTTAGGAGACCATATGGAGTACTAGGGAATTGAACCTGGGTTGGCCGTGTACCAGGAAAGCACCTTCCCCACTGTATTCTCTCTCTGGCCCCCTGAGGTTATCTTTACATGGTCAGTGACTGGATTGGAGTCCTTCCCCTCAGGTTTGATGATTGCTAAGGAACCCCGGAATATCATCACAGTGCAGATGTTTGTCATGTTTGTGGTGCTGGGGTTTGAGCCCAGAACCTCATACAGGCAAGGGCAGTTCTATTCCAGGGGGAGGTCAGCCAGGGAAGCCCCCCACTGCCCTCCCCGCAACATTGCTGCAGGCTGTGATGGCCCAGGGAAGTGTCCTATGAAGGCACAAAGAGGACAGTGTGGGACAAGACACCTTCATGAAGAGCTGCTGTGTATCTGGGTAGTGGTACCCACTCAGTAGGGTGCAGAGGCCAAAGCAGCCTGGTTCCCAGTCCTTCTAGAGCCAGCCGGCCCGCCTGACCCTCAGCACCCTCTTAGAGGTTCCTGTAGACTCTCTCTGTTTACTGAGGTCATCCTGCCCTGACTGGTTTTTCATTCTGGTTCCAGAACTGCCCATCCCATGTACTGATTGTTATGCGGATTCTGTCAGAGGCCAGCTTGGACTTAGCCTGTGGTACCTTTGTACTTCTGGCATTAGGGAGGGCAGAGCTGAGTGTTCATGGTGTTCTTTGCCCTGGAAGACCAGGTTTTGATTTTGCTAAAAGGCTCATGACTGGGAGTGCAGTGACCATGACCAGTATAGTGGTAGCTGGGAGCACAGTGATGAGGACAGTGGCTGCTCAGAGACTGTGCTTCATATGACCATACCTGGTCATACTCATGTCAGTGGTGCTCAGGGCCATGTAGTGCTGGGGCTCAAACCCAGCCTTCTCTCCATGAAGCCTGTGTTGTGTTTTTTTTCCTCTGTCCCAAGAACATTCTTCTTTTTTTTTTTTTTTGGGGGGGGGGGGTTCCACACCCAGCAGTGCTAAGGGGTTACTCCTGGCTCTCTGCTCAGAGAGTGCTCCTGGCAGGCTCAGGGGACCATATGGGTTGCCAGAATTCAAACCACCGTCCTTCTACATGCAAGGCAAATGCACTACTTCCATGCTATCCCTCCGGCCCCCAAGAACATTATTTTCAAAAGCCAAGTGAAAAGGCCAGAGCTGTAGCGCAGCGGGTAGGGTGTTTGCCTCACATATGGCCAACCTAGATTTGATCCCTGCAATCCTATATTGTTCCCTAAGCCTGCCAGGAGTGATTCCTGAGCTCAGAGCCAGGAGTAACCCTGAGCACTGCCAGATGTGGCCCCCAAACCAACCCCCCCCCAAAAGAAAATAAGCCAGGTGAAGAGCTGGAGCTATAGTACAGCAAGTAGGGTGTTTGCCTTGCATGAAGCCAACTCAGGTTCAATCTTGAGTATCCCATATGGTTCTCTGAGCCTGCCAAGAGTCAGCCCTGAGCACAGAGCTAAAAGTCTAAGCTCTGAGCACTGTGGCAGTAAAGAGTGTTGTGGCTGAGGGGCCAGAGAGATAGCACAGTAGTAGGGCATTTGCCTTGTACACAGCTGATCCAAGACAGATGGTGGTTCAAATCCCGGCATCCCATATGGTCCCCTGAGCCCACCAGAAGCGGTTTCTTTTTTTTTTTTTTTTTTTTTTTTTTTGTGGTTTTTGGGTTACACCCGGCAGTGCTCAGGGGTTACTCCTGGCTCCATGCTCAGAAATTGCTCCTGGCAGGCACGGGGACCATATGGGACACTTGGATTCGAACCGATGACCTTCTGCATGAAAGGCAAATGCCTTATCTCCATGCTATCTCTCTGGCCCCTCTTTTTCTTTTTCTTTCTTTTTTTCTTTCTTTCTTTCTTTTTTTTTTTTGCAAGCAGCGATTTCTGAGCACAGAGCCAGGAGTAACCCCTGAGCGCCACAGGGTGGTGTGACCCAAAAAGCAAAAAAAAAAAAAAAAAAAAGAATGTTGAGATCAGTAGCACAGCTGTTTCTTTCTGAGCCCCACTCCCGACCCTCAGTGCTTCTGCATCTGTGGAAGAATCATTGAATGGAAAAGGCAAGTCACATATGGTCTATTTTGGTGCTATTTGGCCTCTGTGGGGGGTGTGCTATTTGGCCTCTGTGGCCCCTTTTCTCTGCCTGCTGCCTGCACGGGACTGACAGCATGGCCCTATGTCTGCTACAGATCTGGAGCCGCAACCACCTGTTTCCCAGTGCGGAGGAGGCCACGCTCTTTCTTGGGACGCTGGACACCATCTTTCTCTTCTCCTATGCCGTGGTGAGTTTCATGGCCTGAATTCAGTATGATCAGAATTTAGTATGGTTCAGTTTTACTTTCTATGAGCCTGCCTTTCCCAGCCACTGCCTCCTACCTCCTCCCTTCATCCTTCTGTCCCTCAATCCCTCCATGTGTTCATCACCCATCTCTCCATCCCTCTTTCCAGCCATATATATTTTTCCATCTGTAAAATAAAAATAAAAATATATCCACAAGTTGGAGACCACCCCAGGCATCGCCTTTCTTTCTTTCTTTTTTTTGGTTTTTGGGTCACAGGGGATACTCCTGACTCTAGGCTCAGAAATCGCTCCTGGCAGGCTCAGGGGACCATATGGGATGCCAGGATTTGAACCACTGTCCTTCTGCAAATGCCCTACTGCTGTGCTTTCTCTTGGCCTCCAAGGCACTGTGTTTCTAATCCTTCAGGCGGACATATCTGATGAAGCAAGGTAGCTGTGGGGAAATAGTACACCAAGCTAGTGAGTTAAAGATTCATTGGAGTTAGTGTGCTTTTTTGCCTTGAGGTCTTTCTCTGCCATGTGCTGCCTATGCCATGCCATGTGCTGTCTCTTCCCTAAAGCCAGACCTGTTCTTTATTATTCAGAACCCCACCTACCAGGGTGAGAGAAGGTCCTATAATCCAGGTGGGCTTTTACATACCAAAAGAAGAGGTTAGGGCCCCCTCATCCCGAGAGATAGCATGGAAGTAGGGTGTTTGTCTTGCATGCAGAAGGACGGTGGTTCGAATCCCGGCATTCCATATAGTCACCCGAGCCTGCCAGGAGTGATTTCTGAGTGTAGAGCCAGGAGTAACTCCTGATGAGTGCTGCCAGGCATGACTCAAAAACAAACAGACAAACAAAAAAAGAAGAGGTTAGGGAAAAAGGAAGTTGGGAGAAAGGTTATATTCATCCACCTGTAGGGAATGGTCCCTAAGCACTACTGGATGTGGCATCCAATAGTAAGCATCCATCTGTCTTCCCTTGCCTTCATTCCATTCAGTCTTGCTTCTGTCTGTTCATCCCTATCCATCTATTCTCTCTGTCTCCATCCATTGATCCTTCTCTCCTGTAACATGAGAAACATGTACAGAGCACATGGCTCGTGCTGGGAACTTTTCCAATATGAACCATTAGAGAATGACAAAGGGGAAAAAAAAACATTTGAAGTCTTTATTCTTGGGGAAGGACTCAGGGACCTTCAGTGGCCACACCCTCTCCTCAAAAGTAAATGACAGGGTGTGCCTGGAGGTACTGATTGCTATGGAGATGAGGTGGTCCAGAAGGGGGTACCAGCAGCCACACAGGATGCTGGGATCAGAGTAGGGTGCTGGGAAGACTGCTAAGTCAGGGATACCTGAAGTAGGCCAGTGGCTCAGTGTGACCCATATGCTGAAGGATAAGGCCAGAAGGTGATAGGGACTGTCCCTGAGGGTGTGCGGGGTCCTGGGGGTAGCAGAGGATGAGGGCTGGCTCTGCAGGGTCTGTGTTGGCAGAGGATGGGTAGAATAGCTGCAGAATAAAGAAAGTGAGGCTCATTTTTATTTTATTTTATTTTTTTTTGTTTTTCGGACCACACCCATTTGATGCTCAGGGGTTACTCCTGGCTAAGTGCACAGAAATGGCTCCTGGCTTGGGGGGACCATATGGGACGCCGGGGGATGGAACCTCGGTCCTTCCTTGGCTAGCACTTGCAAGGCAGACACCTTACCTCTAGCGCCACCTCGCTGGCCCCAGTGAGGCTGATTTTAAGGTCGTTGGGATTCCAAATAAAATTGTGATGGGGGGCCAGAGCAATAGCATAGGGATAGAGCATTTTGCCTACTGGGACGAACCCAGGTTGGATCCCCAGCATCCCATATGGTCCCCCAAGCCTGCCAGGAGCTATTTTTGAGCACAGAGCCAGGAGTAATCCCTGAATGCCACTAAGTGTGGCCTGGTTTATCCCCAGTACCCTATGTAGTACCCAAGCATGGTCAGGAGTGATATCTGAGTTCAGAGCCATAAGGAATTTGTCAATCTCACCAGATGTAACCCCCAAAAGCCAAAAGAAAACAGCATCATAGCTCTTTGGGGACCAGGCAGACTTCATGCCTGGTCTCTTGAGAAGTTTAATGCCTGGCCCCGCAGCACCTTTGAGGGTAGCCCTAGTAGTCTCTGATCTGTGTCACAGTGGCCCTTGAACTTCTTTCATCCTCCCACCCTGCCCTGCAGGCCTCAAGGTGCCTCGAGAGTGAGGGAGATGCTTTTGACTAGCCCATGCCATCTGGCTGGTCTAACATCAAGTGAGCTATTAAGTGTGTTGGCACCTAAATGGGTTTGGAATCAAGATTTTCATTCATGAGGCATTTTTGTTTTTGGGCCTCACCCGATGATACTCGGGTTATTCTTGGCTCTTAGCTCAGGGGTCATTTGTTGAGGTGCTCTGGGGACCATATGGGTTACCAAGGATTGAACCCAGGTTGGCTGCATGCAAGGCAAATGCCCTCTCACTGTGCTATCGCCCATCATGTGGCATATTTAAGGGGAAACCTAGAGTGTGTGGCCCATCTATGTTCTGCTGCTCTTTGGCATCGAGACTCTACCACTCTCTCTAGCTACTCAGGCCTGACCACAGTGCCAGGGCCCGGAGGACAAGGAAGGACACAGGGTCAGCTGAATGCCCTCCCTCTCCCACCTGCCCCTCTGCAGTAGGAGCCGCCATTAGTTCATACCTTGGGCTGAGATGCCCAGTTATGCATGGTTTTTAACCAATGTTGCCCTTATCTGTTCACTTCTTTTTAACTCCCCTTTTAGGAGGTTAGGGGGTCCTAAAGCACCCAGGTTTGGCCAAGATCTCTGAGTCTGGAAGTGTGTCAGAGGCCATAGTAGTTTTACGAAACCCTTAGTAGACACCTCTAGACCTGGGAGCGTGTTTAACTGAGTCCCTCTGTCTGTCGGGTCTATACTGTAGCTTAGACAGTTGCTTAGACAGGACCCCATGACATGGGTTTTTGGGGGTGTTGGGCCATACTCAGCTGTGCTCAGGGGTTAGTCCTGGCTATGCACTTAGAAGTTGCTCCTGGCAGGCTTGGGGGACCATATGGAATGCCGGGGATCGAACCTGGATCAGTCGCATGCATGGCAAACCCACTGTGCTATCGCTCTGGCCCTGACATGAGCTTTCTTCCAGGGCCTGTTCATCAGTGGCATCGTTGGGGACCGCCTCAATCTGCGATGGGTGCTGTCCTTTGGCATGTGCTCATCCGCCCTGGTGGTAAGTGGCAAAGGGCATTGTCCTTGCCTTCCCCACCCAGTGGTCCAGGTTGTTCTACATCTATTGCTTTGTGGAGATCTGGAAGCTCTGCCTTGGGTCCCTCTGGTAGCAGGAGATTTCAGGATACAGTTCTGAGTCTCCTGCAGTGCCATCCCCTAGGAGAGTCCATGCTCTAGACACACACAGGCCACACACAAGTCACCTCTGTCACTGCGCCATGTGTCATGGCGGTTTCCCCCGTATCCTCTTGAGTCCTTCCCCTTCGAGCCTCCCTGCTGTCCGCCTCTCAAGGAGCTCTCTCTTCTGCTGCCATCTGTGCAACTCTGTAGCCTCCCCAGCCTCTAATGACCCCAGTGTCCCTATCCCCGCAGGTGTTTATCTTCGGCACCCTCACAGAGTGGCTGCACTTCTACAACAAGGGGCTCTACTGCTGCCTGTGGGTAGTCAACGGCCTGCTGCAGTCCACGGGCT
This sequence comes from Suncus etruscus, assembly GCF_024139225.1. Taxonomy (NCBI): domain Eukaryota; kingdom Metazoa; phylum Chordata; class Mammalia; order Eulipotyphla; family Soricidae; genus Suncus; species Suncus etruscus. The sequence continues at coordinate 149,571,294 of NC_064848.1, read as the reverse complement.
GGCCCTGCGTGGTCGCTGTCATGGGCAACTGGTTCGGGAAAGCTGGGTAGGCCTCCGTTTTCCCCCTGCGTCTCTTGTGATTGAGCCGGGTTGCCAGAATGTTCTAAGCCATCGATGTTTGTTAGCAGAATCTCTGTCATGGTGGGGACCCTCAGGGAGTGGTTCTTGCCTGTCATTTGGGAGTGAAGTGGATTTGGGCTGATCCAGTACTTTGAACATAGTCAGGGCTTGCTCTTGGCCACAGTTAGATTCTGAGTGAAGCCAAAGAAATTCATTATTTTCTTTCTTTTCATGGGTTTTCTTGTTTTATTTTGTTTTGGGGCCACCTAGTAGTGCTCAGGGATTACTCCTGGCAGGCTCAGGGGACCATATGGGATACTGGGGATTGAACCTGGGTCGATTTGTAAATCAAATGCCCTACCTACTATGCTATTGCTCCAGCCCTTTTCTTGTTTGTTTTTGTTGTTGTTTTTATTGTTATTGTTTGGTGATGCTGAGGGTCACTCCTGGCTCTGCACTCAGGGATCATTCCTAGAGGTGCTCGGGGGATCATATGGTTGCTGGAGATTGAACCCAGGTCGGCCGTGTGCAAGACAAGCACCCTAACCACTGTACCATTGCTTCAGCCTTCCCTTTACGTTTATGTGTTTGGGGGCCACACCCAGCTGTGCTCAGGGCTTACTTGTGGTTCTACACTCAGCGATCACTCTTGGAGGTGCTCAGGAGACCATATTCTGTGCCAAAGACCAAACCGAGGTTGGCCACATGCAAGGCAAGCACTCAACCACTGTCTTGCTCCCAGAAAGTTTTTTTTTTTTTTAATTCTATTTATTTAGGTTTTGGGGCCACACCCAGTGATTGGCCGAGAGTAGAGCAATAGCACAGTAGATAGGGCATTTTTCTTGCATGCGGCCTACCTGGGTTTGATCACCGTCATACCATATGGTTCCCTGAGCCTGCCAGGAGTGATTTCTAAGCGCAGAGGCAAGAGTAAACCCTGAGCACTACTGGGTGTGGCCCAAAAACCACAGACACAGAAAAAGAAATTATTGAGACTAACATCTGAGAATGCAGATTAATTGACCTGTGAACCTTCACTTTTGAGGTAGTCATGTTTAGATTTTTCATTAATCATTGGTGTGCTGGGTGGGAACCCAGGGCCTCAGATAGGGGCCAGCAGGTCACTGGGGTGTTTTGTACTCACAATGCACTGAGAGTCTCCTCTTATCCCAGTGTTCTCTCTGACCCCATCATCTCCACAGCCGTGGTGTCGTGTTCGGCCTCTGGAGTGCCTGTGCGTCGGTAGGGAACATTCTCGGAGCTTGCCTCGCCTCTTCTGTCCTACAGTATGGCTATGAGGTAGGTGTCACCATCCAGATTTCTCTTGAGCATAGACTTTATTTTCTAAGAAAAAATTCTGTGACTATTAAGAATTACCAGGCTGATGGGTCAGAAATAGTACAACAGGGAGGGTGGTTGCTTGCACTGTACTAGGCCAATGCAGGTTCAATTCCCACCACCCCATTTTGGCCCCTGGAGTCCCACCAAAAATGGTCCCTGAGCACCACTAGGTGTGTTCCCAAACATAAAATAAAGAACTGCCATGGAGCTGGAGTGATAGCACAGTGGTAAGATGTTTGCCTTGCATGCAGATGGACTGAGACAGACCCGGGTTCAATCCCTGGTATCCCATATGGTCCCCCGAGCCTGCCAGGAGCTATTTCTGAGCTCTGAGCCAGGAGTAACCCCTGAGCGCCACCAGGTGTGGCCTAAAAACAAAATAGGGGCCGGAGAGATAGCATGGAGGTAAGGCATTTGCCTTGCATGCAGAAAGACAGTGGTTCGAATCCCAGCACCTGAGCCTGTCAGGAGCGATTTCTGAGTGTAGAGCCAAGAATGACCCCTGAGCGCTGGGTGTGACCCAAAAACCAAAGAAAGGGTGGTGCAAGGCTTGTGTGGAAAAGGGACAATCTTGATTAGTGTGATCAATTTGTACCCCTAAAAATCACTTGTGGAGAGAATCCTAATGTACATCAGTGGGAGAAGGAGCATGTAAATTCTGCAGATGAAGATCTAAGCTCCCCACCATCGAAGAATCACCACACATGTGGATGAGAGACCAGCAACATGCACACACACAAAGGTGCAAAATTTGTAAGTGCAGAGCTCCTGGAGCAGGTGGACAGGTTTTTCTGGCACGTAGTCACTGCGATCCCAGGGAATCAAGATTTCATCCTTTCAGTAGATGTTTATTCAGCCATTCTATGTGCTCATAGGCTCAATGGGAGAAGAAAGAGTGTTCTGGGCAGCAGAGATGGGCCTGCCCTGTGAGGGCGGTGGCATTAGCAGGCAGCGTCATGTGCATCAGAGTTGCCCTGTACAGGAATAGGACAAGGGTGCACACCCCACAGGGTGACATGGAGACCCCGCTGTACACTTCCCAGATGAGAACTTTAATTTCACCGGCAAGTTGTGTTTCCCAAGATGTTGGAATGAGCAGCCTGGTTGGCAGTTAGGGGCAGACCCAAGGAATCATGGGGTGGGATGAGGGGATAAGATGAGAGGGGTGTCCTCTGTCAAAATGGCCACTGCACTGACCACTGGGTCAGCAGCTCCCTGCTGAGAGTGACACAGGTCTTGCGATTGCAAGTCTGGAGTGATTACAGACACAATAGTCTGCTCCAGCAGGATGGTAATAGGAGAGCCACGATGGTGGTGGGACCACTATTCAGCTGGCTTAGCTAGTGAACAAGGTGGAGACCATGCATTGGGTGGAGGGCTCGGGTAGATAGGGTGACTCATCTACAGGGAAGGATTCACACAGAGCATCAAATAAGGGGTACAGGCTTCCAAAGTGGCACGTGTTGAGTGTGGCTATTTGGACCAAATAAAGAAAGAATACAGACATACAGGCCAATGGACAGCTCAAAGGACAGGAGGTGCTTGCTTAATGTATGATGGCTCCAGTTCCATTCCTAGCACTATATAATCCCCTGAACCACCAGTAGAAACCCCCAAACACTGGGCTGGAGAGAACCTCTGTGTGGCCCCAAACTGAAGAAAAATAGTTATATGTAGGGTGGGAAAAGAGAGCACAAAGGTTAGGATGCTTGCTCGATTGTGGCCCAGACCCTCCTTGTCTGAATCAGTACACCAAGTGTGGTCCCCCAAGCACTACCTGGCATGACATGAGCCTTAGCATGGCAGGTGTGGCCCAGAAACTTAAATATGTGTGTCTGTGTGCTAGCTTGCATATGCCTGAAAGTCTCTGTCTGTAGGAATTAGGTGTGACACTGGGTACCTGTTGGGAAAATGAGGGTTGGGTGGTGGCAGTATTTACTCTCCGTCTGCCTCTGTCGCCTGAATCCTCTGAGCCAACTGCTGGTTCAGAACATAAATAATTAAAAGTAAGTGGCTCTTCCGACAGGAGATAAATTTTTTAGCAGCTCCCTGAGTGTTTGGTGTCTGAAGACTTCCAGTCCAGTGCCCACAGCGGGGACTTTATGGTCCCCCAGACAAGGTCATCCAGGCTTCACAGCATCTTCCCTGAGTTGTCTTTATTGATTCTGATCGAACTTTTTCTTTATTCTCTCTCTCTACCCCATATTTCACTTCTAGAAATGTACTTTTGGGGCCGGGGGGATACTGCCTTATTCAGAAATTCAAACCCAGACTGGAGTGATAGCACAGTGTGTAGGGTGTTTGCTTTGCATGAGGATGACCTGGACTGACCCTGGTTCGATCCCTAGCATCTGATATGGTCCCCGAGCCTGCCAGGAGTGATTTCTGAGTGCAAAGTCAGGAGTAACCCCTGAACACTGCTGGGTGTGGCCCAAAAAGAAAATAAAAGAAATACAAACCCTCTTTCCCCACCAGGGTCCAAGAAAATCATGCCTGCACTTGGCCCTCTGAGGGTCTCTTGCTCACCCTCCCTGGAATCCCTTCTCTTCCTTCCTACCCCCAACCCCAACCCTATGTTTTACTGTCCCCCACTGCACTCCTGCGGCTGGGGTGCAAGAGCAGGGCTGTCTATACCTTTTTTTTCTAGCTCTTCCTCGGAGCCTGACCTCACTGCCTCTCTCCTCACTTCCATCCCTAGCTGCCTCTCAGGGCTGGGCTCTCCCTGACTCAGCTGCTGTGCCTGCTCTTGGTTACTCCCTGGATCTTGGTACTCCTTGGATGGGGAAACCACAGGCCCTGGCTGTCCTGAGATGCCTCCCAGGGTGCAGAGATTCAAGGAGTTCCTGCCTATTTCCAGACTGTCATCATCTCTAGTGCCCCGGGGGCCTCAGTGCTTGGGAGAGAACAGAGTCCACTTAAGTGCTTCAGGCTCACAGTTTACAACCCTCAGGCCTTCCCCGGGTCTTCCTGTCTCTGATTCTGCCCCTAGTGACTGTCCCCACATGTCCTCTCTTGCAGTATGCCTTCCTGGTGACAGCGGCTGTACAGCTTGCTGGCGGAATCGTCATCTTCTTTGGGCTCCTGGTGTCACCAGAAGAGATTGGTGAGGACTGGGGGATGGTGGTGGCCATTCTTCCCAGAGCTCTGGGCCCCTGGGTTAGGGGTCCTGAGATGGGATGGCCGTACGTCTGAGGCAGGGAGTTAATTCACAGTTGGGACCCTGGCTGGATCTCAACTGTTGCCAGCCATCTCTAGTCTCAGGAAGCAACTGGCCTCTCTCCGAGTGCAGCAGAGCTGCAGGGGCCAAGAGCTGTCTGGCTCTTTGGTACCAGAGGTGTCAGATTAGTAGTCTTCATTAGCCATCTTATGATCAAGAATGTCACCCACTTAAAGCAGCTTTACTCTGGGGCCGGAGGTAAGGCGTTTGCCTTCCATGCAGAAGGACGGTGGTTCGAATCCCAGCATCCCACATGGTCCCCTGAGCCTGCCAGGAGTGATTTCTTTTTTTTTTTTTTTTTTTTTTTTTTTTTTTTTTTTGTGGTTTTTGGGTCACACCCGGCAGTGCTCAGAGATTATTCCTGGCTCCAGGCTCAGAAATTGTTCCTGGCAGGCACGGGGGACCATATGGGACGCCGGGATTCGAACCGATGACCTCCTGCATGAAAGGCAAACGCCTTACCTCCATGCTATCTCTCCGGCCCCGCCAGGAGTGATTTCTGAGTGAAGAGCCAGGAGGAACCCCTGAGCGCTGCCGGGTGTGACCCAAAATAAAACAAACAAAAAAAGTACAACAACCAAACAAAAAAAAAAGGCAGCTTCACTCTGATGTTGTCAGCTTTATGGAAACCCAAGTGCAGGACATGTGCTCTTGAGTGACCTTTCAGGATTTTAGGAGGCCACCTCGGTTTCAGAGCCCAGGAGAGGAAAACCCTGCCACCCTTCTGGGAGCTCTGTCTGGCACAGACCTTCTAGAAGTCACATTCTTAATGCTGGGATTTGGGGGACATTTCAGGTCTCCCTGCGGTTGAGGCTGACCAGCATGCTGAAGAAGACTCGCACAGGCCACTCATCAGTGGGGTGGACAACGAAGATGAGTATGACCCGAATTACTCCATCCAGGAAGACCCCGTGACCCCCGCTGCCCCTGCCCAGGCCATCAGTTTCCACCAGGCATGTTGCCTTCCAGGTGTCATCCCGGTAAGTGATTGCAAGAGATCCTCCAAGTGAGGGCCCATCTCTCAGCTTCCGGCCCTTTGAAACTTCATTTCAGAAATGGGCTTTTCAGAGGCAGCATGCACTTCAGCTAGCTTCTACCTTGTCACCCCCAAAATGTTAAATTCTGTTTGCTCTTTATTTTTGGTGCCAGGTGCCAGTTTCCATTCTGGGGGTGGGGGCAGAGGAAGGCCACAGCGTGATTTAGATTCAGCCTCTCATGATGGCTCAGTTTTTGTTGTTGTTTTGTTTTTGTTTTTGAGCCACACCTGGCGGCACTCGTGTTACTCCTGACTCTATGTTCAGAAATCATTCCTGGCAGGCTCAGGGGATCATATGGGATGCCAGGGATCCAACCCAGGTCTGTCCTGGGTTGGCTGCATGCAAGACAAATACTCTACCCCTGTGCTATTACTCTGGCCCCATGACGGTTCAGTTCTAGTAAGAGCATAGGAAAGCCCAGGGGGAAGAGTAATATGAGGCCTTGGCCTGGATTGCCCTCCAGCTTCAGGTTGTAGACCTGATCTGGAGTTGGAAGAAGTTGGCCACACCAGTATTTTTCTAGAGACCGCAGGGGCCCTTGAAGGATTCTAGACTTGAGTGCATCCATACAGCTAGGATGATTTGCACAGTCCTGTCAGCTAGTTTCCTTGACCCCATGGTGTTCTCACCATGCTGTGGAGAGAGCTTCTATGAGCCTAGCTTCAGAGCAATGCCTTCTTGCTCTCTGCTGTTAGAATGCTGGCATCAACACTGATCTCGCCTATCATTGTTTTCTTGGGATGCACAGGAGCAGAAGTTAAAGAGGCCTAGGTTGGGGCCAGAGGAATAGTACAGCAGGTAAGGTGTTTGCCTTGCATATGTCCAATCAGATTCAATACCTGACATCTCAGATAGTCCTGAGCACCATCAGGAATGATCCCTGAGTGCAGAGCCAGGAATAAGCCCTGAGCACCCCTCACAGTGTGATCCCAAAACAAGCAAACTGAAGTGGGCCTGGGGTTACCTTCCTAGCTTTTCCCACTAGCTCTCATTGAGAACTGAGCTGACTTACTCGGCATACCCTCACTAGCCACTAGCCCTACTGCCTTAAAGCCTTCCAAGGGGACTGGAATGGAGTGCAATTGTATCACGACCAAGTACTTGATAAGTCCCCACTGTTCCGATCGTGGTTTGCTTCACATTGGATCATTCTTTTTGTGACTCCAGGTGAGGACTGACCTTAGCAAACTGACAGGTCACTCTGACTTAGAAGAACCAGCACAAGTCCCCACATTTCTTGCCCCAAAGGGTGGCATGTGTGGCATAAGGGAAATAGCAGGATTGTTCTTAGGCTAAAGGTTTGCTTTCTTTTTTCTTTAAAACTAGTTATTAGAGGGGTGGGAGTTGTGGCACAGCAATAGGGCTTTTGACTTGCACGTGGCTAGAACAAACCACGGTTCAATTCCCTGGAGTCCCATGTGATCCCCAAGCCAAGAGCGAATTCTGAACTCATAGCCAGGAGTAACCCCTGAGCATAACCAGGTGTGGCCCAATAAACCAAACCAAACCAAAACAAAACAACTAGTTATTAGAGGGTCTCCAGCAATAGCACAACAAATAGGATGTTTGTCTTGTACTCTGCCAACTCAGATTCTAAACCTGGCATCCCATGCATTCTTCTGAGCCTGCCAGTAATAATTTCTGAGCACAGAGCCAGGAGTAACCCCTGAGCACTGCCTGCTGTGGCCCATAAAGCCAAAAACAGACTAGCAAGAATAGCCTCACTGGTAGGCTGAATTGATATAATAGCAGATAGGGTGCTTGTCTTGCACGCAGCCAACCTTGGTTCCATCTCCAGCATTCCCGAGCATTGCCGGAGATAATTTCTGAGTGTAGAGACAAAGTAACCCCTGAGCATCATCAATTGTGGCTCCCTTCTCACCCCCCCCCCCAAATCCCCACTGCTAATTCATTCCTGACACAGGACAGAAGCCTGTCTGGCTGAGAATGGCGTTCTCCAGATCTGCCAGCCTTTTGTCCCCTGCCCTGGGAAAGAAAGAAAATTGACTTCACGGAATTCCTTTGTCTCTGTCATTGTGGACTGTCTGGACAAAATGCACAGTGGGACGAGTCCTGCCCGGGGAGCTGCATTAACCCAAGTGATGCCGAGGGAGTTATTGGCTGCTCCAAGGAAAGGAATGTAGCAGCCAGACACCCTTTGAAGCCAGTTCCCTTGGTGGTGACAGGATTTCCCAGGGATCAGGTGGGGGAGATCAGACTCAAGTCTGCCCCTAAATCAGACCCAGGTTTCATGGTCTTTCATTTCTGACTTACCAAACAATTCTCCAGACAACTTCTTTCCCTTCCCACTGGCTGTGGTCCACACATCCCCTTGGAAATGAGCATGTGGGAAGCTTTTCTGTGAGGGCCTTGCTCGGGCCTTCAGGCTCATTTGCTCATTTGCCATTGCTTTCTGTGTTTCTGAAAATGTTGAGCAGGGAGAGCGCTTGGAGAAGACTTGGCCGTCTGTGCTGTGGAATAGGGGAGCCTGACGTGGGCCAGATTTATTTGCACATGGTTAATGCTCATGTGTGGCGTTCATGCCTTTATCTTTGTCTGACTGAGGAAATAAGAGAATGTGCCCTCCCTGCTTTGTAGGTTCAAAGTTCTTGTTGCTTCTACTGGAACTGAAAGGAGGAGAGTCTGGGGACAATTCAGAAATAGTCATACACATTTTGTATTCTAAGGGGGCCTCCTGTCTCTGTCTTTCCTGAGCAGATGGGAAGTACAGAGGGGGGACTTTAGGAAGAGACAGGCAATGGGAATGTATACAATGTCTCGGGATTTTTTTGTTTTTGGTTGGGTTTCAGTCATAAAAAGACTTCACCAGTGCAACATTTTCATCACCAATGCCCCCCCTTTCACCTTCCTCCCCCACGCCCTGCCTATCTTTGAGACAGGCATTCTATTTCTCACTTACTACCACTGTCATGGTAGTTGTCAGTGTAGTTGTTTCTCTAACTGAACTCACCACTCTTTGTGGTAAGCTTCATACTGTGGGCTGGTCCTTCTAGCCCTCATCTGTATTGTGTCTACGTATTATTACCATATTGTCTTTTATTTTTCTTAAATTCCACAGGTGAGTGAAACTATTCTATGTCTATCTCCCTCTGACTTATTTCCTTCAGCATAATAGTCCATAATAGTCCATCCATGTGTAGGAAAAATTCATGACTTCATTTTTCTGATGGCTTTCATAGTATTCCATTGTGTATATGAAACTGTAGTACATATACAATGTGTCATTTAAAGTTCAGGTAGTGGGATCTGGAGTGATAGCACTGCATTTGCCTTGCACGCAGCCGACCTGGCACCTACGCGGATTCAATCCCCAACATCCCATCCTGAGCCTTCCAGGAGCGATTTCTGAGCACAGAGCCAGGAGTAACCCCTGAGCACTGCCAGGTGTGGCCCAGAAACCAAAAAACAAAATAAATAAAGTCCAAATGCTGGGGTCTGGAGTGATAGTACAGTAGGTAGGGCATTTCCTAGCACTACAGCTGGCCTGGGTCTGATCCCCAGCATCCCATATGGTCCCTGAACCTTCCAAGAATAATTTCTAAGCACAGAGCCAGGAGTAAACCCTGAGTATTGCCAGATGTGGCCCAAGAAACAGAACATACACTTGCACAAAACCACGAAAAGTCCAGGTGCTCTTCATACTGAACATCTTGCTTTTGTTTTGTTTTTTATTTAAACACGTTTTTAAACTTTACTTTCTAGTTTTTTGTTTTTGTTTTGTTTTGGTTTGTTTTTTGGGTCACACCAGCACTGTTCAGGGGTCACTCCTGCCTCCACGCTCAGAAATCACTCCTGGCAGGCTCGGGGGACCATATGGGATGCCGGGATTCGAACCTCCGTCCTTATGCATGAAAGGCAAACACCTTACCTCCATGCTATCTCTCCAGCCCCTAGTTTCTAGTTTTAAGCTCGTTATGTTGTGATTTTTTTTTTAAGTTGTGCTTTACAGTTTTGTTCAGAATGCTGATGCCCCATTGAATGTTTCGTTGCAGTACTCGCTGGCTTATGCCTGCTTGAAGTTGGTAAACTACTCCTTCTTCTTCTGGCTGCCCTTTTATCTGAGTAACAACTTTGGGTGGAAGGAGGCCGAAGCAGATAAGCTGTCCATTTGGTACGACGTTGGCGGAATCATAGGTAAATGTTTGCAAGGCGTCATTTTGTTTTGTTTTGTTTGTTTGGGTCTTTTCCTTTGTCTCATTTCAGGCTCATACCTCGAAGTCCTCAGTGCTTACTCCTGGCTCTGAGCTCAGGGTTCACTCTTGGCAGGCTCAGGGGACCAGATGGGTTGTTGGGGATTGAAACTTGGTCAGCTGCAAGCAAGGCAAGCACCTTTACCTGCTGCGTTTTTGCTTTGTCTGTTTTCTGTAACAAAGAGAAAGTCATTCATCCCTTTCACTGGGTTCTGAAACTGGCCTTGGTGATTAATTAGACTTGAGAGAAGTTCAGAGAGGCTGAGCATCTGCTCTGCTTGCAAGAGATGCCATGTTTGATTCCCCAAACACTGCCAGGAATAGTTCCTGAGCACTGCCCAAGCCAGGAGTAGCCCCTGAGCACTGCTGGGTGTGGCCCCCAAGCAGAACATGAACAGAGGTTTGATTCCTTAGCCCACAGCTCATTCCCCCAGTAAAAAGCCGAACTTGGAAAACAAGACATCCCCCTGAATGGGAGCTGGACCTGAATGCTGTGTGGAATGTCTGGGCTCTAATCGCTCCTGGGGGCTTCCTCAGTGGGACCATTTATGCCTAAGTGCCATCTTTATTCTACAGTTGATTGTGTGTATCAGACCAGGTCAGCATGTGAATGTTCTGTCCTGACCCCTGCCTCGTCCTGAAACATCCCAGGCCAGAGAAGAAAAATGTCATGAATAACAGTTTCTGGAGTGTCCAATTGCTCTGGTTTGAAAAGTACCAGGAGGTGATTTTTTGTTTGTTTGTTTTTGTTTTTGTTTTTGGGCCACACCCAGCGTTACTTTGACTCTGCACTCAGAAATTGCTCCTCACTCCTGGCAGGCTCGGGGGACCCTATGGAATGCCGGAGATCAAATCCAGGTCTGTCCCTGGTCAGCTGCATGCAAGGCAAACACCTTACCACTGTGGCATCATTTTGGCCTCAAAGAAGGTGATTTGTTTTTGATAAATTTTGAGTTTGGGGCCTCACATGATGGTGCTCAGGTGTTCATAGGTTGGTTCTCCCCTCATGCTGGGGACTCTGTGGTGTCAGAGATTGAACCTGTGTCTCCTGCAGAGAAAACCTTCACTGGTCCTCCTCTTGAGGATTAGTCTCAGGCTTATCTTTTTCCCTTTTTCTAAATGCACAAGAACCAGCTGGAGGCTTCCCAGCTGGTGTGAGAAAGGGATGCAGCAAGGGATGATGGGTAGGTGGATGCATTTTCCTGTGTTTTATTCTGGTGTCTTGATTTCTGTTGTCCTTTATCCATCAGCCATCACAGTGATGAATAGTTGAGGAATCTTCCTGGAAGAAATGTGTAAAGGGGAGCTGGAGTGATAGCACAGTGGTAGGGTGTTTGCTTTGCACGCATCCAACCTGGGATGGACCCTGGTTACATTCCTGGTGTCCTATATGGTCCCCCGAGCTAGCCAGGAGCAATTTTGAGCACAGAGCCAGGAGTAACCCCTGAGCACTGCCAGATCTGACCAAACCCTCCAAAAGAGAAATGTATAAAGGAAGTTTGTTTTTATTTGTGTGGGGCATATAGAGACACCCAGTGGCTTCTCAAAGGATTTCAGGACTATGCCTGGTGACTTTCAGTTGATTGATTTAGCTATTCAATGCCAAGGCTTAAGTTGCACTTCCTGCTCGGGTTCCATGGTCCTAGGGGCCTTTAGGCCTGCATTTCATGGTGTTGTGGGGGCTACCTGGTGCCAGATACCAAACCCCTTATCCGTATGGAGGAAAGTTGTAAGATCTCTCAGGGTTGCCCAGTGACAGGATTCTGAGAGGGGCAGAGATGCCATGGTCAGCATGTTCCTACCATCATAGAGAGCAGCCATGAGCTCTGTTCTTTCTCCCTCTCTCTCTGCTTAAAGGTGGGACTCTCCAGGGCTTCATCTCGGACCTGCTGCAGAAGCGTGCACCTGTGTTAGCCCTCAGCTTGCTCCTGGCCATTGGCTCTCTTGTGGGCTACAGCCGTGAGTGTTCCTCTGCTTTCTTGTCTCCTGGGCCCTCCACTGGCGATAGCCAGGTCCTGGCATCTGCTGTCATTCACACTGATCTCCCTTTGCTTCTCTGTGGCCACAGCTGGCTCCAGGGGCCCAGCAATGGAGCCAATAAAGCCATAAATGTGGAGGGTTTCCAAAGAGGCGGGTAGTAATTAGTGGGTTCCCAGCCTGTCCACACCACTCCTCTGTGGGAGGGAGGGCCTTTTGAGCTCTTTAAAGGACTCATTAACTGGGAACAGAAGGCCCCTTAGTGGAGGAGGTTGGGGTGCAGAGCCATGCCCCTTTGTTTTCCTGGGTGGTAGCGGGGGATCCCCCTTCATGAACTGCCTCCCTGAACTACTCTTCTCCCCCACAGGTTCTCCCAATGACAAGTCCATCAACGCTCTCCTGATGGCTGTGACAGGTATGGGCAGCTCCATGTTCCTCTCAGGGAAGATGGGGGATAGGGGGTGTCAACCCGAGTTCAAGTGCCCTGAAAGCCGGAGTTCTGGGGCCTCAGAGAACCCACGGGAAGATGCCCCTGCAGCGCCTCGGCTCGTGGGTGCAGGAGCACCTCTCAATGTGGAGATGGGCCGAAACCTGGGTAATCTGCTTCGAGCCAGCCCTTTCTCTGGCCTCCCCACTTCCCTGGCCTGGGAAGCGGGGCAGCAAAGATGGTCTGCTCTGAAACTTTGTTTTGTATTGTTCTTGTTTCTGGGCCTGTACAACGTTCCTGTACAACGACACTCGGGTTACTCCGGCTCTGCACACAGAAATCACTCCTGGCAGGCTTGGGGGACCATATGGAATGCCGGGAATCAAACTTGGGTGCCATGTAAGACAAATGCCCTACTGGCTGCACTATTGCACTGGACCTCTGAAGCTGTTTTGAGGAGGGTGGCTCTGCTGGCCGCATGAAACCTGTGACATGAGTCCCATGGTCTGATTGGCAGGGACAGGTGTCTGTTGGTCTAAGTTGGGCCTGTCAGTGAGTGGAGCCAGCTGAACCACCAGCACCGAGGGCTAGGTTTCTCCTCGGTTCCCTCTTGCCATTTTCTCACTCTGCATGGTTGGATGTGAGTAGTCTGATTCCCATGTGATGAAATGCCACTGTTAAAGAATTTGACAGCAAGCATCATTAGTGCACATTAGCCTAATGAGAACACATTTCCTGGCGTTCAAAAGGCCATGTTCACACTCAGATCTCTCCTTTCTGAAACATAAACCAGTCATCATTCGAGAAGAAGCGATTGGATGCTGCTTAAAATCAATAGTTTTGGGGGCCGGAGAGATAGCATGGAGGTAAGGCATTAGCCTTGCATGCAGAAGGTTGGTGGTTCGAATCCCAGCATCCCATATGGTCCCCCAAGCCTGCCAGGAGTGATTTCTGAGTGTGGAGCCAGGAGTGACCCCTGAGCGCTGCCAGGTGTGACCTGGCAAATATACTTAAGAACAATAGTTTGGAGGCCAGATCCATAGCACAGCAGGAGGGCATTTGTTTGCCTTGCATGTGTCCAACCCCCGACGAACACCAGTGATTCCTGGCATCCCATATTGTTCCCCGTGCCTGCCAGGAGCGATTTCTGAGCACAGAGCCAGAAGTAACCGCGGGGTGTGACCCAAAAACCAAAACCAAAAACAATAGTTTGTAAACTGTAAAAACCTAGAATTCCCTTTCTCCCTACTACTCTCCCATGTCCTAACCTAAATTCTGGGCTAAGACCCTGCCAGATTGATTGCTGTTAGCGCGAGGAGTCACTTGGGGGTTTGATCTTGGTGCCTTTCAGGGTTTTTCATCGGTGGCCCCTCGAACATGATCAGTTCTGCCATCTCAGCGGATCTGGGTCGCCAAGAGCTGGTTCAAGGGAGCAGCGAGGCTCTGGCGACGGTCACGGGGATCGTGGATGGGACGGGGAGCATTGGTGCTGCCGTGGGCCAAGTGAGTATGGGGTCGCAGTGGGTGGAAGGCGCATATGTGGGATGACTGACCATTTGCCTGTGGGTTTCGGTAGGTGGCGCTAGTGCACCTGTGTGCCGTCCCAGAGCCCCTCCCAGGTGCCTGGAGAAGGTGTCAGTCTACATCACTCCTTTGTACCTGAACCTCTTAGGACCTTTCTAGAATCAGGCCAGTTCCTCTGTAGTATGCTCCTTCCTCCCAGCCTGGCTCTGGCCTTTCACCACAGGAAATTGTATCTACACTGCTGGGTCCCCGGTAGGACAAACCGCTCTGCTTCCTCTGACTTAAAGACAGTCGGGAATGTCTTGTATCATTGGGACTGGGAGAGTCAGGAAAGGATTGCGCATTGCTAAGACTATTGTAGTTTGGTTTTTTTTTTTTTTGGTTTTGGTTTTTGGTTTTTGGGTCACACCCGGCAGTGCTCAGGGGTTACTCCTAGCTCTATGCTCAGAAATCGCTCCTGGCAGGCACAGGGGACCATATGGGATGCCGGGATTCGAACCACCGTCCTTCTGCATGAAAGGCAAACGCCTTACCTCCATGCTATCTCTCCGGCCCCAGATTATTGTAGTTTGGCAGAGTTAGTTTATGGGGTTTTTTTGTTTGTTTGTTTGTTTTGCTTATTTGTATTTTGGGGGCCAGACCTGGCAGTGCTCAAGGCTTACTCCTGGCTCTATGTGCTATAGGAACATTCCCGGCCAAACTCAGGGAATCATTAGGGGTGCTGGGGATTGAACCTGGGCTGGCCACCTGCTGTCCTGTCTCTCTGGCCTATGGTGTTAGTTTTTCTTTGGCTTTGTTTTCTTTTGGTGTCTGAAACTTTGGGCTTGCTTCCTGTACTACACAGGGAACCATGAAGTGCCAAGAATCAAATCTGGGCTCCCCTCTGCAAAGCAGGTGCTCAGCTTTCTTAGCATCATCCTGGCCTTTAGGAGATTCACCTTCCTTAGTTAAGGGTTGATGTTTTTTTGAAGGTTTGTTTGTTTTATGGTTTGGTGTTTTTTTGTTTGTTTGTTTTTCTTGTTTTTGAGTCATACCCAGTGGCACTTAGGAGTTACTCCTGGCTCTGCACTCAGAAGTCGCTGCTGCAGGCTCAGGGGACCATATGGGATGCCGGTATTCAAACTGGGGTCTGTCCTCTGTTGGCCATGTGCAAGGCAAAACGCCTTACCACTGTGCCATCGCTCTGGCCCTTTTGTTTTATGTTGCATCCCTAAGATTATTGCATTTTGGCAGAATTAGTTTATGAGGTTTTCTTTGTTTGCTTGTTTATATTTTGGAAGCCAGACCTGGCAGTGCTCAGCGCTTCCCTGGATCTGAGCTCAGGGATTACTGCTGTGGGATTTGAGGTATTGTGTTGAGGTTCTGGAGATTGAACCTGAGTTGGCCATATGCAAGGCAAGTGCCTTACCCACTTTACTCTCTCTGGCCCCTAGATGATATTTTTTTAAACACGTCTATTTTTTTGGAGGGGGAAGGATTTAATTAACTTCTTTTGGAGCAGACATCAGCTGTTGCTTCATAGTCATTGGAGTTTGAAAACCACTGGGCTCCCCTGGGCTTCACAGATGGAGAGAGGACAGGTGCTGTGTCACAGGTATGAAACAGATGTGGAAGGCTGATCTTGTGTAAATAAAAATCCACGAGTAGAGTGGTGAGACTGCCCCAGGCACTGTTTCTTTTTTTGTTTTGTTTTGTTTTTTGTTTTTTTGTTTTTTGGGCCACACCTAGCGGTGCTTAGGGGTTACTCCTGGCTGTCTGCTCAGAAATAGCTCCTGGCAGGTACGGGGGACCATATGGGACACCGGGATTCGAATCAACCACCTTTGGTCCTGGATTGGCTGCTTGCAAGGCAAACACCGCTGTGCTATCTCTCCGGGCCCCCAGGCACTGTTTCTAACCCCTTATGCTGACAGGTCTAATGAAGCAGGGTAACGAATGGTAGAGAAATAATACCAAGCCAGTCAGGGAAGAGTCCTAGGATTCATTCTGCTTTTTGCCTCATGGGCTCTTTCTGCCATGTGCTCCCTCTGCGCCCCCAAAGCCAGAACTGCTCTTCCTTTATTCTCCAGAACCAAATCCACCAGGTGGGGGGAAGGTCCTATAATAATTTTGGTGGGCTTTACATGCCAAAAGAAGAGGTTACTAGGAAGAGGAAGTTGGGGGAACACCTTTCTTTGGGGTTGATAGCTGGGTATTATTTTATAATCTTGACTGTCTCAAGTACAAGAGACAATGCTTGTTTGTGCTCAGAGCCCAGGTGTGACCTTGAGTCCAGGACTGGACTGACTCCCATAGGGTGCAGCAGCAGAGTGGAGAGTAAATCATTGTCAGCCTCATTCATTTCCCTTCTGTGTTGATCATGGGTGACTTCCAGTGCCTGAGCAGTGAAATACCCAGCTCCATGACCTGGTATTAAAAAACATGCTCAGAGGGCCAGAGAAGTAGCACAACAGTGGGGCGTTTGCCTTGCATGCTACCAACCGGGGGAGGGACCTGGTTTGATTCTCGCCATCCCATATGGTCCCCCAGCCTGCTGGGGGCCCTTTCTGAGCACAGAGCTCAGAGTAACCCCTGAGTGCTTCTGGGTGTGGCCCAAAACCCAATCAATTAATCAGTAAAGTTTAAAAAAAATAAAACTAAATTAAAAACATACTCAGCTTTGTCCCCAGTCACCCTCATTAAATCACCTGAGATCACTTTATCTATTTGTCCATTTTCTCCCCCTCAGCCTTCCCTCCTTATTTCCAAGATAAGAGAATTGAGTCTTCCTCATGAGACTGGAAGTTAGTTCCTAAGCTTTGTTCCAGGACTCTGGTTTCTCTCTCTCTTCACAGCTCAGCGAATGAACCTGGGCCTCTGAGTCTCCTCATCTTTTTGTTGCTTTTTTGTTTTGGAGCATCCACCTGGCTCTGCACCTAGGGATAACTCCTGGCAACCGAAGTCACCTGTGTGTAAGGCAAATGCCCTACGCACTGTATTATCGCTCTGGCCCTCAGATTTACCTCCTAATGCTGTGTTTATATTTGTACCCTCTAGAAGGGCACCTAAGAGTGTGTGTTGCAGAGTTTAATAAACTGAAAACCACAGTCTAGGCCCTCTTTCTAGAAGGGCGCCTAAGACTGTGTGTTGGAGAGTTTAATAAACTGAAAACCACAGTCCAGGCCCTCTTTCTTCCTGTGTTCTAAAACAGCCTCAGGAAGTCCACATTTAGTGACCTGATTTCCTTTCTTTCCCCCTCAGTATTTAGTGTCTCTGATCCAGGACAACCTCGGATGGATGTGGGTTTTCTACTTCTTCATTCTCATGGTAAGTGCATGCTTTTTAAAAAAAAACCATTAAAAAAAAAAGAAACTGATCATTTTTCTTCTGAATGTAGCTCCAAGCCTATCCACCAATGGTTTCTTAAATAGACAAGAGCCCTTTGTACAAAGGGCTTGGTCTGAGGGACACCTTGTTTCAGGGAGGACAGGAAGGGCCTTTCCTCATAGTCTTAGCCTTTCACCCCAGTCTCAGAGGTGCCAGGCATTTCTCAGCATCCTCTTCCAGAACATTCTACTTGCCCAGTAGAATGTGTCAATGGCAATGACAGTGTGCACTGAACAACTTGGGCCTGGAAGGGTTCCTCTATGGAGGTCAAGGTATGGAGGCGAGCTTCAGGAAATAGCCACATAGTCTCAGGCCAGCCCCAGGGCTGAACCAGTGGCATCCTAGAACATCTCTATGAATTAGCCTGTGGTATGTTCCTTAACTTACTTGGGGTGTCAAAACTTAGAAGGGGCCTTCTTTGAGTGTTAGTGAAGACTTCATCCCTGGGGGGTGCCCTAGTTCCAGGAGTCCACCTAGTATCTGCCCCTAGCTCCAGGAGTTGAACCTGGGTTAACCAGGAGCTCGGCAAGCGCCCTGCCTGCTGCTGTGTGTTTGGATTTGTTTGGAGACTGGCATAGCATCAAGTGTTCCATGATACTGACTCTTGCAAAATTGTTTTCTAATCCTTACTATGTTTAACACACGACACTCAGGCAGAATCAGTTCTGTTATCCCTACTCCTTTCTTGATTGCTTCATTTCTTTTTTGCAGACGAGCTGCACAATTCTGTTTATCTCGCCATTGATAGTGAGGGAAATTCGTCATCTAATGCAGAGACAGCAAGTGCACACGCTGAGCGAGTGACCATGCCCGCAGGACAGAAGTTGCAGGCGCCAGCAGGCCTGGTGTTTCTAGGAATTTACCTGTCCGGGTTTTCTTAAGACAGTGTCACCAAAGCTCATCATCGGCCTCCCACGGTGCTGAGCAGCTCTCTAGGCAGGGCTATTTTTCTACACTACAGGAATTATCATTTTTGTTTTTTTTTTTTTTTGGGCCATATCCAGCGGTGCTCAGGGCTTACTCCTAGCTCTGTGCTCAGGGATCGCTCAAGTGACCGTAAGTGGTGCTGCGGATTGAACCCTGCCTACACTACAGGAATGAATGAATGGTTTTGATCGCTTTCGTGGGATGTACTGGGCAGCCTGTGTCTCGGTCTGGCCTGGAACATTTTGCCCCTTCACCTTCTGAGTACTTTGTGGCCAGGACATCATCCTGCATCAGTGATTTTCTAGTGACCAGGAGATGCCAGTGAAGCCTCTGCTAACAGGAAGATCAGCTGGTATGGATGAGTGGCTGAGAACATCTTGTATGGGGTCTGGCTGGAGCACTTATGCCGGAAGTGGCAGATGCTTCCCCCCAACCCCAGAAAGACTGAACTCTGGAGGGGCCGGTCCCAGGAGCTACCTGGGGACCTCCAACCCACCATCTAACCTCAAGACTTTCCACTTGAATCAGATATCCCTACAAATGATCATCGACCCATCTCCCGTCACCCTGTCTGAGTGCACAATGTTGACTTCCTTTCCTGGCACAGCGAACACTACCGGTTATGGGGGACATTCCAGGGTGGTGGTCCAGCTGTCCAGTGACTCAGGGGTCCATTGGGAAGCTTTGGTGTTGAATTCTTGTTCCCTGTGGCATCTGGAATCTGGTGTCCCTCAGCACCAGATTGGAGGTAGAGGAAAGGGAGAACCCCCCCCTTGTCGACTTTTAATCTGTGATTATCCCATGTGAGTGGCCAGCAGCATTTCTCCTGGAGTCATAGAGGGTATGTCTTCGAGGCGATGAATTTTCTGCTCACTGTTGGATATTTTAAGGTCATTCTGTACATAGGTCTTAAATTATGTCTGCAAGCTAGGAAGAAAACATGAAATTTCAAAGGCTTCTTCCATATATATGTATATATACATATATATCTGATATATACATACATGTATATATGGTATGTACATGTATATATCATATATATATATGTATCAGGCAAGGGGCCAGCCATTTCCTTCCACCTCTTGTGTTAATGCTCGAAAATGGGGTGTGGTCACAAGCTGTTTGCGTGTTATTTAATCAGGTGCGTTTCTAATCAGTCACACACTCATTAGGGACACAAAAGGGAAATCAGAAACAGGAAGAGAAAATAAACTGACTTTTGTAACAGTCATGTCCACCTGGTATTGACATATTCAAAACTGCGCTCCAAGTTCTAGAACAGGCGTCCTGCCTTCCTGCTTCCTGCTCACATGGCCAGCCGACCTGGCGGTGATTCAGGGTGCTGCCAGACTGCCCGGCATCATCTCCTGTTTCCGTGATGCGTGGGAAAGTTTTGGCAGAATGAGGAATTGGGCCAGGCATCGAAGACTTGCTTCAAGGTAATTCAAGAATCTCACGAACGGGGCCAGAATGATAGCGCAACGGTAGGGCATTTGCCTAGCCCATGGCTGTCTCATGTGGTCCCCAAACCTTGAACGATTTCTAAGCACATAGCCACAAGTAACCCCTGATCATCACCGGGTGTGGCCCAAAAAACACCAAAACAAAACAAAAAGAATATCACAAAGGTGCTAGAGATAAAGTAGCAAGTAGAGCACTTGCCTTGCACCTGTTGGATCCAAGGTTCATTGCGCCAGCATCTCAAATGGTCCCTGAATTCGCCAGGAGTGATTCCTAAGTGCAGAGCCAGGAATAACAACCCCTGAACTCGGCCAGGTCATTTCCCCCACACATAATCAATTTGGTCATATCTTTTTTTTTTTTTTTTTTTTGGACCATACCCAGTGGCGCTCAGGGGTTACTCCTGGTTCTATGCTCAGAAATCGCTCCTGGCAGGCTCGGGACCATATGGGATGCAGGTCCTGGGTAGGCCGCAAACGCCCTACTGGTGGTGCTCAGGGGTTACTCCTGGCTTAGGGCTCAGAAGTTGCTCCTGGCAGGTTCTGGGGATGCCAGGGATCAACAAACCCAGGTTCGTCCCGGGTCATCCACATGCAGGACAAATGCTCTACTTCTGTGCTATCACTCCAGCCCCTGAGATCAAATTCTTATTTCTCTGGACCCCCAAGCTGGACCCAGGATGCTGAACAGGCTCACTCAGACCTGGATGACAGCTCTACATAGGAACGTGATGCTGGGTTTACAGGCTATGTGGGAGAGATTCAAACAAACTGTCCCTTGAATAGGAGGCAGAGGCTCATCTGGGCTCATGAGGTGTGGTTGGGGCAGTCGTGCTGTCCCAGCCTGAGTTTTGAGTAAGGCTGAGGCACATTGATGTGGGCTGTGCAGGAGGGATGCACTGCACACTGCTGTGGTAGTGTGGTTTTGCTGACCTGGTAGACAGGGCCAGATGGGTGCACACAGGGTCCCATGAGAGGTGGACTATTCACATGGGTCCCATACTGCGGGTGGATCCACGGCTTTACAGGCTTGGATGGCAGGATCAGGTGGTTCTGTCCACCAAGGAAGGTTCTGGAAGTGCTTCCTCTGACTTAGCCATCTCTGGTACGCACCAGATACTAGTGGGACTCAGGCCTTTTCCAGTGCTTACTACTACTGCATAGTTTCGTGAGAAGCTCCCCGTTACAGGGATGGAGCTTGCAGGTGCTTTCATCGGGGGCTCCTACTCTGTCCTCTAGAAAACTCTAGTTCTCTTTTCCTGCATGGAAGTCATCGATAGAATCTTTTTTTTTTTTTTTAAGTTTTGGGTAATACCAGTAATGTGCAGGGGTTACTCCTGGCTCTGCACTCAGGAATTACTCCTGGGAGTGCTCAGGGGGATCATATGACATGCTGGGGATCAAATTCAGATCAACTGTGTGCAAAGCAAATTCTCTACACACTGTAGCTTCAACCCATTCATCCCAAATAGTACCTGATTGCTGTGCTCTCTACACAACCGAGCCCTATGAGTTACTGGGCTATGTTTGCTTCCTGCCAACTTCCTCTGTGAGCCCAATATGATAAGGGTCCATGATGGCCCAGGAAAGTCTTGCTTTATCCTCTTTTCTCCTAGGATCACATCCCCTCTCTAGCATTTGGTCCCCAAAGGCAGTTTTCTTTTTATTTTTGGTAGCAGGGACTGGGGGTTTGGGAGACCACATCTGGCTACGCTTAGGGCTTTACCTGACTCTATGACCTGGGATCAAACCCTGCTCAGCTGCATGCCAGGAAGACCTCCACTATTCTATCTTTCCAGTCCTCTTTGACAGTAGAATATTCCCTGATTGACTCAGCTTCTTCATCCATTTGCCTGTTGATGTGCATTTAGGTTGATTTCCTATCTTTTTTTTTTTTTTTTTTTTTTTTTTTGGTTTTTGGGTCAGTGCATTTAGGTTGATTTCCTATCTTTTTTTTTTTTTTTTTGGTTTTTGTGTCACACCCAACCATGCCCAGGAGCCAGGCTCTGGGCTCAGAAATCGTTCCTGGTAAGCTCAGGGAACCATATGGGATGCCGGGATTCGAACCACCGTCTCCTGGGTTGGTAGCGTGCAAACCTTACTGCTGTGATTTCTCTCCAGCCCCTGATTTCCTATCTTGACTTTTGTGAAAATGCTGTGCGAACTAGGAACAGGGGCTCAAATAGTTTTCGAGATTTGTGTGTTGTGTCTTCTGAGAGCATTGCCTAGAATGGAATGTACACTGTTGGCTTGGCTTTGTCATTCACCACCCGTGAGTGGTGATTTTTATTCCTATTCAGATTAACTTGCCACCACTAAGCTATGGCTTCTTTTTCTCTGTGGCCTCTTCCACTCATGCTTCTGCTCGTGTGCAAGCCATTCTCCCAGGTAAGGCAACTGAGTGGCCATTTTCACATGCACATCTCTGCTCAGAGCCACTGTGTTCTTTGGGGTTTTTTTTTTTTGGGGGGGGGGCCACCACATCCTGCAATGCTCAGGGGTTACTCCTGGCTCTGTGCTCAGGAATCATTCATTCCTAGCATGTTTTGTAGACTGTATTGAATGCCAGGATTTGAACCCAGGTCAACCTCGTGCAAGACAAGCATTTTACCTACTGGATTATCGCTCTAGCCCAGCTGTTGTGTTCTTGTGCCTGTGGGATGACTCTGCTCTGCAAAAATGAATGTCTTGTTTTGCAAATGTCATGGGTTGGCTTTTTCCTCTCTGCCCTTGGATAAGGAGAGCAGAAATCATGTGAACAAATTATCACAGGTGCTGATCAAAAGGCTACCCTGTTTGAGTATTGTGGATTTTAATGGGATAATTGTATTTAGGTAAAACCTTTCATCTAAGGACTTCAAAAGCCTTTCTTGGCCTGTTTACTAGTTTCTGTAAGGCCCCAGAGGGACCAGCGAACTACAGCCCCAATCATGGGTGTGATTAGGTTTGCTTATTTATTTTTTAAAACTTTATTTATTGATTGATTGATTGATTGATTTTTGGGCCACACCGGCGATGCTCAGGAGTTACTCCTGGCTCTGCACTCAGAAATCGTCCCTAGCAGGCTGGTGGACCATATGGGATGCTGGAAATCAAACCGGGTCCCAGGTCAGCCGCATGCAAGGCAAACGCCCTACTGTTGTGCTATCTTTCCGGCCCCTACTTATTTAAAAAAATTCTTTTGAGTTTGTAGTCTGGGTTTTTTTTTTGTTTGTTTGTTTGTTTTGTTTTTGGGCCACACCTGGTGACGCTCAGGGGTTACTCCTGGCTTTGTACTCTGAAATCGCTCCTGGCTTGGGGGACCATATGGGACGTCATGGGATCGAACCGTCGTCCATCCTAGGCTTCCACTTGCAAGGCAGACACCTTACCTCTAGCGCCACAGCTCCGGCCCCTGTAGTCTGGTTTTATTACTACTGTATATTCCAGTGTATAAGATGACCGGGCATATAAAACGACCCCCTAATTTTAGACTTCCTCTCGACTCTGGCCAATCTGAGCAGGCTTTTTACAGTGTAGATTCAGGTCCAGAACATTGTCTAATTTTTTTTTTTTTTTTTTTTTTTTTTTTGTGGTTTTTGGGTCACACCCGGCAGTGCTCAGGGGTTACTCCTGGCTCCATGCTCAGAAATTGCTCCTGGCAGGCACGGGGGACCATATGGGACGCTGGGATTCGAACCGATGACCTCTTGCATGAAAGGCAAACGCCTTACCTCCATGCTATCTCTCCAGCCCCGAACATTGTCTAATTTGCATGCATAGAAAGCCTGCTTGGATTGGCTGAGTTAGAGGCAGTCCAAGCAGCCTTGCAGTGATTGGTGCAGGATCGAGTTGGAAAATTCGTTTCATGGCAATATCCAGACGATTTTCGTTTAGCGGCATATTGAAACTTTTTTTGGGATATATTCGGTGTATAAGACGACCCCAATTTTCGGTTGACATTTTTTCGTTTCAGAAGTTGTCTTATATGCCAGAAAATATGGTATTACTATTTTTTTTTTTTGTTTTTGTCACACCTGGCAGCGTGCAGGGTCTACTCCTGGATCCAGGCTCAGAAGTCGCTCCTGGCAGGCTCAGGGGACCATATGGGATTCGAACCACCATCCTTCAGCATGAAAGGCAAACGCCCTATCGCTGTCCTATCTCTCCAGCCCCATGTAGTCTGGTTTTAGTGAATACATTTTAGTTGTACATTTTTTACTTTCCTTTTATTTTGGGGCCACACCTGGCAGTGTTCAGGGCTTGCTCCTGGCTCTGCACTCAGGGATCATTCCTGGTGGTACTCTGATGTCCATATGCAATCAGTGCCTGGGACTGAACCAGGGTCTGCTACCTGCAAGGCAAGCTTATCAACCTTTATATTATCTTTTCTTTCTTTTTTTTTTTTTTTGAGTATATTATCTTTTCTTAGTAACATTTAGGGTTTTGTTATTGTCTCTGTGGCGCAGGGGTCTCACTCAATTTACCTGGGGGCCGCAGGAGGCAAAGTCGGGTGATCCATGAGTGCAAAGTCAGTAGTAAGCCTTGAACATTGGGGAGTGTGACCCAAACAACTAAAACAAAACAAAACAAAAAGAGATTCCTCTAGGGCAGGGCCACAAAATGCCGGGAGTTTGAGACCCCTGCTTTAGAGCTATTTAGCCAGGTGCCTATCATACTATGGAACCTTAGAAGTATTTATTTTTTGTTTGTTTGTTTGGGGCCACAACTGACAGTGCTTAGGGATTACTCCTGGTTCTGTGCTCAGAAAGTGTTCCTGGCAGACTTGGGGGACCTTATGGGATGCTGGGGATCAAATCCAGGCCTGACCTGGGCTGGCTACATATAAGAAAACACTCCACTGCTGTTCTATCACTCCGGTCCAGAAATAATTTTGTATTTTTGCTCATACCTGACAGCGCTCAGAGCTTTCTCCTAGTTCTACGTATACTCAGGAATTATTCCTGGAGGTGCATCAGAGACCTTATAGGATGTTGGGGATCGAAGCCTGGTTGTCAACCATGTGCAAGGCACTGTACTTTTGCTCCAGTTCCTAGAAAATAATCTTGATTTTTTTTGTTTTGTTTTGTTTTGCTTTGGTTTTGGATCACACCCGGTGGTACTCAGGGGTTACTCCGGGCTCTGTGCTCAGAAATTTTTCCTGGCAGGCTCGGGGGCCATATGGGATGCTGGGATTTGAACCACCATCGGTTTTGGATCAGTTGTGTGCAAGGCTAATGCCCTACTGATGTGCTATCTCTTCGGCTCCAATCTTGATTTTTTTTTTAATTTTTCCCTACCCTTTGTTGTTGTTATGCCATCTGAGCCACACATTTGGCTGTGGTATGTCTCACCATGCTGGGTCCTGGAAGATGCCACTAAACAGTGCCAGTATGACAGTCACACTTAACAGGTAGGTGGTGCAAGGAACAGAACTCATAGCAGCTGCCTACCAGGGATCTGTGTCCAGGCCCAGGAACATTTACCTTTCTTGGCAAAAGGATTCACAGAGGTGCTGGAGTCTCTCTCATGCCCTGGCCTCAACCTGGCAGCTACGGTTGGACTTCCTGTATCTGTTGTCTTTTTGTGCCTCAAAACTATAGACTGGGGTGATATGATAATATAGTGAAGAAGGCATTTCCCTTGCATGCAGTTGACCCGCATTCTATCCCTGGCACCCCTCGTCACGTCCTCGTCACTGCCAGGAGTGATCCCTGAGCACAGAGCTAGGAGTAAATCCTGAGTACTGCCAGATGTGCCTCCCCCCCAGACAAACAAACTGGATTGGGCTGGAGAATTAGGACAGCCTTAGGGCCTTGTCTGGCACATAGCAGACATGGTTTTGTTACTGTGTTCTGCTTATGGCCCAGATGATTACAAAATCCTCCTTTTCCTGTTAATCGAGGGCTGCAGTATGCTGCCAGTTTGAGATTTCTGAGCAGCTCACACCGTTGTGACTGGGAGGTCAGAAGTCTTCCTGGCTGGCTGGAGACCTGCATTCAGGTGTCCCGAGGCTATCAGTGCTGGGGACCCGTGCCATGGCCATAGCAGAAGCAAGAACTTGAATACACACGCTTCTTGAGCACTTTCTGTGGGAACAAAGAGCTTGATGATTCACTTGGGTAATTGCGCAAGGGAGGTCCTCCCCAGGGCTTTGCAAGGAGAGGCCTGGCCTCCAACCCTGGCAGTGATTTTCAGGAACTGGGAAGAAAGCAGTAAGAGAAGGAGTGAGACCATTTCTGTCTGGCACTTAAAAATAAATAACACACACACACACACAAACACACACACTCTCCACCCAAATACTCCATTGATGCCACACTTGTGTGCTGGCAGCAGGGGGCGGAAGGAGAGAGGTTCTGTGATGCATGCCAGAGTGCCAGCGCCAGCATCTGGGGCCTTGGCAGCTTTCAAAATAGCCCACACAGTTCTGGGTGAATCACAGTGGAGCCTGCCCTCCTCGATCCAGGCTGAGGACAGCATGAGTCAGGCGAGACTTCTACCCCCTCACTTCAGTGCTCACCCTCATTAGGCAGACCCGGATGCAGGAGGCAGAGCCAGCCATGCAGGGCACCTAATCCCAGCTGCACTGAACCCTCAGGAAATTTAGGAGAGAAGGGAAACCCTGAGGACTGAAAAATAGCAGTCATGTTAAGGACCTACAGAAGTCTAAATTGCTCTGTAGTTCTGTGGTACTGAGCATTATTCCTAAGGGGGAGCCCACACACCATATTCTGGCATCTGTTTTTGAAGGGAGCTCCTAGGTGGTTAGGAGGCTCAGGGAACCCCCACTGATGGGCAGTTCTCATATAGTGAGGCTACTGGTTTAGTTCAGGGGCCCGAGGATGTGGTGCTGGGGATACCCAGGGTACCCCAGCTGTGCTTGGGACCTTCAGGTTTGCATCAGTGATGCATGAGACACCATGTGGGTACAGAAATGGAACATGGGTGGGTGCCTGCAGGGATGTGTCCTCATCTTTATTCTATCTCTGTCCATCTTTTTATTTTTTAACCTTTTTATTTTTTTAATACAAAGCTATTCATGATTGACTTTCAGTCATGCAGTACTCCAGTACCTTTCTTTCACCAGTGCACATTTGCCACCACCAATGTCCCCAGTTTCCCTCCTGCCCTCCTCTTTGCCAGCCTTGAAGGCAGGTACTTTCCTTCTCTCTCTCTCTCTCTCTCTCTCTCTCTCTCTCTCTCTCTCTCTCTCTCTCTCTCTCTCTCTCTCTCTCTCTCTCTCTCTCTCTCTCTCTGTCTCTCTCTGTCTCTCTCTCTCTCCCTCTCTCTCTCTCTCTCCCTCTCTCTCTCTCTCTCTCTCTCTCTCCCTCTCTCTCTCCCTCTCTCTCTCTCTCTTCCCTTTAGGCAATGTGCTTTGCAATAAATAGTGTTACTGAAGGTGTATTGTCACTACCCGCAAAGGTATGTCTCCATTTATTAAGGAAGCACGCACCAGACATGGCTTTTGGCTTTCCTGGTGCAGTGCCTAATTTTCCTCTCAAAAATTATCTACCAGAAGGTCCGTTAGAGAAATCAAATCATTGACCCTTTGCGTGGATTACTGGCTATAATTCTGACACGGCTGTGACATTACATTTTCTCTTTTCCTTTTATTTGATTTTTGTCTTCTTTTCTACTACAGAAATTCGGCCTTAGCCTTTCTACACTCACAAAGGAATTTCGGTACCAAAGAAAGCCCCCCAAAAGCTCCCTGCTGGCTAGTTTATTTGTGACTTTTTTGTTTTGTTTTGTTTTGGGGCCACACCCGGTGGTGCTCAGGGGTCACTCCTGGCTGTCTACTCAGAAATAGCTCCTGGCAGGCACGGGGGACCATATGGGATACCGGGATTTGAAACAACCACCTTTGGTCCTGGATCGGCTGCTTGCAAGGCAAATGCCGCTGTGCTATCTTTCCGGGCCCTATTTGTGACTCTTACTTCAAGTATAACCTGGCACCAACAGCTTGTTTTTCTGAGTCTAGCTCTATGGTAGTAAACAATTATTTCCGTCCCCCCAAAAATCCATTTTCCAGCCACTGCAAATACATTTCTTCCAAAAAATTTGTCTCTCGTCTCACGGACATGGGTCCCCATACAATGCATTTTGTGTGGTCTCATTTATTTTATATTTCATATCCGTCTGCCTCATGTACCCGCTCTCTCCCAGTGAGGTTTTTTGACCCCACTAAGGTTTTGCTTAGGGACGCAAGTTGTCCGCAGCAGTGTATCATGCATATTGCTTTACTTCCTTTCAGCACCCGGTTTTTGTCCAGAATGATAATTTCCAACTATCATTGTCATTGTGGTTCCTTCTCTGCCCTAACTGCATTTTGTGGCAAGGTTCTTATCAAGGACTGGCCCTCCCGACCCTCATCTCTATTGTCCTTGGGCATTATTACCATACTATCTTTTTTAATATCCCACAAATGAATTCAGTCTGTCTTTAGCCTCACCCCACCACCCTTTGTTACTCTGTCTTTGTTCCTTTCTCCTTACCCTTCTTTGCCCTGCATTCAGGGCATTGACCAAATCAGGCAGGCTGGGGGGGATCCCACATCACAAGGCTGACCTGGAGAGGTGGTCCTGTGTTCCCCTCCCCAAGTCACACTAAAGGTCCTCCATGAATCTGCAGTTAACAGTTTAGTTTGACCCTCTTGAATGCCCAGTAGGCTGAGAAAGGGGTCCTGCTTCATCTGGCCATCTGCTTTCCGCACAGTAAGGCTTGGAATTCACCTGTTGGTGCTGGGGAGGTTGTTGGAGGGTTCAACCCAGACCCCCTGCACACAAAGCAGTCTGTGATTAATCTGGGGAGCACCTGCCCACCCCACACCCTACTTTCTGTAGTAAAGACCTTGCTGCTGGGAATTCACTGATACTCAGGTGAGAGGGCCTATCCTGCCCTCCAGAATGGCACCAGGGTGGTAGTGGCTCTCCTTGGGGGTTGTGGGGGGAGGGTAAGGATTTCCTGCTTCTGATGCCCACCCTGAGACCAAGAGAAAGTGGTGTTGTTGATAAGACCCTCCCCTCCTTTCTGTTTACATCAGAGGAAGCCTTGCAGCTGTGTGGCCAAGCCCTGCAGGAGGCCAGAGAATAGACAGGCTGAAGGTACATGAGACTTTAGAGCCCAGGGGCCCCAAGGCTTGTGTTACCATGGTAGGGCCTTGAGGCACGGGGCTGTGAGTTGGATTTCTGGTGTTGCCTTCATGCTGAGCTGCTTCCCAGTTGAGCTGCCATTTATTTCTGTTCTGAGCTCTAGCACAGCAAGTGACCAGTTGCTGGTGCCCCAAAATGGGCATTTGAATCCTGTGCACCCCACTGCCTGGTGTGATCCTCTCAGAACCCCTAAGCAATATTTTTAATTGTACTTTTACTAGTCATTAGAACCCCATACAACACTCTAGAATGTATCCTTTGGGGATGACTAACAGTAACTTAATATGATTTTTATCATTTTGGATATCTTTTTGTTGTTTTTGGGCCGCACCCAGCGGCACTCAGGGGTTACTCCTGAAATAGCCCCTGGCAGGCTCTGAGGACCATATGGGATGCTGGGAATTGAACCAGAGTCCATCCTGGTTTGGCCATGTGCAAGGCAGACACCCTGCTGAGGTGCTATCACTCTTTAAAAATGACATTAAAAGGGGCCAGAACAGTGGCGCAAGCGGTAAGGTGTCTGCCCTGTGCATGCCAGCTTAGGACAGACCACGGTTCTATCCCCAGGTGTCCCATATGGTCCCCCAAGCCAGGAGCGATTTCTGAGCGCATAGCCAAGAGTAACCCCTGAGTGTCACCTGGTGTGGCCCAAAAACAAAATAAAATGACAATAAAATATTTGCTCCTGGGCTCATGTGTTGGAGAATCTGGTCTGCAGTAGAGGCTAGACTCTCTCCTGATGGCACTGGCTTGTTTTTTTTTTTTTGGGGGGGGGGGTTGGTTTTGGTTTTTGGATTATACCCGGCAGCGCTCAGGGGTTACTCTTGGCTCTTTGCTCAGAAGTCAGTCCTAGCAGACTCGGGACCATATGGGATGCCAGAATTCGAACCAGCGTCTGTCCTTTGTTGGACTATGTGCAAAGCAAACGCATTACCACTGTGCTATCACCCTGGCCCCCAGCACTGGCTTGTTTCACCTAGACTTTCTTTTATTTGTATTGGGGGTGTGTATGTGTGCCACATTTGGTGGTGCTCAGGGCTTACTCCTGGTAGTGCTCAGGAACCCATTTGGGGTGCTGGATATCGAACCTGGGTCAGCTGCAAGGCAGATGTTCAACCTGCTATACTGTCACTCCAGCTCTTCACCCCTCTTGTTTTTGGTGGGGGCCAAAACCAGTGATGCTCAGGGGTTACTCCTAGCTCTGCACTCAGGGGTCACTCCTGGCAGTCCTCAGAAGACAATATAGGACACCAAGGATTGGATTTGAGTCAGCCACATGCAAGGCTCTACCTGCTGCACTATTCTTCTGGCCCCCTTGGGCCCTTTCTTAATCTTTGTCTGAATCCCCTTCCTTAGATCTTGCCTGCTCCCCACTTCAGCCTCCTTTCTCTCTTGCTTGTCCTCATCCATGTGATCACAGGCAAACATCACTTTTCGCCATTATAGGCAACTTCAGAGCAATTTCCAGTGGTCTCCAGATGATGAATCAAACAGTCTTACTGAGGCTATTCATGACCCAAGTGTCTTTAATGGCATCCGGTGACATTTTCACTGCAACAAATTCACCAAGGGATCCGAGCATGCCCCTACCTCTTGGTGTCAGCATCAGTTCACATGGTCCCTCATCCCACTGTGATGGTTAGAGCAGAGGCTCTGCCTGCCTGGAGCTGATTTCCTGGGACCCAAGGGAACAGTCTGGTCTTTAGTCTTTG
Source organism: Suncus etruscus (assembly GCF_024139225.1). Classification (NCBI taxonomy): domain Eukaryota; kingdom Metazoa; phylum Chordata; class Mammalia; order Eulipotyphla; family Soricidae; genus Suncus; species Suncus etruscus. The sequence continues at coordinate 149,540,901 of NC_064848.1, read as the reverse complement.
TGACTTTTGGGGGAGGTTTTGGGCCATACTGGCAGTGCTTAGTGGTTACTCCTAGCTCTGCACTTGGTTCACTCCTAGATGGTTTAGGGGAATGCCATAGGATGATGAAGAGTGAACCCAGGTCAGATGCATGCAAGGCAAAACTCTGAGCTCTGGACTTGATATTGACTTTTTTAATTGAATAACTGAGGTTTGGGGACAGATGAATTTGTGGAGTTATGATGGAGTCCATGTGGACTGTTCTAAGCAAAGTCTAAAAGGAAAGAAATGAATTGCAGATTAGAGGCCCTTGGGAATGGGCTAACCGTTTCCTCATTTTAAAATATGTCTTCATTAAGGTTTTCTTTTTTTAGCACTTCAGGCTGATGAAAATTGTCTGAAAGGTGATTTATGGAAAACTGGGTTATGAGATCATACAGAGAACAAGTTAATAAGAAATAGAAATAGGGGCCAGAGAAATAGTACAGAGGCCAAGATACCTGCCTTGCACACAGTCAGTCCAAGATTGATCATCAGCTGACATATGGCCCCCTAGCACTACCAAGAGTGACCCCTGAGCACAGAGTCCTGAGCCTATTCAGTATGACCCAATCCCCCCCACCTCCCCAAAATAGAAACAAAAAGTAAGGTCTGCATCTACATGTAAAAGAATAAATTTGAATCACTACTTCATCCTCAGCTGGGGTGAGAAACTCAATGCCTCTTCCAGAAGGAAACAGTCCACCCAAGAAAGGGCATTAGTCAGAAACAAAGGAAAATAAGTTTTTGTCAGGGATCGGAGAGATAGCACATGGCAGACCCAGGATGAACCCGGGTTCTATCCCCGGCATCCCATATGGTCCCCCAAGCCTGCCAGGAGCGATTTCTGAGTGCAGAGCCAGGAGTAACCCCTGAGCACCACCAGTGTGGCCCAAACCTCCCCTAAAAAAAAAGAGTTTTGTCAATGCTATTTTCCCAGTGTCTAAAGCAGAGTGTGTACAAGGGGCCATGTGTGGCCCAGACAAGCACCACCCGATTCCCTTTTCAAATGAGTACAAACTTTCTCGGGACGGCTTTCCACTGGCCACCTTGACCAGTAAGTGGCTCATCTCCGTATTTCAGGTCTTTCAGCCCATTTCACTGAAGTGTGCTCGGTTCATTCTCTACCGGGCACTACTGGAGAGCAACTTTAGCCAAGGACAGTTGTCACACTTGGAGACAGATACAGAAAGCACTTTGTGAGCTCATCCTGAGTTCTGAAGGCTGGTATTATTTCACGCTTATGTTGAGGCGTCCAGAGACTCTGGTTCTGTTTGCATCTATTTATTGGGTACACCCATCTAGAATTAGGCCTCAGGTTTCAAAGCCAGGACACTGGAGAGACATGGACACACACACACACACACACACACACACACACACACACACACGAAACAGGAATCTCCATGGAAAGTCTGGAAATGCAAGAACACATTTTTCTGAAACCCCCCCAATTTTTTTTTTTTTTTTTTTTTTTTTTGGTTTTTGGGTCACACCTGGCGGTGCTCCGGGGTTACTCCTGGCTGTCTGCTCAGAAATAGCTCCTGGCAGGCACGAGGGACCATATGGGACACCGGAATTCGAACCAACCACCTTAGGTCCTGGATTGGCTGCTTGCAAGGCAAACACCGCTGTGCTATCTCTCTGGGCCCTGAAACCCAAAAATTTATTAAGAAGGAATAGACCACACCCAGAGGTGGAATTAGGTGGTCTAAACAATCCAAGGTACTACATTTAAAGATGTTTCCAACCATGGCTGGAGTGGTGGCGCAGGGCGTAAGGCATCTGCCTTGCCTGCGCTAGCCTAGGATGGACCGCAGTTCGATTCCCATGGTGTCCCATATGGTCCCCCAAGCCAGGGGCGATTTCTGAGCACAAAACCAGAAGTAACCCCTGAGTGTCACCGGGTGTGGCTCAAAAACAAACAAACAAACTAACAAAAAAGATGTTTCCAACCAGTGAGTAACAAGGCCTATTATACTGAGTGGGATGGGGTCCAATTAATTCCACAGCCCCAGACCTGCCCACCAGTTCTGAAGTTGACAACAGATGCAACACTTGGAAAACCAGGCACCTTTGTGCCTATAGGGGACCCAGACCAAGGGCATCTGGGTCTGAAGATTTTGATCCAAGAGGGGTTGTTTGAAAGGAAATGACCTGCCATGTTTTCTCACCAGGACTGATGAAGAGGACCGTGATTCTACAAGGGTCATTTCTATTAGAGCAGAAATTCCTAGAAGGAGGCCAGAGAGATAGTATAGCGGTAGGGTGTTTGCCTTACACATAGTTGATTCAGGACAGATGGTGGTTCGAATCCCAGCATCCCATATGGTCCCCTGAGCCTGCCAGGTGCGATCTCTGAATACAGAGCCAGGAGTAACCCCTGAGTGCTGCCGAGTGTGACCCAAAAAACAAAAAATAAATAAAAAATAAAAATAAAAGAAGGAAGGAAGGAAGGAAGGAAGGAAGGAAGGAAGGAAGGAAGGAAGGAAGGAAGGAAGGAAGGAAGGAAGGAAGGAAGGAAGGAAGGAAGGAAGGAAGGAAGGAAGGAAGGAAAAATCATTTCTAGAAGGGTGAAAGCAAGACCAGAGAGATAATATGGTGGGTAGGATGCTTGCCTTGCACACGCTGACTTGGTTCAATCCTCAGCACCCCATGTGGTCCCTTAAGCACCACCAAGAGTTATCCATGAGCACAGAGCCAAGGGTAAGCCCTGAACAGCACTGGGTGCAAACCCAAAACTAAAATAATAATAAAAATAGTAATAATATTGTTTTGATAAGACACAGTAAGATGCCAACTATATCATTTTGGAAACATCCTTTGAGATTTTGCACCTTTTAGTTTGATGGTGTTTGGATACCCTTTTCTTTGCTGTTAGTATTTTGGGATTTGAAAATAAAAGCTTCCTTACATTTTTAATGGAAAAATAAAGAGACAATGCTAAAAAATCCTATTTTCTTCCTTTTATAAAGGTTAAACTGGTCTGTGACACTAAAATGAGTGGGAACCATGGGTATAGCTCCAGGTTTTATCAGAGAAAAGTAATAGGACAGGTGAGGGAGTTGGAGGGGAAGAATTCCTAGAGAAAGTGAAAGGTGGCTAAAATAATCTGAACTGTTCACACCCTCAGATGCATTTCAGATAGTCATCTTTCCTGTGGCCTTAAAGGAACAGGAAAATGAGGAAACTGAAGAGTACACTGAGCCTGCCAAGAGTAATTTCTGGAATTTGTAGATACAAGGATTTTTTGTTTGTTTGTTTGTTTGTTTGTTTCGGGGCCACTCAGAGGTTTCAGAGCCCCTCAGAGGTTACTCCTGGCTCCGCACAGAAATCACTCCTGGCAGGCTCGGAGTAGCATACAGGATGCCTGGGATTGAACCTAAGTCTGCCACATGGAAGGCAAATGCCCTACCCTTTGTGCTATTGCTCTGCCCCTTATAGATACAGGAAAGTTGTGAATCCTAATTACATCAAGGAATAGTTCACACTAATAAAACTCTATTAGTTGCAAGCATTTCTTCTCAGTTTATTAGAACAGATTGATCACATGGATTATCTTTCTTTTCCTTTCCCTTTCTTCCTTTTCATCACCTTTCACTCTAAATGAGCTGTGCTAAATTAACTATATTGGGGGTGGGGCACACCTGGCAGCACTCAGGGGTTACTCCTAGCTCTGTGCTCAGAAATTGCTCCTGGCTGGCTCGAGGGACCAAATGGGATGTCGGGAATCAAACTCAGGTTCATCCTGGGTCAGCTGCATGCAAGGCAGATGCCCTACTGCTGTGCTATTACTCTGGCCTCAGCTACAGAGCATTGAACATCATCCAAAGCTGGGGGAAAAGATAATGTAAGTTGTATTCTCTCAATTTTTGTTTTCGTTTTCTGAGCCATGTTCAGTGGTGCTCAGGGGTTACACTCAGGAATTAACCCTGGCAGGCTCAGGAAATCATATGGGATGCTGAGGATTGAATCGGGGTCAGCCACGTGCAAGGCAAGTGTCTTACTTGTTGTACTATCACTTCAACCACTGTATTCTCATATGTTTGGTTGTATAAAGGAGCTTTGGGTTCCTGTTGCCCCATTCCACAGAAGCCACCTCTTCTTGCACAGTGCCAGCCGCATCCCTGAGTCACAATGATAGAAGCTGGAGTGAACAGATTTGCTTGTATTGGCCGCCTGGTTCCCTGGGCTGCCTTGACTTCTCACAAAGTGGAAAATGAAGGACCATCAATGATGCCTTCATTGACCTCAACCACATGGTCTATGTGTTCCGATGATTCCATCCATGGCAAGTTTAGTGGCACAGTCAGGGTCGAGAATGGGAAGCTATTAATGGAAAGCCCATCTCTATCTTCCAGGAGTGAGATCTGGTCAACATCATGGGGTGACACTGACACTGAGTATGTTGTGAATTGCAGTGGGGTCTTCACTGCTCTGGAGAAGGCTTGGTTCACTTGAAGGGGGCAGCCAACGGAGTTATCATCTCTATCCCTTCTGCAGATGCCCCTATGTTTGTGGTGGGTCTGAACCATGAGAAGTGTGATAGTTCCTCAAGATTGTCAACAATGTCTCCTAGAGCACCAATTGCTTGGCTCCCCTGGCCAAGGCAATCCACGACAACTAGCATTTTGGAGGTGTTGTGTATGTAAATATTTTGGGGGATTACTATGTTGCTCACCCTAATCTGATTAGATGATTGTGCCCTACCCTAGGGTGTGACCTGGCATTCTGCCCCCACCCTAGGGTAGGACCTGATTCTGCTTCCACCATTGGTTGGTATCTGATCCCACCATGGGGTGGGACCTGACTCTGGAGTATAAGAACAAGGGTCTGTGGAAGGCGGGGGCTTTTTTGCTGGCTGGAACTGAAGCTGAGTCTTTGGACTTCAGTTTTGTCCATCCGAATAAAGCAAATATTTCCACGAGCCTGACTGTCTGCGAGCTGTTTACCCGCCGTTTCACCTCAGAACCGTGGGCTAGACAGGGTGGCAGACACGTGCTCCGAGCTGGAAGAAAAGGGCCTCATTCTCCATCCCTCCATCAGTCAACCTCTTCAGGGGCTGTCCTGCTACATAATGGCGCCCGAACAGGGACCTGAACCCTGGACCCTCAGAACTGTAAGTGAAATATTTCATTGGAAATTTCCTATGCTGACCATCAAATGGTTTCTGTGGTTAGTCATGTGGATTTTACCACCCTTAGTCTTACGCATTGGTGCTCTAGTATACAAGTGGATCATTCCATTTTGTTTAAAACTAATTGGTTTTGATCTAAGGACAATCACTGCAGTTGGATGGTTGTGGTCTATATTTCAAATGAAAAGTGTAGTGTCTCTAGCCATCATAGTTTGTGGAATTTCTGTGTTGACTAACGTTATTATTATGAGCATAGTTATTTGCTGTTATTTCTATTTAGGAAATAGAAAGTGTAGAAATGGTGAGGCTAAAACCAGTATAGATAATAAGGAAATTTATCTGACGAAAACTCAGACCAAGGTGCAGGCTGACGAATCCAGCCCCACCATCAACAATATAGAAATTTTTGCTGGAAGAAAAACAACTCAGAATGTTAAGCCTGATTCTAGTGAATTGCTTGACAGTAGTGACTCAGATAATGATCTACCTCCAGTGCTAACTCCACGAAGTATGCCTCCTTCTAGTCACAAAATTGAATCGCAGAGCAGAGCAGATTCAAAAAATGAACCACATGCTCGGTCTCAGAGCTCTATTCAGAGTAATTTTGCTAATCAGGCCTTATCCCCTATAGACGGGGTAAATGTTTCTAACTATGTACCCTATCAGATGGAAGAATTAGATCGGTTTAAAAGATCATGTAAAGAAAATGGGCCAAAATCGCCATACAGTGTGGAGTTATTAAGACTTTGGAGTCATAACTCATCTTGGACTTTGTATGATTTTAAAAGAATCGCTGAAATATGCCTGTTGTCTAAACAGCGAACTGAATGGGAAATGTACTATTCAGAAGGCGTAAAAGCTAAATTATATAGTCCGGATGGTATGAAAAAGCAAGTGGCAGGTGTTACTCTATCGTATGAATTATTAATGGCAGAAAATCAATTTGCAAATATTCAGACACAAGCAGCTTTACCTAAGGAAATCTTAAATTTAATCAGGGAGATTGCATTGTCAGCATGGGAAAAAATTGATTCTAACAGCATTGGTAGAGGAAACTTTTTAAAAATCACCCAAGGCCCTTATGAGTCATTTGCAGAGTTTGTAGGTAAGATTAAAGATGCTCTGAAGTTACAAGTCGAAGATGAGGAGATAAGAAACTTCCTAGTAAAATCTGTGGCCTATCATAATGCAAATTCAGCCTGTAGATTAGTATTGAATACATTAAATGAAAAGTCAGATCTGAATGATTACCTTTATGCCTGCCGGAATGTCTATGTGGAACCCCAACCCCCACCCCACTCAGACTCAGTACAAACCTTCCCAGTTACCAAGGGAACAATGTCTTACTCCCCTCGGGGACAGAACACTTTCCGGAAACCAGGTCTTTGCCCAAAATGCAAAAGGGGTCGCCACTGGGCGAAAGATTGCAGATCCAGAAACCTCATTAATAATAACCTAAGTAGAGGTTTTAACACAGTCCCCAGGAGGCAAATCACCTGCTACCATTGTGGAAAACAGGGACATATCAAAAGAAATTGTCGTCTCCTTATAAATTCAGCTCCCCAAGAACACACATACAAGATGCAGGGAAACGCCTACAGGGCCTCCCCCCAGGCCCTTCCAAATCAGGGGCAAAGTTCACAGACAATAATCCTTCCAAGCCCAGCCCAAGAAAATTCATCACGATAAGGGAATTAATCCACTCTACTTCAGGGAGTGCCGGATTAGATATATTATGCCCAGAGGACATTACAATTTACCCAGGAGCATGCCCTTACATGTTAGAAACTGGCATTGTAGGCCCGCCACCCCCAGATACCATGGGTTTGATTCTTGGCAGAAGTTCCCTCAACATAAAGGGTATATCAGTAATCACTGGTGTCATTGACTCAGATTCCATGGGAGAAATCATTGTAGTTATTACTGTACCAGTTACATGGACCTTTAAAAAAGGAGAAGCGATTGCCCAGATAGTAATAGTGCCTTATGTCAAATTTGGGACTTCAGATAAGACTAGAATTGGAGGTTTTGGAAGCACAGATCCGGGTGCTGCTCAAAACCCAATCGTGGCTCTGGTTACTAAATGTAAAGATGAACACCCAATGATCAAACTTCACTTGGAAGGCAAACCCTTTGATGGAATGATAGATACGGGTGCTCAGGTTACCGTAATTTCTGATAAAGAATGGCCAGAAAATTGGCCTCTTCAGGAAATCCCGTATTCCCTAGAAGGAATAGGAGGCCTGAGTTCCTGTCTGTTGAGTACGAGGACTATACTATTTTACGGCCCAGAAAATCAAAAAGCAATAATCAGACCTCACGTGGGCCCATTTTCACCATCCCTGTGGGGCCGTGACCTACACAAACAGTGGAAAGCAGAATTCCACATCCCATTAGCTCCAGAAGAGCCCGAACCTTCTTTTGATTTAAAAACCCAAAATTTTTAGTGGGGGCCACTACCGTAAAAACACCAGCACCAATAAAAATAAAATGGAAATCTGATGAACCAATTTGGACAGGTCAGTGGCCCCTTAAAACTGATAAATTAAAGGTGCTGACAGAATTAGTGGAGGAACAGCTAAGTTTAGGACATATTGAACCATCTTTTTCTCAATGGAATTCACCTATATTCACTATAAAAAAGAAATCCGGTAAATGGAGACTTTTGATGGATCTTAGAGCTATAAATTTATCCATGATACCTATGGGCAAATTGCAGACTGGTTTACCATCACCTGTAGTTATTCCAAAGGAATGGCCACTAATTATAATTGATCTGAAAGACTGCTTCTACCATATTCCTATCCACCCAGATGATAAAAAACGTTTTGCATTCTCAGTTCCTTCTCTCAATAATACCCATCCCTGCAGACGTTTCCAATGGACTGTTCTCCCCCAAGGAATGCTGAATTCCCCAACCATGTGTCAGTTTTTTGTAGATAAGGTTTTGAGCCCTGCTCGTGAAAAATTTCCTCAAGCCATGATATTTCATTATACAGATGATATCTTGCTCACAATGAACAATGAAACAGATTTACAGGAATTATACTCTTATGTTACTGACTGTTTACAAACATCAGGACTGAAAATAGCTTTAGAAAAAATACAGATAATGCCACCGTATCAATATTTGGGTTTTATTTTGGACCGGACGTCTATACGTCCACAAAAATTTTCTATCAAAAAAGAAAACCTCAGAACGCTTAATGATTTTCAGAGACTTTTAGGTGACGTAAATTGGCTCCGCCCTGCACTAGGAATCCCAAATGCAGAGTTATCTAATCTGTTTAAAACGTTGGAGGGTGATCCTGCTTTAGATAGCCTGAGAAATTTAACAACAGCTGCCAAAAATGAATTGGACATCTTCTTGAGCAGATTACAAAAATCGTTTCTCTCAAGATTCATCCCAGGAGAAAAGGTATTTCTGTTAATCTTCCCTACTATAGAAACCCCCACAGGGGCCTTGATGCAACAGTCAGGACCTTTGGAATGGGTGTATTTACATAACAAACAACCTCGCTCAGTAGTCCCCTACTTGCAACTGATTTCAGAGATTATTATCAAGGCAAGACTCAGATCTATATCTTTACTAGGTTTTGACCCAGATATAATAGTTTTGCCAGTACCAAAAAAGGAAATTGAGTCAATATTGCCAATTAATGAATCTCTACAAAGGGCCCTCTCAGATTTCACAGGAGAAATATCCTCCCATTATCCAGCAGGAAAAATTTGGGACTTTTTAAAGAAAACTCAGTTTGTTATTTCTTCAATTGTTCGGGATTCCCCTATTCCCAATGCCAAGGTTTTTTACATTGATGGATCCCAAAATGGAAAAGGAGGAATAACTGGAGACAACATTAATATGACCATAGATACCAAACATAAATCTGCACAGAAAGTTGAATTAGCAACGTTAATTTACCTATTAGAAAATGTATCTGAAGCCATGAATATAGTTTCTGATTCTTTGTATGTGGTAAATTTATGTCATGTGATAGCCACTGCATCCCTTAATGCTAATAACCCGATCATACAGGACTTACTAAACAATTACAGCAGCTTCTTCAAAAACGAACTGAGCCCATCTTCATCACACATATTAGAGCCCACTCAGGTCTTCCAGGACCTATGGCTCAAGGAAATAAAACTGCTGACTTGCTAGCAATGCCTATATTTAAATCACCTATAGAGGAACATTCAGCCCTACACACAAATGCTCGCCGTTTACATGTGAATTACCAAATTCCATGGAGGCAAGCTAGAGAAATCGTAGAAAACTGCAACGTATGTGCACCGTTAACAAAACAGACTCACATAGCAGGAGCAAACCCAAGAGGCTTACAGTCTAACGAACTTTGGCAAATGGATATAACTCAAACAGATTTATTTCCAAGGAAACCTTACCTTCATGTTGTGGTGGACACTTATTCTCGGTTTATGTGGGCAATTCCCATGTCTTCTCAAAAATCTAAGGCTGCTTGTAGTTTTCTTTTACAATGTTTCTCTGTGATGGGTATTCCATATTCTATAAAAACTGATAATGGGCCAGCCTATGTTAGCAAAACTTTTGAATTTTTTTGTAAGGAATGGCAGATAAGACATCTCAGAGGAATTCCTTACAATTGTAGGGGACAGGCCATTGTAGAAAGGACTCACAGAACCTTAAAAACTCAATTGCAAAAAAATAGAAAAAGAGGTTTACCACCAACGGATTTGCTGTCTTTGACTCTTATCACACTAAATTACTTTAACTTACCCCAAGGGGAAAGCTACACTGCAGCGGAAAGACATTTTAAAGAAGATATTCAGAGACAAGAAACAACCCATAAACCTATTTGGATCAAGGAGGATGAAAAATGGATAGCTGGCTATCTTCTCCTAAGAGGAAGGGGTTATGCCTATGTTTCTATAAATGATGACCCTCCCAAGAAATTTTGGGTTCCATTACGTCTTGTTAGAAATCGGGCTAGCACAAATGATCAGGTTCAGACTACAAACTCCCCTTCAGAGAAAAAACAGAATACTTCAGACACTAACAGCAGTAATATTACTAAGGTCTCTGGGGCAGGGAACGATTTAGCTGTCACACACCATACAATGAGTGAGACTGATGGTAGTGATAAACCCTTACACTCCGAGATGCAAAAGGAAAGACAGGAACCTGTCTTAACTGGGCTCCAAAATATAGGAAACTCTTGCTACATGAACTCAATATTGCAATGCTTGTATAATATTTCAGACTTAACTCAGTATTTTTATAAAGATCATTATAAAAAGGATATTAACAAGAAAAATCCGATGGGGCATGAAGGTAAATTAGCCGAAGAATTTGGTCGGCTCATCAAAACCATGGGAAATGGATTTCATAGATATATTAACCCTGAAAGCTTCAAAGTAACAATTGGTTTACTTAATGACCAGTTTGCTGGACACAATCAGCAGGATCCTCACGAACTACTGATGTTCCTAATAGAGGGATTACATCAGGACTTGCTTACTGTAAATCTAATGACAGACAAAACTACACATCTCATGGGAAATGAAAATTATGAACAATTTAGTCCAGAACACCAAAAGGCTCATAAATCTATTATTTATGATCTCTTTCAAGGACAATTCAAATCTATACTCCAGTGTCTCACTTGCCACCAAAAGTCTGAGGTTTATGAGACATTTGTTCATTTGTCTTTGGCTGTTACATCTACAGATAAATGTACATTACAGGAATGCCTCTCTGAATTTTTTAAAGAAGAAGAATTAAGAAATGACAACAAAGTTCTGTGCAACAGTTGCAAAAATAGAAGGGATTTTTCAAAGAAAACGTACTTATGGAAACTGCCACCAGTACTTATAATACACTTGAAACGTTTTGCTTTTGATGGCAAACAAATAAAAAAATTGCATACTTATGTAGATTTTCCTTTAGAAGACCTCAATTTAGAGGAATTCACTTCAGAGAATAAAAGCAAGATTAAGAAATACAACTTATCGGGGCCGGGTAGGTGGCGCTGGAGGTAAGGTGTCTGCCTTGCAAGCGCTAGCCAAGGAAGGACCGCGGTTCGATCCCCCGGCGTCCCATATGGTCCCCCCAAGCCAGGGGCGATTTCTGAGCACATAGCCAGGAGTAACCCCTGAGCGTCAAACGGGTGTGGCCCAAAAACCAAAAAAAAAAAAAAAAAAAAAAAAAAAAGAAATACAACTTATCATCGGTGTCAAACCATTATGGTAAAGTTCACTATGGACACTGTACTTCATACTGTAAAATTGCTGCAAAACAACACTGGATCAATTTTGATGACAAGAAGATCAAAAAAGTCCCTAATACATTGGTGAAATCCACAGCAGCATACATCCTGTTTTATACTTCTTAGAGATCTACAATGAACACCAGATAATCATTTTACTTCCTTATCAGTTGCTATTAATGCTCTAGGATTCTTTCCACAGGCATGATCAATGAATATAGATTGAAAATCATGAATCCCCAATGTGTTTCCTTGTAGGATGGATTTATGTCTTAATTTCATTATTGCTCTAGGTCTCAGTTAATCATGAAATTTTACAAATTAATTTAGTCAAGGTTCACCTGAAAGAGAAATTTCTCATCATATTAATGTTGTTTTTCTTTCTAGGTATACTCATTTAACGACTTTCACTCTTTTTATTTTAACATCATTGCTTTATTTCCCTCAATTTAGGTTTTAAGACGCTGACATAATGATAATTTTAGGTGGACTTTCTTCACAGTGCTTCTTGCCTATGATTGATTATCATAAAGTTACTGTTATACAATAACTTTGTATATATACTGATATACATGTATAATAGAGTTTTCCATGTTTGTATTACGCATGAAATTCTCTTTCAGATCTGCTAGGCAAAACCATAAAAAAAAATTTTTTTTTGAATTTGAAATGATTTATCTAAACAATTGCCGGCTATTACATTTTAAGGAGCTTTTAGTTGATTCAGCTGAATTCTCTTTTCTTTTGCTTTATTTTGGATCCTTTCCAACAAATATTTTTTAGTATGAGTGAGTGCTATGGCCATATTTTTTGTGAAGTCTGTGTGTGTATGTCTTGTTTAGTGTCTGTCTGTTCTACATATTTTGTATATAGTTTCCTTTTTCCTAACTTTATCTTCCCCAAATTAGTCTTCCTTATCCTTCCTTCTCTCTTCCTAGTCCTTAACATTTTAATTTTCAGGATTTCACATGTGCAACCCATCTCCTTCACCCACAACTACAAGCTTCCTGATCTCGGCAGGAAGAAGAAATCCATGACTGTTGGAGTTTTACACCATATATGCTGCAAACTTGTTGGAAATGAAGCCACCTGGGATTTGTGTCACAATGTAACACCAGAGAAAAGATCCATGGACAAGACCCACAGTTTCTGGATCCCAGTTAAACTGTGCTATCTGAATTTCTGGTTTTCCATCTACATACAAAATGCTATTGTTGACCGTTTCTACAATGGCTACCCCAAGATTGCACCGATCCCAAAGGAAATACAGAAGCCCAACCAACTTATGATGTAATGATGTAACGCTTGGGGATGCCCCAACACATGGATGACTGTACTGGCCTTCCTTCTTCATTCAGCTTGATGTTATCTCCTGTACAAGGCTTCAACCCGCTTTTCCAGACCCATCAAGTGTCTTCTGCCGGTCTTTTTGGAGTTCCAGACCCCTCATATTTACAGATTGGTATTGAACTCTGTAGAAATTACATCTGTTGTTTTTCCTATAACTGTAATCCTTTGAAGTTATATTTGGTACTACACTTCTTTTGACTATCGTAATTAATGTTTTTCTATTTTAGTTTTTAATATTAGGAATCGATGTATTACATTAAGGTTTTGCTTTCTTGACTTTAGGTTTGTGAGTTAGATATTATTGTCTATAATTTCCCAAATGATATTTTTGTCTGTTCTCAGGGTTTTTTGCGTGGGCACATCATAGGCAAAATACTAGGTTTATAGAAGGTTCCATCCATTTTGGATGGGCCCTCAAGTTGTTTATTTACACAGGAAGGGTCTCTGCCTTAAACATTTTGTTTTGGTTTGTGACTTAAGCTCCCATCTATAAATAGTCGACATCAATTTCAGACATCTTATGGACTTCAGACCGGATTAAGAACTTGGACTAAGTTCAGATACCTATTGATCATCATTGCAGTGGCTCCCCACTGTGCAGAGGGTGTATGTGCCACTTCTTCCGAAATAAAGGCCTAGTTCAATGCCCTCAAAGATGGGCTTTCTGGTCTACCTGAACTTGAATGAAAATGGAGCTGGAGAGATAGCATGGAGGCGAGGCGTTGGCCTTTCATGCAGAAGGTCATTGGTTCAAATGCCGGTATCTGCCAGGAGCGATTTCTGAACGTGGAGTCAGGAGTAACTCCTGAGCACTGCCAGGTGTGACCCAAAAACGACCACCACCACCACCACCAACAACAACAAATAAAGAAAAGGTGCTTCTCCTTGCCTGCTACACAACCTTTCTGGTGTCTCTTCGAAAGATCTATGTATGTCTTAGATTTATCTTGTCAGGAGCTTGTAGTTGATTCCTTGATACATGTTTCTGGTTTTAGACACCCTGTGCTTAGGTTAGAAGTTTTTCTTTACATTTTCCTGTGATGCGCTTATGCAAACAGCCGCTCTTTTATTAGTGACTAATTTTTCTTTTAATAATTGTAGACAATATTGTTTGTTTACTAAAAACAAAAGGGGGAATTGTTGTGTATGTAAATATTTTGGGGGATTACTATGTTGCTCACCCTAATCTGATTAGGTGATTGTGCCCTACCCTAGGGTGTGACCTGGCATTCTGCCCCCACCCTAGGGTAGGACCTGATTCTGCTTCCACCATTGGTTGGTATCTGATCCCACCATGGGGTGGGACCTGACTCTGGAGTATAAGAACAAGGGTCTGTGGAAGGCGGGGGCTTTTTTGCTGGCTGGAACTGAAGCTGAGTCTTTGGACTTCAGTTTTGTCCATCCGAATAAAGCAAATATTTCCACGAGCCTGACTGTCTGCGAGCTGTTTACCCGCCGTTTCACCTCAGAACCGTGGGCTAGACAGGGTAGCAGACACGTGCTCTGAGCTGAAAGAAAAGGGCCTCATTCTCCATCCCTCCATCAGTCAACCTCTTCAGGGGCTGTCCTGCTACAGGAGGGTCTCATGACCATGGTCCACTGCCATCCAGAAGAACTTTTGGAAATTATGGCTTGATGAGCAAGGGGTGGCCCTGAACATCATCCCCTCTGCTACTGGTGCTACCACAACTAAGGGCATCATCATCCTGGGCTAGAACAGGAAGTTGGCAGTACTACATGTGGGCCCCCCCCCCCCAGTCATGCTGGAAGTGATTCCCTGAGCACAGAGCCAGGAATAATCCCTGATCACTTATGGGTGTGGCCCAACTTTCCACATCAAATAACCAAGCTCGGCATGGCTTTGGGAAGAACCAAAGACCTAGGAAAGTGAATGTATTCTGCCCCATACATTTAGTTATGAGCAAAAGACTATTTAATTTCTTTGAATTTTGAACAGAAGAAACTGAAGATAAATGTGAAAAAGAAAATGTTTTCTTCACCACAGACATGTTAGTTCCTAAAATATTCTTCTAAGGCGTTAAAAAAAAGATTATAAAACCATTGAAGTTGAATTCATTACCATTCTCACATTTTCAGGTTCAGGTAGGATTACTTACAAACTTTCAGAGTGACTCAGGACAGTTATGTCACTTCCTCCTCCTCCTCTTCCTCTCAGCCTCCTTCAGATATTTGTGTCCCTTTCCTCTGAGTTCTTTGGGTGAAATCTGTCTTCTCTATTCATCTGCTTGTCTCCACCCTAGGGCTCTGTATTTCCACTCACCTTTTGTCATCCATGCTTGTCTTTGCAGGGCTCATGGCTGGTGATGACTCTGATTTCTGACTCACTTCCTGCGGAGAGGTTTGTCTCCTGCTTCCCTGTTGGTTTGGTCACTTGTGCTGCTCATCTTCTCAGATGTTTCTAGATATGTGGTTTGTCTTCTGATAGTGGAGGTGCAATCAGGGCTCTTTGAGTCTACAGTTTTTCCTCTCTCCTTTAACAGTGACCTGTCTTTACTTTTTCCTTAACCAGATGGACCATAGTGCTCTATATATGTGATTTCCCTTTGGGTAGGGTGGGGAATTGAACCTGGGGTATCACACATACAAGTCAAGTGCTTTTCTGTTGAGACACACCTATACCTGCTGTTTCTTCAACCAGTGTATATATGTATATAGGCAACACCTGGTGGCCCTCTGGGGTTACTCCTGGCTCTGCACTCAGAAATTGCTCCATATGGGTGACCATATGAGATGTTGGGGATAGAACCCGGGTTCGTACTGGGTTGGCCACGTGCAAAGCAAATGTGCTACCCCCGTTCTATCACTCCAGTCCTAAACTGAGTATCTTAAGCAGAACAAGTCAGTATTAGTTATCCTAAAATAATTTTGCTTAGCATAGAGGACATTTTTTCAAGTTTCAAATTGAAATTCCCATTCACAGAGGCAAGAATGGTGGCGCTAGTGGTAAGGTGTCTGCCTTGCAAGCACTAACCTAGGACTGACTACGGTTTGATTCCCCCAGCATCCCATATGGTCCCTCAAGCCAGGGGCAATTTCTGAACGCATAGCCAGGAGTAGCCCCTGAGCATCACCGGGTATGGCCAAAAAACCAAAAAAAAATTTTTTTTTTTCATTCACTGCTGAGACATTTTGGGGCCAGAATAATAGCACATGGATAGAACATTTGCCCTGCATGCTGGGTTCAGTTCCCAGCATTCCATTTGGTCCATTGAACACCACCAGGAGTGATCCCTGAGTACAGAGCCAAGAGCCCTGAACACCATTAGCTGTGGCCCTAAAACAAAACAAAACAAAAATCATGGCTGAGAGACTTTTTCTGGATTATGTGCTTGAATAAGGAATCTTAAATTCCTCCTACACTGAGGTGTGTGTGTGTGTGTGTGTGTGTGTGTTGGTACTGGTGGTGAAATGGCTATGCCACACTCAGCAGTGTTCAGGGCTTTCTTTTGTGCTCAGGAATTATTCCTAGAAGTGCTCAGTAGGTCATATATGGTGCCGGGAATCCACCCAGGTTGGCAGCATGTCTATCTTGTTCTATCTGTATACAGGAGACTTCAGTTAAGTTAGACCATGTTCAACTCCTCATCTTCTCCATAATTGCCCTGGTCTTTTCCTCTTACAGGCAGCATCACTCTCCTCCACCATGTGAAGCTGGTTTGTAGCCATGATGATCGAACACTTTATTTTATTTGGATTTTGGGTCACACCTGGAGGCGCAGAGGGGTTACTCCTGGCTTTGTGCTCAGAAATCACTCCTGGCAGGCACAGGCGTGGGGGGGGGGACACCATATGGGATACTGGAATTTTTTTTTGTGTGTGTGTGTGGTTTTTGGGTCACACCCGGCAGTGCTCAGGGGTTATTCCTGGCTCCAGGCTCAGAAATTGCTCCTGGCAGGCACAGGGGACCATATGGGGCGCCGGGATTCGAACCGATGACCTCCTGCATGAAAGGCAAATGCCTTACCTCCATGCTATCTCTCCAGCCCCCGGGATACTGGAATTTGAACCACCTGCCATCCTGGATCGGCTGTGTGCAAGGCAAACGCCCTACCTCTGTGCTATCTCTCCAGCCCCTCTAACACATACTGTCTTCTTACTTTTTTTTTTTTATCACATCTGCAATTCTAGATTTTTAGTTTCAGCTGATTTCCTTAGAGCTGCAGCTTTCCTTTTTATCTCACTCTGTAAATTAGTTATTCCATTTTCAGTTTTTTGTTTTGTTTCATTTTGGTTTTTTTTGGCCACACTAGGTGATGCTCAGGGGTTACTCCTGGCTATGCACTCAGAAATTGCTCCTTGCGTGGGGGGGACCATTATGGGATGCTGGGGATGGAACTGCGGTCTGTCCTAGGCTAGTGCCTGCAAGGTAGACACCTTACCTCTAGTGCCACCGCTTCGGCCTCTTCAGTTTTTGTCTTATAAAATTAAGTCCATATTGTAATATGTACATATTGTTCTACACTGGACAATTCAGAGAAACTCTGAACAGAGGCTAGCCTCCAGGATCATAAGACAATGCATTCCTGTTTAAGTCTTTTGTTTTATTTTTTTAATTTATTTTGGCTTGGGTGGCCCACATCTGGCAGTGCACAGCATCTCCTCCAGGCTTGGGGTGCAGGGGATTGAACCAGAGGCTCCCATAGGCAAAGCCTGGGCCCCAGCTCTTTGAGTCATCTTTCTGCCCATCATCTGAGATTTTTTTAATCAATTTCATTTCATTTGAGGTCACACTGGATGGTGCTTAGAACCTGCTACTGGAAGAGCTCAGGGGACCATCTGGGGTCCTAGAAATCAAACCTGGGTTGGCCATCTACAAAGATAGCTTCTTATCTTCTGTACCATTCTGGCCTTTTATACCTGCAGGACACATCAGTTTGTGGATTGAAAGTGTGAAAACCACAGCTCTCAGGTAGTTGGTTTGTGGTCTTTTGGCAATTAAGCGAATTGACTGCTGCTTTTTTGGGCTTTGCCATCAGCCCCCAGCATTCTTGCCCCTTCTCAGTTTTATTTCTTCTTACAATTCCCAGCTGTTTCTAATTTCCCAGAATAATGAATGAATCTCGTTTCTTGCCTGTCTTTCCCTTCACTGAAGGGTGAGCATCTTCACTTTTTTGTTTGTTGTTTGTTTTTGTGCAAGGTAAATGCCCTTTGCTGTGCTATGGCTTCAGCCCCTCTCACTTTTGATTCTTGAGGTATCTCAAGGGTCCAGCTTTCAGTGGAAGTGCCTTGAACATCTATGGATGGACTGCTGCAACCAAAGGTCATGTTTAGACATGAACCGTAGATGCAAATGAACAAGATGAATGGAATACGCAGACCATTGCTTGATCATTTTTGATGGATCCATACATTTTAGAGAATTTTTATCTACCATGCTGAAGGCACTGTTCCTGGTGGCAAGAGAATAGTAAACAAATGCCCGAATCCCGATGAAAATGGATGATAGGCTCTTGCTGGTGCCTGATGCGACCTGAGCAGGGGCTTTGGGGGTGGGGTTCCAGATAATGGTTGTTGCCACACAACCAGCACACCCCCACCTTAGGAGCCTGGAACTTCATGTCCAGGTCAAGGATTCATCAGGACATGGGACAGATGCCAGCTAAATTACCTCTAATTATTTTACCATTCTAGAGTTTGGGCTCCTGAACGAAGATCTTGTACCACTCCCCAGAGTCAGGCCCTGCACCTGGAGCCCTGGATCCTCTGAGCCTCTCAGGGCTCGTTCTAGCCTCATTTGGCTTCACTGTAAGTATAACCAGTAATGCTCTCCACTGGTCTCACTGGCACAGTCAGTAAAGTCCCAGTTTATGAGGAAGTTTAGCAAAGTCTCAGAGTGAGGAGATAGTACAGTGCACAGAGCACAGGCCTTGCCTGCAGCTAACCCAGGTTAGATCCCGAGCTGGGGGAACAGTATTAATTTCTATTGCTAACAAGTCAGAAGTCCAACCCAGGAAGCACTGCAGCAGGTGAAGGGCTAGTTTGGCAGGAGCGGGAAAGGTGATGGAAAGATGTTGCCACCTGATATGAACAGTGGTTCAATAACCCTGGAAAATCTCCCTGATTAAGATGCTTATGCTAAGGTCCCAGTATGTGCCCACAAGTAGGAACAAGAATGAGGAACCTCAAGGAGAGTCAAAGATTTGACTTAGGACTGGACAGATAGCACAGCGGTAGGGCATTTTCCTTGCATGTAGTCGATTCAGGACGAATGATGGTTTGAATCCTGGCATTCCATATGGCTCTCCACACCTGCCAGGAGTGATTTATGAGCTAAGGGCCAGGAGTAACCCCTGAGTACAGCCTGATGTGACCCCAAAACCAAAACCAAAACCAAAACAAAACAAAACAACAACAAAGAATTGACTCAGGTCTAAAAGAAAAGGTTAGGGAAAAAGGAAGTTGGGGGAAAGGTTCACTTTGCACAGACCACCTCCTGATGATTGCAGGGGCAACAGAGGAGCCTCTCACACTCCGCCAGCACTGCAGGGCCTGAGAAGCATCACATCCCTGAGTACTGGACCATCTGCCTGGCTGGCCAAATATAGACAGGAGGGGGTACCTCTGGGCCCCAAAGCCTCCTGAGAACCACTTGAGATTTCCTCCCCCAAAAGAGAGATCCTTCAAATTTCTAGCTCTCAGGGTAGGTTTCCAGAGGTGCCCTGTACCCCACTTCTCTTGGGAGGCCTGTTCACTGTCTATTTACTGTGAGTCCCTTCCTTGGAGCCCTTGACTAGTTGTGGTAGATGGACTCTTCCATCCCTCACCTAGAATCCAGGAACGGGACATGAGCATCTGCAAAAAGGAATCCTACAAAGAAATCCACTGCTTGATCTTTGGGTATCCTGGAAAAGTGATCCCCTTAGTGCTGCCATACATTGAATTGTGTCCCCCCACAAAGATGACATCAAGTGCCCATCACCGCCACCTATGAAAGTGTCTGTCAGTGGAATTTGCTTCCAAGCCTGCAGACACATTCCAGACTCCTGTGATGCAGGAGACAGAGACAGTTTGGGTTACTCTTATGCCAGCCAGCCTCAGGAACCCCTAGTATAAACTACAGAGTGAGAAGCACCAGGCCTTACTCTGGGTACAGAGAGGAGATCAGGAGCCAGTGTTGTTTTCAACCACAGCCTTGGGGGTTGGCACAATAGTACAACAGGTAGGGCACTGGCCCTGCACATGGCAGACCCAGGTTTGATCCCATAAGGTCCCCTGAGCAATTACCAGGAGTGATTGCTGAGGCCAGAGCCAGATTAGTAAGTCCTGAGCACTGCCCGGTGTGGTCCCAAACAAAACAGTCAAACACAGCCTTGCTGTACCAGTCGTGTCAAACAATATGAGACTCCCACATGACGGCGCACACCTGCCCTTTGAGCTCTGCCCAGCCTTCCACTGTTTCTTTCCACAACCACTAGAAATAGCCTCAGAACACCACGTGCCACTGGAAATTCTATGTTCTTGGGCAGTGCCAAAGTGCACAGGGGAGTGTGGGTGTGGGGGCCAACTTTGTGCCCAGTCAGCACTACCTGTGGTCATGGACCAGGTTTCTAATACACCAACAACATGAGGTGCCCTTCCTCTTTGGACAGGCCCATGAACTGAACATGTTTATGGAGGTGTGTGGGCAGGTGCCCCCAGGAATCTGTGTAGTGGCCTGGTTGAGCTGAGGCCTGATTTTGCACCTGTCCAGAGGAGGCCACCCACAAAGGGATGAGGTTTGTACAGTCCCATTCTGCTCTCTGCACAAGGGGCCCAGGAGGAATATGCAGCAGAAGGGTGGGCAGAAGTCAGGGTGGGGAGCGACCCCTGGAGGCGAGTACAGGCTCTGCCTCCACTTTCCTCCTTCCAGGTTTTTGTTGTTTGTTTGTCTTGGTTTTGGGGACATACCTGGCAGCACTCAGATGTTACTCCTGGCTTTGTGCTCAGAAATCGCTCCTGGCAGGCACAAGGGATCAGTTGGGATGCCAGGATTGAACCATCGTCTTTCCTAGATTGGCTGCTTGCAAGGCAAATGCCCTACTGCTGTGCTATCGTTCTGGCTCCCACTTTGTGTGTGTGTGTGTGTGTGTGTGTGTGTGTGTGTGTGTCTGTCTGTCTTCTTTTTTTTTTTTGGTTTTTCGAACCACACCCATTTGATTCTCAGGGGTTACTTCTGGCTAAGTGCTCAGAAATTGCCCCTGGCTTGAGGGGACCATATAGGACGCCGGGGGATCCAACCGTGATTCTTCCTTGGCTAGCTTTTGCAAGGCAGACACCTTACCTCTAGCGCCACCTCGCCAGCCTCACTTGGCGTCTCTTAACTGGTGCATTTAGTCCATTGACGTTGAGAGGATGGAATTTTACATGGCTCACTCTGAGTTGAAGACCCATGAAGATGCATCTATTGTTGTGGGAAATATATTTTGAAAAGCCTGGGAGAGGGAAGTCTGAATGCTTCAGACCACGATTCTAAATAGATGTGGATTCTGGACATCAGGGCATGGGTGATGGCTGACTGGGCCCATGTGGGAAAGGATTTGACTCCTGGCAAAGCCAGGCTGGTCTGCAGGGTGGGAAAGCTGTCCTGGCTCTAGGAGGGTGAGCCAAGAGCCCCATCCTCTGGCCATTGTTAGCGCTCTGATGGGAGGAGAATTGGGAAAGACAGAGCCTGGCTGCCAAGGAAACCAATGACTGGAAAAAGAACATCTTGAGGTTTTTATATGACCCAGTGGTGTCATGATGCGGTGGGATTATTTTTCTGACTCTCTACTTTTTGCCACAGGAAAAAGGAAGGAGGGGAGGGAGTGGAGGAGTTCAGCTCAGATGCGGCACCACTGGGCTCTGCAGCTAAATTATCAAGGGGCTGTTAAAGATTTCCGCTACCACAAAGACACAAAAGAGACTTTGGAGGCCAGTGTGCCCTCATTTCAAGAGCACTTAAGCTATGGTTAGTTCCAAAGACGATCTGTTCTCCAAGGAATGATTACACGTAGTGAAAAAAGGAACAGGAAAAAAATGAAACAGAACACCAACTCCCCATTCTGGGCCCATGGCAGACATAACCAACCAACCACAGCAGGTGTTTTTTTTTTTTCTAAGGCGCCTGAAAATGAATCAGAACAAAGAGACATCTTCTCTGTTGGGTTAACCAACAGGGTTGGTTGCAGGGGCCAGAGAAATAGCACAGCGGTAAGGCATGCCTTGCATGCAAAAGGACGGTGGTTCGAATCCCAGCATCCCATATGATCCCCTGAGCCTGCTGGGGGTGATTTCTGAGTGTAGAGTCAGGAGTAGCCCCTGAGCACTGCCGGGTGTGACCCCCCCCCAAAAAAAAAATAAAGTGTGGTCGCAGAACCAAATCTCAGCTTAGCTCTCTCAAGTTTTCAGATAGTTTTCCTTAGCTCCCAGATGCAAATGTTAATGGTCCCCTGCTCAGAAGGTGCTCAGAAGGATTAAATGATCAGCCCGATCTGAAGAGCTTAGTCTGGAGAGCTTTTATTTTTATTTTTAATATTTTGGTTTGGGGGGCTATACCTGGGGGTCCTCCGGAGTTATTCCTGGCTCTGTGTTCAGAAATCGCTTCTAGCAGGCTCAGGGGACCATATGGGATGTTGAGAATCAAATCCAGGTCAGCCACGTGCCAGGCAAATGCCCTACTGTTGTGCTATCACTTTGATCCCTAGACAGCTTTTAAATACTTTTTAATAACATTTATTTTTCTATCGGGCCACACCCATTTGATGCTCAGGGGTTACTCCTGGCTAAGCGCTCAGAAATTGCCCCTGGCTTGGGGAGACCATATGGGACGCCAGGGGATAGAACCGCTATCCTTCCTTGGCTAGCGCTTGCAAGGCAGACACCTTACCTCTAGCGCCACCTTGCCGGCCCCAATAACATTTATTTTAACATTTATTTTTAACTTTTACAGAATAATGAGAGGCGTCAAGTAGATTTCTAAGTGAAGATGCAGGAACTTATACATATGTAGGATGCTGGGGGAATACTGGGGATTAAGGGATGCCTGTCTCATATGTACAAGGGCTTTAGTGTAAATAGGAACAGTACTATGTCTCCCCTTTCAGTATGTGACCCCGATGTCCCCCTGAACTGTTGTACCCTAACAGTATCTCTGCGCATGAGAACTGAGGCATGGGACTAATTGGCTTATCACCAAGAGCAGCCTTGGAAACTGCTGAGCACTGCTTGAGAGAACCCCAACATCAAAGTTAAAGCGAACCACTTCTATATGCCAGAATATGTATACAATATTAGGAATTTCCTTATCCAGATAAGGAAGGCAACAGTTTTACTGAGGTGCTATTTATAAATCTTGATTAACGGGGCCAGAGTGATAACATAGCAAGAGCATTTGCCTTGCATGCTGCCAACCCAGAACAGACCGGGTTCAATTCCCAGCATCCCATATGGTTCCTCAAGCTTGCCAGGAGCAATTTCTGAGTGTAAAGACAGGAGTAATCCCTGAGCACCACTGGGTGTGGCCCATAAAAAAAAAAAAGAAAAAATCTTGATTAAAGTTGAAAGTCTTGGGGCCAGAGAGATAACATGGAGGTAGGGTGTTTGCCTTGCATGCAGAAGGACAGTGATTCAAATTTTGGCATCCCATATGGTCCCTCGAGCCCACCAAGAGTGATTTCTGAGCATTGAGCCAGGAGTAACCCCTGAGCGCTGCCGGGTATGACCCAAAACAAGCAAACAAATTTAAAAAAAGTTGAAAGTCTTTGCGATATAACAATATACTAACATGTTATTGATTTTGTTTTCTGTTTGTTGCTTTATTTTGTTTTGGGGCCACATCTGGAGGTGCTCAGAAGTTACTCCTGGCTCCACTCTCAGGATCATTTCTTGTGGGTTTTGAGGTAGAGGTGTGCATATGGGTTGCCAGGGATCAAACTTGGACCATGTGAAAGGCAAGTGCCCTTCCCACTGTGCTATCACTCTGGCCCACAAGTTGTCGATTTATGTTCAACTGTTTCATATTAGAGATTCTACTTAGGGACTGGAGTGATGGCACAGCTCTTAGGGGTTGAGAGCTTGCCTAGCCTGCACACACACACACCCTCAATGAATTTGATCCTGGCATCCTGTCTCCTAGAACCACCAGGGGTGACCCTTGAGTGCAGAGTCAGGAGTAAGCCCTATCTCCAGGTGTGACCCTTATCCCCAAATAAATCCGCCATAAAATCAAAATATGCAAAGCATATTCTTTTACTTCTTAGTTATGTCCCTAATTGTATTAAGAAATGATTGACATCATCTGTGTCTTAGTTTGAGGCGTACAGCATGATGGTTGGGCTTCTGAGTGATTTTGCTGAGTCACTTTTAGAGAACATGCTTTGATCAAAGGGAGGGAATATATTTATTTTTATCTCCTTGGTTTTGGGGGGGATGGGGAGAAGTCACACTCGACTGTGTCCAGGGTCTATTCTGTGCTCATAAGTGACTCCTAGTGGTGCTCAGTGGGCTATATGTGATATCAGGGATCAAATGGATCAATTGTATGCAAGGTTAGTAAGTATCCTTTTCCTTATACTCTTTCTTTGACAGAGAGAGAGAGAGAGAGAGAGAGAGAGAGAGAGAGAGAGAGAGAGAGAGAGAGAGAGAGAGAGAGAGAGAGATAGCACAGCGTGCCTTTCGACCTACCCCAGGATGGACTTGGGTTCGATTCCCAGCATCCCATATGGTCTGCTGAGCCTGCCAGGAGCAATTTCAGTGCAAAGCCAGAAATAACCCGAGTGCCATTGGGTGAAACAAAAAAACAAAAAAACAACAACCCAAAAATAAAAAATAGAGATAGATCAAGTCCCTAAGAGTAACCCATGCTCGTGTGTGTGTGTGTGTGTGTGTGTGTGTGTGTGTGTGTGTGTGTGTGAAGTGAAATGCCATGAGTGTTAGCAGTGTGTAAGGTCAATGCCCTGTGAGCCCAGCCAGCCAGAGCTGGGTCCCAGAATGTCCTGGGAGGTAAATAAAGCCTTGAGTATGGGCAGACAGGTCACACCCAGCAAGGCTGTGACAGAGATGTCGGAGCTTCTAATTCTGGGGGTGTTTTTTAAACCTTATTCCATCATAGGCCCCCTTCCAACTTTATTTCCTTCCTGTGATCCTGTGATCCCCATCTTAGTTAATATTCTTTTTTTGTGTGTGTGTTTTTTAGGTCACACCCGGCAGTGCTCAGGGGTTACTCAGAAATTGTTCCTGGCAGGCATGGGACGCCGGGATTTGAACCGATGACCTTCTGCATGAAAGGCAAATGCCTTACCTCCATGCTATCTCTCCGGCCCCTAGTTAATATTCTTAATGTCATGCCATATTTGCTCCATTGACACAATTATGATGTCTGCTGTGGCCCCTTGAAGCTCTGGATTGAGAAATGCTGTTTGACAATAGTAAGAAAGATGGCAAATCTGAGAATGGAGTCCTGGAGGGTCTGCTCGGGAGTGGAGCTGAGGATTATTACTCTCCTGACTGAGCAGGGATAAATTGGCCTCATCCCTTACAACAGACACAACAGACACATGGGTTGTCTGCTTTTCCCAGAAAGGCAGCAAAGTGCAGGCCAAC
Organism: Suncus etruscus; assembly: GCF_024139225.1. Lineage (NCBI taxonomy): Eukaryota > Metazoa > Chordata > Mammalia > Eulipotyphla > Soricidae > Suncus > Suncus etruscus. The sequence goes on along the minus strand of NC_064848.1, from coordinate 149,515,572 downwards.
AGAGGTCTGCATGTGGACAGTGAGGTGGTCCCTTAGACACCCACCCCCTGGATAGTGATGGAGAAGAGGGCAAACAGGCCAGCTGCGATGTGGAGGGTCCGTCATAACTTGGTGGTGGGAGAACAGAGCAAGCCCAATGCTGGGAGCTCCTGGTGCTAATGGCCAGATCGCATCGGTATGCACAGCTATGCATGCACTTATTAGAAAGAACCTGAAGGTCAATGATTGCACCCAAAAAAGGCACATGTTTTGGTGTTTGGGTCTTATATGGCTGGCTCAGGGATCATTCCTGGTGGGGTTCAGAGATTGCTCCTGACTCTGTACTCAGAAATTGCTCAGGGCATTATATGGGATGCCAGGGATCAAACCAGGGTCCATCCTACGTTGGCCACTTGCAAGATAAATGCCCTACAATTGTGCTATTGCTTCGTCCCCACTAGAGGATATATATATATATATATATATATATATATATAATATATATATATATATATATGATAAAAAAGATGTTCAGTAGCCTCTGGGATGAGAACCCAAGACACTAAAGGGTAGAATAGGGGATAGGGAGGTTAGCAGGTCAAGAGAGTGGGTGGTCTCCTCAGGTTTTGGCACCTTAGAAGAAGTGCTGGATGGGGGCCGGGCGGTGGCGCTAAAGGTAAGGTGCCTGCCTTGCCTGTGCTAACCTTGGATGGACGGCGGTTCGATCCCCCGGTGTCCCATATGGTCCCCCAAGCCAGGAGCAACTTCTGAGCACATAGCCAGGAGTAACCCCTGAGCGTTACTGGGTGTGGCCCAAAAACCAAAAAAAAAAAAAAAAAAAAAAAAAGAAGTGCTGGTATCTTGGAGGGGATTTTTGGCTTCAGGCTAAGAGCTCCATGGAGTTTCAGACTTATACTCACATGTAGATCCAACTTCACCTAAGGGAGAGTGTGAGTTTGAAATTTCTTGTTGGTGCTTTGTTTGTTTTTTGGTTTTGGGCCACACCCAGAGGCTCTCAAAGGTTACTTCTGCCTCTGCACTCAGAAATAGCTCCTGGCAGGCTTGGGTGTCCATATGGGATGCTGGGCACATCCCGGGTTGTCCCTGTGCAAGGCAAATGCCCTACTGCTGTGCTATCACCCCGGCCCCTACAAAGGGGGGTCTCTTTAAAATATATGTATGTATACATTTTTGCACTGTGATTTTTAGTGCTGTTGATGACAGGATTTTATACATAAAACATTACCACCTTTGAGCCCCACTTCTCCTTTTGATTGAACACTACCCTCCATCAAACACAGATGTCAGTCATGTCCTGTCCTGTCCCCAGCTTCCTCAGGTAGTATGTTTCCTACTGAAAACCTGTTCTCATCAAGAAGTATTTTTACATGTTCACACATGTCTGTGCATCACAAGAGTTTAGGAAGCACATCTACCTTACTGACAGCAATAACCAGTTGTTACCATGAGGTCCAAAGTGCATGAGCCTGTCTTCTCTTCTGTGGGGTGGGGTCAAGAGAGGGAGGAAGATAATGCTGATCCCTCCCCCTCCTGCTTCCTTCCTCTTATTGCTGTGAATTTTGTATTGCTGTGCATTCTTGGTTATGTTGTGCTAAAAAGGTCACACTTGGGGAGACAGTAACCCCAATGGCAGTGCTTCAGGGATCGCACTTGGTATGTGGGGTGGTGCTAGGGACTGAATTCACAGTCTTACACTATCAAGGCAATTATTTCCCTGTTGAGCCACTTTCCTGAGTACTGCAAAATATGTTTCCTCTTGGGTTTTTTTTTTTTTTTTTTTTGGTTTTGGGGCCAAACCTGGCGGTGTTCAGAAGCTGCTCCCCACCACTCTGTGCTCAGGGGTTGTTCCTGGTGATTGCTCAAGAGACCATGCAGTGGTGATGGTGGTTGCATGCAAGGCAAGTGCCTTATTTAACTCCTGTACTATTTCTCTAGCCCTGAGAAACTTTTTTTTTTTTTTTTTTTGGTTTTTGGGCCACACCCGGTGACGCTCAGGGGTTACTCCTGGCTATGCGCTCAGAAGTCGCTCCTGGCTTGGGGGACCATATGGGACGCCGGGGGATCGAACCGCGGTCCGTCTCCTAGGCTAGCGCAGGTAAGGCAGGCACCTTACCTCGAGCGCCACCGCCCGGCCCCCCTGAGAAACTTTTTTAAATTGAAAAGATTCCTTTCAAATCAAAGTATAATTGACCTCAGGTGTTTAGTCTCAGGTATTTAATGATTAAAAACAAGCCTAGTTCATATCAGTCACCATATATATATAGTCTCATAACCTTTTCTGGTGATGAGAGCTTTTTTTTTTTTTTTTCAGTTTTTGGACCACACCTTACATTTCTCAGGGTTTACCCCTGGCCCTGTACTCAGGGATATTTCCTAGTAGACTTAGTGGACCATATGTGTTGTGTTACTAGGAACCAAACCTGAGTTGGTTGCATGCAAAGAAAGCACCCTACTTGATGTACTATTGTTCTGGCCTGAAATGTTGAGAGCTTTAACATTATCTCTCAAATTAACTTTTTTTTTTTTTTTTTTTTTTTTTGGTTTTTGGGCCACACCCGGCAGTGCTCAGGGGTTACTCCTGGCTGTCTGCTCAGAAATAGCTCCTGGCAGGCACGGGGGACCATATGGGACACCGGGATTCGAACCAACCACCTTTGGTCCAGGATTGGCTGTTTGCAAGGCAAACGCCGCTGTGCTATCTCTCCGGGCCCTCAAATTAACTTTTTAAAAATACTTTATTTAAACACTGTGGTTCACAAAGTCATTCATAATATGCTTCATAATTCATAATGTGGTTTACAAAGTTGTTTTGGGCATTCATTGTCCCAAAACCAGTCCCATCGTCAGTGTGACCTTCCCTCCATCATTTTCCCAGTATCCCACCCGCACTCCAAACCTGCCTCTTGGCAGGCCACAAAATAATTTATTTTATTTTGCTTATTACAACTAAATGGTAATGAAATTATTAAAAAATAACCTTCAGTAAAAGAAAATACGACACAATGGCAAATGGAATTATCAAAACTTGGATTAGTAAGAGTCAATTTGTAATCATTGTTATATTTCTAAGTAGTGTTTCTATAGTCATTGTCTAAATTTAACTGGGCTGTGGTTGGTGCTAGTTGAGCCTTTTGTGTGACTGTTTAGGCTCACTGAGCTTGGAAGATTTTTTTTTTTTGGGTCACACCCAGCGATGCTTAGGGGTTACTCCTGGCTCTCTGTTCAGAAATTGCCCCTGGCAGGCTCAGGGGACCATATGGGATGCTGGGATTCAAACCACCATTGGTCCTGGGTTGGTCTTGCAAGGCAAATGCCCTATCTCTGTGCTATCTCTCCGGCCCATTTTTTTCATTTTAGCTTGGTAGATTTCTATGCAACTTCCTTTCTCTCTCTCTCTCTCTCTCTCTCTCTCTCTCTCTCTCTCTCTCTCTCTCTCTCTCTCTCTCTCTCTCTCTCTCTCTCTCTCTTTCATTTTTTTTGGGTGGGTCACACCTGGCAGCGTTCAGGGGTTACTCCTGGCTCTATGCTCAGAAATCACTCCTGGCAGGCTCTGGGAACATATGGGATGCCGGGATTTGAACCACCATCCCTCCTGGGTCAGCTGCTTGCAAGGCAAATACCCTACCACTGTTCTATGCAACTTTCTTATCAGATTTACTGTGATCCTGCTGGCCTAGGTTGACACTACTATGAAATTTTAAGGTGTTGGCCACACAATTCAGAATCTATAGATCTGGAACAAATTTGGTGTCTTGTTAGTTTGATAAGGTTGAAATGTGGAGCTGGGCCATTTCTGTGGGAGGGTGTTGGGTGTGTCACTGGGGTGCTGTGGCTTTAGGCAGAAAGGAAAATCAACCCCCACTCATTTTGAGAAGGCCCCCAGAGTTGTCAGGCCAGCCTAGCCCAACTGTCTCCCAGCAACTTAGTACCACACTATACAGAATTATTCACTCTACAGAATCAACTATAGTGGACAAAGTGTCTACAACATTCATCATGACTGTTTCATAAGTGGAAGTTTGTACCTTTTTTTTTTTTTGGTTTTGGGCCCAATCCGATGGCACTCAGGGTTTACTCATGACTCTGTGCTCAGAAATTGCTCCTGGCAGGCTCAGGGGACCATATGGATGCCAGGAATCAAACCCGGTTCTGTCCTGGGTCGGCTGCATGTACCTTTGACTCCCTTTTCTTAACCCCACAGCTCCCAAGTCTAGCAATCACCACTTTACCACTTTGTTCTCAGCATCTAGGAGATTGTTTAGTTGTTTTTTCTTGGGGGGTGGGGTGGGTTACACCCGGCAGCACTCAGGGGTTGCTCCTGGCTCTAAGCTCAAAAATCACTCCTGACAGGCTCAGGGCACCATATGGGATGCTGGGATTCGAACCACCATCCTTCTGCATGCAAGGCAAACACCTACCTCCATGCTATCTCTCTGGCCCCAGATTGTTTTTTTTGTTTTTTGTTTTTTTTTTTTTTTTTTGGTTTTTGGGCCACACCTGGTGTTGCTCAGGGGTTACTCCTGGCTGTCTGCTCAGAAATAGCTCCTGGCAGGCACGGGGGACCATATGGGACACTGGGATTCGAACCAACCACCTTTGGTCCTGGATCGGCTGCTTGCAAGGCAAATGCCTCTGTGCTATCTCTCCGGCCTCAGATTGTTTTTTGTTTTTGTTTTTGGTTTTTTTTTTGTTTGTTTTTTTTGGGCCACACCTATTTGATGCTCAGGGGTTACTCCTGGCTAAACGCTCAGAAATTGCCCTTGGCTTGGGGGAACCATATGGGACACCGGGGGATCGAACCGTGGTCCTTCCTTGGCTAGCTCTTGCAAGGCAGACACCTTACCTCTAGTGCCACCTCGCCGCCCCCCCCCCATTGTTTTGATGTTAAAGATTCCACATGTAAGGGCCGGAGAGATAGCATTGGTTCAAATCCCGGCATCCCATATGGTCCCCCGAGCCTGCCAGGGGTGATTTCTGAGCATAGAGCCAGGAGTAAATCCTGAGCGCTGCCGGTGTGACCTAAAAAAAAAAAAAAAAAAAAAGATTCCACATGTAAATGCCATCCTATGGCACACTTTCATACATTCTCTCACTATAAAAGAAATTGAAGGAAAGGTGAGAGGCTGGTCTGGGCCCGGGTGCAGTGATGCCCTGTAAAAACATCTGACTTAGTGTCTTGTGGATATAGCACAGGAGCCCCAGATGGGGACAGGACTCTGATGGGAGACCCATGTCCCTTACTGCCTTGGAAGCTCCCAGGCCTGCCTCCAGTCAATGACCATGGCTGTGTTTTTTTTTTTCTTTTTGGTTTCTGGGCCACACCCGGAGGTGCTCAGGGGTTCCTCCTGGCTAACTGCTCAGAAATTGCTCCTGGCAGGCATGGGGGACCATATAGGATGCTGGGATTCAAACCAACCACCTTAGGTCCTGGATCGGCTGCTTGCAAGGCAAACGCCGCTGTGCTATCTCTCCGGCCCCACCATGGCTCTTTTGTGACTGTGCGGCTCTGACTGTGACCATGGCTGTGACCATGGCTCTGATTGTGGCTGTAACTGTGGCTTTGGTCAGAACTGTGACTGATGTGGCTGTGATTATGACTGTGACTGTGGTTGTGTGGTTGTGACCTTGGCTGTGATTATGGCTGACATGTTCATGCCTGTGACTGGCTTTATCTATAACTGTGGTGCTGCTCTGCCCTTTTGCTCTCCCTGCTCCTACACTCCCAGCTAAGGACCCTTCTAGGCCCTGGGGCAACTCCTGTGTCTCTTCAGACCTCTCTGCCCTTAGGGGATGGCAGTGTGGAGAGAAGAAGAGGAGGGCCAGGGCCTGTGAGCTCCTGAGAGCCCAGCAGGTAAGAAAGGGGACTACCTAGAACCAGTCACCACACTGGAGCTGCATCTGGCCCACCCCCAGAATCAATGAGGTTTTTATTCTGATACAAGTGATTCTAAAGTACACAGGGAAAAACAAATAACCAGAAACTCCTGATTAGGGGCCAGAGAGATAGCATGGAGGTAAGGCATTTGCCTTGCATGCAAAAGGATGGTGTTTCAACTCCCGGCGTCCCATATGGTGCCCTGAGCCTGTCAGGAGTGGCTTAGCAGTGGACTATTTGACTTTCATATGAGAGATTCTAGGTTCAATTCCACCCCACCCCCAAATACCCACTACTAACTAAATAAAATAAAAATGTGTTATTGGCCTGTGAATGATAGAGTAACTTAATGCAGTAGATTCAAAGACTATGTAGGAATTCAGCTTCAAAGATACAAATTTCCTTTATAATTTGTGCCAAATACCTGGAATCTCACAACTCATTTAACTGTTGGAATTTCTGGCTAGCTAGTCAAAAAAGAAAATTGGAACTCTCTGTCTCAACCTAAAAATAAGACTCAGTCATTGATATGAAAATGAAAAAAGGGAGCTGCAAAAGTGTTGGTAAAGTATGGGAGATTTAAAAAAAAACATTTTGGGAATGGAGAGAATTCATAGCTGGAGCATTTGGTGCCAAAGCAACAGCACAGCAGGGTTTTTTTTGTTTTGTTTTTTTTTTTTTTTTTTTTTTGCCTTGCATGTGGCCAACCTGGGTTCAATCCTCAGCATTAAATATGGTCTCTGAGCTGCAAGGAGTAATTTCTGAGCTCAGAGCCAAGAGTAACCCCTGAGCACCATTGGGTGTGGCCCCAAAACAACAACAACAACAACAACAACAACAAAAAGCTGGAGCATTTACTATGCATTGGGGAACCTGGGTTTGACCCCCAAGACCTTATGGTCCACCAAGGACCTTCAGAATTAACTCCTAAGCACTGAGTATGAAGTAATCCCCAAGATTTGCTGGGTGTAACCAAAAACAAACAGAAGGTGTTAGAGGGGCCAGTAATATAACTTAGTGGCTAAGCACTTTCTCTTCATATGTGAGACCTGGGTTCAACTGCTGTCAATGCCCCCCCCACCCACATACAGTATAAAGGCCTTTTTGTTTTAATATATATATATATATATATTTTTTTTTCCTGTTTTGGGGCCATACCCAGCACTGGAGCTCAGGGGTTGCGCCTGGCTCTGCACTCAGATATCGCTTCTACCAGGCTCGGGGGACTTCATAGGATGTCAAGGATCAAACCTGGGTCCGTCCTGTGTTGGCCATGTGCAAGGCAAATGCCCTACTGCTGTACTATCACTCCAGCCCCTAGAAAGGGCTTTTAAAAGGAGAAATCAGAAAATAAAATAAAAAATTTGAAAATTTTTATGACACAAAACCAAACTATGATACTTAAGCCCACTGAACTATTTAACAGTGAGTAAATAGCTCAGGGTTTACTCCTGGTTTTGTGCTCAGGGATCTCTCCTGGTAGTGCTTGGAGAACCACTTGTGGTGCCAAGGGTTAAACTGGGGTCTGTAGATTGCCGGGAAAGTGCCATCAACCGTATATGATCAATCTCTCAGGCCCTGCTGCGTACATTTAATACAACTAAAAGAATCTATATATTAAAAATAAAGCTAAAAAACATGTTGGATTTTCATATCTTCGGTGAGAAAAAGTGTGGAAAAATGTGTTTGTAATTCACATCAAGTCAAGAGATGAATATTTTAACTATATGTGCATATAAATTCCTACAGAGCTTACTCCCCAGTGAGAAAAGGTGACACTTGGCAGCACTTTCCTTTATCACAGGTCTTCTGACTGCCTGCTCTTCCACATTCAATCCTCATCAGAATTCCCTGAAGGCAGAAGAGTGGGCTATGCAGACCCATAGGTAGATCTTTTGTCTAGGTCATACAACTGATATGTAGCAGAACTGAGATCCAAATACAGGCATTCTTGGGCTGGCAATAGAAGAGCAGGTAGGGTGCTTGCCTTGCATGTGGCCAACTCAGGTTCGAACCCTGGCATCCTATATGGTCTGCCAAGTCCTATCAGGAGTGATCCTTGAGTGTAGAGCCAGGAGTAAGCCCCGATCACTGGGTGTGGCCAAAAAACAGACAAAAAAATTCCCAAACAGGCATTCTAAAGCTTCACACCTTCATGTTCTAGAGGTTTTACAGCTTCACAAATTAGAAATTTCATGGCATTGGGGCCAGAGAGATAGCATGGAAGTAAGGCGTTTGCCTTTCATGCAGGAGGTCATCGGTTGGAATCCCGGCGTCCCATATGGTCCCACGTGCCTGCCAGGAGCAGTTTCTGAGCCTGGAGCTAGGAATAACTCCTGAGCACTGCTGGGTGTAACCCAAAAACCACAAAGAAAAAAAAAAAAAGAAAAGAAAAAGAAAAGAAATTTCATAACATTAACTGCCAAGTTAGGAAATAAGTGACCATTAAACATATCCAGAAAGTGGGCTGAGCAATAGCACAGCAGGGAGTGCGTTTGCTTTGCATAATGGCCAACCTGGGTTCAATCCCTGGCATTTCATATGATCCCCCAAGCCTGCCAGGAGTGATTTCTGAATGCAGAGCCAGGAGTAACCCCTGAACACCACTGGATGTAGCCCAGAAACAAACAAACAAACAAAAAATCCATAGATGCTCAGTTTAACTCATAATCCAACAAAGATTATGTAAAATCTTCCCTGAAGTGAGACATACCTGAATCAAAAACAAGCAGGGGTGCAGAGCGAGCGCTCCCATTATCAAAAACAAGTGTCTTTGGAAAAATTATTTTTCAAAAGAATTTGGAAAAGTGGGGGCCGGGCGGTGTTTGCCTTGCAAGCAGCTGATCCAGGACCTAAGGTGGTTGGTTCGAATCCGGTGTCCCATATGGTCCCCCGTGCCTGTTAGGAGCTATTTCTGAGCAGACAGCCAGGAGTAACCCCTGAGCACCGCTGGGTGTGGCCCAAAAACCAAAAAAAAAAAAAAAAAAAAAGTGGGGGCCAGAGTGATAGCACAGCAATAGGGCATTTGCCTTGCATGCTATTGACTGGAATGGATCCGAATTTGATCCCCAGCAACCCATATGGTCCCCCAAGCCTGCCAGGAGTGATCTCTGAGCACAGAGACAGGAATAACCCCTGAGCGCTACTGGATGTGGCCCCAAAACAAAAAATAAAACAAAACAATAAAAAGAATTTGGAAAAGTTGTTCCCTCACTCCCTAAACAGCACCGGGACCCAAACTGTCCCTCTCCTTCCCCCTTTCCGCAATGTCTCCCCCTGAACTTTGCAGGTCAGCCTTTGTTTGCTTTGAAAAAGCCTCCCCTTCACTTCAGCACTGGCTTGGTCTCAGCAAATTCCAGTAAAGTTTTGTTCAGATGGGCCTGTATTTCTTCAGCACCCCCCCCCCAAGGTGAAGGCATGTCTCCCCCCTTTTCATGTCATATGGTCTAGGAGAGCAGGGCGAGGAGCATAGCTCAGAGACCAGGGATCCCGTGAGACGGGGAGTCTCCGGGCCTCCCTCTCCGGCTAGACTGGGACAATGAGGGCAAGTGCAAGTCAAGGTTATGCTGACCCCCCAGAGTGCTGACAAACCGGGGCTTCTCTGCCGATTTTATGGACATCTCCAGGGGAGACTGGTGGAGTTGATCTCATTCAACCTTTGGTCACAAATCACCGAGAGAGGAAGCTTTGCCAGCCACGCTAATCTCTTCCAGGTGCAGAAGGTGGAGGGGCTGGAACCCTGCAGGAACCCCACTGCGTTCACTGAGGGGGCCGGGAAGTGGCCTGCAGAGGAGCAGACGTGGACCAACCTCCTGCCCACTGGCTACACTGCAGAGCCTCTTCCTGGGCTTCCTGCCCCTCCTTGTGCCAATTGATGGGGGCCATGAAGGGGCCCCGCTTCTCCCCCCACAGCAAGGTCGGCTCCTTGGCTCCTTCCGGCACAGACTGAGATCTGCTTGCAGGTTTTCCCTCTGTGGCTTCTGGCCTGTTCCTGCCCGTTTCTATAGCTGACCAGGCACAGGAAATCATCACTTCAGCAGCCTTTAACTTCCTCTTCACATGGAAGGAATGTGTTAGGATCCTTGGGACCTCCCATGGAGAAGTGTCTACACAGCCTGGCCCTCAGAAAGTTTGGCTCTTCTCTCCCAAAGCGTCTCCCACAACAGAAAGGCCCAGTTTCTGAACTTTTCCTGCATGGAGACTGGCCTAGTCTGAGTTTCTACCTTCCCCTTTCTGGTCCCCCTTGTCCTCTGGGGTTCCCTCCATTGTCCCTGCTCCCTGTTTAATTCCATGCTCTCTTGGCTTTGACTTCACCCGGTTCATTTCTCCACCACTCAATCTCTATGGTTCTTGTTTTCAGGCACCACAACCGAAGTTTACAAAATGGTGTTTAATGTCCTGTGTCCCGTCAATCCAGTTGGGCCTGGTCCCCACAGGCCCAGGAGGGACATTAGGAGGCTTTTTGCAAGGCAAAGAGGAAGATGAAGCCGATTTTGCTGCCTGCCCTTGTTCTTAGTTTGTTGGGTCATTGGATGCTATAGTTTCTGGGGCAGTGAATTCTGAGAGAAACTCAGGGATGCCTGAAGCCAGACGAATCCAGGCAGCTACTGTTGATGATTACCCCAGAAACATGCTCTTTGGTGAGGTCAGGAATATCACCCCCAGACCCACTTGCTAATCTTGAGGGGGCCATTTTCTTTGTAAATGAAGTGGTAGAGAATGGGGGTATTGGGGCTGTCACTCTGTGATGGGATGACTAAGTTTAGCATCACCGACAGAGGTGAGCTTTCCTTGGGCTTTCTGATGGCAAGTGTTGCTACAATGATCACCCCATTTTCTCCAGAGTCTGGGAATGAAAGAAGCCCTAAAGTGCTAATGCATTCATCTTTGTCAGGGTTGCCCAGAGTTGTTGATTCCTGTGTCTACCTCATAGGGAAAAGTCACATAGCCATAGACATGTGTGTGCTTTGTAGGCACGAGTCACTACTTACTGATGATGCATGTTCTGGGAAACATGTGGTGAGATGAACTCACCATTGTGTGACTGGCACCACACTCCTGTGGTCTCAACCACCACACACCCAGGCTGGTTGGGGTATAGCCTATTGGGATCATCTCAATGTGTGTGTCTTATGTGCGGTGTATGGTTGATCCAGACACTTTTTGTTTGCTTGTTTTTAGACCACATTGGTGGTGATTAGGGCTTATTTCTGGCTCTGTGCTCAGAAATTACTCCTGTAGGTTTGTAGGGAACCATATGGGATGCTGGGGGATCGAACCCAAGTTAACCACATGCAAGGCAAACACCTTATTCTATGTATGACTAGTCTGGCCCCATCAATACACTTTTTTTCTTTTTTTTTTTTTAAAGCCAGTCAAATTGAGCAGTGGTGGTGGTGGAGTTATATACCAACGTTTGGTGATACTAACGTTAATAAGTTCTGATAAACCACTGCCATTGGACCAGCCGTCAATACACTTTTAAGATCTATTCCTTGGCATTGGAAAGATATTACAAGGGTTGAATCACTTGCCTTGACATACCTGACCATGGTTTGGTACCCAGCACCATATATGGTCCCCTGAGCACTTTTAGGAATGATTCCTGAGTATAGAGCTAGGATGCTCCAAGCTCCACCAGATGTCCCTCCTCCAATAGATCAACTTCCTTTTTTTTCCCAACTTCCTTTTTTTGGAAACTAGCCCATTAATGGGAAGAGGCCTTTGGGAAGTCACATATTTATCTCTGATCTATATATAGTAGCCAGGCCTCAGTTCTCTGAAAGGTGGATTCAGTCAAGGGAAAACATACAGACTGAGCATACCTGAGGATATCCCCAGAGTGAACCTGGGGAATAATTAACGGGGGGGGGGGGGGGAGGGGGGGTCAGGGGTGTGCTAAAAAGAAAAAAATGGAGTCATCTGAGAATGTAGTCTTTCTCTGTAATCTAAGAACTCCTGACTTTCATGTTTGCATTTTAGAGTATCAAATAAATATTTGCTCTGTTGTTTTGGGCCTTTCAAATGATTCTGCCTCTGAGGGTTTTATCCATTATAAATCTGAAAGTCAGTATCTGAATCAGGGAAAAACTCAAGCCATCCCTTTTTTTGGGGTTTTGTTAATTTGGGGGCCATATTTGGAAGTGCTCAGGGCTTACCTCTGGCTCTGTATTTTAGGATCATTCCTGGTGGTGCTTGGGAGTTCATATGCAGTGATTACATGGATTACATATGGGTTGATTACATGCAAGGCAGATGCCTTTATCTACTGTAAGCTCTATTTCTCTGGCCCTAAGCAACTGCCCTTTGTCAATACTTACCTAAATCGACCAGTTGGCTGTTAAAACTTCCATGAAAGAGTATGAAAAATAAAGGTGTGGTGTGTGTGTGTGTGTGTGTGTGTGTGTGTATGTGCTTGTTTTTAGATTCAAGTATAACAGGAGAGAAATATAAATGATAGGTGAAACTGAGGAATACTACTAATAAAAGATCACCTAACCCTTCTGTCCCAGTATCCACCGTTCTTCACCACTCCCCATATATCACCTTGGTGTCTGAAGAAATGGAAGACTGTTACCCTCAAATACCCTAGATTTTGAGTTTATTGTGTGTTTCCTGCAGTAGGTTAGACATGAGTGTGATACCTTTGACCCTAGGAGATGCATCTCAAGCACCATGAAGAATCAATGGCCAAAGGGTGAAGTCTCACAGTCCTTTACTTGCAATAGAATCAGTAACCCACTCTGTGAAGTTCAACTTGCTGACCTAGATGTAGTTGGCCGCCCACAAGACCTCATGCCACAGCAAAGCTTTCCTTGTGCTAAGACAGCTGACTAAGCTTGATGTTGCAATGACTCAGTTCTGAGTAAAGGGTCTGAAGAAATTAGGGACAGACCCACAGCCCCAAGAGATTTTCCTGTTTATTCCAAGGCAAGAAAAGGGGAACCTTCTGTTCGTGAGTCTGAGGTTTCATCAGAAGGAACCAGGCTGGGCCTTTGGGTTTGCCCTGCAAACACACAATTCTCTATACTAAGGGCGATCATGCCAGCTTAACTACAGGCCAAAAGCATTTTTGGAAAGTGGTTTTCCGATGGTGTGAATCAAGTCCTTTTTCTCCTTGATTTTCATTTTGAAAGGGAGACTTGGTAGACCTCAGGACTCTGTTGCAGTAAAACAAGGGTTGAATATAGTGAGTTCTGAGAACTTCCCATTGTATGTGGCAGATAAAACATGTGAACTATTCTCAACCACCCCTTCTTCTTTTTTTTTTTTTTTTGGTTTTTGGGTCACACCTGGCAGCGCTCAGGGGTTACTCCTGGCTCTATGCTCAGAAATTGCTCTTGGCAAGCTCAAGGGGCCATATAGGATGCCGGGATTCAAACCACCGTCCTTCTGCATGCGAGCCAAACATCCTATCTTCATGCTATCTCTTCATCCTCTCAACTACCCCCTTCCTAGCCCCCAATGTGAACAGACTTAAACAAAAGCTTTATTAGAAATACTTAAAAATTGATGTTCAAGAGAAATTGATGGACGTGATTTATTTATATATTGATAAAATTATATCTAATGATAAATTGTTAGACATTGCTATTTGAAACCCTTGGTATTACTGAAATCCTTGCTCTCTCTGTGGGAGTGTGTGTGGTGTTGGTTGACTTTGTTGGAGATAAATTTATGCTGTTCCTCAGAAGAACATGTCCTATAGTTAGAGTAATTGGCAGGAAGAAGGTAGCAGGGATTTAAACATATCCATGTGAGTCTGAAACACCAACCAGAGCTTTACAAACTGGCACCTCCAAAGGCTTGGTAAAAACAAAAATGCTGGTTGAAATGCATTCTAAGGGGAGCCTCTTCCAGAGATCAGAAACAGAACAGGATTAGATGAGTTGCTAGAAATATGTTCTTTCCTTCAACACTTTTCATATAAAATTTTTTTTCTTTTCTTTGGGGGGGTCACATCCAGTGGCACTCAGGGGTTACTCCTGGCTCTGTGCTCAGAAGTCGCTCCTGGCAGGCTCAGGGGGCCATGTGGGATGCCGGGATTCAAACAGAAGTTCGTCCTGTGTTGGCTGCGTGCAAGGCAAACACCCTACCGCTGTGCTATGGCTCCGAACCCTTCTGAAAAATTTCAAACTTACAGAAAGTTTAAAGGAATATCACGTTTGAGCTGGTGGAATAGTACAGCAGATAGGGTGTTTGTCTTGCACACAATTGACCCTGGTTCTATCCCTGACACCTCATATAGTCTCCTGAACCCTGCCAGGAGTGATCCCTGAGGGCAAAGCCAAAAATAAACTTTGAGCACTGCCAGATGTTGCCCCCAAAGAAAACAAAACAAAAAATAGCAGCAGAAAGGAAAAAAAAAAAATAGCATTCACCTTTTTGTTTCCTTTTAGTCTTTGGAAATAGTGGACCCAAACCTAAAGTGTGTGTGTGTGTGTGTGTGTGTGTGTGTGTGTGTGTGTGTGTGTCTGTACTTCTACTTTCCACCTACCGGGAACCAGAGGCTCCCATGACTGCCTGGGCAGGTCCAAGATAGGGTGAGAGCAAAGGTAGGAATCTGAAGAGGTACAGATTGATTGTTCCATGGACCCCACAGAGGAAAGAGGAATGCCATACCCCCTATTGGGGAGGATAGGAGATGCTGGTCCTGTTGTAGTTCCCCGAAATAAGCAATCCACACAGATATGAAGATTTTAGCAGGCAAGAAAAACTCACACAGAAAGCTGTTCATCCACAAGCCAGTCCCTCCACCATGTGGAACCATATGCCTAGATGATACCTCACCTCCTCAGCATTCCTGCCTCCCATTTATTGAGATTCAAACAAAACCCCTCCCCACAAGGGGAGAGGAAAAAGCAGGCAGTGAGAATACAGATACAACCGAGAACTATTTCAAAAGCCTCTATTTACCTTACAGGGATCTGGGAACCTGCTTAGAGTCTGGGCAAAGAGAGAGCCTTGAGTTTGATTTTGATCTTATACCCAGTTCCACACCATGGGCTTGTCTCTTTGAGGTTTGAGGCTGTCATTTAACTGGTTCCTCTGTCCCATCTTTCTCAAACACTGGATGTGTGTGAGTTGGGTTGCATGAAACCAGTAGATACATAATGAGTACTCTCTCAGTGATGCTCAGTTTTGACCCACTGATGAAGGAGATTGATGACCACTAGATCTCTCCACCATCAAGTGACAATTTCCTGTAGTTTAAAAAATACCTACAGGTGATTCTGGAGCCCAATATGTTACATGTTACTTAAATATAATCTATTGCTAAATGTCTTCAAAGATTCTAGCCATACCTTTGTCTAACTCGCTGTTTTCAACGAGGGATGCAAACTAGTGATTTCCAATTCTATCATTGTTGTCTTTCTTTTTTTTTTTTTTTTTTTTTTGGTTTTTGGGCCACACCCAGTAACGCTCAGGGGTTACTCCTGGCTATGTGCTCAGAAGTTGCTCCTGGCTTGGGGGACCATATGGGACACCGGGGGATCGAACCGCGGTCCGTCCAAGGTTAGCGCAGGCAAGGCAGGCACCTTACCTTTAGCGCCACCGCCCGGCCCCGTTGTCTTTCTTTTTTTAAAGCTGTTTTTAAAACCCTCCCCCCCTTGTTTTCCCAATTGCTATGCACATGTGGATCTGTTTTATTTCTTGTTTTACCAATTACAGTTGTTATTCATTGGGTTGCTCCAATTGTTCCAAATTCAGACAGGGAGAATTCCTTCCAGCTGGCCTTTTCCTTTTCTTTGGATACAATTTGTGTCCTGGACTACTTTCCCTGCCTCATATTAGGGAGTAGTCCCTTACTCTAAGAGACAGAGAACATGAAAATCTTTCTCAATTACCCATAACTAAGGATTCGCTCCTTTAGTCATTTAAAATAAACTTATTTGGGTTAATGTGTATTAAGTATTGTCAGCCAGATACTCTGCCAAGCATTTTTTATGCCTCAGCTCACTCTATTCCCGTCCTAATTCTTTATGCCAGCTTACCCTTACCTATCCCCATTTTACAGATGAAATTGGGCTCTAGAGAAACTAATAAGTTGCCTGGGACCATGCAGCTAGCAAGGGGAGCAGTTGAAAATACAACTCAGATCATTCTGATTCCAAAATTGGGGCCGAGTGATAGCACAGCGATAGGGCGTCTGCCTTGCATGCCAGGTTCGATCCTTGACATCTCATATGGTCTCTGAGCCTGCCAGGACTGATTCCTTATTGGGGGGGGGTGCCACACCCAGTGACGCTCAGGGCTATGTGCTCAGAAATCACTCCTGGCTTGGGGGACCATATGGGACAATGGAACACCGGGGATCAAACCGAGGTCCATCCTGGGTCAGCATATGCAAGGCGAACACCCTACCACTGCACATCACTTTGGCCCCCCAGGAGCGATTCTGAGCACAGAGCCAGGAGTAAACACTGAGCACTGCAGGATGTGGCCCAAGGAAACCAAAACAAAACCAACCCCCCAAAAAGCCCAAGATCTATTCTGATTCCAAAATCAAGCCCGGAGATATTATGTTATATGCCTACAAGAAAAAGGAAAACTCTAAAGAGAACTGAACTTTGGGGGAGAGATAGTACAGTGGTTAAGGTACTTGCCTTGCATGTTGTTGACCTGAGTTTATTCCCCATGAGTGATCCCGGAGTGCAGAGCCAGGAGTAAGCCCTGAGCATTGCCAGTGTAATCCAATAACCAAAATAAGAAGGAGGAGATAAGCAGAAGAAGAGCTCAACTTTATATCTGTCTCCCAAAATCTAGCCTTTAAAATGATAGGTATTGGACTGGGAAGATGACTCATGGTTTGCATGCTGGAGCCTAGGTGAGATCCCCAGAACCACATGGTTCCTCAAGTACATCCAACAAAACCCTTGCAACCTGAACTAGAAGAAACCCGTGAGCATTGCTGGGGATGGCTTCAAAAGCAACAAAAACAGAAATAAAATAAAATAAAATAAAATGATAGAAAGGAAGAAGGAAAGGGAGAAAGAAAGGAGAGAAAGAAGAAAGGGAAAAAAGAAAAAAGGAAGAAAAGAAGAAAGAAAAGGAAAGAAAAAAGATCTTTCAGTGGCCGAAGCAATAGCAGAGCATGAAGAATAGTGGGTAGGACAGTTCGCCTTGACACAGCTGACCTGAGTTTTATCCCAGACATCCCCTGAGCCTGCCAGGAGTAACCCCTGAGGACCACCAATATGGCTCAAAAACAAAGCAAAACAAAACAAACAAACAAAACCCCCAAACCTTTGGTAACTTTCTCATTAATTCTAAATTGCTCCTAGTCACAGTTTAGTATAATTTAGGTCAGGCCTGAAATGTGATTGCAAAGCTCTTTTAGATCTCCACTGATAGTTCTTATCATAGAATGAACTGGAACTGGGACTTGGGGCCAATGTATTGATAAAAGACTTACTTGTTTGTTTATTTTTATTTTTGGTCACACCAGTGGTGCTTAGAAGTTATTCCTGGCTCTGTGCTCAGGGATTACTTCTAGTAGACTCAGGGATCAATCATGCCCATTCAAGCACTCACTGCCCAAGTTAGTGAAAGGGATAGAGAAGGTGGTACTGTTAAGATTATGTAATTGAGGGGCCAGAGGGATAACACAATGCTAGGTTGTTCGCCTTGCATGCAGCCAACCTGGGATGGAGCCGGGTTCGATTTCTGTCAGCCCATATGATCCCCCGAGCCTGCCAGGAGTGATTTCTGAGTGCAAAGCCAGGAGTAACCCCTGAGTGCTGCTGGGGTTATAAATAAGAATAATATAAATTAGGGGTAGGAGGGGTGGTGCTAGCGGTAAGGCATCTACCTTGCAAACACTAACCTAGGACTGACTGCGGTTTGATTTCCTGGCATCCCATATGGTACCCCAAGCCAGGAGCAATTTCTAAATGCATAGCCAGGAGTAACCGCTAAGCATCACCGGGTATGGCCCAAAAACCTATATATGTGTGTGTATATATATGTGTGTGTATATATGTGTGTGTGTGTGTGTGTGTGTGTGTAACTGAGCTTACTCTTCGTGTTTGTTTTTTGTTTCTTTTTGGTTTTTGGGTCACACCCAGCAGCGCTCAGGGGTTACTCCTGGCTCTAAGCTCAAAAATCGCCCCCCCCCCCGCAGGCACAGGGGACCATATAGGATGCCGGGATTCGAACCACCGTCCTTCTGCATGAAAGGCAAACAAACGCCTTACCTCCATGGTATCTCTCCGGCCCCTACTCTTCGTGTTTGGGGGTGCAGGGGAAACCGGGTGGGGGCTTGCCATTGGAGGTTGGTGATTCGCTGAAGGAAGATGTAAAGTTCCTCCAGAACCTCTGAAACGGTTCAAGGGTTCAAGGGTGAGTGGTTCTATTATCTCTTAATGAGAGAAAACTTCCTCCTCCCAACTGGAATTTCCAGTTGTGGTTATTACTGTAGGTGTGACCCCATATTTCAGTGTAGTCACATTGTTCTCAGAGCCAAGGCCACCCCAGTGCCTGTCAGGATTCTGCTCTGCTTCTCACGGAGAGAATCTTGGCCTTGTTTGTTTTGTTTGCTTGTTTGAGGGACACACCAGCAATTCTAGGCGGTGATTCTTTATTTTTTTGTTTGTTTGTTTGTTTTGGTTTTTGGGCCACACTCATCGGCAGCAGCACTCAGGGGTTCTCCTGGCTCTGTGCTCAGAAATCACTCCTGGCAGGCTCAGGGGAGCATATAGGATGCTGGGGATTGATCCAGGTCCATCTTGGGTCAGCAGCATGCAAGGCAAACACCCTACCACTGTGCTATTGCTCTGGCCCCATCCATTGGGTGATTCTTGACTCTGTACTCAGTGGTCACTCCTGGTGATGTCCAGAGAACCTAGTGCTAGGCCGGTACAGCCCCTACCCCAATACTAGTTTCTGGTCCCTTCCGGATTTTTTTTTTTTTTTGGTTTTTTTGGGCCATACCCGTTTGATGCTCAGGGGTTAGTCCTGGCTAAGCACTCAGAAATTGCCCCTGGTTTGGGGGGACCATATGGGACTTGGGGGGATCGAACCGTGGTCCTTCTTTGGCTAGCACTTGCAAGGCAGACACCTTATCTCTAGCGCCACCTCGCCGGCCCCCGGATTTTTCTTTTTAGCTCTTTTACTGTGACCTCAGACCCTGCTATGGTTTCGGTGGTGGTTAGGGTGAGCCTTGTCCTCAGTCTATCTTCCTGCTTTCATCTTTGTTGGGAGGATGTGGGGCAAGAACACTGAATAACTGAGTGGAGGGATTTCAACCCTTATGGGGGGCTCTGTTCAAATGAAGAGGAAGAGAGAGGGAGGCATATGTGCAGTCCCCAACCCAGGAACAAGGGAAAGGTGGATGGCAGCTACTGAGACAACAGGAGTGACCAAAAGTCTAGAAGATTCTCTCCACTCCTTTCCCATTAGGACCAGCTTTCCCTTTATATAGGTGCGGACCTGATAGAGTCAATTTTTGACTATTCTCGCCGTGACGCTGCCTCTGAATTGGGAAAGATGTGGGGTGCCAAGCTTTTCCTGAAATTGCAAGGATGGGGCAAGGCTTATATGTGACACACCTCAGTTCACACCCCATCCACATACCCATCCACACACTTCCTCACACACCCATCCACATATCTATTAACACACTTATCTACATACCCTATGCACACACCCATTCACACACCCCATCCAGATGTCCATACATACACCCACTCAAACACCCATCCACACCCTCATATATACACCAATCTGCACACCCCTATTTATACCCCATCTATAAACATCCTCTATACACACCCCATTCACACACTCTGTCCACATTACTGTCCCTCCATACCTCATCCACACTCGTAGTCTTGTTGAGCCTGAGATTAAAACCCTAGGAAACTTGAATTTCCAAGTATATGGTCCCCAATTTCACAGTTATGGGTCCCCTACCAGAGGCTGGATGGTCTAAACTGTACTAAGGAGTGCTCAGGGCCTACATGGGTAAACAACAGAGTTTCTGGAAACTTTCAGACTCCCTGGGAAATTCCAAGTCTCTTTACTCTTCACCATCTCTAAAGGATTGAAGTGACAGAAATGGGGAGGATTGAGCTGGGCTGGCATAGCTGGGGCTCTCCCTGATATATCATCCTGTGGATATGTGCTGTAAGAAGACATACATGATCCAGATGAGACAGGTTCTGGTTGTTGTTTTTTTTTTGGGGGGGGGGGAGGCGGCAATACCATGCAATGTCCAGGAATTACTCCTGATTCTACTCTCAAATTATTCCTGGCAATGCTTGGGGAACTATATGGAATGCTGAGGATCAAACCCAAATTCAGGTCAGCTGTGGTACAAGACAAACGCTCTAAGGGCTCTACTCTAGCCCCATGATGAACAGTTTTTGCTCGGGGTTCATACCTGGGGTTAGCCTGACTATGCTGGAGGTTTCTAGCAGTGGTGTTGGAAAACCACGAAGTGGATCTTTGTGCATGGGGGGGGTGTCTTCTTTAAAGAACCTTTGTGCCTCCATCACCTAAACACATAGCAGTGTGGAACCAGGTAGACAGCACGCTCCTCAGTAGTCCATAATAATAAAAGTCCAGCAGGACCGGAGGAAAGGCCAAGAGTCTCCCCCATCTCTCCACATGATTCTTTCTCCTTCCTGGCACCCTCCATGCTTCCTGGGGGCAAGTCCCTGCTATGCCCCTCCTCTAGCGGGCTTTCTGCTCTGGCTTACACCAGGGCACCTTCTCCTTCCCTTTTTGGATTTATTAGTTTTTTTCCTCTTGATGAGCCTAAATTATGGGGACAGGTGTTCTAGGGGAGACACCCCAAAAGCTAGCTTGAAGAGGAAGATTTGCCCTCTATAGCAGCCTCTAGAAGGGGAAGCAGGAAGCTGCAGAGGGGTAAGATAAACTTCAATGGCAGCCAGGAGGGCCTTTGGGATTTCCCCAGATTGCAACAGGGGGCTGGATGTTTGCCTAGTCTCCCACCTGGAATAGTTGAACTGGATTTGAATGCCTGTCCCTCTCCAAGGCCAAGCCAGGGTACCAAAGTCCTCAGGAGCCTCTGTGTTTCCTCAGTCCTGCTGGGGGCTGCAGCCTGAGTGACCTCAGCCATGTTTCCTTCAGGCTAGCCTGGCCATTTCCTCCCCTGGGAAAATGAGCATGTCCATCAGAGGGGAACAGTGCTGAGGTCCCTCTGATAAGACACCCGTGTGTCTTATTACACTTATGCACCCGTGTGACCTACCCCCACCTCCTGCACTTGCCCACACCATCTCCAGCTTTAGGAATAAGGCAGAATCACCTCATTTGGAGCACTGGACATTGTGGGCTTTGGGAAGGAGGAATGCCAACCTCCAGGTGTCCCAGACTTCTGTCATTTGCCCATCTCCTGGGGACCCTCAGGAAAGAAGCAGCATGTAAGCATTGATGGGTCCACCTGCACCCTTACTTGTAGAAGAGAGAGAACAGATACAGGCACATTGGGGGTGGGAATGCAGAAGGACATAGCAGAATCCAGTTCTCCAGGTCCCCTCCCAGTGCATAGAAAAGCCCATCTTCTAGGCAGCCCCACAAATGCCCCCTCAGCTACACAAGTCCCTCTGCATGTCTTCTCAGACCCCTGCAGGGGAATCCTGAATGCACACTGCCGGCTTCTTAGTGCTCTGGAGTCTGTCCTGAGTCTCTGTACAGATGCCATATCTCTGTGGGAGTAGAATTTCTCCATAACCATCATGTACACTCTTTTCTCTTAGCTGCATTTTCTGTGATGACTGTCACAGATATATAAATCCTGTTCTGCAGGGACAGATTCCTGAAGGCTATTGATATTGAGGGTCAGGTCCCAGTCTGGCCTCAGAGACAGACATAGGAGTCCTGTCGTCTTGGCTGGGACGAGTCCAGGATCTTGCATAGGTCTGTCCCACTACTGTGCTCTGACCTAGTCAGAGTCTAAGCCCTGGCTGAAATTCCTGGTCTTCTCTGGCAGGGCAGCACCTTGGATCCAGTAGGAGAGTTTTTGGGCAGGGAATGTGGGTGGAGCGGAAATCAGGTACTAGAGCAGCTGTGGCTGGATTTGGCAGGATTTCACTGGATTGATTCCACAGCCCCTTTCCTGGAGTGCACATGGCCACAACAGGCCTGGAGCAGAGCTGTGTTTCAGAACTAGAGGAGTGCTTTAAGTGACTTCAGGGGAACTTGGGGTGATGTAGCCCAGACCCCAATACCCTTAGTCAAAATCTTGACTTATGAATTGTCAGCATTGGCTCTTTGAAAATGTTGCTTTTGGGGGCTAGAGCGATAGCACAGTGGTAGGGCATTTGCCTTGCACATGGATGGACCAAGGTTCAATCCCTAGCATCCCATATGGTCCCCTAATCCTGCCAGGAGAAACTCCTGAGTGCTCCTGGATGTGGCCCAAAACCAAAACCAAAAAAATAAAACAAAACAAACAAACAAACAAAAACCCTTTTCTCATGCTTCTGTTTCTTCATCTGTCGGTTGGAGGCTGACATAAGTATCTATCCATCACCAGGGTGAACTGAGTTTAGAACAACAAGGAATAGGTAACAGATGTTTCTTCTCCATTAACACAGCAACAAGTTTGAGGCCCCTTAAGTGGACTGTGTGTGTTAAGTCTCCATCACCAACATTGCCTGGTTTCAATGACTCCATAATGGGTTGTAGTTGGGCAAAAGGGTCCCCAAGTTGGAAAAGTCACTTGATCATCTCTGATCTCACCCCATGCCGACAAGATTGTCACTCTCACTCCCTTTACAAGTCATTTGGGGCTGCCTAGAGCTGTGCCATGTGCCTTTTTTTTTTTTTTTTGGCAAAGAACTTCTGGCCACCACCACCCTCAGCAGGGCTCCTACTCTGCTTTAATGAGTTCCACGAACCTGCCACCCACAGAGCGAAGTCTGACTCTTATTATTCCTAAAGGGAATCATCTTAGGCTTAATAGCAGAGCCTAAGGATCAATTCGGGACTTGGTGAAGAAGTTGGTGGCCCCCCTCTCAATAAGGACACTCATTTGGGCCCCGCCTTTCCTTCCTTCTCCAGTCCACTTTGGCCTTTTCTGGGCCGCTTCCCAAGTTCCTCCTCTGGCTGCCTTGCCCCCTGTCTCTCTGGAGGTGCGGGGACCCAGGGCAGAAAGCCTCCCAACACACATTTCTAAGTGCCCAGGGAGAATTTCCGTCCGCTCCTTGCAAGTTGTAGTCCTTTGAGTTGAGGAAAACTGGGCCCCAAGAATCAGACTTGATAGAAGGAAAGAGACAACACAGCCAGCAGATCTGGCAGAGGATTGACGGTGGAGGTATGGGAGCAAGCAGAGGCTGTGAGGTTTCAGCACCAGCTGCTCCTGGGGACTAGGAGGGAGTCTTGGAGGAAGTTCAGTCCCCTAACACTCAACCTGCTCCTGTATCAGCTTGAGGGGTGGCCTTTTCTGTTTTGAATCAAGATGCCATGGGGAGGGGGGGACCGGTGGTGCAAGCAGTAAGGCATCTGCCTTGCTCGAGCTAGCCTAGGACTGACTAGGGTTCAATCCCCCGGCGTCGCATCTGGTCCCCAAGCCAAGAGCGATTCTGAGCGCATAACGGAGTAACTCCTGAATGTCACCGGGTGTGGCCCAAAACCCAAACCCAAACCAAACCAAACAAAAAAGATGCCATGGAGGAGCTGTAGCAAGTCAGCCCACCCCAGAAGGATGTCCCAGACAGGATGGGCAGAAGACGAGGGACAGAGATAGACTCTAGTTTTGAGACTCTAGCCTGTATCATGTTCCTGGTCCTTTAGAGAATGATAACCAAGACCATTGCTAAGTTAGGAGTTGAGAAGATAGTTTCTGATGGCCCAGGAGTGTATTTTCCAGAAAACCAATTCACAGGGTATATTTGTTGCTTTTATTGTCATTATCTGTTTTGTTTTGTTGTTGTTTTAGGGCTACAACTGGTGAGGCTCAGGGCTTACTCTTGGCACTGCTTAGAGGACCATTTCTGGTGCCATGGATAAATTCAAAATTGACTGCATGTAAGGCTCTGCCTCAGGGGTCCTCAAACTTTTTAAACATGGGGCCAGTTCACTGTCCCTCAGACAGTTGAAGGGCAAGACAATAGTTAAAAAATAAACCAACCGGGGCTGGGCGGTGGCGCTGGAGGTAAGGTGCCTGCCTTACCTGTGCTAGCCTTGGAAGGACCGCGGTTCGATCCCCCGGCCTCCCATATGGTCCCCCAAGCCAGGAGCGACTTCTGAGCGCATAGCCAGGAGTAACCCCTGAGCGTCACCGGGTGTGGCCCAAAAACAAAAAAACAAAAAATTAGAAAAAAAAATAAACCAACCAACTATGAACAAATTCCTAATCACACTGTACATCTCTTATTTTAAAGTTAAAAAAAAACATGAGAACAAACACAATATTTAAAATAAAGAACAAGTAAAGTTAAATCAACACTTACTAGTATTTCGATGGGAACTATGGGCCTGCTTTTGGCGGGCCAAAGTTTGAAGGACCCCTACCTAAGACTGAGAGGATGAGTCAAGAGACAGAGGAGGGGAGTTGGAGAGTGGGGCGCATACCCCACATATGCGCACTGCAGCGAACCAGAACAAGTTAGCTGCTAAGCAGGACAGGCAGTGGTGGCAAAAAACACCCAGCAGGTTAGATAAATGTCCTCAGTGGGCCCATGTGACCCACCAGCTGTCGTTTTAGGACACCTGCTCTAATTGCTCTGCTACCTCTCTGGCCCCAGATTTATTTGGATTTACAGCATCATAAAAATTTAGATCAGGGCCCGGAAAGATAGCACAGCGGTGTTTGCCTTGCAAGCAGCTGATCCAGGACCAAAGGTGGTTGGTTCGAATCCCGGTGTCCCATATGGTCCCCCGTGCCTGCCAGGAGCTATTTCTAAGCAGACAGCCAGGAGTAACCCCTGAGCAACGACGGGTGTGGCCCCAAAACAAAAAACAAACAAAAAAACAAACAAAAAAAAAGTCTTTGAAGATTTACTGAACTGTTCGTTGTTAGTTAATCAGAATGATTTTTGTTTGCTTTTTTGGTTTTTCAGACCACACCCGTTTGATGCTCAGGGGTTACTCCTGGCTAAGTGCTCAGAAATTGCCCCTGGCTTGGAGGGACCATATGGGACGCCAGGGGACCGAACCTCGGTCGCGATCTTTCCTTGGCTAGTGTTTGCAAGGCAGACGTTTTACCTCTAGCGCCACCTCGCCGGCCCAGATCAGAATGATTTTTAAAAGTATTTTAAAATGGGCCCGGAGAGATAGCACAGCGGCGTTTGCCTTGCAAGCAGCCGATCCAGGACCAAAGGTGGTTGGTTCGAATCCCCGGTGTCCCATATGGTCCCTCGTGCCTGCCAGGAGGTATTTCTGAGCAGACAGCCAGGAGTAACCCCTGAGCACCGCCGGGTGTGGCCCCCCAAAAAAAAAAACCAAAAAAAAAAAGTATTTAAAAATGTTGTAAACTAAACAAACTTTTAGGAAGCACATGAAGTCTTTTTTTGTTTGTTTTTTGGGTCCATACCCAACAACTCTCAGAGTTACTCCTGGCTCTGAACTCAGAAATCACTCCTGGCAGTGCTTAGGGCACCATATGGAATACCAGAAATTAATCCAGATCAGCTGTGTGCAAGGCAAGTATGCTACCCACTGTACTTTCTCTCTGGATCCCAGGAGGCATTTAAGGTCATATTATTCACAGTTTGTCCATTTTCAGGAAAAGTTCTGAGCCCTGGCACAGATACAGGACTTAAAGTGAGATAGTCCAGTGCTCACAGTATCCATCCACATCTCTCAAACACTCAGGAACCTTGAGATGTGGGTGGCATTGTGGACCCCACTGACTCTAGATTGGGCCCTAGTTATTCACTCAGCCCTGGGCATTCTCCCAAGTGAGAAAATCATTTAGCACTTATTTAAACTTATTTAGTACAAAGGAAAGTCTAGTACTTTTTTTGATTGTTGTAGGATAAGAAGGACTCTTGCCCCCTACTCTCTCTCTCCCTCTTTCACCCTCTCTCTCTCCCTCCCTCTCTCCCTCTGTTTCTATTTCTCTGCCTATCTGTCTCTCTTGGGTGAGATAGGGTATGAGGGCAGGGATTGGTGCAGCTGTTTGGGCTCATGCACAGGTGGCCAGCAGAGCATAACACTGACCACTAAAGAAGAGAGTGCTGGAGACTGATGTGGTGCTTCTGGACTTCCAAGTTCTACAAGCTAATTAATGCCCTTCCAACAACAAAAAATATCAGAGGCTGTGGGTAGCTATCTCAGTGGTGCCCCTAGAGGCCACACAGTGCCAAGGATTAAATCAAGGGCAGATTCGGCTGAGCTCTATCTAGACTTGGAGCTAGCACTCCATCTTTCTGGCCCTGGACCAGGCAATGTTTCAGATGTAGGCTTAATTGCAGGCTTCTTGTTTCCATTGACCAAAAGCACTCTAACCCCTAGAGATGGACAAGGAAGAAGGAGATGCTATTGGAGCTGAGACACAGAGGATAGAAAAGGTCTGCATGGATCTTAGGTGCCAAAAACCAGAGCTTGGATTTTATTTCCAAAGCATCAAACAGCATGTTGCTAGTTTGTTGTGGAGCTTCTTTTTTTTGGGGGGGGGGGTCACACCCGGCAGCTCAGGGGTTACTCCTGGCTGTATGCTCAGAAATCACTCCTGGCAGGTTCGGGGGACCAATATGGGATGCTGGGATTTGAACCACTATCCATCTGCATGCAAGGCAAATGCCCTACTTCCATGCTATCTCTCCGGCCTCTGTTGTGGGGCTTCTTTAAGTTGTATTTTTTATGCATAGCAGTCAAGTGCGTAAGGCTTCAGGACATAGCAAGATGAATTTCCATACCCCACACAAACACATATACCTCCATCAACCCACTTAAGAGAGTTCTCAGTCCCCACAAGCCACTGAGAGCTGTAATCCTGTGAGTAACACATTAAAACAAGTAAAGAGATTGGAGCTGGAGAAATAGTACAGCAGGTAGGGTATTTGTCTTGCACACAGTCAGTCTGGATTTGATCTCTGGCATCCCAGTACTGCCAGGAGTAATTTTAGAGCACAGGGTGAGGAGTAACCCTGAGCATAACTGCCTCAAAAATAAATAAATAAATAAATAAAACAAGTAAAATACATGTTACATTATGCCAGAGTCCAGTCCTGGTGAATGGACCTGGAGCAGGAGCACCACAAAGATTAAGAAAACCTGGGGCTGGAGAGATAGCATAGAGGTAAGGTGTTTGCCTTTCATGCAGAAGGTTGGTGGTTCGAATCCCGGCGTCCCATATGGTCCTCTGAGCCTGCCAGGAGTGATTTCTGAGCATAGAGCACCCCCCAAAAAAAAGATTAAGAAAACCAGATGGGGCCCAGAGAGATAGCACAGCGGCGTTTGCCTTGCAAGAAGCCGATCCAGGACCAAAGGTGGTTGGTTCAAATCCCGGTGTCCCATATGGTTCCCCCATGCCTGCCAGGAGCTATTTCTGAGCAGACAGCCAGGAGTGACCCCTGAGCACTGCCGGGTGTGGCCCAAAAAACAAAAAAAAAAAAAAAAATGGGGCCGGGCGGTGGCGCTGGAGGTAAGGTTCCTGCCTTGCCTGCGCTAGCCTAGGACGGACCGCGGTTCGATCCCCCGGCGTCCCATATGGTCCCCCAAGAAGCCAGGAGCAACTTCTGAGCGCATAGCCAGGAGTAACCCCTGAGCGTCACAGGGTGTGACCCAAAAACCAAAAAAAAAAAAAAAAAAAAAAAAAAACAAAAAAAAAAAAAAAGAAAAAGAAAAAAGAAAACCAGATGGGGCCAGAGAGATAGCATGGAGGTAAGGTGTTTGCCTTGCATGCAGAAGGACGGTGGTTTGAATCCCAGCATCCCATATGGTCCCCCGAGCCTGCCAGGAGTGATTTCTAAGCATAGAGCCAGGAGTAACCCCTGAGCGCTGCCGGGTGTGACCCAAAAACAAAACAAAACAAACAAAAAAGAAAACTGGACAAGGGGCCTGAGAGATAGCACAGTAGTAGGGTGTTTGCCTTGCATGCAGCTGACTCAGGAGGGACACTGTTTGATTCCCAGCATCTCATATGGTCCCCCAGTGCATTCCAGTGCAGAGCCAGGAATGACCCCTGAGCGCCACTAGGTATGGCCCAGAAACTAATCAATCCATTAATCAATCAATAAAGTTAAAAAAGAAAACAGATCACCCCCAAAAAGAAAACTAGACGAAGTATAGAAAAGCATGAGGACAGGGGTTTTCCAGCCTCATGGACTAAGTGCCCTGACTATCCTTCATGTACAGTATTTATTGTTCAGGGACAATCCTCAAGGGAGGAAGGACAGATACCTGTCTTATGCTAATCAAGCCTAAATGGGTCTTCATATCTTTAAGCGGCTGTGTAAAGGGAAGAGGAAGCTTGGACAAAGTCTCTGTGGATTGTCTTCCTCCAGGAAGATGACAAGCAAGAGTGATTACAGGACCCTCATCAGCAAAGCTGATTTGCAAAGTTCTTTACTGATGCCTGCGTTTAGGTAATTCAAATTAAGAGTCCTTAAATCGAGCTGGAGAGATAGCATGGAGGTAGGGCATTTGCCTTGCATGCAGAAGGATGGTGGTTCAAATACTGGCATCCCATATGATTCCCTGAGCCTGCCAGGAGCAATTTTTGAGTGTAGAGCAAGGAGTAACAAAAAACAAAACAAAAAGAGTCGGGCCAGAGAGACAGCGTGGAGGTAGGGTGTTTGCCTTGCATGCAGAAGGACGGTGGTTTGAATTCCGGCATCCCATATGGTCCCCAGAGCCTACCAGGAGCGATTTCTGAGTGTGTGACCCAAACCCCACCCTCCAAAAAAAGAGTCCTTAAATTATCTCTTTCCACTACTCCCCATAGACTATCAACTCCTTACCTAAATTTATTTATTTCCTAGATGTCCTCATATACTGTAGGTTCCTGGGATTTGAACAAGGAGGGATGCCATTTTGTAAAGGACCACATGATACACTTCTCTTTCGCAAGCCTAAATTTTCAAACCAGGTAGCCTATCTGGAAAAGACACAAGGGAGTGGTAGAAAGGTACTCTAGGCAGCAGCTTATCATTTTGTTTGTTTGTTTTTTGTTTTACACCCCGAGGTGCTCAGAGGTTACTCCTGGCTCTGTGCTCAGAAGTCACTCCTGGCAGACTGGGGGGACTATATGGGATGCTGAGTCTGTCCTGTGTTGGCCCCGTGCAAGGCAAACACCTTACTGCTGCGCTATAACTCCGGCCCCAGCAGCCAATCATTTTAAAGATCATCAGAAGCTAGAACCTCCTCAGCCCCTCCCTACTTAAACTGGCTTGTGACCTTGTCAGGGGCTGTCTCCTCTGGAAGGCAGCCTTGGCCGGTCAATTTGGGGCTTGTGGCTGATGGAATAGGTTTTTTTGTTTGTTTGTTTTATTTTCTTTTTCTTTTTTGTTTTTGGGCCACACCCGGCTATGTTCAGGGATTCCACCTGGCTGTCTGCTCAGAAATAGCTCCTGGCAGGCACGGGGGACCACGTGGGACGCAGGGATTCGAACCAACCACCTTAGGTTCTGGATCGGCTGCTTGCAAGGCAAACACCGCTGTGCTATCTCTCTGGCCCCTGTTTGTTTGTTTTAAATATGGAATGCTTCAGAATTTGCATGCCATCCTTGCGCAGGAACCATGCTAATCGGAATAGTTTTGTTTTGCTTTACTCCAATTCTGTGTTTTTGTCCTTTGACTCTAGACCCTAACAATACAACATTAATTTAAAAAAAATGCATTTGATTTTTAACTCAATGAATCAGAGGCATTGTTTGAATACATAGTTAACGTTAAGTGTATTTAGAAACTATTCTCCCACATAATTTTTTTTCTAAATCTTGGTAATCCAGGATGTATTTTGCATTGATAAAGCATCTCTATGTGGATTAGCAACATTCAAGTGCTGAATAATTCTTTGTGGCTAGTGGCACCTGCTTAGGCAGCAGGGCAAGTGAAGAACATAATGTCAGAAATACAGCCCATCTTCTCACCAGGCCCAGTTTATTTTGGTGGAAACAGGTTCCCTCCCATCCCAGCTCTGGGTCTTCTATTACTCAGCTTAGAATTTTCCTCCCACGGGTATTTCAGTTCCCCTTTGGGTGCTCCTATGAATGGAGCTGTCACTCTGCAAGTTCTCAGGCAGCTGAGCATCTGAATGACGGTTCTGCTTCTGACCAGCAATCTGCCAGCTTCACCCCGGACTCATCCCCGGCTCTCCCTGTGGAAGTAATTCTGCATCCATGGAAACCTGGCAGGCCATCAGGTTCACCTCCAAGAATTTCAGACAGAACAAAGAGTCAGGAGCATCCACAAAGAGCCCATGTTCAGGGCGTCTGGATCCCAGCCAGAGGTGTGCACAGCCACTAGCATTTTCCTTTATATGTCTTTGTTGTTTGAGCCTTGGCCGGCTTGGTGCCCAGAGGTTGCTCTTAATGGTGCTAGAAGGACTACATGGGGCCATGGATGGAACTTGGACATCTTGCTTATAGAAGATTTGCAAGGCTCCAGCTGAGCAACTTTCCTGTCCAAACCATGTGTTTTGTTTTTTTTATTTTTTTTTTTCCAAAAAGTTTCATCAGCGGCTGGAGTGATATCACAGTGGTAGGGTATTTGCCTTGCATGTGGCCAACCTGGGACAGACCCAAGTTCGATCCTCAGCATCCCATATGGTCTCCAGAGCCTGCCAAGAGTAAACTCCAGAGCACTGCCTGGTGTGGCCCAAAAGCCAAAAACAAAAACAAACAAACAAACAAACCCCCTCCCCAAAAAAAAAGGTCTTATCACAAACCCCAGGCCCTGGCATTCAACCATTGGTCTGACTGGCTGAAAATTGCCAATGGGCTACACCTTGCACCCCTCCTCAGGCCTCCTGGCTACTGTTTGGAAGGCAACCCTCCAAAAAAAATACAATTAAAAATTATTTTTAAGTTCCACACATTGAACTGGAGAGATAATACAGATTTAAGAAACATGTCCAGGGGCCCGGAGAGATAGCACAGTGGCGTTTGCCTTGTAAGCAGCCAATCCAGGACCAAAGGTGGTTGGTTCAAATCCCGGTGTCCCATATCGTCCCCCGTGCCTGTCAGGAGCTATTTCTGAGCAGACAGCCAGGAGTAACCCTTGAGCAATGCCGGGTGTGGCCCAAAAACAAAACAAAACAAAACAAAACAAAAAAAGAAACATGCCCAGTTCACCACTAAGTTCACTTTATTCCCTGGCACCATGTGCTCCCCTGAACATTGCTGGTACACGTCTGGAAGCCCCTTGAACACCACAGAGCCAGTGCAGCACCATATCCTCTGCTCCTTGTTCAGAACTATCTGGTTGACTGAGAATCACTGATTGTCTTCTTTGAGCATTGCTGGGGAAGTCCCCACCCCAACCCCCATTGTAAAAACAAATAATATAAAGAAAAAGTTCCCTATGTAAACTGTGTTGGGCATGGACTTTAGGAGCCTCTGAGGATTCTCCACTTTGCTGAATAGGCCAGAGACTTTTCTGGCATCAGGCAGAGACAAGGTGAGCCAGGAATGACAGATCCTCTGGGAGCAGAACTAGAGGTCCCTAAGGGTCTAACCCATTTTAGACTGGCTGAGCTCTGCCCTGGGGACAGGAAGCATCATGTCTGGGCAAAAACACACAGAATGCTCCCCTTGTCTCATTCTTCTGTACTGGCCACCCTTCTTCTTGTAAGGTGTATTAAGGCAGTTTACACACACACACACACACACACACACACACACACACACACACACACACACACACACACACTCCAGGCTGAGGCAGTTTAAAGAACCAACTCCTTGGCTCCATCTCATGTAGAATGACACCCAGCTTTTAGCACAATACAAAGGCACTCCCCCAAATTCCTCCTTCCTTAAACCTCTTTCTTTGATATGTAAAAGTCCACTGGATATGTCTCTCTCTCTCTCTCTCTCTCTCTCTCTCTCTCTCTCTCTCTCTCTCCTCTCTCTCTCTCCCTCTCTCCCCTTCCCTCCCCCCCTTGGTATTGGGAATTGGTTTGAATAAAGAAAGAGGACACAGACAGACAGAAAAAGGAGTTCTGATTTTTGGCACTGAGAGGCATCACAAGGGAGAGCCACAAGAAGCCACTGACTTCATTACTGTCTCCTGACTGTCTTGGCTTATTATTTTTCCACCGCTACCCTACTTCTTCAGACCCTTCTGCTTAAGGAGTTAGAATCCTGGTGTGGTGTACAGGGTGATCTCATAACCCACGGATTTTTTCCTTAAAACTGGTGCCTCGGGGCCGGAGAGATAGCATGGAGGTAAGGCGTTTGCCTCGCAATCAGAATCCCAACATCCCATATGGTCCCCTGAGTCTGCCAGGAGCTATTTCTGAGCATAGAGCCAGGAGTAACCCCTGAGTGCTGCCGGGGTGACCCCGGTTGCAAGTCAGCCCCTGAAGAGGTTGACTGATAGAGGGATGGAGGATGAGGCTTTTCTCCTCCAGGTTGGACCTCACGTCTGTTACCCTGTTCAGTTGGCGGTTCTGAGGTGAACTCGGCGGGAAAAAAACAGTTCTTTATTCCGTGAAAAGGCCGAAACCAAAAGTACTAAGAATAGGTCCAGGACAAAAAGCCTCTTGCCTTCCACAGACCCTTGTTTTCATGCCCCAGAATCAGATACCACCCAATGGTGGAATCAGGTGCCACCCAATGGTGGGAGCAGAATCAGATGCCACCCTAGGGTGGGAGCAGAATGCCAGGTCACACCCTAGGGTAGGGCACAATCACTGATCAGGGTAGGGCCAGTAACATAATAATCCCATTAAAATGTTTACAACCCCCCCAAAAAAACTAGCGCCTGAACAGAGACCCAGGACTTAGAGACCCAGAAAAGACCCTAACAATGGTGAGTGACTTAAGCCTCAGGTGGATAATCACCATCACAGCCTCCTTGAACTGGACTGAGTGTGCAGTGCCTCTCACTGGAACATTGGTGCACATGGCCCCTGTTCTGAATGTGGCAGAGGCCCCTGTAGGTGGGACAGAAGCAGGCAGTGAAGGGGAGAGAGCTGAGCATCGTCCCAGAGGTTGATGCCCTCCACCTTTCTTCTACCAAAAATGTTTTGTGTGTATGGGGCCGGGCGGTGGCGCTAAAGGTAAGGTGCCTGCCTTGCCTGCGCTAGCTTTGGACGGGCCTTGGTTCGATCCCCCGGTGTCCCATATGGTCCCCCAAGCCAGGAGCAACTTTTGAGCACATAGCCAGGAGTAACCCCTGAGCGTTACCGGGTGTGGCCCAAAAACCAAAAAAAGAAAAAAAATGCTTTGTGTGAGGACCATGGTCCCCAAACTGTAGCAGTGTATCAAGGTCACTGATGGTGTAGAAGCCAAAGAGAAAGCCCCATTTGAGAGGGACGAACAGCAGTGCGATTAGCACCCAGATTTTGATTCAGGAATCAAAGGCCTTTTCATCCCAGATGGTCTCAGCAGGCTAACACAGAAGGAGAAAATGGAGAAGATGAAGGCTCGAAGCCCAGCTGAAGAAGCCCAATTACCCTCAGAACCTCCTGCAACTTTCTTCTAGGTTAAACTCTAGATCCTATTTGTGTTTTTTTTTGTTGTTGTTGTTGGGTTTTTTTTTGGTTTTTTTTTTTTTTTTGGTTTTTGGGCCACACCCGGCGGTGCTCAGGGGTTACTCCTGGCTGTTTGCTCAGAAATAGCTCCTGGCAGGCACGGGAGACCATATGGGACACCGGGATTTGAACCAACCACCTTTGGTCCTGGATCGGCTGCTTGCAAGGCAAACACCGCTGTGCTATCTCTCCGGGCCCTCTAGATCCTATTTGTATATGTGCTGCCGAAGCGAGCACTCTAGATCCTATTTGTGCCAATGATTATATTGCTGGTTAAACTGTGTATTCTACCTGTATAGATCTTAATGCTACTGTTTTGTTCTATGCCCCACTGCAAACAGAAAAATTTATATCCAGTGGTTTAATATTAGTTTGCACAGTTCCAGAGAAATGCGTAATGTTGTTAGATTTTTTAAATGGTTTTCAGCTATTCTAGTGAATGTTTCCCAATTGCTAGGATATTTTATTGTGTATCTTATGTAGCAACTTATTCTCAAATTATGTCTGCAAAAAGTTCTAATGTCTTTGTCCACAGAAGTCAATAGTAAAGAAACTTGGATACTATAAACTCTTATTACAGTACTCATTATAAGAATGTTTTAGCAAACTTATTTTCAAACTGTATATATATCTGCAGAAATGTTCTTGTGATTTTGTTTAGGGAAGTTTATGAAAAGGAACTATGATGTTCTAGACTCTAATAATAATGCTCAGTGTAAGAATGTTTAAGAAATTTTACATTAAGTACATTTTCAGAAAGGTTCTAATGTTTATGTTCAGAGAAGTCGATGAAAAATTTGTGATATGAATAACACACCAAAGGTATGGAAAAAAGCTGATTGTTTTTGTTTGTCTGTTTTGTTTTGTTTTTGGGCCACACCCGGTAACGCTCAGGGGTTACTATGTGTTCAGGAATCGCTCCTGGCTTGGGGGACCATATGGGACCAGGGGATTAAATCTAGGTCCATCCTAGACTAGCAGGCTCAAAGACGCTTTATCGCTTTATCGCTTGCATCACTGCTCCCGTCCCAACCTGATTGTTTTTGAGAATAATGTATACAATTCATACTTTTTTTTTTTTTTGGTTTTTGGGTCACACCTGGCGGTGCTCAGGGCTTACTCCTGGCTATCTGCTCAGAAATAGCTCCTGGTAGGCACAGGGGACCATATGGGACACCGGGATTCGAACCAATCACCTTAGGTCCTGGATCGGCTGCTTGCAAGGCAAACGCCGCTGTGCTATCTCTCCGACCCCTACAATTTATACTTTGACACTATCACAGCCAACTTTTACTTTGTCTATGAAAAAAAACCACGAAAGAAAGAAAGAAAGAAAGAAAGAAAGAAAGAAAGAAAGAAAGAAAGAAAGAAAGAGAAAGAAAGAAAGAAAGAAAGAAAAAAGAAAGAAAGAAGAGAAAGAAGAGAGAAAGAAGAAAGAAAGAAAGAAAGAAAGAAAGAAGAAAGAAAGAAAGAAAGAAAGAAGAAGGAAGGAAGGAAGGAAGGAAGGAAGGAAGAAGGAAGGAAGGAAGGAGGGAAGGGAGGGAGGAGGGAGGAGAAGGAAGGAAGGAAGGAAGGAAGGAAGAGAAGGAAGGAGGAGGAAGGAAGGAAGGAAGGAAGGAAGGAAGGAAGGAAGGAAGGAAGAAAGAAAGAAAGAAAGAAAGAAAGAAAGAAAGAAAGAAAGAAAGAAAAAGAAAGAAAGAAAGAAAGAAAGAAAAAAAAAAAAGAAAAAAAGAAAGAAAGAAAGAAAGAAAGAAAGAAAGAAAGAAAGAAAGAGAACGGCTTTTATAAGTTCTGATCTGGGTTTCCCATCTCTGGTGGAGAAAAGTAAAACAAAACTTTTTATAACTTTTCTCTCTCCTCTCTCTCTCTGTTTCTCTCCTTGTCTCTGTCTCTCTCTCTCATTTAAAGGGTGGAATCTCGGGTGTGACCTGGGCCCCAGAAGTTCTTGGAGCCACCAGGGTTTCGCTTCTGTTCACCTGTTTCCGGCCCTAAACCCAGGCGCAACGCCCACTGATGACCACTAAAATCTCTTTTGGGATCAGACCAGATGGATGGAGACGGTGCCTGACGCTGACGTCGCCAGCAGGGGGACAATGAGGACACCTTAAGTCATCCCCGGACCCTTCTTCAGCTCTTGCCCTTTGTCGCCACCCGCTCTTCCCCTGAACGAGTGTAATGAATGGAGATAATGGAGACATGAGCTCGCTCCGGCGGAGACAGTTCCAGCCAGGCAGGTCCCCCTCTAATATGTCCAGGGACAGATCCCTGCAGACGATGGGATGGTTGGGGACCCGCTGTGGCCCCGTTTCCTTGGCTGACAGCAGCTGCGACTGGGAGAGTGCGCGCACTGCCCCATACTCCCATCATGCCCATAGGGCATCCTCCTCCTCCATAGTCTATGGGGACCCTCCCTAGGCACCCCAGGATGTCCTCTCACTGCATCACTGTCACCTTCCCAGGAGCGACCTCACATCCCGCTGTGAGGAGCACAATAGACACCCCAAATGGTCCAGGCCTGACTCCTTCCACGTTACCCAGAGTGGTGTGTCCAAAAGGCGCGCGCCCCGCCACTGGTCCAGGGGACATTGGGCGACACAGGCTATGTTCGGGACTTACTCCTAGCTCTGCGCTCAAGGATCTCTCGTAGCGGGGCTCGGGGGAAATCACAGAGGGTCCAAAGGACGGGACATCAGGCCCACAGCCTCTCTGCAGCTCTTGGAGCCCGCTTAGTGAAGTCAAACCCGGCCGGAACCTGTGCGCACCCGGGGCAGTTCTGGGGCGCCTAGGATGCCCGGCCCCGTGGAGCTGCGCCTCGAGCTGTCCTTATTCCCGAACTGCTCCAGAGACCGGAGCCTGGGGGATCCTGGCCCGTCTGGGTCAGCTGCATCAAGGCACAAACCCACCCTCTGCACCAACTCCCAGGGACGCCCCCTCCCCAGCCTGGGCTGAGCTGCCAATCACGGAGCGGCGCACGTGCGGCACGTCCGTCCGTCTCCACTGGCGCCCTGCAGGCACCCGGCAGGCAAGGGGAGGATGCTGGGCGGATGCAAAGGGCTACGAGGTGTGGTCACACACCGGGCGTGGTGCTCCGGGTCGCCCGTGCGTTTGCATGAGGGTGTGAACACGCTGGGAGACCAGGGTTGGGAGAAAAGCGCCTTGGGGGAGAGGGAAGTGTAGACCTTGTGGTTCTGAGGAATGAGCTGGGTGGGAAGGGCGTGTAGGGAGGGGTCCCCTGAGAGGCTGCAGAGTAAAGTGGACTGGGAAGTGTGCCCGGGCAGTGGGGGGGAATGGGCTGCAAAAGGGGTGGTCTCGCAGCTGGAAATGAGGTGGGTATCATGGGTCCAACATCTTAAGAGGTGTGAATGCAACGGTGGCATTCTCCCAGGGTCGCCCCCAAGCCCCGCTAGCAGGCCTGCAGCCCATTTTGGTTTGGGTGGCTTCCTAGCCCAGACTAGAATGGGCTCTGGGAAACTCCCAGCTTGTTCCCCATCTTCTCTCTTTCCTCCCCCACACGTCCTAGACCTGTGTCATCTCCACTTTCCAGTGCCTGGGACTGGGATGGGACTTTCAGTTCACAATCAGTTCCTCTCCTCCAGGACCCCAAGGTAAATGAGGCTTTCTCAGGATCGTCAGTTTTGGTTTTGGTTTTTGGGTCACACCCGGCAACGCTCAGGGGTTACTCCTGGCTCTATGCTCAGAAATCGACCCTGCCAGGCACAGGGAACCATATGGGATGCCGGGATTCGAACCACCGTCCTTATGCATGCAAGGCAAATGCCTTACCTCCTTACCTCCATGCTATCTCTCCGGCCACAGTTTTGCGGTTTGTTTGTTTTTGGCTATATCTGGTGATACTCAATGCTTACTCCTGGCTCTGCACTCAAAATTATACCTGGCATTGCACAGGGAACCATATGGGATGTCTGAGATTGAACCCAAAGTCAGCCACATGCATGGTTATAAGATAGGGAAGTTCCTTGGGGCTCTGAATGGACAAGTCAGGAAGGGTCGAGTGGAATTCTCTGTCCAGCATGTACAATGCAGGCCCACCCAGTGGGCACAGAGGGCCCAGCGTAGTGTTTTGCCAGCCCTAAGAAGGCTTTTCCTCCTGGGAAGGCTGTGGCTGGCAGCATCAGAGAAGAACTGCCTTTGAAGTGGCTGCCTCTAGGCTCCTGCCACTTCTTGTCCCCTTTAATGTGGGAGGAGGCCAGGATCAGCAGAGCTCAGCTTGGGGATCTGAACACAGCTGCCCAGCACAGAACTTGGTGAAGACAGAAGACTCTGGAGACAGTCTCCAAACTTCTCACGTCTGGGCTGGGAATATGATTTGGAGGGCTGGAACTTGTACTGTTTTTGCTGAAATGCTAGAGTTACAGAGAGGGGTGTGTGTGTGTGTGTGTGTGTGTGTGTGTGTGTGTGTGTGTCTGCCTGCCTATCTGCCTGCCTGCCTGCCTGTCTGTCTGTCTGTCTGTGTGTCCTCCCTGACCATGTGCCCAAATAAAAAAGTTTACACTTCCTCAGGGCCATAGAGATAGCATGGAGGTAGGACATTTGCCTTGCATGCAGAAGGACGGTGGTTCGAATCCTGGCATCCCATATGGTCCCCCGAGCCTGCCAGGAGTAACCCCTGAGTGCTGCCAGGTGTGGCCTAAAAACCAAAAAAAAAGAAAAAAACAAAACAAAACAAAACAAAAAAACTAATAAAAAAGTTTACATTTCCTGTTTGTTTGGACATTGTTTTGTAATTCATACCCACAACATAGTTATCAGCTGTATCATACAGTTCTCCAGGCCTGTTCAGTCAGGATGAAAAGCTTCCAATCTGGTGCTCAATTATTTTATTGACTTCCTCTCCCCACATTTCTATTACTGGGGATCATCTCCACTTGATGAGAAAGGGGAGGCCACAGTCACACAGCTGCTGGTACTGAGATCATCTCCCATGCACTTCGTTCACTAAAAGCTAACTGGGAAAATCAATGAGTGCATTCACATGCACCTCAGCTGTGCCACAGAGTGCAGGTAGCAGGAAAAGAGAGCAACTAGGGTTTTCTATTGACTAGAACCAGGAAAGGTAAGAATACTCCTTTTGGAGCTGTGACAGGTTCTAGAATAGCAGCAGCAGACCATCGGTACAATTCATTTGCCTCTTTTTGTGTATATGTTTGTCACCAGGCTCACTCCTACATTGCCAGGAAATAATATGTGGTGTCATGGGGTTTACAAGATACTTACAAATACTTACAAGATACTTCCCCTAAACATTAAATGCTGCCTTACTCTTTCGTCCTTTAGATATTCTCTTCATCGTTTTGTGTCACAGCCAAGCCTGACTATGTATATTGTCCCATCAGTCTTTGCAGATGTAGGCCCTGGTTGCATCCCTGTGTTATCAGTTAGCAGTGGTCTGCAAACACCATCTAGAGAGGGCCTCAGCCTGACAGCTGTCACCTGCTCCCATAATGCACCTTTAAAGGTCCTATTTTTTTAACATGTATATTAAGTTTTTAACTTAGGCATCATGATTTTCTTTTTCTTTTTCTTTTTTTTTTTTGGGTTTTGGGCCCACACACCGGCAGTTAGCTCAGGGGTTACTCTTGGCTGTCTGCTCAGAAATAGCGTCCTGCAGCACGAGGAGGAACATATGGGACACCGGGAGTTTGAACTAACCACCTTTGGTTCCTGGATTGGCTGCTTGCAAGGCAAACGCCGCTGGTGCTATCTCTCTGGGGGCTCCGCATCATGATTTTCAAAGTTATTCATAGCTGAGTTTCAGGCTGATCATTTTCCAACAGCCAATCCTAATCACCAGTGCCAACCAATTCCAGTCCCCAACAATTCCCTCCTTTTCCCTCCCATCCTTCAGTTTGCCTCAATAACAGGCATATTTTAAATCTGATATTGTAGTATGATCTCTGGGATTTCAGTTTTGCTATTTCTATGGTTCAGTAAATAGAGTGACATGGTGCTTCGTTGCCACTAGTATGTCTGAACTACCTGTCACTGCCCCTGTTACCTTCTTCTTGTTCCCCCCCCCCCCACACTTAAGTTTTTTTCCTTCACTATTCACAGTTCTATAGTCCAGGTTCAGGAGAATCTAGAAATTCTCACCCTTGAAGTCTTGCTTTCTCTTGTCCTGTTAGCTCCATATCCCAGATAAGTGAGTTCATCTGATATTTGTCTTTCTACTTTTTATGGGCCACACCCAATGGTGCTCTAGGGGTTACTCCTCGATCTGCGCTCAGAAATCATTCCTGGCAGGCTCAGGGGACCTATGGGATGCTGGGGATCAAACCCGGGTCCTTCTGGGTCATGCAAGGCAAATTGCCCTACCACTGTGCTCTCTTTCTGGCCCCGCCAAGGTTTTGTTTTTGTTTTTGCTTTTGTTTTAAGTCCTCTTAGTCTTTTATTCTTTTCCTCTTCCCATCATTCAGATACTTTTGATCCTCAGAGTTCTCCATTTCTGATTCTCACTTTCTTTTCAGTGACAGTTCAGCTTCTTGGGCTGACATTTTGTTCCTAGCTCCTGGAGGGAAAGGTGGCAAACAGGTGTCCTCAAGATGTCAATACTAGGGCCCGGAGAGATAGCACAGTGGCATTTGCCTTGCAAGCAGCCGATCCAGGGACCAAAGGTGGGTTGGTACGAAGCCCAGTGTCCCATATGGTCCCCCGTGCCTGCCAGGAGCTATTTCTGAGCAGACAGCCTGGAGTAGCCCCTGAGCAGACCGCTGGGTGTGGCCCAAAAACCAAAAAAAATCTCTCTCCTCTCTCTCTCTCTCTTCTCCTCGTCATCTCCTACCTCTCTTCTCTCTCTCTCTCTCTCACTCTCTCTCTCTCTCTCTCTCTCTCACAACACACACACACACACACACACACACACTAACAACACATCTATAGGGGTGCTTTTTTTGTTTTGTTTTGGGGCCATACCGGTGTTTTGCTCAGGGGTTTCTCCTAGCTCTGCACTCAGAAATAGCTTCTAGCAGGCTCAGAAGGACCATAATGGATGCTGGGATGGAACCTGAATTTGTCCAGGGTCGGCAGTGTGCAAGGCACACTATCACTATGCTATTTTTTGCTCCGGTCCCATCTACTTCTTTTTTTTTTTTTTTTTTTTTGGTTTTTGGGTCACACCTGCAGTGCTCAGGGGTTATTCCTGGCTCCAGGCTCAGAAATTGCTCCTGGCAGGCACAGTGGACCCATATGGGGCGCCGGGATTCGAACCGATGACCTCCTGCATGAAAGGCAAAGCGCCTTACCTCCATGCTATCTCTCCGGCCCCGGTCCCATCTACTTCTAATTTACTTTGCTCAACATGAAATCATCCAGCTTCCTTTAAGTTGTGGAAAATTACACTACTTAATGCTTCTTTGCAGTTGCAGAGAATTTCATTGGCGGATGAATATATTACACCTTCAGTCTCTATTCATTTGTCATGGGACTCCTGATTATTCTTCCATATCCTAACTAGTAGTGCTAACTGCTGCAGTGAATAATAGTGTGTATATGTCCTTAGTGAAAGAACAGTTTTCATGCCCTGGTGATATATGACAGGAGTGGAATCACTGGGTCATAGATAAATCCTAGTCTTTCTTTTTCTTAGACATCTCCATACTGTTTTCCATAGTGGTTGAATTAAACAACATTTCCCACCACCAGTAGGTGAGAAATCCTTTGTATCTACATAAATTGCAATACAAAATGGGTTACAGATTTTTGGTTGTTGTTGTTTTATGGGCCACACCTGGGGCACTCAGGGGTTCTTCTGGTTCTGCAGAAGGAAGTTTGCTCTTGGCAAACTTGGAGGACCATATGGGATGCCTGGAAAGGATTGTGGGTCCACCCCAGGTTGGCAGCATGCAAGGAAGTTTGTGCTCTCGCGCTCCAGCCCCATGGTTAGGGAGATTTTTAAAATATATAAATATATGCTGTTTTCACTGGTGTGGAGATGGTATCTCATTGTCTTCATTTTGCATCTCCCTGATAATGAGAGATGATGAGGCACTTTTCCATGAACCTATTGGCCATCTGTCTACTTCTTTAGAGAAGTATCTTCATTTTTAGATAGAGATTTTGGGAGTTTGTTTGTGACTGCCATCTTTTTTTTCCCCCTGGCCAACCCTCCTCCATTTTCTGTTGTTACTCCCTCTTTATGAGTTCTTTATATCTCTTGGATCTTATTAAATATTTGTCTGATGTATTGAGCACCAATATTTTCTCTCATTCAGTTGTGTGTCTTTTTAGTTTTAGCCTATGGATTTGTTTTGTTTGTTTGTTTGTTTGTTTCGACAATCAGAAACTCTTTCATTTGCTCTGTTCCCATTGGTTTATTTTTGTTTCCTTGACAATGGTATCATGCCATTGAAAAAGCCGCTGTGAGGGTTCAAAGCTTGGCATGTCTGAGTGGTCCTTTATAATCAGGTTATTGCAGGGTGTGATTAGCCAAGTGCACAGGAAGTTCAACGGGAAGGGAAGCCCTAATCCTGTATGATTGGCATCTTTTATAAGAAGGGGAAATGTGGAGCTGGTTCCTCTCCGTGGGTGAGAAAATTGAGGTAATTTGCTTTTTACCAGTCAAAGGTTCAGTAGTTCAAGCCCTTTCCCTCAAGTCAGCTGCTTTGGGGAGAAGCCGGAGCACACGTTCTGCTCCCAGCTGGCGCCCTGTGTCTTGGACACTGCTCTTCAGAAGGGGAAAACACCTTCATTAATTTCCTGTAGCCATGCGTACTAGTGGATTGAAGGCCTCTGTAGGCTGCTCAGAGACAACAGTGCGCTTTCATACCTGTCCCCTCATGAGCCCTCTCACATAAGAAATGGAAAACAACAGTCTGAGGAGCTCTGGTAGAAATTTCCAGAAATACCTTGGATTCATGAGTTTAAGTCTTGACTTGCTTTCTGGTGATCTCTGACAGTGAGGGAACCTTCTATGTTGCCTAATTTTTCTGGACCCCTTCATTTATGAACCACCCTAATTTAAGAAGCTTGACCCTAGTGCTGGCTGCCTGGCTTGTCAGTCTCAGTAGCTTCAAGGCCTTGCTTTGTAGAGACTGAAACCCTACAGGATACGACATTATCTCCTCTCTCCTTCCTTTTCATCTTGGAATGATTAATGCTCTGAGTATCAAAAGGAACAGGAATAGTAGGAAACAAATATAACTCCTTCCTTCATCCTTTGCTCCTTCTCCCTCCCTGAACAAACCACTCTGGGCCTGGAGCTTTTTTTTTTTTTTTTTTTTTTGGATCACACCCGGCAGCACTCAGGGGTTACTTCTGGCTCTACGCTCAGAAATCACTCCTGGCAGGCTCGGGGGATCATATGAGACGCCGGGATTCGAACCACAGATCTTCTGCCTGCAAGGCAAACGCCTTACCTCCATGCTATCTCTCTGGCCCTGAATCTTTCAAAGTCTTA
Source organism: Suncus etruscus (assembly GCF_024139225.1). Taxonomy (NCBI): domain Eukaryota; kingdom Metazoa; phylum Chordata; class Mammalia; order Eulipotyphla; family Soricidae; genus Suncus; species Suncus etruscus. Next base: position 149,472,669 of record NC_064848.1, on the reverse strand, counting down.
ATAATATACTTAAGTCAGCATGTGGGTTTTCAGTTTGGGACACAATCTTCCACCCAGGTAGCTGAGAATTTCCTACCCCTACTGTTCCTGCCTAGTTCCCAACAACATTTTTTGTTGTCGTTGCTGTTGTTTTGGTGTCTAGGCCACTCCTGGCTATGTGTTCAGGAATCGCTCCTGGCTTGGGGGACTATATGGAATACCGGGGATCAAACCAAGGTCCGACCTGGATTGGCTGTGTGCAAAAAAAAAAAAAAAAGTTTTGGTTTTGGTTTTGGTTTTGGGGTCACACCCAGCAGCGCTCAGGGATTACTTCTGGCTCTACACTCAGAAATCACTCCTGGCAGGCTCAGGGGACCATATGGGATGCCAGGGTTCGAACCACCGTCCTTCTGCATGCAAGGCAAATGCCTTACCTCCATGCTATCTCTCCGGCCCCAGTTTTTTGTTTTGTTTTGTTTTTGTTTTTGAGCCACACCCGGTGGCACTCAGGGGTTATTCCTGTCTCTGTGTTCTCTGAGGCCCATATGGGATCTCAGAATTTAGCCTGGATCTGTCCCAGGTTGGCTGCATGCAAGGCAAACATCCTACTGCTGTGCTATCGCTCTGGCCTTAATTTTTTTTAATTAATTAAGTATTGTTAAAACAAAAAAAAAAAGAAAAGAAATTGGGGCTGGTGAGGTGGCGCTAGAGGTAAGGTGTCTGCCTTGCAAACACTAGCCAAGGAAAGATAGTGACCTCGGTTGGATCCCCCGGCGTCCCATATGGTCCCCCCAAGCTAGGGGCAATTTCTGAGCCCTTAGCTAGGAGTAACCCCTGAGCATCAAACGGGTGTGGCCCGAAAAAACAAACAAAAAAAAAAAAAGGAAAAGAAAAAGAAATTAAGTATTGTTTTATTTAATTTCAGGCCATATGCAGCATGCTTAGGGCTTACTCCTGGCTCTGTGGTCAGGATGGGGTTCAGGAGACCCTATGAGTGCCAGAGATTAAACCCACTGGATTATCTCTAGCTCCTATTTCCGAAACTCAGATAAAGGCAATCACAAACCGAGATAAGCAGAGAGGGTTAGGCCTGCTCAGGCCAATGCAGCAAATATGGCCCTCAGTTCCCCAGCAATCACACTATTTTGAAATTTCTTTCATCTGCCTCATTTTCTCGGAACCCCTTTGTTCCTCAAATGTGACCACATGGCCACACTGCCCTCCATGGAATTTCCCAGACCTCACTCTTCATGCTGTCCTTGGTGGTCCTCTCTGGATGCTGCTGAGAGCAGTGGTCTGGGGGAGGAGGACAGGGGCTAGAGAAAGAAGAATTTGTCCTCCCAAAAACCACTTAGGCTTGAGAGAACCTCTTCACAGTGGGGCAGTGAACTCCTGGTTTGTATGTGGAAAGCCTGCATTCGTTCAAATGCAAGAGCCTCTTGGTACTTCCCCTAAGCACAGACCTGGGAGCAGCCCCTGAACACTGGTATTTTTTAGCCCACAAACAGAAAAGGGTAGGGTGGAGGGAGACTGGGGAGTTAGCACAGCAGACCGGAATGCAAGCCTTGTGTGTAGAAGCCTGGGTTGGAGTCCCAACATTGCATGGTCCCCGAAGGATCCTAGTGCCCAGAAAGCAAAGTTGGGAGTAGCCTCTGAGCAGTCAGGGGTGGCCCCCAAACAAACAAACAAACAAGAAAAGGAAAACAAATATTTGGGGGCCGGAGTACTCAGTGTTAGAATATTTGCCAGTAAAGCACTCCCCCCAAAAGTAGCAACAATATATTAACAGCTAGCAGTTTTCTTCTGATTTTTAAAAAATATCTCCCCCCCATGTCCTCTCTGCCATGTGTTCAGAGGCCATTAGGACATCACTTAGCAGTGCTTTGTCAACATCTGGTGCCAGGGATTGAATCAGGAGCCTCATCTAAGCCTTAGAGCCACAGCACTGAAGGCTTGCTGACCTTGGTGGAATGTTTCAGTCCTCACTCTGGGAGTGTGTGTGCTATTGGCCTGGATGAGGGGCAGAGAGAGCACTGTGGTCAGGGGAATTTGGAGGGGCTCTTCTGTGCCCCCTCCCTTGTCCATTTCACTCAGCCCAGGGGTCCTGTTGCTGGCTTCAGCATGTCAGTCATTCATCAGGCAGCACCAGTTCTAAATGAGCAGGAGACGCTTGTGGAGAAGATGCACTGGTGGAGGCAATGCCTCAGTCCCTCAACTTCCCATTTTCCTTGTTTGTGCTTAATCTCTGGGGGGTTGCTGATAGGTGCTTGCAGGAGGGGTGCTGTGCATGGGAGAGGAAGATAGGCATTCTCGTGTGTACAGAACCAGTGTCTGGGTCCTGCAGGCTGTGGGGTTCTGGGGTGAGGGCTCTGCCCCCTGACTGGACCCAATTTGTGTTGGTGCCCCAAGGCTATGAACTGCAGCTGAGAAACCTGGGCAGAGAACAATACAGTTAGTGAAGGCTGAAACTAATAGACTGAAAATTTGTAAAGGAGGGGCTAGAGTGGTAGCACAGTGATAGGGCATTTGCCTTGCATGCAGCCAATACAGGATCAACCCAGGTTTGATCCCTGGCATCCCCAAGCCTGCCAGGAGCAATTTCTGAGTGCAGAGCCAGGAGTAACCTCTGAGCTCCATCAGGTGTGGTCCAAAAACAAAACAAAACAAAACAAAAGCAACAACAAAAATTAGTAAAGGGCCTGAAAAGGAGGCCCTTCAGAGGATCTCCTAAAACTACCTGTGAGCTGAGAGCCAGCCTTAGGAATAGATAAGGGTCTTATTTCTCTAGTCTTTTTTGGGATTTTGTGGTCAGCTGTGTTCAGAGCTTGCTTCAGACTCTGCACTCAGGGATCACTTCTGTTGAAGTTCAGGGCACCCTGCAGGTGTCAGGGTTTGAACCCGAAGCAGTTGTGTGCAAGTCATGTGCTCTGTACTATCCCTTCAGCCCAGATGGGTTCTGATTCCTACCCCCAGCTGCCCAAAACAGAAAGCAGGCATGTTTTCTCCCCGGTGATTCAGGGACAGACAGGCTATTTTTAACCTTTGTTTTTACTGATGGAGAATCAGAATTTCAAAGGGGCTTGCTTATCCCTTAAGTGACAAGGATAGAATCAGAACCTGGGGCTGAAGCTGCTTTCAGTGAACAGTCAGTGAAATGCAATTCCCAAAGGAATAGTGGCGGACGATGTAAAACCCCCCAGTCCCTAATAAAGAGTTCCCTGGCCTGAGACCTGAAACACTGAGCCTATCTCCACTGGGAAAGGAACAAGCATAGGGGCCGGAGCAATAGCACAGCAAGTAGAACATTTGCCTTGCATACAGCTGATCCGAGATGGATCTGGGTTCGATCCCCAGAATTCCATATGATCCCCCGAGCCTGCCAGGAGTGATTTCTGAGCATAGAGTCAGGAGTAACCCCTGGGTGTGAAAAGAAAACAAAACAAATGAAAAAGGAACAAGCATAAACGAGCATTTCCTATAGTCCACACCATGAGAACGATCATCATGAAAGCATACCCAGTGTGTATTTTTTTTAGCATGGTTTGTGCACTCAATCAACCTTGGCATGGAGTCGGTGCACAGACGGTTGGAGAAATAGATCTTGAAAATGAAGGGAGAGCTGCAAAGAAGTTCCTTGAGGAGTAATTGGAGTGGCTGTGAGCATTTAGGTAGAAAGAAGACAGAAGGTACAATACAAAGCCATCTTAAGATGGAAAGATCAGATTGTTTTTGGTTTGTTTTTGGCTTGGGGGGATCACATTTGGCAGCACTCAGGGGTTTACTCCTGGCTCTGCACTTAGAAATCTCTCCGGCAGGCTTGGGGAACTATATGGGATGCCTGGAATCAAACCTGAGCCTGGCCCGGGTTGGCTGCTTACAGAGCAAATTCCCTACCACTGTGCTATCACTCCAACCCCAAGATGAGATTGTTTTGTGTCAGTCCAGATTTAAGAAGATAGCTGGCAGGGCAGGGCAAGGGCAAGTTAGAAATGAGACCACCTATAGGGGCCAGAGCGATAGCACAGCAATAGAGCTTTTGCCTTGCATGCTGCTGACCTGGGACAAACCCGAGTTTGATCCCAGCATCCCATATGGTCCTCCGAACCTGCCAAGAATAATTTCTGGGGCCCGGAGAGATAGCACAGCGGCGTTTGCCTTGCAAGCAGCCGATCCAAGACCAAAGGTGGTTGGTTCGAATCCCGGTGTCCCATATGGTCCCCCGTGCCTGCCAGGAGCTATTTCTGAGCAGACAGCCAGGAGTAACCCCTGAGCACCGCCGGGTGTGGCCCAAAAACAAACAAACAAAAACAAAACAAAACAAAACAAAAGAATAATTTCTGAGCACAGAGCCAGGAGTAACCCCTGAGCACCCCGGGCCTAAACACACACACACACACACACACACACACACACACACACACACACACACACACACACACACACACACAAAGGAAAGAAAGAAATGAGACCACAATGAAGAATACACTATAACCAGCAAAAGGGACAGGGATGAAAACGGGACCCTTGGAAGAATCGTTGCCACAGCCCTGGGCAAAAGCAGAGGCTTTACCTTGCATAGATGTAGGGAATTGAAACCAGCTAAGTCTGGGGGACCTGCACCCCATCCTATCCCACCAGGTGGCTCTGGACTTGTTTGGTCCCTAGGAGGGGCCAAAGGACTGTGACCTATTCTGAGCCTGTTCCTACAAAAAGTTACACAGATGAAACAACTCTGGTGTAAGAGGTCCAGATCACCGAACACTGCGGATTAGCTGAGGAAGGGTCTAGAGACCTCAGGACTGGTGAGTGTGTCAGTAATTGAGGGAGGAGAAGGCATGGCCTAGGGCTGAGGTATGGGACGTTGAAGGGAGGTTGAGGAAGTGTTTTTATTTTTTTGTTTTTTGGGACTACACCCGTTTGATGCTCAGGGGTTACTCCTGGCTAAGCACTCAGAAATTGCCCCTGGCTTGGGGGACCATATGGGACGCAGAGGGATGGAACCACAGTCCGTTCCTTGGCTAGCACTTGCAAGGCAGACATCTTACCTCTAGCGCCACCTCACCGGCCCCCTTTTTTTTTTTTTTTTTTTTTGAGGAGTAAAAGGTCAACGCCATAGCTGAAACTGTTCAGGACTTAACTCCTGGTTCTGTGCTCAGGGATCACTATTGGCAAGGTTCAAGGGGCCCATATGGGGTGCTTGGGATAGAGGGACTATCCAGACACTAGATGAGCACCTTGGCCCCAGGACTATCTCTCAGGCATGAGGAAGTTGCTAAAGAACCTCTGGGCTTGTTGGCTAAGTGACTGCAAATGACAAAGGACAGGAAGGTGAAATCAGCCCCAAGGTTCAATAAGAGTTGCCCCATTCAGGGAGGAAATTGGAGAGGAGAGAAGAATTTAAAAAAAATTTTTTTTAAATTAACTCACCATGAAATATAGTTAAAAATTGTGGTATTGGTGGAGAGAAGGTCATACTGTTGGTAGGATTGATGTTTAAACATTTAATACCTGAAACAATTGTATTGTGAACAACTTGGTAAATTACAGTGTTTTCATAAAAAATTTGGGAAAAGTGCTGATAGTTGAGTTCTAGTCTACAAAGTTCCTTTACTAGTGTTCATTTCCTGCCATCAATATCCCTAGTTTCCCTTCTTTTTTTCTTTGTTTTATTGTTTTTTTTTTTTGGGGGGGGGATCACAACCAGCAGTGCTCAGGGGTAACTCCTGGCTCTATGCTCAGAAATCGCCCCTGGCAGGCACATATGGGATGCCAGGATTTGAACCACCACTGTCCTGCAGGAAAGGCAAATGCCTTATCTCCATGCTATCTCTCCGGCCCCCTTAGCCTCCCTTCTGTCCTCCACCCCCACCACCAGCTGTCTCTATGGCAAATACCTCCCTATATCTCTGTCTCTCTCTGTTTCTCTGTCTCTCTCTCAGTTTGATTCAGATAAAGTGATCCAGGGCCAAAGCGGTAGTACAGCAAGGAAAGTGTTTGCCTTGCACACACCCAACTGGTTTGATCCCTGGCATCCCATTTTGTCCTCTGAGCTAGGAGTGATTTCTTAGCGTAGAGCCAGGAGGAACCCCCGAGCACCACAAGATCACCAGGTATTGCCCCCAAACCAAACAACAACAACAACAACAAAAAAGTGATTCACAAGATACATACTGATGTGGAGAAGCTCTTTTTTTTTTTTTTTTTTTTTTTTTTTCGTTTCTGGGCAACATCCAGCTATGCTCAGTGCTTACTCTTGGCTCTGCCTTCCGGGACCTCTCGTGGTGGGGTTTGGAGAACCAACCATATGGAGTGCTGATGATTGAACCCAGACAGGCTGTGTGCAGGGCAAGCACTCGATCCACTTTCCTATCACTCTGGGGCCATGATGTGGAGAAGCTGTACGAGCAATCTGGAAGCAAGGCTGAATGCAGCCTTTGAAGCTATGTGTGTCCGCGCAGAAAGAACCACTTCTAGGCTTGCGCGTGGTCCTCTCTTAGCCATGGGGCCTTTTTCCTTCTGTCCTCCTCTGGCCCAGGGTCTTTTACAGTTGGTGGGATGTGCTCATTTCCAGCCCTGGCCTCTCCTTCCCAGAAGAAGACCCTTAGAAAAGGACCTGCCTGTAGCTCGTTTGTTTGGGGAAGAGTGGCAGGGAGAAGGAAAGGAAACCTGGTTTAAAGCACCTGAAACTGTCTGGAGGGTCCAGCTTCAGCCCACAGGATTCCCTGCTGATTCATAGACAATTTATTGCTTGAACACATTATTTGTTTGGCCACACCCAACAGTACTTACTGGCTTAGTCCTAGCATAATGGAGGGAACCATGAGCAAGATGCAAATGACACCATTAGGTCACCCTGAAGGAAACCATTTCACCTCAGGTTCACAAATCCAGGGACAGCACTGTGGTCCCTCTCTGCCTGCCTGCAGGCTCCCCTGGAAAGCTGGGTTGGGCTCTAAACTCAACTGGGGCTTTTCCTCCCAATGATAGGCCAGGGCAGGCTGCATGGCAGAGCTGCTAAAGGGACTTTCTCAGACCTAGCTCCTGTGGCCTCGGATGCTCTTGACAGCCAGAAGTGAATGGAAAGTTCCTCCAACCTGGTCTCTGTGGGTGTGATTAAATTTGTTGTCTCAATGGAAGATTCTTTACCATAGTTCCTCATATTTTACCTTATGGTAAAAACGATGCCATATCATAACATAGTTCCCTGTAAGCTTTTATTCTTTTTGGTTTTTGGTTCAAACCCAGCAGTGCTCAGGGATTGCTCCTGGCTCTGTGCTCAGAAATGGCTCCTGTCAGGCTCAGGGGACCATATGGGATACCGAAGATTGAACCACCATCCCCTGGATTGGTTGCATGCAAGGCAAATGCCCTACCACTGTGTTATCTCTCTGGTCTACTATTTTGAATTTTGAATTAATTTTTATTAATTTACCTCTTCTCCCACAAGTATTTGTAAAGAATTAGTCCAACTTCCTCCTTTCGTTCTTTCTTCTTTTTTTTTTTTTCCTCTGTGCCCTATGCCCTGAGCTTTTATTCTAGACAAAACTTTTTATTCTAGGTTTTTATACCAAGCACAACCAAAACAGGTGAAGTTAAAGAAAAAATATATATCTATATAAAATAAAATAAATAGTTAAAATGAATTTAAAAAAAAGTAATTAAAGGGGCCCAGAGAGATAGTACAGCGGCATTTGCCTTGCAAGCAGCCGATCCAGGACCAAAGGTAGTTGGTTCGAATCCCGGTGTCCCATATGGTACCCCGTGCCTGCCAGGAACTATTTCTGAGCAGACAGCCAGGAGTAGCCCCTGAGCACTGCCGGGTGTGACCCAAAAACAAAAACAAAAAAAAGTAATTAAAGAAAAAAGTGATGGAGACTACTGTGTTTGAGGATAAATACCATAAGAAGCATTATTATAGAGATAATAAACATACAAAGGAAATATAGGCATCCCAATTGTCTTCTTTTCTCTTATTTTTTAAACAGAACCACATAACTTGAATCATCTTGTTCTGCCTCATAAGTTAAGGGAGAAAAAAATGGATGGTACCAGAACATTGAGTAGAAATAAAAAAGGATCAGATTTAAACACCAAACCCAAAGTCAATGACAACAGAATCGATACCCAATCTACAGCAAGCTGTACACAGAGGGGACCAGTTACCCTCGAAGTCTGGGAGGCAAAACAGGGGGATGCTGGGAACTGGGGTGGAGGGAGGACAACAATGGTGGTGGGACTACCCTGATTCAATGCCACTATGTGCCACAAATATTACTGTGAAAGATTTGTAATTCACATTGGTCACAATAAAAATTATTTTTAAAAAATTGTGGTTATCGGGGCCGGGCGGTGGCGCTGGAGGTAAGGTGCCTGCCTTGCCTGCGCTAGCCTAGAACGGACCGCGGTTCGATCCCCCGGAGTCCCATATGGTCCCCCAAGAAGCCAGGAGCAACTTCTGAGCGCATATCCAGGAGTAACCCCTGAGCGTCACAGGGTGTGAACCAAAAAAAAAAAAAAAATTGTGGTTATCACAATTGCCAAAACATTGCCAGGATCCAAGCCTCTACCAGGAACATCTACCACTGCTTTGGCATTGACTTATTCCAAAGAGTGCTCCCAACACCCAGACGATTCAGCAACAGTCTGCAGGCAGGGCAGATCGCTCCACATTTAATGGTAAGCTGAAACTAGAGGATGCTCCACATCAACCTGACATCGATGAAAGAAATGCACAGAATTCAGAGTCTTTAAATATAAGAATCTGATACCAACAATAGCTAAAGTGTGAAAAAGTTTCACCAGGAACTTGAGAATGACTGGAGTTGAATGGACTGGTATGCCTGGAACCCAGAGTCAGTCTTATGCCAATAAACTTCTGTGGTGAGGCCTTTTTGTAATCAGGTCAAGGATTTTTTTCCATTTTCCCCATTTTTCTGGACCTATGCAAACAACGGCGATTGCCACTATCACACCTTTATTGTATTTTTTTACTCTTATCCTTTAAGGAAAAAAAATACAACTTACTGAACTTAAAAACAAATAACTGTAGTAGAATGCCTGTCTCGAATACAGGCAGGGGATGGGAAGGGGGTAGGGGGTGATGTTACACTGGTGAAGGGGGGGTGTTCTGGTTATGACTGTAACCCAACTATGATCATGTTACTTAAATAAAAAATATATTAAAAAATTGTGGTTATGCCATTCTTTTATAGGTTAAGCAGTCAACCTAAATTTACAATAGCAAATTATAAACTTACGTTGGCAGATGCTGTCCATGAACTTGTATCATCTGCAATTTTTTATTTTGAATTAGAGTTTCTTTGTAGCTATTTATTTGGTTTGGGGGCTACCCTCGTCTGTGTTAAGGGGCTATTCCTGGGGGGGGTACTTGAGAATCATTCCCAGGGGTTCTTAGGGGAACACGCAGCTCCAGGGATTGAACCCAGGTCTCCCTCCCACCTGGCTGAAGCCAGGTGCTTCGGCCCTTTGCACTATCTCCTAGGCACCTTGCCTGTGGATTTATGGGTTTGTTTGGCCTCGTGGCCATGGATTGCAAGGCAACTGAATCTCTGAACAAAGTTAAGTGGTCTCTTACCTGACTTCTGGTGATTTTCCATTGCCTTGGATTGGGGTTCTAATACACAGCCTTGGGGTGGGGGATCTGGAGTTGAAGTAAACAGCAACTTGAAGGCTAAAGCAGTGACCAGGCATTGGGAATTCAAGGAATCAGCTAAGAAGATGTAAAGATCCTTGATGAACTCTATAATGTTGGCTCAGTGAATGGTTCTTCCCAAACCCCCTCCTGAAAAACACCAGATGGAATGGAAGCTGCTGACCAGACTCTCCCTGCCTTCAGATAGGGAGGAGAACTGTCTCTCATGAGGGCTTAGGGAAAAAATGGTTGAATCTATATTGCTGATTTGTCTGCATTAGGTCAAACTCATCTTCAAAACAATGGCTTAAGTGAAATAGAAATGGTTCAATGGTCATAGCATGCTTTGTAAGTGGGAAGCCCACTTACAGATGATCCTCAGGACCATCTATATTCTATATGGTCCCCCAAGTACTTCTGGAATTCATCCCTGAACACTCACTGATCACCCCATTGACAAATAAAAGCTATTAAATGTTTTTTTGATTAATATCTTTATTTAAGCTCCATCATTCTATTAAATGTTTTTCATGTGCAAAATGCTGTTGTGTCTGTTTCACTGGCTTCAGCACTCTCTGTACCTTCATGACCTCATGACCCATATTGACTGCTAGAGCTCCAGCCATTACATCTGACTTAAGCAGGTGAAAGATATTTTCCTTAAGGAGCTAACTTTGGCTTATAACTACTTTTGTTGTAAGCAAACTTTTATTTTGGGGGGGGTCACACCTGGCGGCGCTCAGGGGTTACTTTTGACTCTGCATTCAGAAGTCACTCCTGGCAGGCTTGGGGGACCATATGGGATGCCAGGATTTGAACTGGGTCCGTCCTGTGTTGGCTGCGTGCAAGGCAAACATCTTACCACTGTGCTATCGCTCCGGCCCCTGTAAGCAAACTTTTAATTAGAGCTTTATGTACAGACCAATTTGGAGGGAGACTGGGTGAACTGGGCCCTTTGTAGGCTGTGCTGAATAAATCTGAGATTCTCTTACTAAATGTGGAAGGACCATTGTTATTGGAGTGTAGGCAGCTTACTGTCTTTACCAGGGAAAGTTGGATTGATTTAGTAGCTGTGAGAGAAATTAGATATTAAAGTTCATAACTCACTTAGCTCTGTGTCAGCCTTCATCTGTGAGCTTAAGTAATGTCGTTACAAAAAAGAAGTTAGTCCCTATGACTCATATCTGTGGTTGCTAAATTGTGTTTCATGAATTCCTTCGGTCTCCTGAAGTTGCCTCAGAGGCTGGTGGTAGTTTCAGAGACTAATGAGCAGCCCAAACCAGACCAATTCCTCTTTTATCTGTTTTGTTATGTCCTGCTGTAAAGAATTTAGATCTGATGGCTGGAGCTCCAGCAGTCAATATGCATCATGAAGATGAGGCAACTTCTAATCATAAGGAAACAAGAACCTTGGACCACAGAAGCTCTCAAGCACTGTGAGAAACAAGCTTAGGAGCAACCGTGGGACATTTCTTGGTTTTGAGAGAAGCAAATTGTACAGATGTTATGGCCAGGGTCAAGAAATAAAGGGAGGGCCCGGAGAGATAGCACAGCGGCGTTTGCCTTGCAAGCAGCCGATCCAGGACCAAAGGTGGTTGGTTCGAATCTCGGTGTCCCATGTGGTCCCCCATGCCTGCCAGGAGCTATTTCTGAGCGGACAGCCAGGAGTAACCCCTGAGCACCGCCAGGTGTGGTCCAAAAACAAAAACAGAAACAAAACAAAACAAAAAAGAAATAAAGGGATATGTTTCTGTAATTGAGAACAACAAAATTGATCAGGCTTTCATGATTTGGTAGATGATTAAACATAATTTTCTTGACTCTGAAGCATTACATTTATTTCCCAAAGGCTAGAATAAAGAGAAAATGAACTCTGAGTAAGATTGAGGCTTGCTTCCCTGTTCTATCACTGCTGCTTGTCATTCAGTTTTTCTGAATCTCTCTTTGTTCCGTTATAAAGAGTGGGTGCTAGTGTTCCTCTGAGCAGGGCGGGGAGGGGGAATTACCATCAAGTGTGGAGACTTGGAAGCTATGTGTTTAACGTGCTCAATCTCATACATGTGTTGGAGGACCCAAAGCACTGGGGTGTTTGTGGGGGGGATAAGGACGGGGATGAGGGTCTAGCCTGGCCTCAAGAATCCTGCCCCTCTGTTCTCAAGGCTCAGAGCACAGGCATAATGTGGGGCACATCCCCTGGGCTGTGTCTATCTACTCTCCTATGACAGTTTGTGTATTTTTAAATATTGTTTAAATAAACAATACAATTGTGTTGAAGTTTTATTTTTTAATAATATCTTTATTTAAGCACTATGTTTACAAACATGTTTTTAGTTGGGCTTCAGTTATAAAAAAAAAAAAAGAACACCCCCCCTTTACCAGTACAACTTTCCCATCATCAGTGCCCCCCCTTCCCATCCCCTGCCTGTATGTGTGTGTGTGTGTGTGTGTGTTGTTCTTTCCAATATGCAGTGATGGGGGGGGGCAGAGAGATAGTATAGTGATCAGGGTGCTTGCCTTGAACCCTCATAACTAGGTTTGATTCCTGGCTCCTTTTAATAGCCCCTGAGGCTGCCAGGAGTGATCCCTGAGTACAGAGCCATGAATGAGTAAGCCAGAACCTTAAAAACACTAATACAGGGCCCGGAGAGATAGCACAGTGGTGTTTGCCTTGCAAGCAGCCAATCCAGGACCTAAGGTGGTTGGTTCGAATCCCGGTGTCCCATATGGTCCCCCGTGCCTGCCAGAAGCTATTTCTGAGCAGACAGCCAGGAGTAACCCCTGAGTACCACTGGGTGTGGCCCAAAAACAAAACAAAACAAAAAAAAAACCCCACTAATACAGGGGTCGGAGAAATAGCACTGAGGTAAGACGTTTTTGCCTTGTTTCCAGAAGGACGGTGGTTTGAATCCCGGCATCCCATATGGTCCCCCGTGCCTGCTGGGGCGATACCTGTGCTTAGAGCCAGGAGTAACTCCTAAACGTTGCCGGGTGTGACCCAAAAACCAAAACCAAAAACCAAAACAAAAATAACAACAAAAAAAAAAACACTAATATAATCAAAATGTGACCAACAAAAAACAAACCAAACTTGCTTTTTGCTTCTGGAAAGACAACTCTCTCTTCCAGCAAGCTTCTTCTTCTTCTTGTTCAGGAGCCTTGACTGGGTCTCTGCACAACTTATCCCTCACCCCAGGGGGCCCTCCACACCCTCCTGGCTCCTTGGAAGTACCCAGGTGCCCAAGGTGTTTGCCAAGGTCACAGACACAGTTTCATTTCCTCCAAGGCATAAAGAGCTCTAATTTCTTCAGCTTCCCAAGGTCACCCTGATTTCTCAAAGAACAGTTGTTAAGTGACCTGCTTCGATGCTGAGAGACCCTAATTATTTCCCGGGATGGCCCTGCCTCCCCACCACCTGGGGATCGGGTTCTCGACTTGTGGCTTGTTCTTTCACTTCCTCCCTAGCCTGCTTCCCACAAACCCACAGGCCGCCTGGGTTTTCTCTGACTTGCAACATGCCCAGGGTTGAACACAACTGTGGCCTGAACACAAGGCTTTCCTTTCCTCACTGCCCACTGGGCAGAAGGAAGTTCTAGGAAGTTTGTTCATGTTCCAGGGGGTCACAGAGGAACAAAGAAAGGAACCCTGGGGAGGGGAGCTAAGCAATAGCACAACAGTAGGGCATTTGCCTTGCATGTGGCTGACCTGGGATGGGCCCACGTTTGATCCCCAGCATCCCATATGGTCCCCTGAGCCAGCCAGGAGCAATTTCTAAGCGCAGAGCCAGGAGTAACCTCTGAGCTCCACCGAGTGTGGCTCAAAAACCAAAAATAAATAAATAAATAATGAAAAAAATAACCGTGGGAAGATAGTACAGCGGTCTGGCGCTTGTCTTCTATGTGGCTGACCCAGGTTTAATCCCAGGCATCTCATATTATCCCCTGGGCACCACTAGGACTGATCCTTCCTTCCTTCCTTCCTTCCTTCCTTCCTTCCCTTTCTTTCTTTTCTTCCTTCTCTTCTTCCTTCCCTTTTCTTCTCTTCTTCCTTTCCTTTCCTTCCTTCCCTTTCCTTCTCTTCTTCCTTCCCTTTCTTTTTCTTTCTTTCTTTCTTTCTCTTTCTTTCTTTCTTTCTTTCTTTCTTTCTTTCTTTCTTTCTTTCTTTCTTTCTTTCTTTCTTTCTTTCTTTCTTTCTTTCTTTCTTTCTTTCTTCCTTCCTTCCTTCCTTCCTTCCTTCCTTCCTTCCTTCCTTCCTTCCTTCCTTCCTTCCTTCCTTCCTTCCTTCCTTCCTTCCTTCCTTCCTTCCTTCCTTCCTTCCTTCCTTTTGGTTTTTGGGCCACACCCATTTGACGCTCAGGGGTTACTCCTGGCTATGTGCTCAGAAATCGCCCCTGGCTTGGGGGGACCATATGGGACGCCGGGGGATCGAACCGCGGTCGGTCGTTCCTTGGCTAGCGCTTGTAAGGCAGACACCTTACCTCTAGCGCCACCTTCCCGGCCCATCTTTCTTTTCTTTTCTTTTCTTTTCTTTCTTTCTTTCTTTCTTTCTTTCTTTCTTTCTTTCTTTCTTTCTTTCTTTCTTTCTTTCTTTCTTTCTTTCGTTCTTTCTTTCTTTCTTTCTTCTTTCTCTCTTTCTTTCTTTCTTTCTTTCCTTCTCTTCTTCCTTCCCTTCTCTTTCTTTCTTTCTTTCTTTCTTTCTTTCTTTCTTTCTTTCTTTCTTTCTTTCTTTCTTTCTTTCTTTCTTTCTTTCTTTCTTTCTTTCTTTCTTTCTTTCTTTCTTTCTTTCTTTCTTTCCTTCTCTTCTTCCTTCCCTTCTTTTTCTTTCTTTCTTTCTCTCTCTCTCTCTCTCTCTCTCTTTCTTTCTTTCTTTCTTTCTTTCTTTCTTTCTTTCTTTCTTTCTTTCTTCTCTTTCTTTCTTTTTTTCTTTTCTTTTTTTTTTCTTTTATGGTTTTGGGGCCACACCTTGCGGTGCTCAGAGGTTACTCCTGACTCTGCTCAGAAATTGCTCCTGGTAGGCTCAGGGGACCATACGGGATGCCATGGGTCTATCCCAGGTTAGCTGCGTGCAAAGCATTGTGCTATCTCTCTGGCCCCACCACCAGGTCTGATTTTTGGACACAGAACTAGCTCTAAGCATTGCTGGGTGGGGCCTAATCCTCTCCCAAAAAAGAAAATCAAGAATCCCCAAGGACCTCTTTCATGGTCCTGGGCCCTCCAGCCAGGGGGTCCTACAGATTCACTTTATAGTAATTTCTCTTCTTAGCTACAGTCTCCAGCTTTGTTCCTAGAGCTTCACAGCTGCCTAGTTGGGATCCCCTCTCATAGTTAAGGGTCTATCAGTCCCAGCCAGGTCCAGAATCCTCCCTCTGATGAGGACCATGAGGAGTGCCTTCCTGTTTTGATCACTTGTTTCTGTTCTTGACTTCCAACTTTCGCTTCTGGAGTGGGGTGGGATGAGCATTCCCCCCCCCACACACCCCACTTTCCTGACAGGTCCTGAGTTACTTTCCAAACCCAAAAGTAGGTCCCCATCTCCAGCCACACAATACACAGACAGAAATTCTGCTCTGAAGTAATTTCCTTACGGAGCTGATTCTTTGAAATACTATTCTAGACTGGCCATCCAGTGGAGAAAGTCTTCTTTTTCTTTTCTTTTTTTTTTATTGAGACCATTGTGAATTACAAGTCCTTCACAGTTGGATTTCATGCACATAGTGACAGTGAATTAGGGCCATTTTCACCACCAGTGTTGACCTTTCTCCGCCATAGTTCCCAGCATGCATCCCAAACCTCCACCCTAGCCCCCTGGATTGCCAGTGTAGCAGGGACCTTTTGTGTTTAGCTTGTTATAGTTTAGGTCTCTTGAGTCTATTGTAATTGACTTTGGTTTGAGTATTTAGGTCTAATTTTTCTTTTTTCTTTATTTCATTCATTCTTTCTTCTTCCTTCTTTTTCTTTCTTCTTCCTTCCTTTTTTTCTTTTTTCTTCTTTCTTTCACTCTTTCTCTCTTTATCCTTCCTTCTTTCTTTCTTTCTTCCTTCCTTCTCTTTCTTTCTTTCTTTCTTTCTTTCTTTCTTTCTTTCTTTCTTTCTTTCTTTCTTTCTTTTCTTTCTTTCTTTCTTTCTTCTTTCTCTCTCTCTTTCTTTCTTTCTTTCTTTCTTTCCTTCTCTTCTTCCTTCCCTTCTTTTTCTTTCTTTCTTTCTCTCTCTTTCTTTCGTTCTTTCTTCCTTCCTTTCTTTCTTTCTTTCTTTCTTTCTTTCTCTCTCCTTCTTTCCTTCCTCCTTCCTTCCCTTCTTTCTTTCTCTTCTTTTTCTTTCTTTCTTTCTTTCTCTCTCTTTCTTTCTTTCTTTCTTTCTTTCTTTCTTTCTTTCTTTCTTTCTTTCTTTCTTTCTTTCTTTCTTTCTTTCTTTCTTTCTTTCTCTCTCTCTCTCTCTCTCTCTCTCTCTCTCTCTCTCTTTCTTTCTTTCTTTCTTTCTTTCTTTCTTTCTTTCTTTCTTTCTTTCTTTCTTTCTTTCTTTCTTTCTTTCTTTCTTTCTCTCATGTCTAAGGACAAACTTCACCACTTCCTTTCATGCAGGTGCCTTTCCCCAACCTTGGCCCTGGACTAGTCTTCAGCCCAGCCCATGCCCTGCTTTAGTACCTGTCTTGTCTCCCCTGCTTTTACCTTTGCTATAAAATGAAAGCATGAGGGTCTGAAGCAATAGTACAGCAGAAGGGCGTTTGCCTTGCATGTGGCTGACCTAGGACAGATCCAGGTTGATCCCCAGTATCCCATATGGTCCCTCAAGCCTGCCAGGGGTGATTTCTGAGCTCAGAGCGAGGAGTAACCCCTGAGTTCTGCTGGGTGTGGCCCAAAAATAAAAACAAAACACACACACACACAAAATGAAACAATGGGGCCCGGAGAGATAGCACAGCGGCGTTTGCCTTGCAAGCAGCCGATCCAGGACCAAAGGTGGTTGGTTCAAATCCCGGTGTCCCATATGGTCCCCCGTGCCTGCCAGGAGCTATTTCTGAGCAGACAGCCAGGAGTAACCCCTGAGCACCGCCGGGTGTGACCCAAAAACAAAAACAAAAACAAAAAAAGAAACAATGACCAGCACATGTACATATGCTTTCACAAAGGGGAGCTGTAGACTTAAACCAGCCTCATGGAAAATTTCATACTAGTTTCTACCACAAACTCTTTGATTTGTTTTTATTTTGGGGTCACACCCTGTGGTGCTCAGGGCTTATCTGATCCCCTGACTCTATGCTCAGGGATTACTCCTGGCGGGGTTAAAGGGACCAATTGTGGGAACTGGGGATTGAATTTGGGTTCAGCAAGTGTATTATTTGCTGTATTATCTCTCTGGTTCCTCTGCCACACTTTTAAAAAACAAGTGGTCTTTGAGTGTATGGTCACAATGATGGGGAGAAAGGAGGTTCAGAGAAAGGAAGTTGAAATTCTTAGAGAAAATGACCCAATTCTACTTAATAAACATTTAGTTTTTTGGGAGGGTGCTCAGGGATCTCTCCTGGCAGACTCACCCATTTGGGGGTACCAGGGATCAAACTTGTGTGGGCCACTTGCAAGACAAACACCCTACCTGTTATACTATTGCTCCATTGTCCATAACCACTTAGCATTTTATTTGCAAATCAGAATAATGTAATTGTTTGTGATGGATTTTAGAGGAGTGAAATACCCAATGATGCTCAAAGGTTACTTCTAGCAGAGTTGGGGGACCATATGAGATGCTAGAGATTGAACCCTGATCGACAACATGCAAGCAAGCATTCTACCTGCTGTACTATCAGTCTAGTCTCTCAGAATAATTTGAGATGTAAGGATGCTTGAAAATAGTGACACAATGCATGGGGAGTAGGTTGGGCAGATATCTGGCTTCCGGTTTCCTCTTTGATTCTGGAGTCCAGCTCTTGCCAGGTATGGGGTTTAGGGAGGCCCCATGCCAGAGGCCCTCTCCCTAGCCTGAGGAGTGCTGGAAGGCTTGGCAGGCCCCCCCTCTTTTTCCCCTGACTTCAGGCCTTCCCTGGGTACCAGCTCAGATGGCCAGAAGTGGGTTCAGGTGGACTCTTTGGAGTCCTCAGGCTTCCCCCCTCCCTCCATACTCCAGGGGGGAAGTTTATGGGGAGTATGTTGGGTAGATATCTGGCTTCTGGTTTCCTCTTTGATTCTGGAGTCCAGCTCTTGCCAGGTATGGGGTTTGGGGAGGCCCCATGCTGGAGGCCTTCTCCCTGGCCTGGGGAGTGCTGGGAGGCTTGGCAGGCCCCCAGCCATCCCCCTCTTTTTCCCCTGGACTCCAGGCCCTCCCTGAGTGATGGCTCAGATGGCCAGAAGTGGGTTCAGGTGGATTCTTAGGGGTCCTCAGGCTTCCCTCCTCCTTCCGTACTCCAGGAGGGATGTGCATGGGGAGGAGGGCAGGCAGATATCTGGCTTCTGGTTTCCCATTTGATTCTGGAGGCCAGCTCTTCCCAGGTATGGGGTTTGGGGAGTCCCCATGCCAGAGGCCTTCTCCCTAGCCTGGGGAGTGCTGGGATGCTTGGCAGGCCCTAGCCGTCCCCCTCTTTCTCCCCTGGACTCCAGGCCTCCCCTGGGCGCCGGTCCAGGTGGACTCTATAGAGGTCATCAAGCTTTCCCCCTTCCTCTCCCTACACTAATGGGAATGCACTTTGGGAGGAGGGCGAGTCGTTCTAGCACTGGTTTATATTGGGACGGTCACTGGAATTTTTTTCTCGTTGGTCTCCTATTGATAGTATTGTATGCATATAGTTTATATATGCATAATATCCATCTTGTATTGTGACCTTGATACTGCCCTACAAAGCTCATTTCTAATCTTTTACTGACTCAGTCCCAACCCTTATTTCCCCCCATCTTCCCATGTAGGTGCAGCTCGTGACATGAAGCTGACCACATAGAGTGATGAGTGCAGTTAGAGAAAAAACTACAATGAAAACTATCATAACAATGTGAATGAATGAGGGAAATAGAAAGCCTGTCTTGAGTACAGGTGTGGGTGGGGTAGGGAGGAGGGAGATCTGGGAAATTGGTGGTGGGAATCTTGCACTGGTGAAGGGGGTGTTCTTTACATGACTGTTATCATACAACTACAAGCATATTTGTAATCACGGTGTTTAAATAAAGATAATTTAAAAATAATGGCACAAAAGATTTTAGAATACTTATCTCCATATTTCCAAAATATGAGTATTGTGTGATCTTGTGATATCTGCTTTTCATCTGACTTCTTACCTTCTTCCCCCTAGTCATAGTACTATTTTCTGAACCATAAAGAGTATAGCTGGAGAGATAGCATGGAGGTAGAGCATTTTTCTTGCATGTTAAAGGATGGCAGTTCGAATCTTGCATCCATATGATCCCCTGAGCCTGCCAGGAGTGATTTCTGAGTGTAGAGCCAGGAGTAACCTGAACGCAGCTGGGTGAACCCAAAAACCAAAAACCAAAACCTCCCCCCCCAAAAAAAAGAGAGAGAGAGAGAATTTTGCAGAGTTGAGTCTTCTTTACCCCTAAATACTTCTAGAGCTATTTCTATTAAAAAAAAAAAAAAAAGAACATTCCCAGGGACAGAGCAATAGCACAGGAGGATTGGGCATTTGCCTTGCACACAGCTGACCCAGGCTCGATCCCTGGCATTTCATATGGTTCCCTGAGTCTACCAGAAGTAATTTCAGAGCACAGAGCACAGAATAACCCGAGTGCCACTGGGTGCACATTCCTTTACATAGCTCAGAGTTCAAAGTTCTAACACTGATAATAGTTTTATTATCGAATCTATAAACTTTACTTCCAATTTTACTCATTGTTACAAAGCAATGATAGCAAAACAGATCCAAAAAATCTAATCTTGGATGGTACACTGAATTCTTTAGTTATTAGGTTTGTTTCTCTGGATCCTGTAACCCAGAGGAGTCTCTCAGGCTTCCTTTGTCTCTCTTAACCTTGATCTTTTTGAAGTCACAATCCCTCACAGAAGCACACCCTTCAATTCCATCTTACCCATGTTCCCTCTTGTAATTAGGTTCAGACCACGAGTTTGGGGCAGGACAAATTATAGACAAGAACCATGTTCTTCATGTTCAGCACTCGAAGCCCCCACCCACACCCTATATGTACTTGTTCCTTTGAGGGTGATGTTCATTTTGATCACCAGTTAAGGTGGTATCAACCTGGTTTCTTCCTTGTAGAGTTATAGTTTGGTCATAATTAGTAAGTACTGTGTATGGGGTATAACATTAGAAAATAGATAGGGTACTTGCCTAGCATGAATCCAGTTGCAGTTTGATGCCAAGGACCACATATGACCTCCTGAGCTTCACCAGGAGTGATCTCTGGGTGCAGAGCTAGCACCCTATAATAGGCACTCTACTATCTTCCGGGTCCTTAGCATCTCATCTCAAATTACTTTGTCTCCTTGAGTTTCCCAAGGAAATGTGTCTCTGTCTTTCGTGTGGACTCACTTATCTATTTTTTTTTCACTTATCTATTCTCTGTGTGCCTCTCAGGATTCAGCTCAAGACTCCATGTAGGGGCCAGAGCAATAGCATAGCAATAGGACATTTGCCTTGCACGTGGCCAATCCAGGATGAACCTGGGTTCAATTCCCAGCATCTCACATGGTCCCAGAGCCTGCCAGGAGTGATTTCTGAGTGTAGAGCCAGGAATAATCAGGTGTGGCCCTAAATAAAAATCCTAAATAAATGCAAAAAACACAAACACACAAACAAAAACAAAGACTCTGTGTCTCTCCTTGAGAAATAATTTCTTTGCAGTGGACACCCACACACCCCTTCCCAGAGGTTTCTGCTGCCTTGAACATGGCCAACCCTGTGGACATGTAACCCTAGTCTACGCTACTGAAATAGATTATATCTGCGTGGATGCTTCTTGCAGGGTGATGAGTGCCTCTCGTCCTAGCACGTGTCTTCTTCCTTCCTTTGTTGGGGGAACCCTCCACTCACACATTAGCTGGCTCCAAGTCACATGCTCTCTCCAGCCAGTGCTATAGGAATAAATGCACAAATTAGGGAGGCACAGGTGAAGGCAGTTTGACACAGCTGTGGGTATTTATGCCTCAAGGGAATGCCACCTGAATGCTGGCACCAAAGAGACTTGGGATGGTGGGACAGGGCACCCTGTGCTTGGAGTCTAATTCTTAAATGTGTAGCAGGAACACAAGAACAGGACGAACAGTTTCAGAGTCCAAAAGGACTCATGATAGTAGGGACCTTATCAGACAGCTACGGTGCCTGTGACCCAGGTGGGCCCTGTTTCCAAGTTTCCAGTGATTGCAAAGTCACAGTTTGCCTAGCTGGGGTGACTGAGGGAGGGCTGGGAGGGGAGCCGTGGGGAAAAGGGGAGCAGCAGGTAGGGAAGCAGTCAAAGGCTTTGGGCCAGGTGGCCCCCATGGGTGCCACCCTCCATTGAATCGGCAGCTGGTTCAGCCCACAGTTGCCTAGGGAACTGAGGGCCAGTTACTGGGACAGTTTATGAGAGCCAGATGGTTGAACTCCGGAGATATCAATGTGGCGAGTGGGTGGTGATGGGTGCCTGCGTGAGGGCTTGGCCCTAAGGCTAGAAACACAAGACATTGTAGAGGAGGGGAAGCACAGGAGAGCAGTGAGAAGATCCCAGAGCTAAGTGCTGGCAAGGGATGGGAAAGGCAAAATGGGGAAGTGAGTTCAGTGAAGGGGTGGGGGACTGCTGTAGGGTTGGAATCAGGAGCAGAAATATCTACTGGGTGAGTGTAGAACTCTTATTGTTCACTGCTGAAAACACCAGAAAGGCCTACAACCAGAGGGCTCAGTAGTCAGAGCAGAGAGGGAAGAGGAGAGTGGAGAGGGATCTTGCCAGGGGACAGGGAGGAAGCAAGAAGACAGTATTTGACAAGGATCTATGTGAAGTCCCAGGAAAAAGCAGGGAATGCAGAGGTGATAAAAATGTAAGTTGGGGAGAAAAAACACATGTAAGTTGGGGCTGGAGTAATAACATAGCCATAGGGCATTTGCTTTGCATGTGGCCAACCCAGGATGGACACGGGTTGATCCCCAGCATCCCATATGGTCTTCCGAGCCTGCCAGGAGTGATTTCTGAACACTGAGCTACAAGTGACCCCTGATCATTTCGAGGTGTGGCCCAAAACCTAAACAAACAAACAAACAACTAAAAACCATGTAAGTCTTCCTGATCTGAGACCGATCTCCTACTCAGGTCTATGCCCCAGATCCAGAAGATTCAGCCCAGGTGAGGGAAGGTGAGGCAATGAGCTAGGATTCTCCCCCATTGCTGAGCAGACCTGGAATTCCAACAAAGGGACTCCAGAGTTTGGAAAGGAGTCTCGAAGCCTGACTTGTCCTGAGAAGCCAGGAAGTGACTACAATGAAACCTCAGTGCCAGCTACATTCTGTCTTGAGTTGACTCAGGAGACTGGAGCATGAAGGCCGGTGGGAGCAGTCATGCTGGCAAGCAGAATGAGGCCGAGTTATGTAATAGGGAGGGGAAGACGTTTGTCATATGTGGTTGGAGACGGGCAACAATGCTCCATCTGTTGGGTCCCCTGCCCCCACTCGGAGGCTGACAGGGAGAACTGGGATGTGAGCACAACTGGATGGTGATTTCAGGGATTGATACAAAGGAAGGTCTGGATGCCTCCTAGTCCAGAAGGGCAGAGAGCAGACCCTGTCCCCTGCACCCCTGGTGTCAAGACTCCTGGGTTCCTGGGTTCTCTAGGTAGCATGAGAGGGGGCAGGAGGGGAGTTACTGGACTGGGCCACCTTCCATATGGTTAGAAGAATGGCAGGTTCTGCTGGCATCTGAAGCCTGCCTGTGTATCCTTCTGTTCTAGAGGATCATACACGTCTCTTCTTTTTGTTTTGTTTTGTTTTGGGGCCACAACCAGCAGCACTCAGGAGTTACTCCTGGCTCTACACTCAGAAATTGCTCCTGGAAGGCTCAGGATTCAAACCACTGTCCTTCTGCATGCAAGGCAAACGCCTTACCTCCATGCCATCTCTCTGGCTCCAAAACTACCTTTTTTTTTGGTTTTTGTTTTTTTTGTTTTTTTGGGCCACACCCAGTAACGCTCAGGGGTTACTCCTGGCTATGTGCTCAGAAGTTGCTCCTGGTTTGGGGGACCATATGGGACGCCGGGGGATCGAACCGCGGTGCGTCCAAGATTAGCACAGGCAAGGCAGGCACCTTACCTTTAGCGCCACCGCCCGGCCCCCAAAACTACCATTTTTATTGAGTACAGAGACCACCCCTGCATAGGGCAGTCAGGACAGAAAGCTCAGGCTATCCTGAGCCAGTCCCACCCAAGTTTATAAGCAAGACAATCTCTATTTTGGGGTAAATCCAAGTTGTAAACAAACATACAAAAGACCCAGGGATAATCTTTGTTTTAGGTAAAATAAGGTGTAACCCAACAACCATCCTTATTCCCACCACCGTTCTAACATTGGCACCAAGACCATCATCTTCCATCACCACATCATAATCATCACCATCACCTTTACCACTCTCACCAATACTTTCACCTTCTGTAACTGTCATTACTGTGACCATCGCCCATCACCACCCTCATTGTAATTGTACTCTTTGTGGAGGACTTAAGTCGTGGGTTGGCCTCTTTTGATTTCTCATGATTCAGGACAGAAACTAGGAAACTGAGGCTCAAAGATTCAATGACTTTCCTGATGCCATGACCAGGTTGAACCAGAAGCCTGATGGACCCAAAACTTTGGAAGGTAGCCAGGCAGGGAGGGCACAGAGTGTGGAAACAGACTCATGGGGTATGTATGACGCTGAACTCCATTTTGGCACCAGTGATATGAGATCCAGAGCCACCTCCTACAATTTTCTGAGGAGAGTGCTAAGGCCTATAAAATACAGCTGTATGTATGTATGTATGTATGTATGTATGTATGTATGTATGTATGTATGTATGTATAGCAATAGGTTTGCTGGAGTAAATGCATAAAAATACAGAAAATGTGGGACCAGAGAGATAGCATGGAGGTAAGGCATTTGACAGTGGTTTGAATCCCGGCATCCTATATGGTCCCCTGAGCCTGCCAGGAGTGATTTCTGAGCGTAGAGCCATAAGTAACCCCTGAGCGCTGCCGAGTGTGACCCAAAAAACAAAAACCAAACCAAACCAACCAAACAAACAAACAAACACAAAAACCCAGAAAATGGAGGCAGGAAAATAGTTCAAAGGACTGAAGTCAGACTTTGATCTCCAGCACTGCTGCCTGGTGTCCAGAGCACCACTGGGAGTGGCCCCTGAACACAGGACTAGGACTAGGAGTAGGCCCTGAGCATCACTGAATCTCTCTCTCTCTCTCTCTCTCTCTCTCTCTCTCTCTCTCTCTCTCTCTCTCTCTCTCTCTCATGCACACACACACACACACACACACACGTGTGCAGGCTTTCAGTTCCCTTTCAATCTCAGATACACAAGGGAAGGGCCGGAGCAGTGGTGCAAGCGGTAGGGCATTTGCCTTGCACACACTATCCTAGGACGGACCACAGTTCGATCTCCCAGTGACCCATATGGTTCCCCAAGCAGTTTCTGAGCACATAGCCAGGAGTAACCCCTGAGCGTTACCAGGTATGGCCCAAAAACCATTTCTGAATTACCTGAAATCCAGATGATTCAGATAAACTGACAGCTCATTCTACCTTCCCCATATCTGGCTCCTAGATTGAGGCTCTCTGCTCCTGGGCTGGCTCCCTCCCAGCTCCCACCTCTCAGGCCTCCCAGCACTGCTCCTCATCCTCTCTGATCTGTCTGTCCTCTGCTTCATTCTTGGGGCCTCTACAGTCTTTCTGAATCTGTGCTTTTGACCTGCACACCCTGGGGCCTCTCCCGTAATTTAGTGCCTGGCCCTGCAGGCTGGGCTTCTTGCCAGCCATTCTTTGAGCCAGGGAAGTGCACCCTCAGATTGGGCCAGTCTTCCATGGCCCCATCTTTAGACAAGCTTCCAGAAATCCTTGCTCCAATACAGAGTAAGGTCCAGAGGCAGAAGGAGCCTAGTGCTGAATCCTTGTCTCCTGGGCAGATTTATTTGGGTGATATTACAATAAACCAGAAAGTCTTGGGGCCTCTATCTTTAGTCCTCCTTCCTGTCCAGCTTACAATCTTGTTTCACTTCTCCCACCCTAGGCAACCACTGGACAAAAGTGAGTGTCTGAGGATATACCTACCTTCAAGCTCAGAAAAGAAGTTACACCCCCCCCTGACCTGACCCCCCCAGGAATCCTTAGTGGTCTTGCCTCAACTCCACCACCCACACAGCCTCCTTCCCTGTTCCTTGGGCAGTGCCCCTCTGTGGGTGGCTTGGTTGTACCATTGATTTCCCCCCCCCCAGGAGGAATCCACACCCATTGACGCTCAGGGGTTACTCCTGGCTATAAGCTCAGAAATTGCTCCTGGCTTGGGGGACCATATGGGACTCTGGAGGATCAAACTGTGGTCCATCCTAAGTTAGTGCATGCAAGGCAAATGCCCTACTGGTGTGCCACCGCTCTGGCCCCCGTACCATTGATCTTGGGGCTTTCCGGACTGGGTATGGACCTTTGTAAAGCCTCCCACAGACCCCCCTCCCCCAACTTGTCCTGCATTCCCCAAGCTGAGCAATTTAGGCGGGGAGTCCCTGCTCAGACAACAGCAGTCCATGTGCTCCTAGCATTTCTGCAGCAGTGAGAGTGGCCAGACCCCAAATGAGCGCCATCTTTGCCTCCAGTTTCCAGGTGGAGTTGTAGTTTAGGAGCACAAGGCGGGTCCATGAAATGGGGTTCTGACAGATGCCAAGGTCAGAGGGACAGGCCTCTGGCTGTGTAGACACTGCCCAGAGAACCCACAACCCGGGTGACCCAAGATTTATAGAACCCACAGCCCTGGGACCCCACAATCCTATGATCCCATAGCTCAGGACCCCCACAATTCAGCTATTGCCCTGGGATCCCACAATTCAAGGAACCCATAGCCCTGGGAACCTACAATCCAGGGAATTCACAGCAATGGGACCCCACAATCCAGAAAACCCACAGCTTTGGGGCCCACTCAGAGCTCTGTTTGCTTCATCTCACTGGGCTCTGACCCTGACTGCCAGCTCCCTGCTTCCATAGGCTGCTCCTGTCTCTCCCACCCCCAGAATCATGTCTCTCAGCCCTGATCTTGTGCCAGTGCTGTGAAAGCTGCTCAGGTAGATGTCACTTTCCAGAAAAGATGAAAGCAAAGAGTGCCCAGAAGAAAAATGGGGCAGATGCACTTAGGAGTCTTGGGTTTGGGGGTGGGGGGTCTACCAAGATGTGTGTTTGTGAGGCAAAAAAAGTGCTGCCGGGGCCGGGCGGTGGCGCTGGAGGTAAGGTGCCTGCCTTGCCTGCGCTAGCCTAGGACGGACCTCGGTTCGATCCCCTGGCATCCCATATGGTCCCCCAAGAAGCCAGGAGCAACTTCTGAGCGCATAGCCAGGAGTAACCCCTGAGCGTCACAGGGTGTGGCCCAAAAACCAAAAAAAAAAAAAAAAAAAAAAAAAAAAGTGCTGCCGAGCTCTGTGTGCAGATTCGAGGACTGTGGCTGTGAGGTTCCAGCTTTTGGTAAGTGTGACCTGGGGGGCTGAAACAGCAGGCAAGGCTGGAAGGTTTCAATTCCTTCTGGTACCCCTTATGGTCCTCTGAGCCTGCCACGAGTGATCTCTGAGCACAGAGACAAGACTAAGTCCTGAACACAGTCAGGTATGACTCCTACCCTCGCCAGAAAAGTATGATCCAGGGTTTCTCAGGGGAACTGCCTACTAAGGCTCAGTCTAAATCAGGGCTACCTAAGCAGAGTTCACAAGACTGGGAGTGCTGAGATATCTCAGAGAATAATCTCAAAGAAATCAGGCTCGTGTTGGGTCAAGAAATATTCCCAGGGGCCAGAGAGATAGCACAGAGATAGGGCGTTTGCCTTGCAATGCACCAATTCAGGACAGACATTGGTTTGAATCCTGGCATCCCACATGGTTGGTTCCTCCATGCCTGCCAGGAGTAGCTTCTGAGCACAGAGCCAGGAGTAAACCCTGATCGCCCGCCGGGTATGCCCCAAAACAAACAAACCAACAAACAAAAAATTCCCACAAGGACCAGAAAACAGGCTTTGATAGGCTTTATATGTGGGATGTTCATTCCCAGCATTGCATGATCTCCTGAGCACTGTGGGAGTCACCCACAAGCACTGTGCGGGAAGTAGCCCCTTGGCCTCATAGGGTGTGGTGTCAAACCAAAATAAAAATTCCCACCTTATTCTGGAGCAAGGAGTTTCCTAACTTCTTCAGAGGTCTCTGTTTTATAAAACAGGAAAGGAGAGGCCGGAGAGGTGGCGCTAGTGGTAAGGCATCTGCCTTGCAAGCACTAACCTAGGACGAACCACGGTTCCATCTCCCAGCATCCCATATGAAGCCAGAAAGGGGAAGTCAGGAGCTATTTCTGAGTGCAAGCTAGGAGTAACCCCTGAGCGTCACCGGGTATAGCCCCCACACCCCCCAAAAAAGAACTGCAAAGCAGATCTGAAAAAAAGTGAGCTCAACGGTGAATCGTGGGGTCAGAGCTATAGCACAGAAGTAGGGCGTTTTGCCTTGCATGCTGCTGACCCAGAACAGACCCAGGTTCGATCCTCAGCATCCCATATTATCCCCCAGCCTGCCAGAAGCAATTTCTGAGTGCAAATCCAGGAGTAACCCCTGAGTGCCACTGGGTGTGACCCCAAAAACAAAAAACAGTGAATCCCAAGACTTCCTAACCCCCCTTCTA
This sequence comes from Suncus etruscus, assembly GCF_024139225.1. Classification (NCBI taxonomy): domain Eukaryota; kingdom Metazoa; phylum Chordata; class Mammalia; order Eulipotyphla; family Soricidae; genus Suncus; species Suncus etruscus. The sequence goes on along the minus strand of NC_064848.1, from coordinate 149,445,224 downwards.
TGGGTAGCATCTACCTTTTTCCTGCCTGTCCAAGCATCTCTCTGGAAATAATCGCTTCTGCCCTCTCCATTTTATCCCTTTGGACATCTCTCCCTCCTAAACTGTGCAGGCAGAGCCGGGAAAGCCAAAAGGACTTAATATTTATTGAGTGAACTCACGAATGACATAGATTTCTCCCTCTGAAATAATCTAGTCTAAGAGAGATAGCTCAATTCACTTTTCATTGGAACAAAACTTCATTCTTCCCCAGTCCTTGACGGTGATTCAAATGAAACAAAAAGCGCAGATGTGTGTTAAAGGTTCTGCACAAAATGAGAGAGACTGGACCTTTTGGGGGAGGGGAGTATGCTGGGGAGGGGAGATATTCTCGGTAGATTTGGGTTCATTTCAGTTTCAGCTCCTTTTCTGGAAATCAGGGCGTTCTGTATCTGACACAGCAGAGGACATGGAGTGCAGAGAACATAATAACTTCTTTTGTTTTACTGTCAGGCTGGCTTTCTCTCAGGGTTCTTAGATTTGTCTGAGTCTCGTAAATAGGCAAAACAAGAATTCTTTTTTTTTTTTTTGGGTTTTGGGTTTTGGGTCACACCGGGCAGCGCTCAGTGGTTACTCCTGGCTCTATGCTCAGAAATCGCCCCTGGCAGGCACGGGGGAACATATGGGATGCCAGGATTCGAACCACCGTCCTTCCACATGGAAGGCAGACACCTTACCTCCAGGCTATCTCTCCGGTCCTGCAACAAGAATTCTAAATGGTATGAACCAAGGTTATTTGCCTTGCACTCAACTGATCTAGGTTTGATCCCTGGTATTCTATATTGTCCCCCGAGTCTGCCATGGGTGATTTCTGTGCTCAGAGCCAGGAGTAACCCTGAGTGCTGCTGGGTGTGACCCAAAAAACAAACAAACAACAAATAACAAAAATTAACATGTAACAGCATAGTTACTTAGTAGATGTATGTATATATACATATATATTACTACTCCTGAATACTAGTCTTTTTTTTTTTTTTTTTGGTTTTTGGGTCACACCAGCAGCACTCAGGGGATACGCCTGGCTCTACGCTCAGAAATCGCTCCTGGCAGGCTCAGGGGACCATATGGGATTCCGGGATTTGAACCACCATCCTCTGCATGCAAGGCAGATGCCCAACCTCCATGCTATCTCTCCGGCCTTCTGAATAATGGTCCTTACTACAATCAGGGTTACTCCTAGATGAGTGGATGGGTGGTTTGAATGAGGCTTGGGGTGTCCTCTGGAGAGTCACATCTGGTAGTGCTAAGCATATGTACTACCCTTTGAGCTAGCTTTCCGGCCCTATGTAGTACTTTTTAAAAAATTTATTTTGGGCTCCATACCTGGCAGTGCTCAGGACTTACTCCTGGCTCTACACTCAGGGATCACTCCTGGTGGTGCTCAGGGAACCAGTTGCAGTGCCAGAGATCTAACCTCAGTTGGCTGTGCACAAGGCAAGCATCTTTACCTGCTGTATCATCGCTCCTACATGTACCCCACATCATACATTTTCATGTTCCTCAAATCAAAGTGATTTTAGTCTTGGTGCTAGAAGGAGAGACAGTACAGCAGTTAGGGTGCTTGCATTGCATTTGACTGACCGGGATCAATTCCTTTCACCTCATATGGTCCTCGGAGCTCACACGGAGTGATCTCTGAGTGTCGAGTCAGGAGTAAGACCTGAGCAATATTAGGTATGGCCCATAAATGAAAACCCAAAACAAAATAATTTCAGTCTTCTATAGGGAAGTTTTGTTTTTCCATTTTGTTTATTTTGAAAAGGCCTCCCAGCTGTGCTCAACAAGCTCCAGGATTTTTTTCTGGTAATGTTTTGGGGTTGGCGAGTGACAAACAGTACTAGGATCAAACTTAGAGCCGTGTGCAAATAAAGCATGATATTCCTGGGCTATCTCCCTCTCTCTTATGTATGTATATATTTATTTAGGATTTTGGGGGGGCCACAGCTGGTGGCACTTAGGGGTTATTCCTGGTGCTATGCTCAGAAATCACTCCTGACAGGCTCAGGGGACCTTATGGGGTGCCGGGGATGAACCTAGGTCAGTCCTGGATCAGCCGCATTCAAAGCAAATGCCCTACCTGCTATGCTATTGCTCCAGCCTCCTGACTCCTATTTCCTCCCAGTTTTGCTTCCCTCTCTTTCTTTCCCCTTTGCTCCATAAATATTAATTTCTGTCAGTTTCCAATATTTCATAATAATCTACAACACTATCCCTTATTCTTGTAATAGAAACCCCAAATTTAGGAAACTTCCTCCTGCCAGGAGAAAGTTCCAGAAAACAAAAAATAACAATAGCTCTGATTTTTTGTCATTTACAGAGTCATTATAAACAACACTTTTGGGGGAAGGTAGCTCAAAAGGCCAAGAATATGCTTTGTGTACAGAAGCAGCAACTTCCCTCTAAGCACTGCATGGTCCCCCAATTACCAGCTAGGAATGGCCAAAGAGTAAGAAACAGAAATAAATAAGGGCTTAAAGGTGTGTAGTGGGTAGGGCCCTCACCTTGCATGTAGCTGATCCAAATTTGATCCCTGGCATCCCATATGGTCACCTGAGCACCACCAGAAATGATTCTTTTTTTTTTTTTTTTTTGCTTTTGTTTTTGTTTTTGGCCCATACCTGAAGGCACTTAGGGGCCACTCCTTGATCTGCACCCAGAAATAGCTTCTGGTAGGCTCGGGGGACCAGATGGGATGTTGAAGATTGAACCCGGGTTCCTTCCTGAGTTGACTGCATACAAGGCAAACGCCCTACCACTGCCCTCATCACTCTGGCCCCCAGGACTGATTCTTGAGTGCAGATCCAGGTATAATTCCTGAGCATTTCCAGGTGTTTCCCCAAAAACAAATAAATACATAACTATAATAATAAGTAAAAATAAATAAACACAAATAAATGATGCTTTCTCCTGACATCCTTGAAATCCTACCATATCACCCTCAGCTCACAGCCCCACAGAGTGCAAACAGTGTCCCAGCTGCAAACAGTGGCTGCAGTTCCCTGGCCTGTGCTCCCAACTGTTGAGTAATTGTTGTAATATTGTTTTTGCCTGTCATCCCACCTGGATTTTCCAGGTGGGGGTGATTAAGGAATGAAATAAAAAGCTTGTTGGGGAGGCATAGGGGGCTCTTTGGCCAGAACTGACTGCTGGTTCGGTTTGCTTTTTGGAGCTGGCTGCAACTGACAAAAGACTTTCCTTGCTGAACCTTTGGCCCCCTAATCTTTTGCATTCGTTGATTATTCACGTCGGATATTATTATCAAAGTCTCCCCCAAAAGGGGGGACAGAAGAATGGGATTCAATTTATCTTTTTGGGAATCATTCTTCTGTCCCCCCTTTTGGGGGAGACTCTGATGCCTGAGGTGTGGAATACTAGAATGTGGTTCATTGTCTGAGTTGGCATTAACATGTGAGTCCATACTGTGAACAGAATCAGGACTCTCTTGTGGACTTAGCACTGGAGGCTGATCATCAGTGTCAAGATCTTGATTTGGATTATGAGTATCTAAATTACGTGTCTGAGTTGATTTTTTACCGGCAATTTTTTTGCTGCCAGTGTCAGATTTATCAGCCTCTATCTTAGTCTGAATTTTCGTAGGAAAAATATTTTTATTGTCCATACTAGTCATCACTTTACAATTTCCACATTGTCTATTTCCTAACCACCAGCCAATGACTATGCATATGGTAGTCATATTAGCCAACACAGAAATTCCACAAACTATGACTAATGGAGACCACTCAAGCAATGCAAATATTGGAGTAGAAATTTTTGATTGAATTGTAAGCAGCAACCATCCAACGACAATGATATTTACTAGTATCAAACCAAATGGTTTATATCCAAGCAGAGTAATGCACTTGAGTAATGCCAAACCGATGTATTTAATAACAGATGGCATAGTGAGCGTGAGTATCCATAATAACCAGCCAAGGATCTCCAGAGGTGATTTCCAATAAAACATGTCACTTACAGTTCCAGAGGGTCCAGATTCACCTGTTCCGGGCGCCAAATGTGGGGGGAGGTCAAACCCCTTGTTGATGGTCTCCAAGTCAAAGAATGATTCCCAAAAAGATAAATTGAATCCCATTCTTCTGTCCCCCCTTTTGGGGGAGACTTTGATAATAATATCCGACGTGAATAATCAACGAATGCAAAAGATTAGGGGGCCAAAGGTTCAGCAAGGAAAGTCTTTTGTCAGTTGCAGCCAGCTCCAAAAAGCAAACCGAACCAGCAGTCAGTTCTGGCCAAAGAGCCCCCTATGCCTCCCCAACAAGCTTTTTATTTCATTCCTTAATCACCCCCACCTGGAAAATCCAGGTGGGATGACAGGCAAAAACAATATTACAACAATTACTCAACACCAACCACCTCATCTTGCACACCCCGAAGGCAAAAGAGGGGAACCAGGGACACGCAAAAGCCCCAGGAATGAGGTGGGTGTAGTGGCTTTCCATCTGGAGTCCTGCCATGTTTGATTGAGCTGAATTGATTCGAGGCTGCTGGTGTTTTGTGTGCCAAGGTAACACGACAGCACCCACGTGTCCCACCAGCACCCACATTAGAACATGGCTTGATCCTCAACCGGTGGGGGCTGGCTGCAGGCTCCCATGTGTCAGCAGAGCCAAGTTTGCTCTGTTTGCTGTGCAAAGACCTTCGCTGGAGAGTGACTGGCTTCTCATCCAAAGAGAATTTCTTTTCTCTCTGTGGTCTGTGCACTTGAACTTTCTGCCACCGCCTTTCTCCTGTTCTCCCAGGGTAGGGTTGAGGGCAAGGCAAGAGTCAAAGGTCACAGCTGACTTCGCTTAGCAATGGTGGCAGGTCAGACAGTGGGAAATGGAGTGTCTGGGGTCAAAGCAATAGCACAGTGGAGAAAGCATTTGCTTGGCAAGCAGCAACCTAGGCTCAATCCCTGACATCCCAAATGGCCCCCCAAGTCTGACAGGAGTCATTTCTAAATGCAGAACCAGGAATAACCCCTAAGCACCGCCATTTTGGGGGTGTCTTTTTAAAAAACCAAACCAAAGCACAAAGCACACAACTTAAGGGTTTAATGAACACTTAGCATATCTGTGGCCCTACTGTGCTGGAGGGTAAAAGTGATCACCCCAACTCTGGTGTGGGCAATGTGGAGAAAAACTCACTTTGTCAGGAAAAGCGCCATTCAGGGACATCTGTCCAAAAAAAACCAACCAACCAACCAACCAAACAAACAAACAAAAAAACCACGTGGATTCTGGGATCCGACTTGTGTGTTCCATTTTGTGTGTGTTGTGTGTGTGTGTGTGTTTGTGTGTATTCCATTCTTCAGGCTACCCCATATATCTATGATGGTCTAGTCAGTTACCTTATGCAGGGAGGTGCATCAGGGCTGTATCCTCCTATCCTCATGGAGGTACTGTGTTGTGTTATCTACTTTACATGTGTGGGGGCCCTGAATATGGTCCCCAGTACGATGCACCCAAAGCACTGTGCTGGGTATGGCTCAAAAGTAAACAAACAAAGCAAAAACAAAATCAAAGGGGCCAGAGCACAGGAGTAGGGCGTTTGCCTTGCATGCAGCCAACCTGGGAGAGACCCAGGTTCGATCCCCGGCATCCCCAAGCCTGCCAGGAGCAATTTCTGAGTGCAGAGCCAGGAGTAACCTCTGAGCACCTCAGGATGTGGCTCAAAAAACAATAAAACAAAACAAAACAAAACCCAAACCAAAAATGTGTGCTACAAGGGCCAAGAGATAGAGCAGTATACCTGTTCTTTGAGACTCTGAGTTCAATCTCTGGTGTTGCCACATGCTTTGGGCACCATCCAGGCAGCTCTGCTGGCTGTGGCTACTGGCACCACAAGCCATTTCATGTGCAGAGAAAGCATAGTCAGCCGTGAAGTGGACCCTGGAAGGGCCTGCAGTGAGAGGAGCAGCTCACATTGTTCTGGGGACACCAGTGTGGCCATAGTGGGCAAGGAAGAACTTCGTTTAGTGAATAGGTCATCCTCATTGTCTGGTACTGCAGCTAGGAGGCAAAGGGCTCTTTGGTTGGCATTCAGATGCCACTGGTGTTACTTGGAAGCTTGCTCCGAAATAGTTTCATGGGTGCCAACCCAGACTTGGGGGCTTCAGAGTATTTTCATGGACAGAGACAGGTCACATCTGAGAGGAATGAAGAGAAAGTGAAGGGGCAAATAGGGAGCAGGGAGGAAAGATGCTCAAGCAAGGAAGGGACATCCTAGAGCAGAAGAGGCCAGGATGGAGCAGGGCTGTATGCTCTGGACAGTATTGAAATAGAGACCAGGACTCAGGGCATGAAGGGAGCATGAAGAGGTAGTCAGCCATGAAAGGTGCTCAGAGGGGGCCTAGCTCAGGGGGGCTCCAGCTCCCTGGTGGGTGATGAGGGGGATGAGGTGGATCAACCTTCTCCAGGGTTTTGTTTATGAATTCGTTGTTCAACAAAGGGCTGTTAAAGTGATTCCTAGGGGCCAGAGCAATAGTACAGCAGGTAGGGTGATTTCCTTGCACATGGTAGACCTGGGTTCAAACCCCAGCATCCATTATGGTCCCCTGAGCACCACTGGGACTGATTCCTGAATGCATATCCAGGAGTAACCCCTTGAGCATCCCTCAAACAAACAAACAAACAAACAAACAAGTAAAGTGATTCCTACATGATGTGATGGCTCCAAGGGCTGAAGCACTGGCTTCTTATGTGGGTGCCCTGGGTTCCATTCCTGGTAACACATGGTCCCCCATCATTGCTAGGAGTGGCCCTTGAGCACTATTGAGCATGGCTCAAAATAAAAAGAAAGAAAGGGAGAGGAGAAGAGAAAAGGGGAAGGGAGGGAAAAGGAGGGAAGGTCCAATAGGAATTGGCTGAACTATAGCAGAGCAGCTTGACCCTTCTCACTGACAGGGTTTGCACCTTCTTTTCCTGAATGACTCAAGTGTGTGCTTCAGACAATGGCAGAGTGTATCTTTCTGGGGGATCAGTGGATTTCTGTTATTTTTGTAAGATGTGGGTGAGCAATATGACTCAGTATTTTTCCAAGGGATGTGAAAATTATATTGTCTATTTTGGATCATTTCATGCTGAGATCTGGAACATTTTTCTTGGGTTTCAAATGCTGGAACTTGGGAAATTTGGGGGTTTTGTTTGGCCTTTCCATCATGTCAGTTCTTGTTCAGATAAAGTTTAAAGAAAAATGACTAACAAATAGCATACTCTCTTTTCTATCTCACACACAGTCTATCTTGAATGAGAAAATTAATTCTACATCTTGTTTTTATTTTATTTTAGCGTTGGGGCCATACCTCATGGTGTTCAGAGGCTACTTGTAACTCTGTGCTCTGATTTACTCCTGGTAGTGCCATATGTGGACCATATGGATCAAATTCGGTTCAGCCATTTGCAAGGTAAGCACCCTACCCATTGTACATCTCTCCAGGCTTTTATTCCACTTTTTAAATTTTTTTATTTTTATTTTATTTTTTGGTTTTTGGGCCACACCCAACAGGGTTCAGGAAATACTGTTGGTTCTACGCTCAGAAATCACTCCTGGCAGGCTCAGGGGACCATAATGGGATGCCAGAAATCAAGCCTGGGTTCATCCCATGTCAGCAGCTTGCAAGGTAAATGCCCTACTGCTGTGCTATCATTCTGGTCCCTATTCCACTTTTTTAAAAATAAAAGATTTGTAGGAAAGAGAGCTTGCACAGTCTTGTACATGTCTTAGTTTGGTGTGATCTTTAATACCACATATCTAACCACCACTGGAGTTTATTCCTGAGCACAAAGCTAGGAGAAGAGACCCTGAGCACTACCTGAGGTGGCCAAACACTCCCTTCCCTGCTAAAAAGATTTGATAAATCTATCGATGTATCTGCCATTTTGATTGTAAAAAATAAAAGTGGAGGAAGGAAGAGTGTGTGGTTAACAAAACTGTAAAGGATATCATTCACATCCATGTCGGATATGGAATCCTCTCCAAGTGGTTTTCCAGCTTCTGGAGAAATATATCTGGGAGGAGGTGCCTCTGGGGTCCCAGGCGGTCCAACAACTATACAGTCCTTACTAAAATAAGTCCCCTGCCACTCCCCACCACAGGTCTGTAGAACTGAGCAGTAAGACCTGAGACTGTTGTTTTTTCCCTGTGGTCTCTGTAGTATCAAAACTGGGGACAAGAGGCAGGTCTTCAGCTTCCTGTTCGTTTGTTTTTGAGCCATACCCAGCAATGTTCCAGGTTGTGCTATAGCCTGAATGTGTGGCCCTATATTTTTTGTTTGCTTATTTGGGGGCCACACAACTAGGCAGGCAGGGTGTTACCTTGTTCACTCAGGAATCACTCCTGCCAGTGCTCAGGGGACCATATGCGTTGATGGAATCAAACCTTGTGCAAGCATCCTACACACTGTACTATCGCTCTCACTTCCAAAGTGTTATAGGCTAAAATGTACCCCCATAAATCCATATGTGGAAGCACTAAGCACATGATTATCTCTAGAAAGAAGGTCTTTGAGGGATGATTGAATTCAAGTGAAGACTTAGGCTAGAGAGATACTTTCACAGGTTGGAGCATACACTTTGCGGGGGGGGGGAGTTTTTCTATTTTTTCGGTACTGTACATAGCCCACCAGTACCAACAGGAATGACCCTTAAATTTAACTGGGTACCCTAAGTTCCATCTAGTGTGGCCTCCAAACACAAACAAGCAAAAAGCAAAGATTTTTTTTTTTCTGATTTCTTTTCTTTTCTTTTGGTTTTTGGGACACACCCAGAGTCGCTCAGGGGTTACTCCTGGCTATGTGTTCAGAAACCGCTCCTTGCTTGAGTGACCATATGGGATGCGGGGGGGTGGGGGAGATCAAACCGTGGTCCATTCTAGGCTAGCGTGCGCAAGGCAGATGCCTATGGCTAGCGCCACCGCTCTGGCCCCTTGTTTTTAATTTGGGCTACAGCTGGTTGTGTTCAGGGTTCTGCTCAGGGCTCATCCCTGGTGCTTGGGGGACCATATGTGGTACCAGGGATCAAACTGCTGCCAGCTATAAACAAAGCCATCACTTTTATTCCTGTGTTATCTCTCCAGCTCTAAATGAAGTCTTTAAATTTTGCCTTATCTGAACTGATTAGTATCCTTCTGGAAGAGAAGATTTGAACCTAAAGAAAAGGTGGTGTGTGTGCGAGCACGAACACAGAGGGACAGGAAGAGGCAGCCAGAGAACAGGCACCTATAAGCCTCAGGAGTAAACAGAGCTACCAACACCTTGAACTTGGCCTTCCAGCTTCTAGAAGTGTAAGTCACTTGTTAGGAAGAACTTCCAGCTTTCTTGTGGTGGCTCTAGCAAACCCAGACAGATTTGGCCCTTATGTAGTTTTGTAAGACCTGCTACCAGGATACTGGCTTTGTAGAATGGAAGTAACAAGTATGTGTTTTTAATGTGCAGTAAGGTAGTAAGTACAGTTAGGGCAATAAGCCTGGAAAACACAGGAAAAACAAGTCCCCTTCATGATCTCACTCTTCCCCAACCCTGAAGTTAAGTCTGAGCCGAAGCCTTTGAGAGGACATAGAAACCCCCAGAAAAATCTAGAAAGGAGATGGATTTACTAGGATGTTCCTTAAGCTTCAGTCTGTGACCCCTGACTTGTTAGAGCTTCTTCTGATGGGGCCGGTGAGGTGGCGCTAGAGGTAAGGTGTCTGCCTTACAAGTGCTAGCCAAGAAAGGACCATGGTTTGATCCTCCGGCGTCCCATATGGTCCCCCCAAGCCAGGGGTGATCTCTGAGCGCTTAGCCAGGAGTAATCCCTGAGCATCAAATGGGTGTGCCCCCCCCCAAAAAAAAGAACTTCTGATGCCTTAAGAGCCAAGTCCTCACAATGTGTTGACATAATCTTGTTTCTCAAAGCTTTACAGAAGATTGCCCAGCAATCTCTCTATCCCCCATCAGTGGCATGGGAGTGACCCGTTACTAAGGGAAAATTGAACTTGGGTTCCATGAGGCAGATTTATGTCATGGAGAGCGCATCTGTGTGTAGTCATGTATGGCCGTTGTGGCCCAGGGTGGGTGTGAATGTCTGCCAGGCAGGGTCATAAAGAAATGTTAACAACCGAATTAGTTGTGAGCTGATTAATGGGATGTGGACACTGTGATTGTCAAAAGTGATATCTGCTATGACAGGGTGGCAGCAAATGTTGGGTTAAGAGCACAGAAGGAGGGCCCGGAGAGATAGCACAGCGGTGCTTGCCTTGCAAGCATGCGATCCAGGACCAAAGGTGGTTGGTTCGAATCCCGGTGTCCCATATGGTCCCCCGTGCCTGCCAGGAGCTATTTCTGAGCAGACAGACAGGAGTAACCCCTGAGCACGGCCGGGTGTGGCCCAAAAACCAAAAACCAAAAAAAAAAAAAAAAAAAAAAAAAAAAGAGCACAGAAAAGCATCAGCTCACTATGGCTGTGGGTCTCTATCTATGTGGGTCTAGTTAGGCCCAAGCCCCGGGTCAGGGTCTCACAGGCCATAAAGGATTTGATGGGGGAAGCAGTGACTCTCACAGGCTTTTCCCAAGCTGGTTCAGGAGGTTGTGTGGCCAAGGGTCTGCTTCTCACAGGTCTGGACTGAGTCAGCTCCTCCTTGGAGCCTGGTCCCTCTTCAAGGCAGGGGACAGAAGCAGAAATCTCTTCCCCCATCACTGTCAACAGGATGAGTGGCTTTGTAACCTGATCTGGGCGGTGGCCTCCGAGCATTTCATTCTCTTCTAATTTAGCTCTCAGTTAGAAGGCCTTATCCCACTCTGAAGTGAAGAGATTGATTACACAAGGTAGGCCTCTGCCTGGAGTTTGCCTGCCCTGAGGGATAATGATGGTTCTGTTTTGGTTTGTTCTGTTTTGTTTTGACCACACCCTAAGGTGCTCAGAGGCTGCTTCTGCCTCAGTGCTTGGGACTGCTCCTAGTTCTGCTTGGAGAACCGACTTGTAGTTTTGAGGATCAAATTCAGGCCTTCTGCCTGCAAAGCCTGAACTCAACACATGGCACTGTCTTTCTGGCCCTGAACCTATCATTTGAACTGCAACTTGGAAAATCTCATATTATAATTATGAGACATTATGGAAACCCAGTCTGAGAGTACAGGAGGAGTACTTTCTTTGCTCACTTAAAAATCTGTTTATTAGAGATCTGAGAGGAATTCAGGAAGCACTCATAGACTATGAATATTTAAAATAAGCAAGAAAACCATGAATGGTTTTGACAGAAGTCAGTTGAAAGAAATATGCTCTAAAAGCATTCCTTTATTGTGGTGGTAGTGGTGAGAAATAATTTCAAATGATAGCAGCAGGCTTGCCTTGCACATGGTCTACTTGGGTTTGGTCTGTGGCATCCCATTTGGTCCCTAGAGCCCACCAGGAGTGATTCTTTAGTGCAGAGGTAGGTGTAACCCCTAAACATTGCTGGGCATGGCCCCCAAACAAACAAACAAACAATATTTTTAGCCTGACAATCCAAGAAGAGTGAATTCTATAAACATATTAGGGAAGAATTATAATTTTCTTTTTATTTTTGTTTTTGATTTTGAGTCACACCCGGCAGCGCTCAGGGGTTACTCCTGGCTCTATGCTTGGAAATTGCCCCTGGCAGGCACAGGGGACCATATGGGGTGCTGGGATTTGAACCACCATCCTTCAGCATGAAAGGCAAACGCCTTACCTCCATGCTATCTCTCCAGTCCCATAATTTTCTTTTATTATTATTTTTTTATTTGAATTTTCTGAGTTTATGACAGTAACATGAACCTATAACATGTTGACAATGGGAACATCTCCCTCAGGCTGACTTCAGTCATTTCTTCAAGTAGAATAGGAGATGAGGGTTAGATAGTGCACCACATCTCAAAAGGAACTAGAATTCTCTAGGGATCAGTCATAGCACAGCAGGTAGGATGTTTGTTTGCCTTGCATGACGCCTATCCAGTTTCGGTTCCAAGCATCCCATATGGTCCCTGGAGTCTGCCAGGAGTAGTTTCTGATCACAGAGTCAGGAGTAACCCCTGAGTGCCACCAGGTGTGCTCTTACCAAAAAGAAGTAACTAGAACTATCTTCAAAGAGAGCAGTGTCTCTGCCTTACTCTTTTCTGTTTTTATGTGTCACACCCAGCAGTGCTCAGGGATTACTCCTGGTTCTATGCTCAGAAATTGCTCCTGGCAGATTCAGGGGACCATATGGGATGCCAGGATTCAAACCACAGTCCTTCTGCATGCCTCCACGCCATCTTTCTGGCCCCAACCTCCCTCTTCTGTTTGTTTTCTGGTTGTTTTGGCCACACCCTCCAGTGCTCAGGGGTTACTTCTGGCTCTTCATTCAGAAATTACTCCTGGTTGGGGCCAGAGCAGTGGTGCAAGCGGTAGGGCATTTGCCTTACGTGCACTAACCTAGGACAGATCCCCCACTAATCTAGTTTGATCCCCCAGAGTCCCATATGGTCCCCGAAAGCCAGGGGCGGTGAAGCAGGTTCATTAGCCACTGGGGTATCTTCCAGCCCCCTTAATGCTCATCTACCTTTCTTTTGTTTTTTCGCTTTTGGGCTATCCTTGGTGGTGCTCAGGGCTGACTCCTGACTCTGCACTCAGGTATCACTCATGGTGTTGCTTAGGGGACCATTTGAGATGATGAAAATGGAACCCAGGCCAGTTGCGTGCAAGACAAGTGTTTTATCTGTTGTACTATCTCACTGCCCCCCACCCCCAAACAGCTTTCTAGCCTTATCCTCTGCACTCACAGTTTTCACTTGATTAACTGGCCCTTCTTGCCCTGCCCATTCCCTTCTGTCCTGTCCATGGATATTCCTAAATCCCTTTGGCCCAGGAGAGCTAAGCCTAGTTCCCATCAGGAATTCTTTCTTGTCTTCCTATTCCTTCTACACCTAAGTGGGTCAAACTAATGTTTGGTCTCTTGTGCCATTTTTTGTGGGGCAGGAAGTGTTTCTAGTTCAAAACTGACTTCTGATAAGAGAGATAACTAATTGCTGAGCAATTTTGCTTTGTCATCTGTCAATAGTACACCATCTGCCTCAAGCATCATGCTTACACCTTCCTTGTTCTTTTTCACACTCTAAATATAGATGAAAGAATTCTTCTCCTCGTCCTTACCTTCTTTTGGCAAGGCCCAGCTCATCCAGGCTTTCATCTGCCTCACACCTTTTATATAAGACCGTGCTGTGATTTTGTATTTATTCTTAAGTTAATGCCCCTTTTTCCAAGTCTTTTCAAAATCTTTACTTTGGGGGCTCCTTGTGTATCTCATGATTAACCCCTTGCTCACTATGTTAGCTCCTATACAGTTTCTCAAAAGCAGGACTTCTTTATCATTTCATTTTTATTTTCCCTGTGGTGTCCCATAGAAAGCTTAGCATAAAACAAAGATCTGGAAAATTGTATTGGTCTGACTTGTTTTTGCTCCTAAATACTAAGGTAATTCTTTTTAGGGTATTAATGGCATCCTTAGAGCTATTTTTTTGCAAGTGTACCAGCAAACAAACTTCATTAGCATAACAGACCCTGAATATTAAGGCTAACTCTACATTGTTTCCTATATTTAACTACTTAAGCAAAAGATAGATGGAAATTCCGAACTTTATCTCTTATATTGTGGGAGAAAAGAGATAGTCAGAAATATTTTACAGCTCTTGGACAATTAGAAAGTTAAACTACATTTCAAAGCCTTTTTTGGTTTAATGTAATTTTGGGGGGGGGGAGGTCACAGCCAGTGGTGCTCAGAGAATATTCTGGGCTCAGTGCTCAGGGAGTCACTTCTGGAGTTGGAGTTGAGTCACTCGAGGATCTCTGTGGTGTTGGAGATTGAAACCAGGGCTCCTACATGCAAAACCGATGTTCCATTCAATTCAATTCCATGAATTATTTCTTTGACATGTTCATTCATGTGTTGGGGGCTGAGGGTGGGATTTTACACAGTGTCTAGTGTTTATCCTGGCTCTGTACTCAGGGGTCCTTCCAGATGGGGTTCAGAAATTGGTGCTGGGAATTGGACATAGGTCAGCTGTGTTCAAGACAAAAGACTTTCTTGGCTTACTATCTCTCTGGCTCCTAATTTTAATTTCATTTGGGGGACCATACCCAGCAGTGCTGAGGGGTTACTCCTGGCAGGCTCGGGGGATCACAAGGGATGCTGGGGATCAAACCCAGGTAGGCTGCTGCAAGTCAAATGCTCTATTCATTATACTATCTCTCTCTTAATTTTAATTTCTTAATTAGGAACTTTAGAATAATAATTCTCTAAAGTAATATAACAAAGAGGCAGGAAGATATATATTAATGATAAATTTGTTAATTAATAGCCTACCTCTACTTGAAGTGAGAGCAAAACTTCCATATACTACTTGGAAATTTATTTATGAACAAGTATTAAATATCAATAAACAAATAATAATTGCCTATGGAATTTGAAATATTTCATAGATAGGGATACAAAGAGTCTAATCTTTTTCTTCTAGCTTGAAAATTCCCCGATCAACCTCAGTATAAGGATTTCATGTCTTTTCCATGTGCTCTTAAAGTGATTTGTGTTTTTCTCCACCATGACATGCAAGAATACTTTGCTACATTCTTTTTTTTTTTTTTTTTTTGGTTCTATATTCTTATTAATCCCAATTAAGGAGAGATTCCTATCTTAGATAGGGATGGATCTTTGAACTCTGTGTTCTTAGTGACCACTGTCTATTGGTAAGAGACCTACAATAATGACTCATGAATGCATGGATAGACTGATGAGTAACTTCTACTTTACTTTTACTTTGGTTTTTGGCTTTTGGGTCACACTCAGCAGCGCTCAGGGGTTACTCCTGGCTCTCTGCTCAGAAATCGCTCCTGGCAGGCTCCAAGGCCTATATGGGATGTTGGGATTCAAACCATTGTCCTTCTGTATGCAAGGCACACGCCTTACCTCCAAGCTATCTCTCCAGCCCCATTTACTTTTTTTTTTTTTTTTTTTTTTTTTTTTTTTTTTTTTTTTTTTTTTTGGTTTTTGGGCCACACCCGGTGACGCTCAGGGGTTACTCCTGGCTATGCGCTCAGAAGTCGCTCCTGGCTTGGGGGACCATATGGGACGCCGGGGGATCGAACCGCGGTCCGTCTCCTAGGCTAGCGCAGGTAAGGCAGGCACCTTACCTCGAGCGCCACCGCCCGGCCCCCCCATTTACTTTTGAACTTAGTTATCCTCTTAGGCGAATGACTGGAACACACATATGTATACAGACATGCTAATTTCCACCCACTTAATCATTATTAATTATCTGCTGTTCACTCCACCAGGAATATCTTCCAGATGGCATCCAAGTACCACAGCCCTCAGACTGACACTATGATCAGAGCCTGGTTCAACTATTCTTTTGATTTAATCAATCTCAGCTGTGTTCAGGATTTTACTCCTCTCTGTAATCAGGGATCACTCCTCATGGACTTGGGTAACTGTATGTGGTGTTTGGGGATCAAATCTGGGTCAGCAGCATGCAAGGCAAGCACCTTACCCACTGTATTATCTCTCTGGCCTTTCTATACAACTATTTTTAAAGGGGATTTTGGGACCATAACTGGCAGTGCAGTGTTCAGGGGTTACTCCAGGCTCTGCACTAAGGAATTACTATTCTCTCTCTCTCTCTCTCTCTCTCTCTCTCTCTCTCTCTCTCTCTCTCTCTCTCTCTCTCTCTGTCTCCCTCCTTCCCTTTCCCTTCCTCTCTCCCTCCCTTCCTCTCTACCTCAGTCTCCCCCCTTTTCTGTTTTTCTTTCTTTTCTCTCTCCTCTCTCTCTCTTTTTAGTTTTTGGGCCACACAGGACCGTGCTCAGGAGTTACTCCTAACTTTGTGCTCAAAAATTGCTCCTGGCATGCTATGGGGACCATATGAGTTGCCAGGAATCAAACCCAGGTCCTCTGGGATCGGCTGCTTGCAAGGCAAAGACACTACTGCTATGCTTTCTCTTTTTTCCCCTCTTTCTCTCATGTCTTTCCCCTCTCCCTCTCTCAAAAACAAAAAAGGAATTACTACTGGCAATGCTTGGGGAACCTATAGGATGCTGGGGAGTGAACCTGTTTTAGCATGTGCAAGGCAAAAGCCCTAAGTGCTATACTACAGCTCCAGCCTGTAAAACATCATTTTTTGTTTTTTTTTTCATTTTAGGGCCACATCTGGGAGTGTTCAAGATTTACTCTTAATTATTCTTCTTTTCTTCTTCTTCTTCTTCTTCTTCTTCTTCTTCTTCTTCTTCTTCTTCTTCTTCTTCTTCTTCTTCTTCTTCTTCTTCTTCCTCTTCTTCTTCTTCCTCTTCTTCTTCTTCTTCTTCTTCTCCTCCTCCTCCTCCTCTTCTTCTTCTCCTCCTCCTCCTCCTCTTCTTCTTCTTTTCTTCTTCCTTTTTCTTCTTTTTCTCTTCTTCTTTCTTCTTCTTCTTCTTCCTCCTCCTCCTCCTTCTTCTTCTTCTTCGTTTTTGGGTCACACCTGGCAGCGCTCAGGAGTTACTCCTAGCTCTCTGCTCAGAAATCGCTCCTGGCAGGCTTGGGGGACCATATGGGATGCCAGGATTCGAACCAACGACCTTCTGCATGAAAGGCAAACGCCTTACCTCCATGCTATCTCTCCAGCCCCATTTACTCTTAATTCTGTATTCAAGGATTACTACTGGCTCAGAGGACCATATGGGGTGCTGGGACTCAAACCCAAGCCAGCACATGCAAGGCAAGTGTCCCACCCGTTGGCCCCTATACAACTATTCTTTCATAGTTGGGTTGGTATTTGAGATCTAGAGACTGTAGGCAACATCCTCACCTTTGATATAAACACCTGCATACAACCAGAGATTGAACAGACAGCAGGTAAAGTGCTTGCCTTGCATGTAATCAACATACAAACTATCTCAGTACTAAATATGGTTTTCCAAGCCCCTCCAGGAGTGACTGACCGATGAGCAGAATCAGGAGTAAGCCTAGAGGATAGCAGATGTGACAACCCTCCCCAAACCCCCCCAAAAATACATACAAAATATATAATATATATAAAATATATAATGATATATATAATATATAATAACATACTCAAAGAGAATTTATAATTTTGGGATAACTCTTAATTCTAGGCCAATGAAAGATAAACGCTTTTACTTTATTTGTAACTAATTTTATTCTAAAACAGTTATATTTTTCCTTTTGGTTAGTTTTTGGTTTTTAGGTCAGACCTGGCCCTGGCTGTGTTCAGGGCTTACTCCTTATTCCTTACTCCTTACTGCTCTATGTGCAGAAATCATTCCTGGTGAAACAGGGGGTACCAATGGGGTCTGGGGATTGAACCTGGCTCAGCCACATGCAAGGCAAGCACCCTACCCAATGTACTATTGTTCTGGCCTTATTCTAGAACAGTTTTAATTTTATAAAAAAAAAAGATAGTATTTATTTTAAAAAGAGATAGAAATGACGTATTTCCATATGCATGTAATCAAGTTTCTCCTACTTGTCGAATGACATGTTCTATATTCATCACAATGAACTCCAGTGCTGAAATCATCATGTACTGAATCCCATGGTTGATTTCCAGGGGCCAACTTTGAACCTGATGGCTTTTGGAGCGTCCCCTCCCGGATACCATGTCCCATTGAATTGTAAGGTTTCCTTTGAGTCCTCTTGGCCATGACTTTCTTGGCTGTATTGTGGTGTATTTATTGATCAATGCCCCACTATTGAACTTACCTGGTGTTTTTATTTTGGTTAGACAGATGTAAAAGTGGAACTTTCTGTAAAGAGACACTTCTTCTCCCATGGTCGTTATCAACTGTTTTCTACTTCCAGACTGTCTACTCACAGGAACATTTCTCATTAGATAAGGGATGTGGTCATAGAGCCAGCCATGAAGGACTCTGTGTATGTATGTATGCATATATGTAGATGGATAGAATATATATGTACAAACATATAACAATTTTATTTATTTTGTACTTTGGGCCACATCCTACTGTGTTCAGGGATAACCTCTGGAGTGTTCAGAGGACCATAATGGGTTTCTGGGCTTGAACCAGGGTCAACTGTGTATAAGGTAAATGCACTACTTCCTACCCTCTGTATTATTGCTCTGTCCCTGAGAGAATTTTAAAATGTGCCCTCCATTTCCTGTGAGTAGGATCCTCTTTTTCATAACACAGTTGGGATATAAAGCTTAATGGAATGAAGGTCAGGGAGGCAGCTCAAGAGTATGGCACTTGTCTTCATATGAGGCTCTGAAAATGACCCCTGGAACCACCAAAAGAAAAAAGAAGTGCTTAACAATGTGATAGTTACATGTACTCTAATTTCTGAAAGATAGATGAAACTCTAGAAATAATATAAAAAGAAAATTCACTAGATCAGAGAGCTTTTCGGAATAGGAAATCATCAACTATGCAAAAACATTCGTTAGACTTTGGGACAAATTCAAGAAAAACATTATTTAATAAAACTTTATTGTTATTTTTTTTTTAAGGTTTTAGCCCCAAGGATACTCAGGGGTTACTCTCAGTTTTGTTTGCTAACCAGATTGTTCAAAGGATCATGTTTCGGGAAAGATCAAACCTGGGCCTCCTGTATGCAAAGTATATATTCCAAATCTTTGTGCTAATTCTCTGCCCCTCTCCCAATATTATTTTAAAAATTGCTATGGGAACCAGGGAGCCTCAAAGGGCTGGAAGACATGGTTGGTGTGTGTGAAACCCGGGCTTGATTCCTAAATACTGTTGGGTGTACTCATTTTCTCTACCAAAAAACTAAAACACTTCCTATAAAAAAAAGTTCAAAACTTTCAGAACAAGGGGCCGGAATAATAGCACAGTATGTATGGTTTGATCTCAGGTACCCCAAATAGTCCCCTGAACCCACTAGGAGTAATCCCTGAGCTGAGAGACAGAAGCAAGCTCTGAACACTGTCAGGTTGGCCCCAAAACAAAAGGACAAAATAATTGAAATATAATGAACACATATATACATTATTACCTAATTTCAAAAATTGTTAATATATATTATTTTATTAGCTTCATTTATCTCTTTTTTATTCTTTTGCTGACTCAAAGCAATAGTTGACAGAATAAAGCTTCACATTTTATTTATTTATTTTTTAAACTATTGATTGGTTTCTGGGCCACACCTAGCAGTGTTCAGGAGTTACTCCTGGCTCTGCACTCAGAAATGCCCCTGGCAGGCTGGGAGACCATATGGGATGCCAGGAATCAAACTGGGTTCCTCTCTGGTTGGCCGCATGCAAGGCAAACCCCCTACCACTGTGCCATATTTTCAGCCCTAAAGCCTCACGTTTTAAAACATCAGCACGTGTCTCTTGAAAGTAAGAATATTGATCTACAAGGCCACGCTAATATATGACATCAAAGAAAATAAAAGATTGGATTAATCTATCATCTACATTACATTTAAATGCCCATTTCTCCCCCAAACTATCTTTTACACTGGTGTTTTGTAATTAGGATCAAGGTTCATGAATTATATTTGTTTATTAATTAACAGACTTTTAATCTCGAACAATATCTTTCCCTGTCCTTAATATCAAAGTTTTTTAATGACAACTGTTTAAAAGTAATGAAGGCAGTTGTCTTGTGGAATATTTCACATTTTGGATAGCTCTTATTCCCTGTGGTATCAGGCAACTCAATGCTCTATCTCCTGAATTGCCTATAAATTGCTGGTTAGGGCGAAAAGGTTTAATCACATTCAGATTAAACAATTTTAGAAGAAAACTTGGTAAGTGATGCTGGGAACTTTATCCTGCATCCCTTGAGAGGTAGATAATGTCAGTTTCCATTTTCAGTTCCTTTTCCTCACTAATATCACAGATCAGCTCTGTCTTCATTTATATTACTTTCTCCTCACTGTTTTATTCTTAGATTTGCACTCTGATTAAATATGTTCATCAAAATGACAGTCCTCTGTTAGCATCTTAAACTAGGACTGTCAGTTTAGAAAATTTTCTCCAGTTCCTGAGCAGAGGGAGGCTAGGCTGATTATCCTGCAAAGCTACAGAATTTTTAAATTTGGGTTCTGCCTTTATTTCTTTTGTTTTTTTTTTGTTTTTTTTTTTTTTTGTTTTTTGGGCCACACCCAGTAACGCTCAGGGGTTACTCCTGGCTATGTGCTCAGAAGTTGCTCCTGGCTTGGGGGACCATATGGGACACCGGGGGATCGAACCGCGGTCCGTCCAAGGTTAGCGCAGGCAAGGCAGGCACCTTACCTTTAGCGCCACCGCCCGGCCCCTCTGCCTTTATTTCTAATATTGCTTTCCCCCCACCCCTCCTATCACCATCATGAAGTACCCCTCTTTAAGATCTGCTCCCACTGGCAATGTTTACCCTGCAGACATCTTCTCTCTGTAGTGCTGTCAAATGAAAATGTCTATTTTTTTCACCATGACTAAAAGCAGACTGTGCCTGTTTCATGATGAGGCTATTGCGAGGGTCAAGTGGTAGAAAAGTATTCTCCAAGATGAAATTTTAGTATCATCTAAAGCAGGAAGGGAGATGCAGTTTTCCCTATGTTAGCTTGTTCTGTGGAACTTTAGCAGCTATTTTGAAACCAAATAAAAGGACCAAAGAAGATGCTTAGACAAAATTACATAGAATTCAGGTTGCTTTTTGGTTTTGGCAAAAAAACTTGTTCACACTTAGTTCAAGATGGAAGCCTAAATGGAATTTTCCAGAACATTTTTGAGTTGTCTGCAGAAACGGTTGTCACTGGAAAACCTAGTGTATCTGTGTCTTGTTCAGGAACCTTCTGGGGAGAAAGAATCCTATCTCCCCTTACTTTTAAGGAATCACTATCAGTGGGAATTTTACCTATCTTGGCAGGCTGTTGAAGACCACTTGGGAGAGGTTATTTCTGGATATTTCCATTGCTTTGCATAGGACAAATGGTCTGTAGTCATGATCATCAAAGAAATGTCTGTAGTTGCTACTAAATAAATATTCTACAATTTTCCCGTTTTTGTTAAAATGTTTTTGAACTATCTATTCTCCCTCCCTCTAATTGTGGATAATCTTTCAGAAATGGGCTCCTAATATTGTTGTATTTGGGAAAAGAGGAGCAAACATACTCACTAGGAAACCAAAATAAGGTAATGACAAATCAGGAGGAAGGCACAAGAAATAAATATGCCTGTTTCAATGTTCATTATGCAAAAGCATCCCTTACAGTCAGAGGCCTGGGGCTGGTGGGGCTGGGAGGGTTCCAGCAACATTTAGAAAAGACAGAGGGAGTGGAAGCAGGGCAGAGAACAGCAGACAGTCTTGGGAAAGGACAAGTATTGGCCTTAGTAGGAACCAGAGCAGTTTGCAGGAACAATCACTTCTTTTCAGAGGAAGGAAAGTTATAGATAAGTGGAGTGTTACCAATCAACAAAAGAACTGTTTAGAATTGATATGGAAACAAAAAGCTAGAGCAGATATTTTAGAAAGGGGTGTGTGTGTGTGTGTGTGTGTGTGTGTGTTGTGTGTGTGTGTGTGTGTGTGTGTGATTTCCTTTGTTCTTGCCTACCAGTGCTGGCACAAGGTTGTTGGAGTGGTGGTGTTTCTTCTTTTTATTTTTTATTTTAAAGCTAATTTCTTTGTGAAATTCTCAGGAATTTTTGGATAGCACTCTTCTAGACTTCTCTCCAAACTCACTAGGTGCTGTTGGGTTCTCTATTGTTATTAATAAACAAGTACAAAATAATGATTCATAATTATAGCTAATAACTAGCTAGGTGGGTTATTATGTACCTAGAATGGTGACCAGCATTTTGTTATCTCGGTTGATGCACTCAACCCTGTAAGGTAGATTGTTATTATCATCTCCATAAAAATGAGAAAGCCCAACAGTCTGCATGTTGTCACAGGGCTGGTAGATTGTGGAATCTAGTACGTGCTCTTAATTACTAAGCACAGAGCTTGTTACTAAGTGGGCATTACTCAGAACTCCACCTTCATCCTTTTCTTCTCAAGGTCAAATCTTTGTTTTCAGTTTCTTTAACAGATTTTTCTTTTAAAAATTTTTGGCCACATCAATAAATAAAAAAAAAATTTTTTAAAAATAAATAAAAAATCTTTAAAAAATTTTGGCACATCAATAATTCATAAGGCTTACTCCTATCTCTACATTCAGAAATCACTCCTGGCATTGCTCAGGGGATCACATGGGCTGCCAGGGATCAAACTCGGATTGACCCTCATGCAAAGCAAGCACCCTACCCTCTGTGTGATAGCCCTTGTCTCTGGCCCTTGTCATCTTTTTATTCCTTTTTTTTTTTTTTTTTTTTTTTTAGTTTTTCAGGCCACCTGTTTGATGCTCAGGGGTTTCTCCTGGCTAAGCGTTCAGAAATCGCCCCTGGCTTGGGGGGGACCATATGGGACACTGGGGGATTGAACCGTGGTCCTTCCTTGGCTAGCGCTTGCAAGGCAGACACCTTACCTCTAGCGCCACCTCGCTTGCCCCATCTTTTTATTCTTACTTTTTCTTTCCCTTGTGGTGCTGGGGGTGAAACCCAGGGCCTCAGATCTTTCTAATGAACTATACTTTCTATGAGAGACTCATAGGAGTAGAGCAGGCAGAAACTTGGAGAATGTGTGTGAATTTCTCATTGGGATGCAGGATTCCAATGAATGGCACCTGTTTACGTAAGGTGGCGCCTGATGGATGTTTCCAGGTATTACTTTTCACTTGGGCTTATTTGGAGTAACATACAGCTGTAGTCATGGCTTAATCCTGGCTCTGTGTTCAGGAATCACTCCTGGTGGGATTTGGGAGACAAGATGGTGAGCTGGGTCAGCTGCACAGAAAGCAAGTACCTTACCAGTTGTGCTATCTCTCTGGCTCACGTCTACCTGTCCTCCTATATAAAGACAAATTCCTTTTGTATTTATTTTTTTGTAAGATATTTTGATACTACATAAATACCCTAATCCTTTTCAAACTTTCAAGTTATATATTTGCTCATGGTTTTCCCCATGAAATTCAGTAGGACTAGAATTCATTATTTATTTTAGGGATGCAAGATATTTTTTTTTTTTTTTTTTTTTTTTTTTTTTTTTTTTGGTTTTTGGGCCACACCCGGTAACGCGCAGGGGTTACTCCTGGCTATGCGCTCAGAAGTCGCTCCTGGCTTGGGGGACCATATGGGACGCCGGGGGATCGAACCGCGGTCCGTCTCCTAGGCTAGCGCAGGTAAGGCAGGCACCTTACCTCCAGCGCCACCGCCCGGCCCCGCAAGATATTTTTAATTGAATTAAATTATTTAGAAAAAGGGGGCCGGGAAGGTGGCGCTAGAGGTAAGGTGTCTGCCTTACAAGCGCTAGCCAAGGAACGGACCGAGGTTCGATCCCCCGGTGTCCCATATGGTCCCCCCAAGCCAGGGGCGATTTCTGAGCACATTGCCAGGAGTAACCCCTGAGCGTCAAATGGGTGTGGCCCAAAAAAACAAAAAACAAAGAAAAAAATATTTAGAAAAAGATGTGAGGGGAAAGAGAGGAATATGTGTTCAAGTGAACACAGGAGTCTCCACAGTTCA
The DNA here is from genome assembly GCF_024139225.1 of Suncus etruscus. Taxonomy (NCBI): domain Eukaryota; kingdom Metazoa; phylum Chordata; class Mammalia; order Eulipotyphla; family Soricidae; genus Suncus; species Suncus etruscus. The sequence goes on along the minus strand of NC_064848.1, from coordinate 149,421,646 downwards.
AGAAAGAATATGGCTTGAGGATACCCTCCTGGCTCTACACTATTTCTCCAGCCTCCCCCCACTTTTTTGGGCCACAGCCGGTGGGGATTACTACTGGCTCTGCGTTCAAAAATCGCTCCTGGCAGGCTTGGGGAACCATATGAAATGCTGGGAATTTAACCCAGCTCTGTCCTGGGTTGGCGCATGCAAGGCAAACGCCTTACTGCTGTGCTCTCTCTGGCCCCTCCAGCCTCTTTATATATTTATTCTGAAGTTTAATTATGTCCTCATTTTGGCCAGTAGGATATAAATTGACCTGTGCCTTTTTGGGGGGTGGGACACAGTTGGCAGTGTTCTGGGATTACTCCTGGTCTGCACTCAGTAATCACTCCTGGTGGGCTTGGTGGACCATATGGGATCCTGGGGATCAAACCAGTTAGGTTGTGTGTAAGACAAATGCCCTACCCACTATACTATCATTCTGTCCCCCTGACCTGTACTGTGTGTGTGTGTGTGTGTGTGTGTGTGTGTCAGAGCTTTCTTATTGAACTGAACTATGCCACTATCAAGATAAAATGTTTGTTTTTGTTGTTTTCTTTAAGTTCTAGGGATTGAATCCAGAGCCGCATCATACAAACATACTCTCTACCACTGACTTATCCACCTCCCCAGCCCCTGGCATGGACCCATTTGACATGTCCCAGCGTTCTATGAGCAGCCTTGTTTTCTGGCGCAATTAACAGCTCTGGGCTCATCCTCTACTTCCCTTTGCCAGTCCTGCAAGCAACCAATTGCCACGAAAATGAAATGAAGAGGAGATACGTTTCCGAAATCAAGACCTAGGTTAGATGTTTTCATGGCTTGTCAGTGTTGCTACTGCAGACTCTCTCGGGTGGAGGCTATGTAGGCACTGACACTCCTAGATTATTTCCAGATTCCCAGACACAGAAATAAACGCGTACCTCCATTTCTGGCCCACCACCCAAAGGTTCGTTCATTCTACTTCCTTCCATATCTGTAACTCGGGTTCTCCTTTACCTAAACATACTCATTGGCTGAGTTCTTCTTTTGTCGTTTTTTGTTTTTGGGCCACACCCGGTGGTGCTCAGGGGTTACTCCTGGCTCTGTGCTCAGAAATTGCTCCTGGCAGGCTTGGGGGACCATGAGATGCCAGGAAGCAAACCCAGATCCATCCTGAGTCAGTTGCGGACAAGGAAAACTCCCTACCCCTGTACTATCTCTCCACTCTGAGTTCTTTTCGTTGCCCTCTCTGCATTTCAAAGGAGCATCACTAGCAGGGCCTGGAGAAAACTTCACTCAGGCAGCTTCCATGTGAATGTGCTTCTCATCTTGACTCCAGCCTGCCTTCCCAGAATTGCAGCTGGTTTTGTCACACACACTCTACCAGGGGTCTCAAACTTGCGGCCCGAAAACGGCCCTCTGTACAACATTTTGTGGCCCTGCCCTAGAGGAATCTTTTTTTGTTTTGTTTTGTTTTAGTTGTTTGGGTCACCCCCCCCCCAATGTTCAAGGCTTACTACTGACTTTGCACTCAAGGATCACCCCGACTTTGCCTCCTGCGGCCCGCAGGTAAATTAAGTTTGAGACCCCTGCAAGTTACTCTGAAAATAGACAACCGCTTGCACTTGTTAAAAAACCTTCCTGCGGTCTTTAAGGCAAGTGCGATTACCCTGCAGTCTCCTTTGGACCACACCCGGTGACGCTCAGGGATTACTCCTGGCTCAGAAATCACTCTTCCTGGCTTGCAGGACCATACCGGACACCGGGGGAACCAAACCACGCTCAATCCCAGGTCAGTTGCGTGCAAGGCAAGCTGCAAGACAATCGCCCTACCTACCGCTGCGCCAGAGCTCAGGTCCCAGTTTTTTTTTTTTTCTTCTTCAAGCAAGTCAGAAATGTTCAGAACTCGCTCATTTTGTGGGCCACTGTTTCCAGGAGTTTCTTGTGTTGTGAACTATGCTTCTGAAGGAGAGAAGGAAAGTTTAGCTCCAGTTCTCATGTGGGAGACTAGGCTGAGAGAGGTTGGGTCCCTAACTTTATTAGGTTAGAACAGACTAGGGATCCTCTTTCTGCCTGGGGGCAAGTTACAATTAGGCAGGGATGTGGGGGTTCCTCTCGGATAAACTCAGTCACAATCCTACGGGGTGGTTAGTCTTTTATTTGTGGATCCCAAAGCAATCTTTAGGATCTTTGCATTTTTATATTATAGCAAGTTTTTATTTTAGGATTCCAAAGTTATCTTCATTCTAGGATCTTTGATTTTTTATAATATAGCAATTTTTTAATAGGATCACAAAGCAATCTTCCTTTTATTTATTTTTTTTTGGGGGGGGGGTCACTCCCGGCAGTGCTCAGGGATTACTCTATGCTCAGAAATCGCTCCTGGCAGGCTCGGGGGACCATATGGGATGCCAGAATTCGAACCAATGATCTTCTGCATGCAAGGCAAATGCTCTACCTCCATGCTATCTCTCCCGCCCCGCAATCTTTCTTCAGTCAACGTAAGTTAGCTGATTGTGGTCTTCAGTTTTTATCTTAAACATTCAGTACAGGGACTGGCGTTAGTCCTATATAGTACAGTGAGATGGGCATTGCCTGACATGCCACTGACCCAGCAGGTTCTATCTCCAGCACCACGTACAGTCCCAGGAGTGGAGCCCCACCAGGAGTGATCCCTGAGTGCAGAGGCAAGAGTGAGCCCTGAAACCCACCGGTGTGAACCCCAAACCCAAACAGCAAAACCATCAAACAAAAATCCACCTTAATTTATCATAAATAAAATTCGATAAATTTCTACACCACCCCACTAAAATAATAACTAAAAAGAATAAATACACATCCCCTTATCTAAGTTTACAAAAGAAAACCCAAACAAACAAGACAACACATTAAAAACCAGCTTGCCAGACTCATGCATCAGCTATTTCTGGACGACCCGAGCCAGATAATAGTAAATTATCTCGCTCTGGAGCATCCCCAAGTCCTCCTCCCTCGGCCTCGCCCTTCCCTCTCTTATCTTGCAAAGTTGCAACCGTGCGTGGTGCTGGACAAACACGCGGGCGGGGTGTGTGTGGTCCAGATCGGGATGCAATTCGGTGGGACGAGCCCCACCGGTTAAAGACCTACACATCGCTTCCCCGAACCCCGGCACCCCGACCCTCGAGGCTCCAACTTCCTCGGCTCCCACGCGCGGCCCGCCCGAGCCCAGACCGCGGCGAGCGCCTCGGCTCCAGGGCGTAGGAACTTGCCGGCCTCGGCCTCGGCCTCAGCGTCGGCGTCGGCCTCTGCCCGGGACGCAGCCAAGTCGGCGCTGGGCTCGCGCGCGCCGCCGCCGCCAGAGCCGCGCTGTGTCCTCAGAAAGCCTCGGCTTGGCCCGGCCCGGCCCGACCCGGCTCGGCTCAGCCCGGCGGCCCGTGGGTGCCCTTCAGCCGCCGCCGCTAGAGCCGAGAGCCGAGAGCCCAGCGCGGCCCCGACCGGGCTCCGGAAACAGCCGAAGTTAGACTTCGGCGTTGTGTGCGCGCGCCCGAGCCGGGCTCCGGAAACAGCCGAAGTGACACCTCGGCGTTGTGTTCCCCGGAGCCGAACGCCGGAAATAGCCGAAGTGCGAAGTCAGCGCCGCGCGCGTGCCCGAACCGGGCGGCGGAAACAGCCGAAGTGAGACCTCGGAGTCGTGCGCGCGCCGCCGCTCCTCACCCCCCCACCCTGCTCGGCTCGGCTCGGCTCGGCTCGGCCCGGCTCCCGCGCGCACGCGCACTGAAGCGCCGCCGACACCGCCGCCGCCGCCGCAGCCGCCGCCGCTGTTTCTCCGGCTGCTGCGGGAGGCGGCGCTGGCTGGCAGGCGGGCGGGCGGGCGTCCGCGCTCGCTCCAGTGGGCGAGCGGAGCCAGCGAGCGAGCGAGCGAGCGAGGGAGCGAGCGTGAGTGCGTTTTAAAGATGGCCGGAGCGGCGGCGGCGGCGGCGGTGGCGGTGGCCGCGGGCGCAGCAGCCGGGGCCGCCGCGGCAGCCGCGTCGCTGGCGGGGGCCCCGGGCCGGGCCTCGGCGGCCCCGCCGCCCCCGCCGGTGTACTGCGTGTGCCGGCAGCCGTACGACGTGAGCCGCTTCATGATCGAGTGCGACGCGTGCAAGGACTGGTTCCACGGCAGGTACGCGCGGACAGCCACAAGCCCGGCGGAGCCCGGCCGAGCCGCCTCGGAGCGCAGCGCGGGGTCCCGCACACGCACTCGCCGGCACAGCCCGGGCGGCCGGCGCCGCGGGGCCCTCCCGGAGGGCTCCCCGGGCGCCGGCCGGGACGGGCCGAGCGGAGCGGCTGGAGGGAGGGCGAGAGGGAGGGAGCCGGAGTGAGTGGCCGCGACCCACGGGAACAAAGGGGCGCCGGGGAGAAGTTGGCACGGGCACCCCGGGACGAGGGGACGCGGGGACCAGGCCGGGCCGATCGGGCCGCTGCCTGCCCGCCCTGCCCGCCCGCCCCGGCTCCGTCCACCCGCCTGTCCAGTCCGGGGGCTTCGGGCCCCGCGCCCCGGTCACCCCCAGGTGCCCCCCGGGCCGCGCCAGCTCTTGACGCGCGGCGCCCACCGGCTCTCCCTCCCTCCCGGGATCCCCACTCTCGCCTCGGCGCCCCCAAAGCCCCATCGCGGGGTCCCGTCGCGCCCCCCTCGGCGGGGTCCTGCCCAAACTTCCGCGGCCCGGACGGGACGGGACTCGAGCCCCCCGGCCCCGGCTCCGGAGCAACAGATGCGGCGGCCGCGGGCACTTCCAAAAGGTGCCCAAAGGTGGGAAGTTTGGGTGTACCCTCTCCAAGCGGGGCGGCAGGTCTGCGTGCCAGGGGCGGCGGGGATCGAGGCTGCTGGGGACCCCCCGCCCCTCAAGCTCGCCCCTCGGTGGAAAGTTTTACGAAAGAGCCGGGCCGGGACGGGACGGGGGCGTCTGGCACCCCAGGGCGCACGGGGCGCGCGCAGGGAGCGCACGGGCGGCGGCGCTGGGGTTGGGGTCGGTGCCGCCGCCTCCTGCCCAGCTTCGGCCGCTTTGACGTTTTGCGCGAGCCGGGGCCGCCTCCTCTCCTCCTCCTCCTCCTCCTCCTTCGCGTGTGTTTTGTCATCCAAGTCCGAGCCCGGCTCCCCAAGGGCGGCGCCACCGCCACCGCCTCCGCCACCGCCAGCCACCGGCGCGGACGCGGGCGTGGGAGGGACTCGCCTCCGCCGGGCATTTAAACAAAGAAACTAGTTGGGCTCCGGCTCCCCAAGTCCTTATTTGGGGCTGCTGGCCCGAGCCTCCGGGCCCCTTTTCGGCCCAAGGAGGTGACCCTGGTCCTCCTTCTCCTCCTCCTCCTTCCCCTGGTCTCCTTGGGTAGGGTGGGGTGGGTAAGGGGGACCCGGGCGCGAGCACCGCCGCGATCTGGGGACTGTGATTCTAGGAAGTGTCCTTTGATTGACAGCAGGACATTTAAATACAGCCTCCGCCGTGCTCCCCTCCCTCCCCAATTTTTTCGCGACCAGGCCAGATGTCTTGGTCTCCCTCTACTGGCCCTGGGAGAGAAGAGGCCTGCCTGCCTGCCTGCCTGCCTGCCTGCCTGCCTGCCTGCCTGCCTGGCAGCCCCAGCTGCACCGTCCTGGGGGTGCAGAGTGCAGGGGACTCTTGGTTTAATTAAATTTTGAGCAGTTTTTTTTTTTTTAATTCGGGATGGCCAGTGTGGACCGCAGAGGACAGAACCCCACCGACTCTTACACTGACACTGGACAGTGACATGAGCCAGTTTTCTGGTCTAGACTTTTGGGGACTGTTGCAATCACCTCCCCCCCCCCCTATCATTAAAGGGTGAATGATACAGAGTTCTTGTTTATTACTCCCAGCAGATGCCTTTTTATTTTTCTTCTTTCTTCTTTTTCTTCTGGTGCTTCTGAGTTCATAGAAAAGTGACGATTGGAGGCACCAAGTCTTGCCACTTTTAGGTCCGCGGCCTTCGTTCCCATGACGCACACTAGGCAGTCGGAAGAAAGATTATCCAGCAATCTAGGTTAGGTATAGAATCAAACAGGACTGTTGGTGGTTATGTAAACACTGGTTTCAAAGGACTATTTTCGTTGCAGTTTGGAAGCGTGTTCCTGTTGTGCAAGGTGGAGATTTGATAGATGCCTAAGTTGAAGGCTGGGACTTTTTTTTCCCTTAATGTAGGGAACATGAGACTATCATCAGGAAGAACTGGATGCAATTTGTTGTGGATTTTAGAGCTCATTTAAGTGTCCACTTACGTGAAAGACCAAAGCAGAAATTTGGGTGACTTCATAGTTGTGACAGTGACTGAAATGTTTTCTTGAACCCCGAGTTTTATGACCAGCAGTTCTTGTTCATTTAAGATGGTTCAGATCTCGGGGCTGGAGAGATAGCATGGAGGTAAAGCGTTTGCCTTTCATGCAGGTCGTCATCGGTTCTAATCCCAGTGTCCCATATGGTCCCCCGTGCCTGCCAGGAGCAATTTCTGGAGCCAGGAGTAACTCCTGAGCACTGCCGGGTGTGACCCAAAAACCACACACACACACACACACACACACACAAAGATGGTTCAGATCTCAAAAGTTAGAAAAATCAGTAATGATGGCCTACTATGCAAAAAAAAAAAAAAGCCTTATTGTAAAGCTAACTGCATTTTTTTTTTGGAGATTGGCTTCTGGCTGAACTCATTCACATATGTGAGAGGCCTACATTCTTCCACTATTTCCTTGCAGAGTTAAGTTGTGATGTGTCAGTGTTGGGGGCATCTTAACATTTTCCTGCATCACTATTTACTCTAATGTTTATCCTGAAATGTCATCTTTTAACTTAAAAGCAATATTGTATATACTACAACAGCAGAATGTTGCTCATGTGTTGCTGTATTTTTTGTACCACAAGGTGCACTCACCACCGCCCCCCAAATGCGTCTTATGGAGTGCTGAGTGCTGGGGAGGAGTGCATCTAAAAACTGTGTGCATCTTATGGTCAGGTGCATCTTATAGAGAAAAATACGGTAATTGTGTGACATATTAATTATATTAATAAATGACACTTGGGCCTGAGATCTAGTACAGTTCTAGTATTTGCATGCACCCAACTTGGGTTCAATCCCCAGTACCATATGTGGTTTCCTCAGCACTGCCAGTAATGATCTTTGGGAACATTGCTATGTACTGGCATAGCTGGATATGGCTAAAAAATCAACTGAAATACTGCTTGATTATATGATGATTGTCCCTATAGTTTTTTTTTTTTTTGGCCATATTTGGCAGTGCTCAGGGGTTGCTCCTGGCTCTGTGCTCAGAAATCGCTCCTATGGGGCCAGAGAGATAGCACAGCGGTAGGGCGTTTGCCTTGCATGCAGAAAGACGGTGGTTCAAATCCCGGCATCCCATATGGTCCCCCGAGCCTGCTGGGGGTGATTTCTGAGTATAGAGCCAGGAGTAGCCCCTGAGCGCTGCTGGATGTGACCCACCCCCCCCCCCCAAAAAAAAAAAAAGAAATCGCTCTAAGCAGGCTCCAGGGACCATATGGGAAGCCAGGAATGAACCTGGGTCTGTCTGGAGTCAGCTGTGTGCAAGGCAAATGCCCTACTGCTGTACTATCGCTCTGGCCCCTGTCCTTAAAGTTTTAGGGGTGTCTTGTATCCCAGTGCTTCTTACTTATGCTTGAGCCATTGAGGAACAGGCTGAAGCAAAGCAGAGAATCCCCTTTACCTGGACAGTTCTTGATACTTTTATTTCTTTAAGAATTAAACTTTAAGGGGTCGGAGCAATAGCACAGCGGTAGGTAGGGTGCTTGCCTTGCACACAGCCCACCCAGGACAGACCCGGATTCAACCCACATCCCATATGGTCTCCCAAGCCTGTCAGGAGCAATTTCTGAGCACAGAGCCAGGAGTAACCCCTGAGCGCCTCTGGGTGTGGCCCAAAAATTAAAAAAAAAAAAAGAATTTAAATTTTAACTTATCTTGTCTTATTTGGGGTGCCCACATCTGGTGGTGCTCAATGATCCTGATTCCATGGTCAGGGGTTGTTCCTGACACTGCTCAGAGTACAATATGATGCCAGGGATCAAACCTCAACTTCCTGCATGCGAAGCTCCAGCTCTTTGAAGTCTGTTTCTGATCCTCATGTAGGATTTTTTTTGGGAGGTGGGTGAGGTGGAAACCACACTCCAGAGTACTCAGGCTTACTTCTGGCTCTGTACTCTGGGAACACTCCTGTCCTGGTAGGCTCTAGCAGGGGTCTTCAAACTACGGCCCGCGGGCCACATATTGTATTTGTTCCCGTTTTGTTTCTTCACTTCAAAATAAGATATATGCAGTGTGCATAGGAATTTGTTCATACTTTTTATTTTCACTATAGTCTGGTTCTTCAACGGTCTGAGGGACAGTGAACTGGCCCCGTTTAAAATGTTTGAGGACCACTGCTCTAGGGGATCATGGGGTGCCAGGGATTGAATTCTGGTTGGCAAACTAAGCACTCTATCCACTGTACTATCACTTCAGCTCCTAAATAAAATCCTCAGAGTCAAGGAATTATTAGTATAAATGTGGTATTATGCAGCCTGGAACTAGGAGAAGTTTCTACCCAGGTTTATCCTGCTAGGGATAGAAACCCTTTCTTGGTCCTCTTCATTCAGGCAGTCAGGCTGAGAGAAGCAGCTTCCTTTAAGCATCAAGGTTGGCAGCTGTTTTTTGTTTGTTTTCTGTTTTTTTGTTTTTTTGGGTCACACCCGGCAGCACTCAGGGGTTACTCCTGGCTCTACACTCAGAAATTGCTCCTGGCAAGCTCAGGGGATGATATGGGATGCTGGGATTTGAACCACCATCCTTCTGCACCTTACTTCCATGCTATCTCTCCGGCCTCAGTTGGCAGCTGTTGACCCTGGAAGGCATTATGGTATTTGGGTATCTACATCCATTGTCCTGGTGGCTGCTTTGTAGGAGTGGGGAAGAGACAGGGTGGGGTAGAACTCTTGTCCTGGGGTTCAGTGTATAATCCCACACCTTTGGGCTTTCCAGGACTTCTTAGGAAATTTCCCTAAGAAATTAGAGATGAGAGTTCTGCGCTGTTTGCTGAGGAGTTCCACTGCGAATCTCCAGGCTTATGCTGCTTTCCCCTAGTACTCCCCTCATCCCCTACAGAACTACAGAACAGTAGTTACCCTGAGTAAATGCCAGCATAGTGCCTTTTGTCTCCTTACTAGCATATAAGCAACTGTGTTTGTTAATAAGTCTTTTTAATCAAATTAGTTTTTGTTTGTTTTTGGGTCACACTCAGTTGTGCTCAGGGCTTATTTCTGGCTCAGGAATCACTTTTGGTAGGAAAGGTGACCATATGGGATAAAGGGGATGGAATCCTGGTTGGCATGCAAGGTGAGAACCCTACTGACTACTCTCTGCTCCAGCCCCAATCCCATGTACCTTTATTTGGGGAGGTGGGGGGGGAGTTTGGGAGGGCCACACCCAGCGGCGCTCAGGGGTTACTCCTGGCTCTGTGCCCAGAAAGAAATTGGTCCTGGCAGGCCCGGGGACCATATGGGATGCTGGGAATTGAATCTGGGTCCGTCCCAGGTTGGCCGCATGCAAGGCAAATGCTGTACTGCTGTGCTATCGCTCCGGCTCCCATGTACCTTTTAAGAGCAGAGCTGGAATTCTTTTTATGCACCTGACGTTACCTAACTTCTTTGGTATCTTGAATGCTCTTTAAAAACTTTTCAGGGACTGCAGTAATGTTTACTTTCACAGAAGTCCAGAACATTTTAGTCATTCCCCTCTTGGTAGCTACTTAACTTTGTTTAGTACTCTCAGTTTTGTGTTTCTTCATGATGGATGGCTGACATCCATCTAACCAAATTGCTGAATATGTGGTTGGTTTTTAATATATATATCGTAGAATAAGTCAAGTGTGTTAATATACATGTAAAACACTTAAGAAGAGGCCCAGCCCTGTGTAAGTAAGGACCCAGTAAGAAATTTCCTTGAAGTAGAATATTAGTCACAGGGCACAGATATTTTTAGGCTGCATGTGCCTGTTGCCAATTTGCCTCCAGAAAGGTCATTCCAGTTTCTGCTCTTAGAGCAGCAATGCCTTTTTTGTCTATGTCCCCAGCAATATAAGGTATTAACTTCCCTCCTCTTCCTCTCAAAAAGATCCCAGACCAAAAAAAAAATCTTTGAACTGTTCTGTGATTATTTATACCAGGGACATTCCCAAGACTGTTCCCAAAAGCTCTATTTCCTGTGATTCCCAAACAGGACACCCCCCCCCCCCACATGGTACTGGCATCACCAGAGGTTTGTAAAGCTGATATTGCATGCAGCAGCCTGCATGCCCTCCCTTTGCAGATAAAAAGGTGGACTGGAGACTCCAGAGACACCATTGGTGGTGTTGGATCTTCGATGAAGATTCCTACTGGCCTAATGGGGTGTTAGAAGTTAGACAGGTGAGAGGAGGCCCAGGAAGTTTCTGTGATATGGAAATGGAAATGGCCCCTGTCTTGATCTTTGGGGATGGGGGTGTGTCAAGTTACACCTTCTGTTACCCAAAACAAAGATTATCCCTGATTTCTTTGTATCTGTTTGTTTACAACTCAAAACAAAGATCGTCTTATATGTAAACCATAGGCACAGGATAGTCTGAGGTATCTGCTAGTACTCTATCCTTACTGCCCCACCTGGGGGGTGGTCTCTATACTCAAATAAAAACGGAGATTCTGGCAGGCAGCTGGCTCTCTATACAACATAGAAGACTGTCAGACCACATGTTTCATCTTCAGCCTAGTCTGGATTATTTCTTATTTTTTGTTTGTTTTGGGGCCACATCCGGTGATGCTCAGGGGTTACTCCTGTCTCTGCACTCAGAAATCGCTCCTGGCTTGGACCATATGGGACACTAGGGGATCCAACAGCTGTCTGTCCTAGGTTAGCGTGTGCAAGGCAAACACCCTACCGCTTGCGCCACTGCTTTGGCCCCTGGTCTGGATTATTTCATGGGTGACCCTGCATTTTACTCATTCACCTAGGCTTGGAGATACAGCTCGTGGGGTGATTTTACAGGGGTATGCTTGCCCTTGTGAATACAGATGGGAACATTCACTTAGTGTTGGATGTTTTTGAGTTGCCGAGCTGTACCACTCTATCATTAAGTCATATCTTTGGACCCTGAGGTTTTTCTTGTTTTGTTTTGGTTTTGGGTCACACACGGTGGTGCTCAGGGCTCTGCACTCTGCTGGCAGGCTCAGTGGACTATATGGAATGTTGGGATTCGAACCATCATCCATCCTGGTTGGCTGTGCAAGGCAAATGCTCTACTGCTGTGCTATCTTTTTGGCCTCTGAACCCTGAAGATATAAATTTTTTTTTTTATTATCAATTTTCGTTTTTGTTTCTGGGCCACACTGCTGTAGGCAGCAGCTCAGGGGCTCCTTCCATTTCAGTTCTTCAGGGTTGCTGCCGGTGGTGTTGGGAGCAAACAAGGACTTCCTGCACCAAAACCTGCCAACTTTCAGACCATTGAACTTTTATTTCCCCATCCTCAAAGCTTAGTGTTCAAAAAGTACTTCAGTTACTTTTAAGTAATGTTTTTTTGGGGGGGGGGGGTTGGGCCACATCTAGTGGTGCTCAGGGGTTACTCCTGGCTCTGTGTTCAGAAATTGCCCCTGGCAGGCTTGGAGGACCATATGGGATGCTGGGAATCAAACCCAGGTCTTTCCCAGCCACTCTACGATCACTCTGGTACTGTCTTTTAAGTAACTTTTTTTTTTTTGTTTTGGTTTTTGGGTCTCACCCGGCAGTTGCTCAGGAGTTACTCCTGGCTCCATGCTCAGAAGTTGCTCTTAGCAAGCACGGGGGACCATATGGGACGCCGGGATTCAAACCGATGACCTTCTGCATGAGAGGCAAATGCCTTACCTCCATGCTATCTCTCCGGCCCCCTTTTAAGTAACTTTTAAGTTAAAAAAAAAATAAACCTTTCGCAGTTTGACATGGAGTATTTTGTTCTTTGGTTTCTTTCTGTTTTGTTGTTGTTGTTGTTGTTGTTGTTGTTTTTAAATGGGTCACACCTGGCAGTGCTTAGGGTTTACTCCTGTCTCTAAGCTCAGAAATCGCCCCCCGGCAGGGTCCGGGGACCATATGGGATGCTGGGATTTGAACCACTGTTCTTCTGCATGCAAGGCAAATGCCCTACCGCTGTGCTATCTCTCCTGCCCCTGTTCTTTGGTTTCTTGTGCCTGACTTTTTTTGTTTTCTTTTTTTTTTTTAATGGGATGTCAGGGATCAAACCCGAATCTGTCCCGAGTCAGCAGCTTGCAAGGAAAATGCTATCTCTCTGGCCCCTTTCTTTGGTTTCTTGTGCTTGACCTCCCTCCTCCCTCCCTCCCTCCCTCCCTCCCTCCCTCCCTCCCTCCCTCCCTCCCTCCCTCCCTCCCTCCCTCCCTCCCTCCCTCCCTCCCCTCCCACCCTCCCTCCCTCCCTCCTTTCTTTCTTTCTTTCTTTCTTTCTTTCTTTCTTTCTTTCTTTCTTTCTTTCTTTCTTTCTTTCTTTCTTTCTTTCTTTCTTTCTTTCTTTCTTTCTTTCTTTCTTTCTTTCTTTCTTTCTTTCTTTCGTCTGATTTTCACTGGAATTACTTCTTGGGTTTCGTCATTGAGTATTATGTTGATTTTGGCTCTGACTCTGCACTCTCCCAGCGCTGTTCTTGGTGCTAAAAGAAAGCAGCGAGCAAGAAAGCCAGTTTGTGCATTCAGTGGGAGGCATGAACTAATGCATGTGAGAAGACAGTGTCGTAAGCTGGGAAGGAGCTTGAAGAGATGAGACAGGGGGAGGGCCTGGCTGGTCGTCAGGTGCCTTCCTGTGCTGTGATTGATTCGGGAAGGTCCAAAGAAGAGACGTCTCCTCAGAACCTTTTCATTCTGGATTTTGCTCTATGTGGATGTGAGACAAAAGGTTTCACTTCCCATCTGTAAAGTTCATTCTAGCTGCTTCTTGCGTAGCTACCTGGAGGGAGGGAGAAAGGCAGACAGAAGGGCAGTTGTGATCTCCATGTCTATCACAGGCCAGCAGAAGCTGGGTTTCAGTACTTTCTCGGCCTTAAGCATTCACTAGTATCATTTTCATATTCTTTATTTATTTTTTAGTTTTTTTCTTTGGCCACACCTAGTGGTGCTCAGGGGTTTACTCCTGGCTCTGAGCTCAGAAATCGTTCCTGGCAGACTCAGGGGGACCATCTGGAATGCCAGGAATAGAACCTGGGTCTGTCCCAGGTCAACCACGTGCAAGGCAAACGCCCTACCACTGTGTTATCGCTCTGGCCCCTCATTTTCATTTTCATTTCTGAAGTCTGAGTGAATGAAGAGCAAGAGCGAGAGAGTGAAAGAGAGAGAATTTCTCAAGGATTTTTACTAGGATACTTACTAAATATGAGATTCCATTCTAATTGCATGGAATTTAAATGAAGCCATCTTAGAGCTCACAGCTTTGCCCATGTTAGATCTTGGGGAATTTGAGTCTGGGCAAGATCAGTGACATTCCTGGGATCCCAAAGCTCGAAGGTCACAGAGCTGGCATCATCGTGGATGGGCCAGATCAGGATGTGGCTCTCACCTGTAGTCATTACCGACCTTGGCTTGTGTGTGTTGACCCTGTAGAATGCTAATGTGGAATGACTGTCCTGGCACTTGCTCTTCCAGAGGTATAGCTTTAGACAGTGTTGTTCTCTTTCTTCTTCATTGAAATGAACCCTTTGGCACCCTTGTATTAGACATGGACTTGTGGGGCATGAGAGATAGCTTCAAGAGCTGGAGAACATGCTTTTCATGTGGAGGCCCAGGTTTGGTCCTTGGTACCGAACGGTTCGCAAACACTTCTTCTTCTTTTTTATTTATTTTTTTGGTTTTTGGGTCACACCTGGCTGCTCTCGGGTTACTCCTGGCTATATGCTCAGAAATCGCTCCTGGCAGGCTCGGGGAACCATAAGGGATGACGAGATTCGAACCACGAACCTTTGCATTCAAGGCAAATGCCCTACCCGCATGCTATCTCTCTGGTCCCTAATTTTGAAAATTTTTATATACAGTTTCTCTTAGAGATGAAATATTTTGATGTTATAACAACAAACTTAGGGGGCCCACGTGATAGCCCAGAGGTAATAAGGTGTCTGTTTTGCACACTGCTGACCCAGGACGGACCCGTGTTCAATCCCTGGCATCCCATATGGTCTCTGAGCCTGCTAGGAGTGATTTCTGAGGGCATAGCCAAGAGTAACCCTTGAGTGCCGCTGGATATGACCAAACCCCTCCCCCCAATAAATGGGGTAAACAGAACAAAAGGCTCCTTAATTCAACTTCTCAATATTATTTTTGTTGTTGTTTGTTATTCGTTTGTTTGGGGATTTTTGGCCACACCTGATTGTGCTTAGGGGTTACTTCTGGTTCTGTGCTCAGAAATTGCTCCTGGCAGGCTTGGGGGACCATAAGGGATGTGGGGGATGGAACCTGGTTGGTCACGTGCAAGCCAAACGCCCTACCTCTGTGCTATTGCTTGGCCCCTTAGTATCTATTTTTATATTTTACACTTTACTGCAGATGTCTTTCCTTCTCTTTATGTGGTTCACTAATATCTGGTCCAGAGATAATTCAAAGGTCTGGGGCTTGTGCTTTGCATGTTGAAGGGTTGGATTCCATCCCTAGCATCAAATGGTTCCCTAGGACTCCTGGAGTAGCCAGATGCGGCTCCCAAACAAACAAACAAACAAACAAAAGATGAGTTTTGTATTTATATCCTCATTTTTGCTCTTTGAATAAAGTCTGTTGTGGTAGGATTCTTCTGTGAGGGTACTTGGGCACCCTGACAACATTCTTTCCTCAGGCTTTTTATTCTCTCCCTTCAGTTTTGCTGCTGGGAGGTGTTTTACTTAGAAAAAGGAGTCTTAAGATCAGCCAGCAGTGGGGCAGGAGCGACAACACAGCGGTAGGGTGTTTGCCTTGCACACAGCTGACCCAGGACGGACCACGGTTTTATCCCCGGCATCCCGTATGGTCCCTAAAGCCAGGAGTGATTTCTGAGCGTATAGCCAGGAGTAACACCCCTGAGTGTCACCAGGTGTGGCCCCTCCCCCCAAAAAATATCAGCCAGCAGGAAGCCTGCCCCTCTCTTTCACAATCTGAAGTGGTGGCCTGAAGCCTGAGAGCAGAACAGGTGTAAAGGAATCTGGTCATGAAGAAGGCTTTGATTTATTTAGGCAATGATGTAAATAAACTCTGCAAGAATTTGCACAGCTTCTGTGTTGTGCAAGATCAGTGCTTATCTTGTAACTCTCACCATGTTTCTTTTTGGACATTACTTACCATTGTTTTTAGTTGTATTATATGTATTTATTTATTTATTTCCCCCTAATTGGGGATCTACTGTATTTTTTGTACCATAAGACATACTTTTTGTCCCCAAAGATGCGTCTTATGGAGTGAATGCCACGTAGAGTTGAAGCTTGAGTGCAGGGAAGGAGAGACAGTTATAATGACTCTTAATGCCACATTGACTGATGTTCACTTAACATGGTTGAAATATCATTCTGTTATAGTTTATTAAATATCTTAGTACACCATTTGCTTTAGAATATTTTTTTCTTGTTTTTCTTGTCTAAAAACTATGTTTGTCTTATGGTCAGGTGCATCTTATAGAGTGAAAAATACGATAACCCAGAGCCATAGACATGCTCTACCACTGAGTTACACCCCACAATTCTTTTTTATATATTCCCAGTAGCAGTAACATCTTTGACCACCATTGACTGTTAATTGATTGTAACCTATGTTGTTTGTGGACTTGAGGGTAGAGACTTTTCCAGAAGTGCTCAGGGGATGGAGGACCACTGCTGGCAGTAGTTGGCATCTGTGGTGTGGGCCTGACTGACAGTTGAGTGCTTGTGCCCCTCATCTCCTTGTGCCATGTCCCTGGATCAAGGTTTATTTGGGCAAGACCTGGTGCCTTTCACTGGGGAATGTTGTTTGGAAGGCAAGATCTGGCATTAGGTGGAGAGCACATTGTAGGCTGCTTCGAAACCCTGTGTGCATATATCTTTGTTTTTCTTCTCATTCTTTTTGTTTGTTTTGTATTTTGGTTTTTGTGCCACACCCGGTGGCACTCCTGGCTTTGCGCTCAGAAATTGCTCCTGTCAGGGTTGGGGGACCATATGGGATGCCGGGGATTGAACCCAGGTCTGTTCTGAGTTGGCCATGTGCAAGGCAAAAGCCCTGCCACTGTGCTATCGCTGTGGCCCCATTCTTCCCATTCTTTATCTGTATTTAGTAAAAGCACATTTTCATAGGGATACCTTTGGTTGAAATTCAGAATTCTAGTTTGTAACTTTTCTTGTTCCCTGGCTTTAATAAATTTATTTATGTCAGACCACTGTGCTCTCAAAATATCTTCCTGTTCCAGATAGAACATTCTTATTTCACAGTGATAAACAGCTCTTAGCATGTTGTAGATTTATTTACAGCTATTTGTTCAATTATGAAATGGCTTCAGGATTTCTAGGCTCTCCCCTTATAAATCTACTACCTAATTCTCTTACAGTATTGGCATAGTTATTTTTTGTCTTGAGCCTTGAATCCCATCTATCACTTCACCTTTTCCCAAAGTTTGCTTAATTAATTCTTTTCTTCCTTTCTTGAGCTTGCTATGTCCCTTGGTTTATTTGTTCCTGTTTGTATTGAGTTTTGGATTCTCCCCACATCTGGTTTCTTTTAATTGGTGATTTATATTTTTTGAGTATGTAAAAACTTTATTTTAGGACTCTTCTTCAGAGCTGTACAACAAGGGGTTCTCCAAAGAATCATGCCCTCTTTTCTCTCACTCCTGTTGTCTCAAGCCATCTCTGCCAACCTGTCTCTTTAGCTTCTGGTTTGCCCCTTCCTGCTTGTGGGGGTTATCTGTTGTTTCTCCAAAATGAGTTGCTGCATGTCTATTAAAGCAACTTTACATAAAGTAAATATGTAAATATGTACTTTACATAAAGTAACATGTGATAGCCTTTAAAGCCTTTTTTCTTTTAAAATTTAACAGTGTATATTGGAAATCATTTATGTCAGTTCAGTACTTTTTCCTAACTCCTTTTTATTTTTTACAATTGTATAGTTCTCCCTTTCTTTCTTTTTCTTTCTCTTTCTTTCTTTCTTTCTTTCTTTCTTTCTTTCTTTCTTTCTTTCTTTCTTTCTTTCTTTCTTTCTTTCCTTTCTTTCTTTCTTTCTTTCTTTCTTTCTTTCTCCTTCTTCTTCCTTCCTTCCTTTCCTTTCTTTCTCCTTCCTTCCTTCCTCCTTCTTTCTTTCTCCTTCCTTCCTTCCTTTCTTCTTCCTTCCTTCCTTCCTTCCTTCCTTCCTTCCTTCCTTCCTTCCTTCCTTCCTTCCTTCCTTCCTTCCTTCCTTCCTTCCTTCCTTCCTTCCTTCCTTCCTTCCTTCCTTCCTTCTTCCTTCCTTCCTTCCTTTTCAGAAATCACTCCTGGCAGGCTCGGGGGACCATATGGGACGCTGGGATTCGAACCATCATCCTTCTCTGTCTAAGGCAAACGCCCTATCGCTGTGCTATCTCTCCGGCCCCTAGTTCTCCTTTCTTGCATATACCCTGCTTTATTGATCCATTTTCTTTTTTGTTGTTGTTGGCTTTTTTTTTTGTTTATTTGTTTGTTTTTTTGGGTCATACCCGGCAGCTCTATGCTCAGGAATTGCCCCTGGCAGGCACGGGGGAACCATATGGGATGCTGGGATTCGAACCACTGTCCTTCTGCATGAAAGGCAAATGCCTTACCTTTATGCTATCTCTCTGGCCCCTGTTGTTTGTTTTTGAGCCACATCTGGTAGTGCCCAGATTTACTCCTGGTTCTGACTCAGGAATCACTCCTGGTGGGCTCAGGATCATACAGGACGCTGAGAATGAGCCTGAGTTATTTGCGTGCAAGGCAAATGCTCTACCCACTATCCTATCTTTCTGGCCCCTATCTATTTTCTCATAATGGCCATTATGTTGTTTACAGTTTCTTGCAATGCTTGCACAAGCAGTGATATTGTGATAATCTTGTGCAGATCTATTTTCCTATTACTGGAGGTATGTATTCAGGTCAATTGCTACAAGTAGAATTACTTGATCCAAAGATAAGTTTATGTTGCTCTATAGAGTAACCAGATTTTTTTGTAGAATGTTTGGAATTTCCACTAGCCATGGATGAAAGTGCCTCTTTTTCCACTTTGCACATTAGAAGGTGCTCTTATAGTTTTAATCTTAGTTTTTCTATTAGATAAAACAATGGTGCTTCATGTTTTTCACCTGCATTTCTATGATTATAAATGAATTTTCTAACTTTGAATCTTATTGGTCCTTTGAACCTCAATTTTAAGAGCTATTTGCATTTTATGAATATTGCTCCATTGTGGTACATACAAATATTATCTTCCAATCTGTGGTGTTTTTCTTTTCTTTTCTTTTCTTTTCTTTTCTTTTCTTTTCTTTTCTTTTTTTTTTTTGTGTCACACCTGGTAACACTCAGGGCTTACTTCTGGCTCTACGCTCAGAAATCGCTCCTGCCAGGCTTGGGGGACCACATGAGATGGCGGGATTTGAACTACTGTCCTTCTGCATGCAAGGCAAATGCCCTACTACCAGGCTATCTCTCTGGCCCCGATGTTTTTCTTGTATTGTTGTAGCTAGTGATTTTTTTTTTACCACATAAATTTAATATGTGTATTTGTGTAGTCGTTTTTCAATATTTTATTGGCTCTGGATTTGGAGTTATAGTTAGTAAAATATTCTTTTTCCCAGGATAAGAGGATTTTATTTTATTTTTTAAACCTTACTTTATTTATTTATTTATTTGTTTTTAGGCCAGACCTGGTGATGCTCAGGAGTTACTCCTGGCTATGTGCTCAGAAATCGCTCCTGGCTTGAGGAATTATGAGAGGCTGTCCTGGGTCAGCCGCATGCAAGGCAAATGCCCTATTGCTGTGCTATTGCTCAGGCTCTGAGGATTTTATTTTATCTATTTGTTTATTTTTGGTTTTGGGGGAGTTATATCTGCTATCTCAGGGCCTACTCCTGACTTTGCTCTTAAGGATCATTCCTGGCTGTGCTCAGGGACCATATGGGATGAGACTTGCAAGGAAAAATGCCCTACCCACTCACTATTCTATTGCTCTGACCCCATTAAGAGGTTATTATGCATGCTTTAATATAATAATGTATGGTTTGTTTATGGGCTATATCCAGCAGTAATTAGGGGCTGCAAAGGGGGGCTGCTTCTAGGGATGCTCAGGGGACCATGTGGCCCCTGATTAAACCCAAGCCGCCTGCATGCAGAGTATGTGCTCAGCCCATTGAACTGTCTCTCTGGTCCCTCACCCTCCCTTTTTCACATATAGATTCCTAATCCGTTGGGAATTTTGAATAGGACTGGCTCTTATCTAGATGGCTACCTACTTGTTCTTATACTCTTGTTTGTTTGTTTTGGAGCCACACCCAAGGGTGCCCTGGGTTTACACAGGGGATCAAACTAGTCAGCTATGAGTAAGGCAAGTACTTCCCTTACTATTTCTGTGCTTCAACCATTTTTGGGGGTGAGGGGTCATACCCTGTAGTGCTCATGGATTATTCCTGGCTCTGTTTCTAGAAATCACTCCTAGCAGTGCTCAGGGATATGGGATGCTGGGATCAAACCCGAGTTGGCTGTATGCAAGGCAAATCCCTTAACTGCAGTACTCTTGCTCCAGCCAAAAAAAAGCCATCCCCTTTTTATATGTTTTTGTTTGTTTGTTTGTTTTGGGGCAACATCCTGCTGTGCTCTGGGGTTACTCCTGGCTCTGCACTCAGAAATCACTCCTGGCAGGCTCTGTGGGGCCATATGGGTTGGTGGGATTGAACCTAGGTTGGCTGTGTGCAAGGCAAACTTCCTACCTGCCGTACTATCATTCTGGAGCCACCAACCAGCACTTTTTTTTTTGTTTGTTTGTTTGTTTGTTTTTGGGTCACACTGGCAGCGCTCAGGAGTTACTCCTGGCTCTACGCTCAGAAATCGCTCCTGGCAGGCCTGGGGGACCATATGGGATGCCGAGATTCGAACCACCGTCCTTCTGCATGCAAGGCAAACGCCCTACCTCCATGCTATCTCTCCGCCCAACCATAACTTTTTTAAGGAGGACACCACATACTGTTTTGAGAATTCAAATTTATTTCACAGACTTGAGGCACTACCTTTGTCATAGCTGAAAGAGGACCTCACTGCTCTTACCCTGCACCCCGATTTTTCAGGCGTGATCCCCTAGAGTCTCTGGTTGTCCTCCCACTGTGCAGTGCACTGCCCTGTCCCAGCTCTGAGGGGCTCCTGGGGTCCTCTGGAGAATCCTGTGGAGTGCCTTAGATCTCAGTGTGGGCTTGCCTGGCCCTCCACTAGTGCTTGCAACCACTGACACTGTCCCAGGGCCCTTCGTGCCTCTGACTGTGGAGGTTCTTCAAACTTGCTGAACATTGTGAATATTTTACCATTTTATTTTATATTTTATTCATTTATTTATTTTATTTATTTATTTTTGGTTTTTGGTGGTGCTCTGGAGTTACTCCTGGCTCTGCATTCAGAAATTACTTCTGGAGGGCTCTGGGAGCCATATGGGATGCCGGGAATCGAACCCAGGTCCATCTGGGGTTAGCTGCATGCAAGTTAAATGTCCTACCACTGTACTATCTCTCTGGCCCAAATTTAGTATTTTTCTATAAAGCATCTTTTAAAGCAAAATGCTTTTCTATAAAGCTTTTTTTTTTTTTTAATTTGTTTTTGGGTCACACCTAGCGGTGCTTAGGGTTCTGCACTCAGAAATCGCTACTGGCAGGCTCGGGGACCATAGGGATGCCAGGATTCGAACTACTGTCTGTCCTGGGTTGGCTGCATGCAAGGCAAATGCCCTCCTCTATGCTGTATCTCTGGCCTCTATAAATCATTTTGAAATACCATATAATTTTGTTCTTGACCAAGGGTTATCTTCAGTCACAGTGTGCAATGCTTGTTAGCTCTAGTACAGTGATGGCTAACCTTTTTGACCCCTTGTGCCCAAACTGCCGCACAAAAACAAAGAATTTCCTCAAAAGTGCTAGCACATCAATTAAACCTTAATAACAAGATTTTAGTATCTAAAAACTATGCATCATGCGCTGCATATCTTAATTGTGGACCTTTCCCGCATGCCAGCTTGCAAGGTGGGACTATTAATTGAGATTGTTTTTCCCCGGGAGGCATGTCCATGGAAGGTGTCCAGGGAGTGATGTGGTTAGAGGAAAGGTGTGAATGGACACAAAGAAAGGATACGGGTTTCTCCACTGAAGGAAAGGGTTGGTCGTGGTGGAGGCCCAGCAGCATCTCTGGTCAGCGTACGCTGCTGCCCTGGTCTTTTACGTCCACACCCATCCGCTTATGGGTCCCAGGTGTCAATGCTAATGGGTGGGCCCTAGGTCCCTGCTACATCCTCCATTCACGGGCCCCATGTGGCCATGTGGGTACCTGCAGGCTGTGGGTCCCCTCAGTCTTGGGTCCTTTGGGTCTCAGGATCTCTTGAATCTCATTGCTGCCATCCCAGCAGATTACTCTGCCTTTGCCTCGGGGTGCCCTGCTGCCTGCCACCAGGCTGTTTCCTTATCAGGTCTCCCGGGCCAAGCAGAGAGGTCTTTCTGAGAATCCACCTGTTTTTATCCACATGACCCAGGTTCTTGAAATAATGCTGCTTTTGAGGTGTCACTACTGCCATCTTCTTGTTTGTTTGGTTTTGGTTTTTGGGCCACACCCGGAGGCACTCAAGCATTACTCCAAGCTCTGCACTCAGAAGTTGCTCCTGGGGACCGGAGAGATAGCATAGAGGTAAGGCTTTTGCCTTTCATGCAAAAGGACGGTGATTCGAATCCCAGCATTCCATATGGTCCCCTGAGCCTGCCAGGGGCAGTATCTGAGTGTAGAGCCAGGAGTAACCCTGAGCGCTGCCGGGTGTGACCCAAAAACCAAAAACCAAAAACCAAAAAAAAAAAAAAAAAAAAAAAAAGAAGTTCCTGGCAGGCTCAGGGGACCATGTAGAATGCCAGAAACCGAAATCAGATCTGTCTGGGGTGGGCAGTGTGCAAGGCAAATAAATGCCCTGCCTCCCTATTGCTCCAGCCCCTGCTACCATCTTTTATTGACCATTGACACAGGCGCCTTGGTTTCCGGCATTTTTGTCCATCTGGAGAGACCTGTTTTCAGGATTGGGAGATTTCTGGAAATGTAATTATAGGAAGACAAGGAAAACGGCTCCATCACAGGGTATTGTTCCCTTTCACTAGTTAGGGACTTGACTTCAGCAGCTGCTCTGGCTCGGTCATTTATTCTCATCATTGAGCAAAGAAGCGTAACCTTTGCCGAAAGTTAAAATTCCTCCTTGGCCTCCCCTTCTCCCAGCTGCTTTACCATTTCTCTGCACCCCATTGTATGCTGCACCTGTCGGGTGTCTTCTGAAACTTTTTTTTTTTTTGAGGGGAGTTTTTTCTTTTCTTTTCTTTTCCTTTTTTTTTTTTTTGTAGTGCTTGAGGACTATGTCTGGCTCAGTGCTCAGGGGACCGTGTGGTGGTGTCACACCTTGATCTCCCACATTGCAAATCCCACATTCAGCCTTTTGCAGTTTCAAAATATGTGTCGAGGGGGCCCCTTCCACCCTCTGTAGTTTGAATCCTGTGACATCTCAGCCTGATCTGCCTGAAATTGTCCAGGATGCTCTTGACTAGTATCCCTTACAGTGTCACCTGTGCCCTGCTAGCCTGATGATTGGAGTATCTGCCTGTCTTCCCTCTTCCTGCTGCCACTGAGAACATGGATATGGCAATGTTAGGGTTCCTTGTGAAGAGCTGCTGTGTCCTCTTCTCTGTACCATTGCTCCGGCCCCAGATGTCTTGAAATTTATGTCATGTGGTTTCAGTTTGGGGCTATTTGTTGCTGTGTTATCTCTTCCTTTCTTCCCTTTGAATTCTTTATTTTTCAAAATACTAGAAACTTTCCACTGTGGTAAGTAACCTTTAGCATAGAAATGATTCCAAGGAAGTGTTAACATCTGACGGATTGAGCAGCATATAAGAATCTAGCAACCACTTAGCCATCTTTGGGGAATGACAAGTTCCACGTAAGTAGAATTTCCAATAACTCAAGGTTTTACTTGTGGATTGTAGAGCAAGTTGAGAAAAGTTGCTAAGAAAGTACAAGTTGTTTGCATAGAAGTTACTTTTAGAAGGAATTTAACGAACATATTATGCTTTTGAGGAAGTTGGGTCATGCTAGTGATGCTCAGGGATCATTCCTGACAGTCTTGGCTGGGGAGAAGGAGGTGGGAGGGGAAGAGGACTCTATGAGGTGCTGGAAATATGCAAGGCAGGTGGCCTACCTACTGTCCTATATCTCTGTCCCCACATGATGCCTTTCTTAGTGGATTGTCCCACTATTTTGATGATCTAGTGCAGTGGTCGGCAACCTGCAGCTCTCGAGCCACATGTGGCTCTTTACACTTTTAATTTGGCTCTTCTGTGTGCCGGGTGGCAGCTCCAGGAGTCAGGACTCTGCTCCTAGCCTCTGTCAGTGCGCGCCCTGTGTGGCTCTCAAAATAAATTACAGTCGTGGTTTTGGCAAGATTTGGCTCAGTTGAAAAAAAAGGTTGCCGACCATTGATGTAGTGTCAGGGACTGTGCCATTGTCTGCGTGGCCAGTTGACCTGTGTTGTGCTCTTAGTGCCCTGTGTTGCCTCAGATCATCGGGCATTTACTGAATTTCGGCTCTTTGGTGCTATGATTTTCCTTTTTCTGTTCTTCTGTACCCACTTGGACCAGCACTCCTTGCTTGCTTCCAAATTGTTTTCCAAACTAGAGAAAAAAAACTTAACTGATTTTGATGGAAAATCTTGCAGCAGAACTTACCCTCTCTGTCATTTTAATGCCCTCATCAGTGACAATGGGATGGGCTGGCCAGGAGCAAGGTCAAACCACAGAAAAGGGGTTGGCATGCAGCATTTCACTACATCTGGCAGAAGAGGCTAGACCTGTGGAAGTGAGTGCATTTTTTTTGCTAGATCTCAACCGGAGCTTCATCATTGCAAAGGAAAATTCAGTAGGCAGGGAAGGTAGCTCTAGATTTAGGTGGTGACACCTTCCTGGAAGACTCAGATGGCAGGTGGAGAGAAACATTGAATTGTGCATTTTTGACCAAATTGTCACAGTTTATCACATATAGTAAGGAGACACTGTGTTTTCAGGATTGACCACTGAGAAACTATCCCGTGCATATCAGTTCATTGTATTGTGATAAGGGAAATCAAATCAGAGGCAACTATCTTTGATCAATCTTTGGAGGCTGACCGTGGAATAAGTTTGTTTTAAATTATTTTCTGCTGTGCTGGGAATCGAGTGCAGGGCTGTGCACGCAAGACAAGTGCCTGGCCATGGAGTTGTCTGTTGGACCCTGAGTTAAGTTTCAGCATGTTATTCAGCAGTTGACTTTTGCTCAGTGCATTCAGATATGTGTAGTACATATCTGGTAATGCTTTCACACCTTTGCTCCTCTTGGTTATTAAGGGCAGGGTTTTACAATGCATTTGATTTCCTGGTACTTTTCCTCACCATCCCCATTGTAACTTCTCTCCTATTTTGTCAATTCAAGCCAATTCAAATTATAACATAATCAGGAAAACATTGCATTTATAATAGACTTCCCAGTTGGTGAGTCAGAAAATAAACTTCTAATATGGATTCCTAAGGCAGACTAGCCCGACTAAGATTTTTTGTGAAGAAAAATGGGGCTAGACATTGATTTTAGTGTCACTTAGGTTTGACCTCATCTCGGAGATAGAAAGTACATGACAACTTTCAGAATCTCTGAGCTGCCCTCTATGAAATTAAGTCAGTTTGTTTTGTTATAGTAATTAACCCCTTCCTGCTTTTTTCTTGTTGGGGGAAGGGACGGGCATACCCTGCTGATGCTCAGGGCTTCCTCCTGCCTCTGAGCTCAGGGTTCACTCCCCGAAGGCTTGGGAGGCCACATGGGATGCCAGGGATCAAATTCCAGCACACCAGGTACAAGGCAAATACTATACCCACTGTACTTTCTCTTACTGCGTGACAGTTTAAAAAATGCTCCTTGAGAGAATTTGCTGTCAATAATGCTGGTGGGTTCTGGCATGCCTAGATTTCAGTCACTGTTCGGTGCCACTCTCTGACACTATTTGTGTGGATATCCTACACCCAGGGATTCTCCAGTTTTTTTGCAGAACCCCTTGGGTATCCTAGAATGTTAGCAAGACCACACCCCGTCCAGTGAAATTAATTTCTTACTGTCACTTCTTACATTAATTAGTTGCACGTAGTGTGATCCATTTACTTTTCTTCGACTTGGATACAGATTGGGAGTTCCCATGTTACATCATTTGGAGTTTGGAAATTGGTTGGCTCACAGAACCAACAAGCACTGGTGGTACCAGTTTATGAGAATAGTGTGAA
Organism: Suncus etruscus; assembly: GCF_024139225.1. Classification (NCBI taxonomy): domain Eukaryota; kingdom Metazoa; phylum Chordata; class Mammalia; order Eulipotyphla; family Soricidae; genus Suncus; species Suncus etruscus. Next base: position 149,396,125 of record NC_064848.1, on the reverse strand, counting down.
GGGTACAGAGGATGGACCAGGTGAAATAGGTGTGTATTCTATTAAAAAACCACCATGCTCCACAGACTTAAAGCACATAGCCTCAGATTTGGTTGAATGGTCTTGTTTGGAACCACAAAGATCTGCTTCTCACCCCCTCTGAGAGCCACAAGGACTGTAGGATTCAGGACCAAGATCAGACCCACATTTCATATTACATAGCACAGTGTCACCCCAGAAATAACACGAGTCCACCACAAGTACAGTTCTGATCTCCCTTACCATGCTCTCTGAGCTTGCTGCTAGCTCTTGGGTGTACATATCAGACATATGGTGGCAAATAACAGGTGTGTCTTGTTCCCATGTAAACAGGAAAGTGGGTGGTCATGTTACCTCCTATCACCCAGGCCACACCCTCACAACAGTTATGAAACCAGGCAGTCGAAAGACAGAAGTGGCCTACCGAGATGAAAGTGCAGTGGCGGAACAGAATTGATTCCGGAAGTGAAATCTTGTAGAAAGGGAATAATAAAGGGCTAATCGTGTGAACAGTGAATGATGCAGCCACCATTCAAGGGACTCTTTCTGAAGCCAGAGGCCAGAACAGGGAGGCTGTGGCTAAGTTCCCTTAAACCAGGCCGAATTGTGCTGTTTTCACTTCTCTGTGTGTTTTGACGGAACATGAGAGTTTGGCCTTTTTTTTTTTTTTTTTTTTTTTTAACATGCTGACAGCCAGGGCTGCCCAGCTGTGTGATGTGTGATCTGACAGTCATATGTTCCAGTCTGTGGTATTTCTTGTCACCATGGCCACACCTTGTCTCTCACACATTAAAAAGTTGGTGTTTAGCTTTCATTTGTTCGGTTTTATTTATTTATTTTTTTTTGGTTTTGGTTTTTGGGCCATACCCAATGGCGTTCAGCGGTTACTCCTGGCTCTGCGCTCAGAAATCGCTCCTGTCAGGCTTAGGGGACCATATGGGATGCTGGGATTCAAACCACTGTTCGTCCTGGGTTGGCTGTGTGCAAGGCAAATGCTGTGCTATCGCTCTGGCCCCTCATTTGTCTGTTTTGAATTGGGATGGTCTGGTGCTTGCTTTGACCTCTTCCGGGTAGTATCCTGGATGCTGCTTCTCCTTTCTTTCCCTTTGCTGGGCTGTCACAGCTGTTGGTGTGATGTTGGGGGGCTACACATCCCAGCTGCAGTGCTCAACAGGGGCCCTTGATGAGCATTACTTCCTGTATGCTTCGTTGCACTGCAGGGGTGTTCCTGCATACTGTCAGCAGCAGTACTGGGGATCCTAACCAGCAGAGCCATGGGGATATAGCCTGGGACTTGGGGCACTGCTGGGAGTAACTCTCTTGGGCCAGTCCCAGGCCCACCTCTGGCCATCTTATGTTCTGATGTGGGTATTTCTGCTTCGAACAGAGTTGATGTCCTTAGATGTCTTTCTCCCTACCACACCCACCTCTTCCCCTTTATGTTCGCAAATTAGGTTCCAAACAGGCTCTGGGATAGTAGTTTAAGCTAATTAATCCTCCTCAGTGTGCCTGGAATTTCCGCTCTTGTGTGGAAAGTATTTTGTTAGCAGCTACCATGTAAGAAGCTTTAGGTAGATCTGTGAGCAGTAAGATGTTTTGAATTATTAAATATACTCATGTCTTCAAGGAACTTGATGTCTAATTAGAGAAGCAAAGTTTTATCCTCTCCCTCACTTGATTTTATTTGCCTTACCTGCCCATCCTCAAACAGTTCTTGCGTTTGGGGGATCCCTTGGCTACTCCAGCAATTGTTGATCCACTGGACCTGGTAGTTAGTGCTAGGACCAGAGGTTATGGAAGTGCTCAACTCTGTGGTGCTAGACACTACCAGGACCACTTCACTATCCTTCATCCTGGGCTGCTCTTCTGCCTTGGGGTGCTTGAGGCTGTGGTGTGAGTGTCCCCACTTTCCCCTCTCAACCTGGGCTGCCCTTCCTCTTCATACATTCTGTCTCTCCCACTCTGGCAATCAACTTTTTGCTCTCAGATTCAGTTTTGTGTGGTTGTTGTTGTTTGTTTATCTCTCACTTGAATGATAGACATCTGTTCCTCGCCACCATATTGAAGTTGGTATAATCCCATTAAGTTAGATCATTCTTTTTTTTTTTTTTTTTTTAAGTTAGATCATTCTTGTTGAAAAATGGCAGATTTCCTTTTATGTGGCTTAGGCAGCTGAGGGTCTGTGAGAAAGGTTTCATTGTAGTAGCATTGAGCCATATCTGTGTCCTCGCTCCACTGCTATTGAGGGTCATAGGTGGCCCCTGCTAGGTAGGTGTGTGTCATAGACACTCAACTTTTGCTGCATTGAAACCACACTGGAATCACTGCCAGTGTTGTTCGTGAAGCAGGTCCTTGTAAGTGGCACAGCACCATCCAGTTACATGACATCTTTTTCATTTGTCCCCTGGTGGACACATAAGTTGCTCTGTATCTTGGCTTAAAAATAATATTGCAGGGCTGGTGTGGTAGTATAGCGGGTAGGGCATTTGGCTTGCAAGCAGCTGGCCTGGGTACCATCCCCAGCATCCTGTATAGTTGGTTCCCCGAGGCCACCAGGATTGATCCCTGAGTGCATAGCCAGGAGTAAGCACTGGACACTGCAGGGAGTGGGGACCCCCCCCCCCAATTGCTGCAGTGAATTTAGATAGGTGTGCATGTATCTTTTCAGATTAGTGTTTTCTTTTCTTTTCTTTTTTCTTGTTTTTTCGGCCACACTTGGTGATGCTCAAGAGTTACTTCCAGCTATGCGCTCAGAAATCGCTCCTGGCTTGAGGGACCATATGGGATGCCGGGGGATCGAACTGCAGTCCATCCTAGGCCTGAGAACACAAGGCAGATACCTTATGGCTCGTGCCACTGCTCTGGCCCTCAGATTAGTGTTTTCATATTGCTTGTGGTAGGGGATTGTATAGTATTTCTTGTCTTTTTGGGCCATACCTGGCTATGCTTGAGGCTTAAATCTGGTTCTGTTGTCTTGGCTCACACCTGGCAGTGCTCTGGGGAGGATCACAGGTGGTTTGGGGGATTGACCCTGGGTCAGCCATGTGCAAGGTAAAGAAAAAACCTTAACCTCTGTACTATCTCTTTGGCCCTGGTCTTAATTTTCGGGAACTTTTGGTGCTATTTTACAAGAAGCTACATCACTTTGCCTTCCTACCAACACTGTGTGATGATCCTTTTTCACATTTGTTTCTTGTCTTTTGGATAATAACTGTCCCATTGATTTGCATTGTTTATCAGTAAGTATATGATGATAGATGATAAATGTCTGTTGACCATCTATAGCTCTCAGTGTACTTTTTTTTTTTGTTGTTTTTTGGGTCATACCCGGCAATGCTCAGGGGTTATTCCTGGCTCTGCTCAGAAATCGCCCCCGGCAGGCTAGGGGGACCATATGGGATGCGGGGATTCGAATCAGCGACTTTCCGCATGCAAGGCAAATGCCTCACTGCTGTGCTCTCTCTCCGGCCTCTCAGTGTACTTTTTATGGAAAGTCATGGTGAGTAAGGAAAGATTAAGTTTCTCTATAGGTGTTTTAGATCACTAGTTCCACAAATGCCATTTTTTCCCTCTCTAGCTACCAGCAAAATAATCACCTGGGGATCTTGTTAAAAATAAAGATTACTAGGTCTCACCTAGCATCTTTTCCCTGTAGATCTAAGACAGGACTTAAGAATGTATATTTTCTTGGGCTGGAGCGGTGGCGCAAGCAGTAGGGCGCTTGCCTTGCACACACTAACCTAGGACGGGCTTCAGTTTGATCCCCTGGCGTCCATATGGTTTCCCAAGCCAGGAGCGATTTCTGAGCGTAGAGTCAGGAGTACCCCGAGTGCTGCCGGGTGTGACCCAAAAACCAAAGATATATATGTATATACATATGTATATACACACATTCTTTTTTGGGGGGGCATATATATTATTTTTTTGTTTTTTTGGGTCACACTCGGCAGCACTCAGGGGATACTCTTGGCTCTACGCTCAAAAATCGCTCCTGGGGCCAGAGAGATAGCATGGAAGTAAGGCTTTCATACAGAAGGACGGTGGTTCGAATCCCGGCATCCCATATGGTCCCTGTGCCTGCCAGCGGCGATTTCTGAGCATAGAGCCAGGAGTAACCCCTGAGCGCTGGGTGTGACCCAAAAACCAAACAAACAAATAAAAGGTTTTGCTTTTTGTTACAAGAACTGGACTCAGGAAACATTTCAGATAGATAATAGATTTATATTACTTTCAAATATAGTTTTTGCATGTGTATTTTTCTTGTTACACTTATTAGGTAGAATTTACCAGTCAAAAATGCAGAGACAGTAATTTATGTGCTTCCATACACACTTTAAAATTCTTCTTTGCGACCTTGTTAAAATTCCCAAACAAATCTTCATAAAGGTCTTGTTGGTGTTTTCTGCCCCAGGATGCATTATGGGATTCTTAAATGTTCATTTCTTGGTCATTTTGGATGGCCCTTATTTGCTGTTTGACAGGTTAGGAATAGAGCTATATCTCTCCTCATGAAATACCAGCTCCACTGGGCACTTTGCATTAGAGCTTCCTTAGTCTCTGTAGAGCACAACCTGTGTGTAAGCAGAGAGGCTGTAACAGGCTGTAAATAGCAGTAAAAGAGCATCACCTTTAGAAGGCCATATATTTAAAAGAAAGACTATATATAAAAGAAGTTCCCAAACTTGTAGGGCCTTTCTGCCTGTCTTTGTAGGGGTTAAGAGGGTTGTAGACTTGCAACCCTGCTCAGGAACCAGCTTCTTAGTGAACTAATGAAAAGTAGCACCCTACCTCTATTGAAGGCTATTGCTGCCCCCTCCCACCAACTCATTATTCTAAGACCTTCTAAGAGCACTTTAGGAACCACTTTGGGAACCACTAAGCTAGTGGTTTGACTATGGAATAGTGAAAAGCAAATACTGAGCTTTTTGGATATTTTAGAAATTAAAAATAATTTTTTCCTATTTTTTTTGTTTGTTTTTGAGAGTGGTGATGGTGGTGGTTTGGGGATATACCTGACAGTTCTAAAAGGCTTTTTTGGGGTCAGAGTGATAACATAGCTAGGGACATAGCTGGTTCGTTCCCCAGTATCCCTTGTGGTCACCAGAAACTACCAGGAGTGATTCCTGAATGCAGAACCAAGAGTAAACCCTGAGCACTACTGGAAATGACCCCCAAGCCAAAGCACAGTGCTGAGGAGTGAACTGGGGTCAACCACATGTAAGGCAAGTACCTTAATCTCAGGTCCCTAAAATACTTTTTCTTTCTTTAGAATATTCTGTGAGAAATGAGTGCCTTCATGAGAACAGCTTCTCTGTGCATATTTGTAAAGCTATCTTTCTTCCACTTGCCACTCGCTTGGCAGCTTCTGCAGACCTAAGTGTCAGACAGTAACAAGCAGAGCAAGCATGTTTTCTGCAATCACTCAAATAAAGTTATGTTCCAGTATGTAACAGTGGACGTATTCCACATGTACACCTTGGAGCAGATGTGAGTGAGGTGCAGCGGACATGCAACATAGCTGTTTCAGGTGTTTGTGTATGGCATAATAGTTAGATGTATTTGTTTGTTTGTTTTTGGGTCCCTACCTTGCAGTGCTCAGGGATTAATCCTGGCTCTGTGCTCTACAATTACAGCAGCTTTGTGATCTGGCAGCATGGGGATCGCTTCCCTTTGGGAAGCCAAGATCAGACTCAGGTACTCCTCGTGCAAGGCTAACACCCTACTCACAGTACTTTCTTTTTTCTTTCTTTTTTGGTTTTTGGACCACACCCAGCGGCACTCGGGTTACTCCTGGCTCTGTGCTCAGAAATTGCTCCTGGCAGGCTCGGTGGGCCAAATGGGATGCCGGGATTGAACCTGGTTCATCTCAGGTCAGCAGCATGCAGGGCAAATGCCCTACCACTGTGCTATCACTCTGCCCCTCCCCCTGTACTTCCTTCTGGCCCAGGTCAGGCATATTGTATGTTGCAAAATGGTCCCAATAAATCTAGTTAACATCCAGCACCAGGTTTAGTTATAAATATTTTCCTTGTCATCAGAACTTTCAAATTTCTTTTGCTGACTAGGAATATGGCTCAAAGGTTCTTAGGGCACAATTACATACTTTACATGTGGGAACCCTACGTTCAAGCTCTTCTACCACATGGTCCTCTGAACACCACATGGAAGTAATCTCAGACTACTTACTTTTGACTGTGACTCAAATAGCAACAACAACAAGGTCTGCTCTCCTCAACACTTTGAAATATGATGGCATGTGGTAGGTCACCCAGGCACATTCAATCCTCATGACTTATATAACTAGAAGTATGTTATTTGTATTTTGTTTTAGATCCCACATGTCCATGAAATCCTATGAAATTTATCTTTCTGTCTGGCTTTTCCCAGTTAGTATAATTTTCTTTAGATCTATCCATGTTGTCATAAATGGCAAAAAAAAAAAAAAGGGGGGGGTGAGCTTGGGGTCATACTTGGCAGTACTCATGGACTACTCTTGACCCTGTGCTTGGGGGTAACTACTAGTGGTACTGAGGAAACTGTATGTGGTGCCAGGGATTGAACTAGTTTTGGCTGCATGTAAGGAAGCACCTTTATGACTTCACTTCTTTGATTGACTAACAATCCACATATATATAAAATAATAATAATAATCCATATATATTTGGGCTACTGTTCAATTCAAGAAGTGAAGTCTGAAAATCTGAGATACAGGCGAGAAATAAAGGTGCTCCAGGGGCCAGAGAGATAGCATGGAGGTAAGGCTTTGCATGCAGAAGGTCAGTGGTTCGAATCCCGGCATCTGATATGGTCCCCTGAGCGAGCCAGGAGCAATTTCTGAGCATAGAACCAGGAGTGACCTCTGAGCGCTGCCAGGTGTGACCCAAAAACAAACAAACAAAAAAGGTGCTTCCTGACATGCATATAGACTGTGTGTGTGTGTGTGTGTGTGTGTGTGTGTGTGTGTGTCTGTGTGTCTGTGTGTGTGTACATATACATAGTCTATATTCTATGCACATTCTCTGTCTGGTCACCCCTAATGCACTGAGGTGGTCTCTTATCTTGCTTGTTTTATGTAGTAGATTTAGTGATGCATGCATCATTTTGAATTAGTATTTTTGTTTGGCTTTGGATAAGTGTTCATAAGTGGAATTTTGGTTTGATGGGGCTTCTCTGTTTATAACTTTTGGAGACATCTGTCTCTGAACTGTGTTCTGTAGTGACTGTCCTATTTGCTTTGTGTCTTTTTTTTAAATGTCTTTTCAGGTTTTAGGCCCATTTTTAAATTGTGTGTTGACATTAATTTTGAATATGAGCCCCTTTATTAGAAAAAATGATTAGTAAAATATTCTGTCCCTCTTGGTACCTTGCCTTTCATTTCTGTGGATGATTTTCTTTTGCATAAAGGACCCAGTGGGTCATCAACCTTCAGCCATATTTCCCTTTCATATTCTTTCTTTGGTTCTTTTTGATATTCTCTTCCTTTCTTACCCTGAGGAATGTAGATGCACTTAGGCAGCTGGTTGGCAGTAATTCTGGAAGGCCTGTGACAGTTGGATGCATGAGCCAGCTGTTGGAGGTACGAACGAGTGTCTGATTTTTGGAGATCATTATGGACTTAAGGAATTTGGTTTAGAGTATGCACTTCATTCAGACCTCTGTCAAAAATAGTCAAGCACGTAGCATGGCAATGAATAATGTGTCAGAAGTAAACTCCACAAAAAAATTGAAATAAGTTACATTCAGTTTGCATAGAAAAAACACTTAATTTTGTGAAGAGTTTTTGGTCACCAAGAACATCACAGAAGTCAGGATTTTCTTTTTGCTGCTCTTTGTTTTGGGGCTATACTCTGCAGTGCTCAGGGAGTCTAGGCTCTGTGCTCAGGGATCACTTTTGGCGGTGCTCAGGGGATCCCAGGAGATGCTGGGGATCAAACCATGTGCTGGGCAAGCACTTTGCCCACTGTAGAAGTTAAGATTTTCTGAAGCACAGATTCTGTGATGTCACCATCTGCTTTGCCCTAAAATATTTCTTACGGAAATAGAAAAAATTTTCATTGTTTGGCCAGAGCAATAGCACAGCAGTAGGGTGTTTGCTTTGCAAAACACCAGGGACAGACCAGGTTCTATTCCCGGCATCCCATATGATCTCCCGGGACTGCCAGGAGCAATTGCTGAGTGTAGAGCTAGGAGTAACCCCTAAGCATTGCTGGGTGTGACCCAAAAACCAAAAACCAAAAAAAAATTCCCCATTGTTGACTGGTAACAGTATATCTCTGGATTAAAATTTTTCATGAAATGTCATATGAAAGTGAAAATACCCTTTGACATCCTAGTACTTTACTGCACTGTCAGTCCCTTGGACCAGTGCTGACGATCATAAGGGTTTTGCACTAGCGAAGTGATGCTCTGAAGTGCTATTTCAAGCATTTCACATTTTTTTTTGGGGGGGCCACACCCGGTGACGCTCAGGGGTTACTCCTGGCTATGCGCTCCTGGCTTGGGGGACCATATGGGACGCCGGGGGATCGAACCTCGGTCCGTCCTAGGCTAGCGCAGGCAAGGCAGGCACCTTACCTCTAGCGCCACCGCCCGGCCCCGCATTTCACATATTTTTAACTTAATGTCTTTATACTTCTTTGAAGGAGCATCTGTCGTTAATAAATGATGGTGATCTTAAGAGATGACAAGACAGAACACTCAGACAGACTGAGTGTTACCCTCTGCTCTGGAGTACCCCGCTTCCCAATGAAGTTTTCCTTTATTGCTATCCACCTTGGGGTTGCCCAGAAGGTGCAGATTCTATTCTCTGATTGAGGAGAAATCAAAGTGTTTGGAGCTATAGGTGAAGAAATGAACGTTTGACAACTTTACTGAAGTCAACTTAATTCTCACAGCTGCCTTTCCCAGCTACGGAAAGGTAAAACACTGCTCATGTATAGGTTGATCAGAAAGATTATTTTTTTCTCATTACTATTTAGCTCTCATACTCAGTTCATTTTTGGACACATGGACATTTGGATGACACCCATAGAGCTCAGGAGATAATCCTGGCTCTGTGCTCAGGTGACTATAAAGTGCTGGGAATTGAAATTGAATCTGGGTTGAGCGCCTGCAAGGCGAACACTTCCCCTGTTATTTGTCCCGGTACTTTATTTCCAATTTATCAGGTAATTCAAACTGGCCAGACTTTTCGAAGTTGCTTCTAATTTCACTACTACTTAGTGGTTTTTCAATAAGTTTTCAGAGCTGGGTTTTAGGCAGGTGGTGTAGTCAATGCTTCACATGAATGGAGCCTGGGGTTCATTCATGGCACCTTCTCCATTGATTGTATTTTCAGCACAGTTTCCTATCCTCAGTGGTTTCCTGGCATCCTCATATCTGGGGTGTGTGGCACTTGGTACCCAGGGGAGACCCGAGCTCAGCTGAAGACGGTCTATAAAGCAGGGCAGCATTAGACACAGTGGAGAAGCAGGAACACCAGGCAAATGGATGTGGCTTTCTGGGAGGTGAGCTAGTGGAGGAATGTGGAGATGGGGTCAGGTCAGGCTGGGGAAGAATGCTGAGTGCCCTGGAAGCAAAAAGAATATATCTAAGACCAGGACCATCTCAAAGAACAGGGCCACCCACTCTCGGGGCAGAAACAGAGAGAACAGAACCGGGAGTCTTATCTTAGGGACAAACAAGAGAATGCCGGACAGCTTCCAGGGCTCCCTGGTTAGTCATTAATTTAGTTCTGTGCTTGTCAAGTGCCACCCAAAAATGCCAGCTCAGCAGCAACTGCAGATCAAGACAATAGTTGTCACTGTCACACTCACCAAATGACAGGGACACTGCTCTCCACTATATTCACCAAAGGTCAGCTTGTCAGCCCCCTCTCAAACCAAAACCCACCACTCAGCAGGCTCACCAACACCAGCATTTAGTTGTTAGGAAGAAGCAGGCCTGTTTGTATGAGAAGGAAAGGTTTACAGGAGAAATGGGACGAGAAAGACTAAAGACTTAGTATTACAAATTTTTAAGAAATGTGCTTTCCGGGTTCTGCCTGTTGTGTTTCTACCAAGTTCTCTCTTCATAAAGTGCTAAAGCCCTTGTGTTTCTAGAATTCTTTTTTGTTTGTTTATTTTTTGGGTCACACCCGGCAGCGCTCAGGGGTTATTCCTGTCTCTATGCTCAGAAATTGCTCCTGGCAGGCACAGGGGACCATGTGGGATATTGGGATTCAAACCACCATCCTTCTACATGCAAGGCAAACGCTCTTCCTCCATGCTATTTCTCCGGCCCTTCTAGGATTCTTTTGAGGGATGTTGGACAGTGGAAGAAGTTGCCCTTCCCTTAGAAAGAGAACTGGAAACGCATGGAATAGTTCTTGCTTTGCGTTTGGTTTGATTTTGTTCTTAATTATATTTTGTACAACTAAAGGACTATTTTTCTTTGATTTACTAATTCAATGTATTTTTTAAAATTAATTTACCACATTCTGTAAACTTAAATTATCTCCGACTGTTTTGCCAGTTGGTTAGAATTGACATCAAAGGCTTGTCTCTCTTTGGCTCAGAGAGCTGGGGGTTGGCGGTGTCTCTTTTAAATGTGGGTGCCCGGGCTTGATCCTGGCTCCACAGTACTGTGAGCACTGCTGTTGGAACAACCTCTAAGCCCAAGTTACCAGAAGTAGCTCCTGAGTACCACCATGTGTGGCAGAAAACAAACAAACAAACAAACAAAAAGAAAATCAGAGAAGTTGGAACTCTAATGGAACGACATCTCTTCATCACTGAGGACCTTGTTCTTGGCTCTGTGTTGGCCACCTGCTGTTGTGATACTTAGCTCTTATTACAGTGAAGAGAAGAATCTTAGAAATGCTTTGGAGACCTCAGATGCTGAACATCATGTCCTAGACACAGGATCTCTGCAGAGTCATGTAGATTAACTTCTTGGGCTGCCCCCACAGCATCAGTGGTGGGAACACATGGAGACCCCTGCCCATTACTGTCTTCTGCCTCTATGGCCCTTGTATGTCCAGTTCAGATTTCACAGCCCCTCATTATCTTAACTTTCTTGTCAGTGTTCACTTCTTTCTTTCTGGTCTCTGCCCAAACACCTCAGCTCTAGGCTTGCACAGCTGTCTCCTCTGCCTTGCTGAGACGTGGCACGCACAGCTGTGACAACTGTGTGCTGCTGACCTCACACACCTCATGGAGACTGTCAGCACCGCCTTGTTGTTTCTTCATCTATTCTCTGTCTAGTTGATTTGGGTGGGGGGGCACACCCAGTAGTGCTCAGAGATTGCTTTTGGCTCTGCACTTGGGAATCACTCTTGGCAGGCTCAGGGGGCCACATAGGATGCCAGGGATTGAATTCTGGACAGCTGCATGCAAGGCAAGCATCCTAGCTGCTGTATTATAGCTCCATCCACAACTGATATATAGGCATTTTTTTCCCCCTGTTATTGTATATGTTTCTGGTGTTGAGTCCTGCCTTACTGACACCACACTCGGAAGCTTTGTCGCATGTAGGTATGTGAGAGTCACGAGAGGGAGGTTTGATGTATGTGTGGGGTAGTCTGGTGTAGCTGTTGACATGCATGCTTATCTTAGTGCCAGGGATAATTTTGCTGAAAACTGTTCAAGTCTTAAATGTAGGAGCTTCTTTCTGGACTCTCATTTCTGTCCCGTTTCATGCTGTCTGTCCTTCCACCAGGCCCACACTGTCTGACTACTGCTTTGTAAGGTTTAAAATCAGTGATTGGGGGGGGGAGGGGTTTGGGCCACACCCGGTGGCGCTCAGGGATTATTCCTGGCTATCTGCTCAGAAATCGCTCCTGGCAGGCACGGGGGACCACCTAGGACACTGGGATTCGAACCAATCATTTTAGGTCTTGGATCGGCTGCTTGCAAGGCAAACACTTCTGTGCTATCTCTCCAGCCCCAAATCAGTGATTTTTAACCTCTTTATTAGATTCCAGAAGAACTCATTCTGGGTATCTTATTCTGGGTGTCTTCTGACATAGAGATACCTTGAATGTGTTTGCCTCAAGTTTGTGTCATTGGATTAGCATTGCAGAGTCTTATAGTTAAACTTTTTTTTCTTTTTTTAAACAGCACATGTCCCTTTTGCTTTTTTTGGGAAGTAAAGTAAATCAGACAGATAAATTTCAGTTGTACTCAGAAGTAAGTTGCACTGAAGGGATGGGTGTTGGGACATTGTATGAATGAAACTTAACTATCAATGACTTTTGTTTTGTTTTGTTTTTTGGGCCACACCCGTTTGATGCTCAGGGGTTACTCCTGGCTAAGCGCTCAGAAATTGCCCCTGGCTTGGGGGGACCATATGGGACGCCGGGGGATTGAACCGCGGTCCTTCCTTGGCTAGCGCTTGCAAGGCAGACACCTTACCTCTAGCGCCACCTCACCGGTTCCAACTATTAACGACTTTTTAATTCTGTTTCTCACGGTGGTTTAATTTAAAAAACTCTAAAAAAGGAGAGCATACAGGTAAATTTATAAAACTTAAAAGAAAAGGGTTATGGTGCTAGCATAGCAGGCATCCTATATGGTCCCTCGAGCACTGCCAGGAATGACCCCTGAGTGCAGAGCCAGGAGTAACCTGAGCACAGCCAGGTGTGGCCAATTCCTTCTTCCCCATAAAACATATTCTTCGAAGAAAAGTAAGTAGTGATAATTTCATTCGTTACACGGATTGACTATTGAAGCAGTAATGCCATGTTATTTTTCACAACTGAGTTTGACTTATTTATTTTTTGCCTTAGCTACAGGGAATTTTCTGATAGTAGATGAATTGCGGTTCTCAGAAGAGTCTTGTTTTGGGGTATCTTGAGTCGGCTGTGCTTCACTGGTTTTGATATTTTGCTGTAGCTGTCAAATTAATGTGTCTCAAAGCTTTATGTTTACTTAATTCTTCCTTACACGGTTGTAGGTTATAATTTGATCCTCACGGGCATTTCAGTTGTGGAGTAACAGCACAGAGAAGTGTCTGAAACATGAAGTGTGCAGTCCAATGCGTAATTATAAAACATGCACTTAGAGCAGCAGCCAGCTAGTGCCCAGCCATCCCTTGCTCACTCCTGCCCCCCAGAGGTGCTGCTCTTGTGAGCTGTGCCCCTGCTTTCTCTCTAGTTGAACCCCTGAATCCTGCACTTCCTTTTGCTTGGTTTTGACCCTTTATGTTTCCTTATTAATTTTAGAATCTGCATGTCAACCCATTTTCATGATTTTGACTGAAATTAAGTTGAAACTATAAATCATGGCCCTTGAGGAGAGTTAGTATTTTTTACATGATTGAATTTCCAATCCACGATCATGATTTTTTTGTTTGTTTTTGTTTTGGGGTCACACCTGGTGGAGGTAGGTGCTCAGGGTTATATTCCTGGCTCTACACTCAGAAATTGCTCCTGGCAGGCTTGGGGGACCACATTGGATGCTTGGGATCAAACCCAGGTCTGTCTTGGGTCATTCATGTGCAAGGCAAATGCTCTACTGCTGTGCTATCACTCTGGGCCACCAAATTGTTTTTAATCTAAGATTTAAATTTTTCTTTCTTCTTCTGTCCACATTGTAGTTTTTGCACTGTTTACACACTTGCTGTGCTTCTCACTAGGGTCACAGACTTTGAGCTGGTGATCTAAAATCTAGTCTGCTTGCAGGCCTTGCCTGGAGTCGCACACTTAGTTGTGGCACTCCCACACTTCTATTGGCAGCATACTGCAGAATGCACATGGTTATGGTATTGGGGTTACATTTACAATATAAAGGAGGCAATAATGAACAATTTTATGCAGAGAGACTAGAAATACAGATAAATAGGGTCAGAAAAATAGAACAATTGGTAGGTTGGCTGCCTACCTTAGTTTCATCCCCCCAACCCCAGGTGGTCTTTCAAGCCCCACCAGGAGTGATCCCTGAGCATAGCCAGGTGTGGCCCTAAAACAAAACAATACAGATAAATAGGAAAATCTGAATAAAAAGGCAGCAAAATTTTTATAGTTTTGTAACTGTCTTAGACAGTAATTAAAAAATGTTCTGCAGGGGCCGGGCAGTGGCGCTGGAGGTAAGGTGCCTGCCTTGCCTGCGCTAACCTAGGACGGACCGCAGTTCGATCCCCCGGCGTCCCATATGGTCCCCCAAGAAGCCAGGAGCAACTTCTGAGCGCAGAGCCAGGAGTAACCCCTGAGCCTCACAGGGTGTGGCCCAAAAACCAAAAAAAAAAAAAAAATGTTCTGCAAAGAAAATTTCAGGCCCTAACAGTCTCAGATACACACTTTATTAAATGCTTAAAAAAATAATTCCTGCAGGGCTGGATTGCCTTGCATGCGGCTGACCTGGGTTCTATTCCCGGAATCTCATATGCTCTCCCAAGCCTGCTAGGAGTGATTTCTGAGTGTAGCAGAGCCAGGAGAAATCCCTGAGTACTACCAGGTGTGGCCCAACTCCTCCCTCAAATTAAAAATTTTTTTTGGGCCACACCCTCTGTGCTCAGGGGTTACTCCTGCTGTCTGCTCAGAAATAGCTCCTGGCAGGCACGGGGGACCATATGGGACATCGGGATTTGAACCAACCACCTTTGGTCCTGGATTGGCTGCTTGCAAGGCAAACGCTGCTGTGTTATCTCTCCGTGCCCTCAAATTAAAATTTTTATCAGTCAGGGACTGGAGGCAGAACATTTTGCCTTCTAAGTATGAGGCCCTAAATTTGGTTGAAACCTTTTTTTTTTATACCTCATTGTATCCAAGAATGTGACTCAGTGATCGAGTACAGATCTTGTGTGTGTGTGTGTGGGGGGGGGGGGGTGGCTCTGGGTTCACTCTTTCTCTTTTTTTTTTTTTTTTTCGGGTCACACCCGGCAATGCTCGGGTTACTTCTGGCTCTACGCTCAGAAATCACTCCTAGCAGACTTGGGGGACCATATAGGATACCAGGATTCGAACCACCATACTTCTGCATGCAAGGCAAATGCCCTACCTCCCTGCTACCTCTCGGTTCCTGGGTTCAATCTTCAGAACCATAAAATAGAAAGGTGGGTGGGGTGTGTTATGGCTCAGTAGCAAGCATCTGCCTGTAAGTGTGAGGCCATGAGTTTGAGGTCACAACAACCCACATGCTAGTGTGATGGTGGCAGTACTACCAATCTGGAACATTTTAAATGTAAAAGAGGTTATTGTGACCAATTTGACTCAGAGACTGTAGGTAATCTATAGTTTTTCCATTTTCTTTCTGTTTCGTTATTGTTTTGGTTTGCTTTTGGCCCACATGCAGCAGTGCTCAGGGTGTACTTCTGGCTCCGCACTCAGGAACACTTAAGGTTGGCTCAGGGGACCATATAGGGCAGTGATGGCTAACCTTTTTGAGCCCAAGTGCCCAAACTGCCGCACAATACCCAGTCCTCCCAATAGCCAGTCCGGCCCTGTTGCCAGGTGAGCTGCAAAGCAGACACTGGCACACTCGCTTCCCGCCGCACTGCATGTCTTAATTTAGCAGTCTGACTAGGATGGACCATGTGGAGACTTCTTTTTCTTCATCATGGTCATTTGTGAAGTTTTGTATGTCTGAATTGATATCTCTTGTTTCTAGAATTTCATAGCTATTAATCTTAAGATATTACTACCTGTTCTCCAATTCCTGAGACTCATTAAATGTATGTTATACTTTCTCATTTTATCCGTGTTGCTTTTGGTTTATTTTCCCCACACATAACAATGCTCATCATTTGGTTACTCAGCTCTGTGCTCTAGGGTCACTCCTGAAGTGCTGTTCTGGGCCGTGAACCCAGGCCTCTCATATGCCAAGCAGCTGCTCAAACATGTTAAAGCCTTTGAACTGACTGTCAGGCCTTTTTTGTATTTCCCATCATCCCTCTCAGCTATATTCTACAGAATGTGACCACTGACTCATTCCCTAATAATGACGCGAGAAGTAGGTTGGCTGTGGTGGGCTTTCTTGTTAGGTTTCTCCTGTTTTCCAGAGGTGACCAACTCATGTGCCTCAGTCCCTAGCTAGTTCCCACAGCTGTGCCCCGGGTGGTATGGGCCATTGGAAACCAGGTCTCAGACATGTGTGACTGATGGAGTGGGAAGGCCACCAGCAGAGAGATGTGATCAGTTCCAGCCCTGCTGACTAGATCAGAACCTCTTAGCTCAGGGCCCCACCCCGTGGCCTTCTTTCACCTTTGTTACCCCCAGCTTAGAGAAAATCACTTTTCTCCAATGCTCCCTTTTCTGATTCTGGTGATAATGGAGGATTTGGCCAGAGATATAGTGAAGGTGATAAGCACTGACCTATGGCCTGTACTTGTCTCAACACCAGTATCCTCACTCAGCCTACCAGAAATGATTTCTGGGCATGTGAGCATAGAGTCAGAAACAATTTCTGAACACTGCAAAGAGTGGACCCAAAACAAAGGAAAAAAAAAAGGAAATTACTTTAGTATTTGAGTTCTTTTTTAGGGGGGGCGGGGGGGCACACCCGGCAGTGCTCAGAGGTAACTCCTGGGCTCAGAAATCACTCCTGGCAGGCTTGGGGTACCATATGGGATGCTGGGGATTGAACCTGGGTCTGTCGGTTCACTGCATGCAAGGCAAACACTACCACTGTGCTATTGCACAGGCCCCAACTTGAATATCTTTTGAGAGGCTACAACAGGATCTGTTGCCAGAATGGTCTATTGCTTAGCCAAATTGCAATCAGTTTGTTCTCTCCAAGTAAAGACTTTGTATTTATTTACACAGTGGCTTTATTTGTCTTTGTTTCAGCTGTGTTGGAGTAGAAGAACATCACGCAGTTGACATCGACCTATACCACTGTCCCAACTGTGCCGCTTTACATGGCGCTTCCTTGAGTAAGTACTAGAAGCTTCAATCCAAGCCGAAGATCAAAAGTCAGCACGTATGTGACACTGCTTTAATGGGACTCTGGTTTTCTTAACACTCACCAGTGACTACCAGGGGCAAAAGTTTTCTGAATTGCCTTGCCATACTGGCTGAAGTGTGACCTGGTTCAGCCATCCTCTGTGATCAGATCCACTCTCTATTGTCCTAAGGGAGCCAGAGTGAGGCGAGAGAGACCTAATATTTGCCCTCCAGTCTTAGACCCTAATCTTCCTGAGGGACCAGGTAGAGGAGGGAGTGTCCTCTGGAGTGTTCCAGCACCACATACAAGATGGACTTTATGTTACACTTTTATATTTGCTTTCCAAGATAGACCTGGACAGTAACTATCATTGTGCAAGTATGAGATCAGAAAAGGAGACTAAAAATAGGACCAGAACAAGTTAGAGCCTTCTCTTAAAAAACAAAACAAAACATATATATATATATAACTGGGCTGGAGAGATAGCATGGAGGTAAGGTGTTTGCCTTGCATGCACAAGGACGGCGGTTCGAATCCTGGCATTCCATATGGTCCCCCGAGCCTGCCAGAAGCGATTTCTGAGTGTAGAGCCAGGAGGAACCCCTGAGCGCTGCTGGGTGTGATCCAAAAGCCCCCACAAAACAAAAAAACAAAAAACAAAACTGAAAACCATGATGATGGACCCTTTAAAGATATTAATTTTAAAAATATGTAAATTGATATAATACTTTAATATGTATTTTAAAGATAATGTAATATAATAAAAATTAAAAATTAAAAAATAAATAAAAAATGCAGACTGCAAATCAGCCTTTTGGTGTTCATAAAGCTAAAGGGAAGATCTATAGTTTTTAGTTATTTTAGAACTGAAAGGAGCCTTTTCTAAACATGCCTATGTGTTCACGTGAAGGTTCTTCTTTTGTGTAGTGCTGAAGTATGTAGCGTATATTGAAATAATCATAGCCCCAAGTGAGACTCTTGGAGGAGACAACTAAAACTGAGTTGTTAGCTCACGAAGGAAACGCAACCACAACTTGTCACATTTTTAGTGTTTTATATAATTTTTAGTGTTTATATAATCCCCAAGTGAAATAATTTGAATTTAATTTCTGTGAAATAATTAGAGGACACACGAGACAGAATAATGTGGTGTTGAAAACACCACAACCCGTGAAGCACATGCTTTGCTATTTTTCCCATGTGATATCATTGAAAAAAAAAACACCCCAAAACTTGTCAAGTTCACTGAATTGATTACACAGTCTATAATAGGTCACAATGTACACTATGAGTATGATATTTCAGAGGGAAGTTTGTGCCTGACTCTTCTAGGGTTCTTATCTTTGCATAAACCCAAGGTAGGGCATGCATTGTTCTCTTCCTGGCCGAAGCACAACTCTGAGGACCCTGGAGAAAGGGCCCAGTTATCTCTTCATTGGAGTTTAAGGTGTCTTCCTCACGTCTTTCCTTTGCGCCACCCCACCCCCTTACAGAACACCAGGAAGCCTGTTCTCAAAAGCCATTTTACATAGTCTGAATCTCACTTCTTTTGGTGACCTATTTTCCCTCTCTTCCTGTGACTGAAGAGGGCAAGTTGAGAAACTAATTCTTTAGTGTTGCTTCTCCTTTGCAGTTCCCAGATTTTCCTCTCAGGGAGGGGTAAAAAACATTCTTCCCCTGGGAGCTGATCTAATTCTAAAACTGGCCCAATAGGACAGCCTTTTTTTTTTTTTTTTGATTTTGATTTTTGGGCAACACCCCACACTCCTGGCTCTGCACTCAGAAATTGCTCCTGGCAGGCTTGGGGACCATATGGGATCGAACCTGGGTTCATCCCTGGCCGGCTGGGTGAAAGACAAACACCCTGCCACTGTTATTGCTCCAGCCCCACCGGACAGCCTTCTTGAAAGTAACTGGTAACCTACCTGGGTATAGAGGAGTTGCCCTCTGTTACCTGCCATGTTATTACAACTCTAACATGTCAGTATGAGGAAAGGTCCATGTAGAGCTTCTGGACTTGCTGGGCAGAACTGGTTCAAGACTAGCTCAGAGCATTCAGGCTCAAATCTGTTCTGATTGTTGAGTGTTCAATCAGAAGAGAAAACAAACAAACAAACAAACAGGACAGGGTCATCTCATAGCATTTTTTTTTAGATTTTGGAATAAATTGCTTCTGAATTTTGGTTGAAATGGGAGTTTACTTACCACTTTTCTGGAAGCAATCTTTGCAATATGCAAGTATTTTTAAAAGATGGATTTTTTCAGTATGTCTCCTCATTTATCCTGAATATTTTTGTCTGTGAATTTTAATAGCAACTTTTATCAACTTTGAAGGAAAATTCAGAATGAACTAAGTGTTTAAGATTCCAGAAATGACTGTAGTGTGCATCTACATCTAAAATTCCAGACCTCCTTTAGTTTCCTTTTGAATATTTAATAAGGAGAAAGTGCTCATTATAAGGTAAACATGATAAATTATTATCCCAGCTAGAAGATAAAATGGAATTTCAGAAACAAGATGCCTTGAATTCTGGAAGCTATTTTGATTTAATATTTGAGGACCTCCCAAACAGTGTTTGGGGCCTGCGGACCACTCCTGGTAATATTCAGCCAGCCATACTAGATGTTTTTAATTTGTTTTTGGTTTTGGGCTCCTGCCTCTTGACTCACTCTTGAAGTTGCTCAGGGTACCATATGCAGTGCTTACAATCGAACCCTGGGTTGGCCATTTGCAATTCAAAGTGCCTTATCATCTCTCCAGCCATAGAAGTGATTTAAAATGGGAAAATTGAACATATGAGAGATGCTTTAATGGGATTTTCTAGTAAGGTTGCTTTAAGATTTTCAATTTTTTCATGAGCTATTTTAAACATAGGCTTTATTTTTATATTGAGAGATTCAATCTTTTTTTGTTTTTGTTTTTGTTTTTGGGCCACACCCGTTTGACGCTCAGGGGTTACTCCTGGCTATGCGCTCAGAAATCGCTCCTGGCTTGGGGGGACCATATGGGACACCAGGGGATTGAACCGTGGTCCATCCTATGCTAGTGCTTGCAAGGCAGACACCTTACCTCTAGCGCCACCTTCCTGGCCCCGAGAGATTCACTCTTATACACTACTTTAGAACCAACCTCCCTCCCTCCCTCCCTCCCTCCCTCCCTCCCTCCCTCCCTCCCTCCCTCCCTCCCTCCCTCCCTCCCTCCCTCCCTCCCCCCCTTTCTTCCTTCCTTCCTTCTTTCCCTCCCTCCCTCCCTTCTATCTTTCCCTTTCTCCCTTCTATCTTTCCCTTTCTTCCTCCCCCATCCTCCCGACATTTGGAGATGCTCAGTGGTACTACTCATTACGTACTCAGGGATCACTCCTGGTGGTGCTTTGGGGACCATATGGGATTCTGAGGATTAAAGCCAGGTCAGCTGCATGCAAGGCAAGTACCCCACTCACTATACTATTGTTCCAGCCTCTGGAATCTTCTTTTAGCCCCTAAGTCACCACTGTTTTATAGAGCATTTCTCCATTTCCACAAGAACTCAGGATTCTTTTAAAGATGATCTTTGTAAAGCGACAGTTTGAAATAACTTAGATTCATAGAGTCATTTTGTCCCTTTTCTCTTATGTATTTTTTCTCCACTTAGGTTCATTTCTTATTAACTCAGAACATAAAATTCATAAGACTTGGGCACCAATGACTTCTTAAAGATA
The DNA here is from genome assembly GCF_024139225.1 of Suncus etruscus. NCBI lineage: Eukaryota > Metazoa > Chordata > Mammalia > Eulipotyphla > Soricidae > Suncus > Suncus etruscus. The sequence goes on along the minus strand of NC_064848.1, from coordinate 149,375,550 downwards.
TGTAACAGAGGCAATACAATTTTATGACAATGATAAGAGCTTGGACAATGCAAAATACACTAATGTTTTGATTTTTTTTTCTCATTTTAATTTATTTAAAATAAAAAATACAAACACCTCAATCTTTGTTTTGTTTTGTTTTTGGGCCACACCCAGCGGTGCTCAGGGTTACTTCTGGCTGTCTGCTCAGAAATAGCTCCTGGCAGGCACAGGGGACCATATGGGACACCGGGATTCGAACCAACCACCTTTGGTCCTGGATCTGCTGCTTGCAAGGCAAACGCCGCTGTGCTATCTCTCCGGGCCCACAAACACCTCAATCTTATGTATTTTTAATGAAAATATTTAAACATGCAGTTGGAAAGCATTTTAGAGTCAGCACTTCTTTTTTTGTTTTTGTTTTTGTTTTGTTTTTGGGGCCACACCTGTTTGATGCTCAGGGGTTACTCCTGGCTAAGCGCTCAGAGGACCATATGGGATGCCGGGGGATCGAACTGTGGTCCTTCCTTGGCTAGCGCTTGCAGGGCAGACACCTAACCTCTAGCGCCACCTCAACGGCCCCTGAGAGTGAGCACTTCTAACTTACAATCTGCATGTACTGTTTTCTGTTGTCCATTTCACTGCATGTTGGTTTATTCCATTATTTAGTCATCTGAGTGAGTTGTGGGTATCAGTTTTCCAAAATAAAGAAGGTTTCAGGCTTAAGAGTGCTGATTTAGAGAGTACCCAGTGGTCTGCAAAAGAAGTATGTGGTTAAAATAGGTTTTTACTGAGAGATTTAAGCCCTCCCCGAGAGGGTGACTGAAACAATCCATCAGTTCTCATTATGGCTTAATGTTCTGGAGAGAATAGTGATTTTAAATAATCATGACTGTGCAAGTGTGGGCATTTTAAAAGGCTCCATCTGCTCATTGGAGTTCTGATTGATTTTTAAATTATTTGGAAATAAAAAGTAGATTTAAAAAATCCAGTTAATTGCCTAGACAGGTCACTCCATAGATTGACAGTAGAGCCTTGTTTCTTTGATTGTTTTTTGGGAGCCTGACTATTATTACTGATTCATAGTAAAAAATCTTTTGCGTGTTGCCAGACCACAGAATAATAATAATAACAATAATCTAATAATAAATAAATAAAACTGTAATCTTATATTATCAATAATGTAATAAACAAATTGTTATAATAAATAACAAATAAACATAAATTATAATAAATAAAATAACATAATCTATAATAAGCAAATAAAATAATAATATTAACCAAATTGAACTTTTTATTTTATTTTATTTTATTTTATTTTTTTTGCTTTTAGGATGATGAGGGAAGGAAACCTGTAATCTCAGAATTCCATGAAGTAATCTTTGACTTCTTCAGTCTAGAGCTGCCTTAACAATTTGGAGTGTTGGGCCCGGGTAATGACTCTAGTAGAATTCTTGATTGGCATGAGCAGGACCCTGAGTTCTGGACTCAAGAGGTCCTTGGTATACCACCAGGCGTGGCTCTGGGGTTCAGGCCTCATGTCACCCTGTTGCAGTAATATGCTGGCACTTCCCCTGGAGATGTGACTCCACTGGCAGAGCACACACCTAGGATGTGAAGCTCTGGGTTCAGTCCCCCACACCACAAAAAGGAAAAAAAAAAAGGACCATATTGATGTCTAAATTAGTGTGTCCCTGGGCTGGAGAGAGCACAGCAGCAGGGCGTTTGCCTTGCATGCAGCCCTTTCCGACATCCCATATAGTTCTTCAGCATCGCTGGATGTGTCCAAAAAAACAATAAATAAATAAATAAATAGATAAATAAATAAATAAAGTTAGAGAGTAATTATCTTTAAAAAAATAAATACTCCCACCCCCAAAAAATAATGTGTCCCTACAGGATGACAGTATTAAACAAAAAGGCCAGGGCTTGAACCCAGGTGGGCTGAGTGCAAGGCAAGCATCCTACCTGCTGTACTATTGCTACAATTGGAACGTGTCTTCCTAACTGTCTGGCAGTCATTACTGCTAAGTAACTAGAATAGAGTGATTGTATGCCATTAAACTGTATAGTAGATGTGAGCTTGAATGTGTGTAGTATCCCAATCACCCGAACTCTGTTTTCAATCTTTTTGAAACCAGTGAAAAAGAGGAGGAACTGGCACAGACACGATTACACGGAAATCGATGATGGCTCCAAACCCGTGCAAGCGGGAACTCGAACTTTTGTGAAGGAATTACGTTCTCGAGTCTTCCCAAGGTATGGTGATAAGATAAACGTGACATTTTCTGAAGTAATGGGTTTAAATGGCTTTAGGTTGCTGACAGTCATTCTTTTATTTTCTTTTATTTTGGTTTTCGGGTCACACCTGGCGGTGTTCAGGGGTTACTCCTGGCTCTGCACTCAGAAATTGCTCCTGGCAGGTTCAGGGGACCATATGGAACACCGGGGATCAAACTCGGGTTTTCCTGGGTCAGCCATGTGCAAGGCGAACGCCCTACCACTGTGCTCCCACTTGGGCCCCAGCCGCTCTTATTCTTAATTAGCTTTTCCTTTTGTTTTCTTGAAACAGGACAGAAAATTGCAGTACACTGCAAACTGTAGGAGTAAGAATAGTTCCAAGAAACTCACGTGTGTGCATTTCTCTTAGCTGTGAGTCGCAAGTTCATCCTGTGTAGATCCAAGGCAGCTATTTCTGGTCTGCTTCCTAATGAGAAACAGCTGCTGATTCTCAGTTTCCCCCATCGTACCTTGATTTTAAACTTGGTTTACCTTTTTTTAGGGATTGTGAGTCCTCTCAAACTGTGCTCAGGCGGCCTGGGAACTCCATTCTGGCAATTCACCTCATTGATACTCAGGGGACCCTCTGGTTCTGGGAATCAAACCAGGGCCAGCCATGTGAAAGGCAAATGCCTTTACCCCCTTACAATCTCTCCATCCCTCAGCTCTATTTTCTTACGTTGCTATCAGGTGCTATCTGCCCTGGAAGCAGTCCCCTAACTTTTTGTTCAACCGTTGCCCAATCAGAAAGCCAGGACCAGTCTCTCTGTTTCTCAAGATAATGAGAAGTTACTTGTATTATCTGCGGCTCAAAGAGAGTCAGCAGCATTATATAGCATTTAATCATGCTAATTGAGATCATTTTCTTCTCACCGCCTGACATCTATTTAGAGTGATAATACTTAAATGGTTTTTACGCCAGATCATAGCCAGGCTTGCTCAACAGGGGAAGTACAATTTAAATTTAAATCACAGTGTCACATGTAGCTTATTCCGGCATTATTTTAGATCTGTAGCTATAAAGCCCTCGCTATTCTTCGTCATCTTTCGTATTCCTGTCTCTCCCCATCCCCTTAACCCTTCAATGGACCATGTGGATGACTTGGACTCCTGGCCCTGCACCAGGAAATAAAGGAGCTGGAGTCAAAGCCCAGCGGCCAACTCGTGCCTGCTGAACCAATGAAGGCGCTTCGTTGTTTTCTTCTCTTTCAGCCCCTGGTCATTGGACAGGAATTTGCTTTCCTTGTTCACCTTGTAGCATAGGGTCTAGTTTTCAGTTCAAATCTGGGTTGCTTCAGAGAGGCTGGAGTTCCTTGAAACTGGCTCAGCAACATATCACCCATGGTGCTCACATACCTTCTCAGGGTGAGGAGACCAAGCTTGTTTCTCTCTCAAATAGGTTTCTAGCCCGAAAGAATAGCACTACAACTACTCTTGTACTGCTATTCCCATTTCCCCGAAAATAAGACAGTGTCTTATGTTAATTTTTGCTCCCAAAGATGTGCTAGGTCTTATTTTCAGGGGATGTCTCATTTTGGGGGGGGGGGGGGTTGGGCCACACCATTTCGATGCTCAGGGGTTACTCCTGGCTAAGTACTCAGAAATTGTCCCTGGCTTGGGGAGGGGGGAGACCATATGGGATGCCAGGGGATCGAACCTAGGTCCTTCCTTGGCTAGCGCTTGCAAGGCAGACACCTTACCTCTAGCGCCACCTCACCAGCCCCTTTTGTGTGTGTGTGTGTGTGTGTGTGTGTGTGTGTGTGTGTGTGTGTGTTTGGGCCACACCCGTTTGATGCTCAGGGCTTACTCCTGGTTAAGCGCTCAGAAATTGCCCCTGGCATGGGGGACCATATGGGACGATGGGGGATCGAACCTAGGTCCTTTCTTGGCTAGCGCTTGCGAGGCAGACACCTTACCTCTAGCGCCACCTCACCGGCCCGATATCTCATTTTTTTTAGATAAAATATTATAGGTTTATTTAAAACTTAATTCTCACCTTGAGTATGCAAAATACAAACTCCACAAAATGTTCATTTTACTTTGTAGTTTACAAATATACAAAATAGAAGTTTGTTTAAATTTATATTACATATTTATTAAGGCAAGGAACTATATAGAAAAAACAACATTTGTTCTGCTTAAGGCATACTTGGGAATAAACCATTGTACAAACTATATTGCACATCTGAAACCACAGTGCATAACAGACTGCATAAAATTGGTAAAGAAATAAACCAGGTGTATTTACCTGACTTAGGTCATACATGTAGATCGGAAGACAAAAATAGGTTTTCCTTGTCAAAGTATGCAGCAGTTTGAGGACTTTGACTTCCATGTTTGGTACCTTTAGAACCAAGACTCACCAAGCACCATCGTTAGGCTATTTAAAACATTTTTCTGTACCTGAATTTCTTCTAATATAATGGTTTTAGAAGGCAAAGGCAGAGAAAATACAAGTTGATCTTTATACTTATATTGCATGGGAACATAATTCAAGGGAATTCTGGTTTTCCCTCCCCCCAACGCACAGATCTAATTTTTACCCTGCTATCCACAAATTCCAGTTAACCCCTTTGGCGGCATCTTGTAAGTCCAGGAATATTCAAGTTGGAGTTTTAAAAATTGGAATGATAAGAAGATCCAGTCACAGACCCGTTTGTTCTTTGATTGTCTTTTGGTTTCTTCATTATTTCCTGATTTTTTTTTTTTTTTTTTTTTGGTTTTTGGGTCACACCGGTGACGCTCAGGGGTTACTCCTGGCTATGCGCTCAGAAGTCGCTCCTGGCTTGGGGGACCATATGGGATGCCGGGGGATCAAACCGTGGTCCGTCCTAGGCTAGCGCAGGCAAGGCAGGCACCTTACCTCTAGCGCCACCGCCCGGCCCCCATTGTTTCCTGATTATCCATCGTTCATGAGTGGCCTGTTGGGAACTTGACCATGATTGTAGTGCTGTCCAGCTGGGCGTACCTCCCTCTTCTGGACAACAGTGTAAAAGGTTAAAAAATACTGAATTCTCTTCTGGCAGTGTGGGTCATATATAGCCACTGTTTGGGAATTAAAAGTGCCTCTTCATGTGTAAGGCAAGGAAGTCTGACCTGGAGAATGCCCGGTTACACTTCTGGCACTGGAAGGGGCGGTGCCCTGTGTGCTTGCGGTAGTGCCTGGTCAGTTCATCTGAGCGGGCAAATTTCCACCCACAGCCGTCCCAGTCACAGTGGTAAGGTTTCTCACCTGTGTGGGTTCGCAGGTGTGCTTTGAGATGAGAGCTCTTCGTGTAGGTTTTGCCGCAGCCCGCATAATCACAAGTGTGAGTGGCAGTCCTTTTCCGGGGCCACGACCTTCTCCCCCTCTTTGGCTTGGGCTCTTCCGCCAGGCAGGAACCAGGTAGCATGAGCTCTTGGTAATGGAGTGCAGTCACTTGGTTCTGTATCTGGTCGGTCAGGAAGGCCGGGTAGTTGGGCCCGGCGTGGGGGTGGAAGCCAGGGGGTAGCGACAGAGCAGGGTGACAGTCCCTGGCGCTCAGCAGTTCCTCAGCACCCAGGGTCGGGGTAGTCCTGCTGGGGAGCTGCCGCCCCAGGGAGAAGTCGTGTGCGGACAGCCTGTGGCCATTGCTTAGGGAGGGTCCTGCGCCCAAATGGGCCTCTAGGGAGCCACTGACTGTGCAGGAGGACACGGCCTCCTGCTTAATCTTGGGGCACATGCGCGGGGCCCGCCGCTGTAGGGCGTGACCACCAGCGGGTGGCTGCTGTCGGGGCTGCCTTTGCCGACACGATGAACGACTGGCTGCCATACTCGCTGCCGGGAGCGCTCAGCAAGGACTTGAGCACGAACTTGCCCATCAGGCCGCCGCCTGGCGGTGGCTGCTGCTGCGGCGGGATGTACACGGGGTCCAGTTCGGGCCGCAGCAGCTCGGCCACGAAGCCGCCCGACGGGCTCACGTCGTTGATGTCGGCCAGGTTGAAAGAGGGGGCGGGCGGAGGCGCAGACTTGCGGCTGTAGAGGAGGCCACCTCCGCCGCCGCCACCTCCACCACCACCACTGCCGCCGCCGCCGGGGCCGGTGGTGGAACCCGGGGCCACGACCGAAGGGTCGCTCCCAGCCCGGATTGGGTAGCTGAAGCTGGCCGGCCCGCTGCTCGACGGCGAGGACGAAGAGGAGGCCGAGGCCGATGCCGATGAGGACACGGTGGCCGCCACGGACTCCTGATGGGACACCGAGTTGGAGAGGATAAAGTCCAGGTCCAGGAGATCGTTGAACTCCTCCTCTCTCCTAGGGAGGAGCTCCGGGTTGCTGCTGCCGACGCCGACGCTGCTGCGCCCAGGGCGCTGCTGTTCTCCAGATCGGTGCTGACCACGGTGGTGGCCGCCAGGTCGTAGGCACGACGGGGAAGCACCGGGGGAAGCCGCTTCATGTGCGAGAGCTCCTCTCGCCAGCAGTTGTTCGGAGCACCTGCTGGACGCAGCGTCTTCTCCCTTCCAGCCGGGCCGGACGCGAATGTGGAGAAGGACGGGAGCAACGCGTCGCTCACAGCCATGTCAGACTCGCCAGGTGGCTGCCTCATTAAAGTGGGGCCCCGAATGGTCGTCGGCAGTTCTTTCTTAGCAGGAGGGGTAGGCGAACTCCCAAAGTCAAAGACTTAAAAAGTGAAGCCAAAACCAAAAAGAAAAAAAAAAAAAAAAAGAAAGAAACCCCACCCCCCAAAAAAATTAGATTTGCCAAGTTCTTCTCCTTTGGTTTAAATATAAATGAAAGATGCCCTTATATATTTATCCTCTCTTCTTGTTGGAAATATAAGTAGGGAGCAAATAAAAGTTCCTTTTGTATACTAAAAAGTTCTTAAGCAAGTTGTAAAAAAAAAAAAAATAAATAACTCGTCCAAATCGACGTCCCAAAGATCAGCAAGGCTCGGCTCGGAGGGAGTTGACTAGTAGGTCCGCGGCTGGGTAGGTAGGTGGCCGGGCTGCAAAGTCCACGTCTTCTTCCCGACTAACTCAGCGGCGTGCCCGGGCCTTGGCCGTCGCCTCCGTGGCTGTGTCCGTGGGAGTGGGAGCCGGAGCCGGAGCCAGAGCCGGGCTTGCTGCCGCCGCGGCGGGCCAGGTGAGACTGGAGGTTGCGGTGGCGGTGCGGATCTGCGAACTGGGTGGCGGCGCGGGTCTCGGCGTCCAGGGGGCTGCTGCGCTGGGGGCGTGTGGCCATGGGCGCTGGCCACAGGCGGGTAGATGGGTGGGGGGCTGGAGGGGTGGGGAGGGGCACTTGGCGGCTCCCGGAGCCGCCACCACCCGCTGCCGCCTCGCCTCCTCCTCTTCGACTCCCCGCGCGCGAGCGCTGCAGCCGCACTCACGCTCTCGGGCCGGGGAACTCGATATCTCATTTTTTAATGAAGAAGAATATGGTAAAAAAAAAAAAAAAGAAGAATATGGTACACATTTATTGTTAAGTGAAAATAAAGGAAATGTATTACCTGTATTATTACGGTAGAATGGTAATTGTCCACACAAACCAGACAAATTGCGAATCCTACAGATACCAGTCGGGGTAGCCCTAGCAACCAGTTTACAGTAAATTAATTTTCATTCCAAGACAGAGCCTAAGAGGGCCTTATTTTAAGGGAGAACGCCTTATACTTTACCCAGAAGGAAACCTGTAAGTAGATCCTACTTTTGGATGATATCTTATTTTTGGGGAAACACGGTAGCATTGCTAATACCTGCCAGAGCATCTCTGCAAAGCAGATCTTAGGGAGCAGGGTAGGGACTGATCCCAGATGGCCAAGTGGATTTGGCCTTGGTTCAAGCCTGTTCAGCTCCATGCATTTTCCAGTCCGTGGTACAAAACTCCAGTAGAGTGAAAGGAATGAAAAGAATCCTATCACCCTGATTAACTCAGAGGAGTTTATAATATGGCGGATGGGTTGTCTTTTCATCACATTGAGAATGTTTTGGGCCAGAGTGATAGTTAGGCGGGCAGGGACCTTGCTGTGCGAGCATGTGGCCAGTCTGGGCTTCAATTCCTAGTACCACATATCATTCTAGAACCCATTAAGAGTGATCCTTAAGACCAGAGTTATTAGCAAGCCTGAATAGCTGGATGTAGGCTTCCCTTCAACAAACAAACAAACAATTAAAAGCACATATAAAATGTTTAAATGGGAGCTGGAGTGATAGCAAATAGGACACTTGCCTTGCATGTGATCAATCTGGGTTTGATTCCCAGCAGCATGATCCCTGCCAGGACTAAGTCTAAGCACAGCCAATTTGACCCCCAAATCAAAAAATGTTTAAAAATAAGGTTAATTATATTAAAACGAGTATGCTCTATTTTATTTTTTAAAAATTTATTTACTTTTTTGTTTGTTTTTTTGAGCCATAGCTTATTGTGCTCAGAACTTTTGTTTCTGCACTCAGGGATCACTTTGAGTCGCACTCAGGGGGACCATACAGGGGAGTGATGGCTAACCTTTTTGAGCCCGAGTGCCCAAACCGCTGCACAATTCCTGGTCCTCCTAATGGCCAGTCCGGCCCTATTGCCAGGTGAGCTGCAAAGCAGACACTGGCACACTCATTTCCCGCCGTGCCGCTTCTTAATTGCGGACCTTCCCAAGTGCCAGCTGCAAGGCCTTCGTGTGCCACAAGTTCGCCATCGAGGATATAGGGTGGGCCCGGAGAGATAGCACAGCGGCGATTGCCTTGCAAGCAGCCGATCCAGGACCAAAGGTGGTTGGTTCGAATCCCGGTGTCCCATATGGTCCCCCGTGCCTGCCAGGAGCTATTTCTGAGCAGACAGCCAGGAGTAACCCCTGAGCACCGCCGGGTGTGGCCCAAAAACCAAAAAAAAAAAAAAAAAAGAGGATATAGGGTGTGGAGGATTGAACCTCGCTCTTCTGCATTCGAGGCAAGTGTCCTTTCTGCTGTACTTTATATTTTAAAAAGAAAGCCAGCAGGTTTTTTTTTTTTTATATTTTTTAGTTTATTAGATACCATTGACCTAACTTTCAGAGACCTTTGAAGATTTGCTCCACTTCACTGCTGCATGGGTACCGTTTGTTTCCAAGTTTTTTTCTTCTAAGTGATGGTGTAGCCATATTTAAATAAACCCTTTCATCTCTGTATTTTTGTTTGACAGTGACCAAAATTAAAAATTTGGTCCAAAAATCACTAAATATTTAGATCAGAGAGGATGAGTGATTTAAAATTCTCCCTGGGAGTTTAAAAACTTGTTTAATTTTAGGAGACTTGGTTAGTCTCTTCACTGTCTTCCAGCTCAGTGTTCTGAAGGGAAGGGGGGTCATTTGTGGAGACTTAGGGGAAACCAAGATGATGTGAATTCTTTGTCAGAATGGAGTTCTAGATACTCCACCAAGAAGACTTGGGATAATCCATTCTGAGTTTCAACCTCACACTGACCTTGCCTTATTGAAGAAGGTCTAAATAGCCAGTTTCTTGGTACCTCCCTTTTATCATGCTTGCTTGTAGATAACAAGTCGTTAAGGCCTGGCTGTAAAAATGGAAATGGTTATGTTTTGACCAATCTTTTTTTTTTTTTTTTTTTTTTTTTGAGCCACACTCAGTGACTCCTGGCTATGCGTTCAGAAACTGCTCCTGGCTTGGGGAACCATATGGGACGCTGGGGATCAAACTGCTAATTAGGTTAGCACATGTAAGGCAGATGCCCTACTGCTTGCACCACTGCTCCGGTCCCTATTTTGATCAATCTTTTTTAGTGCATTGCAGCTGCATTTTGTGGCAGTTGGGAGAAAAAAAACTAGTATTTTCTCATGCAAAGATATTTCTAGTTCTTTGGCTGTCTAATTAGCTAGAACAGTTTTCTTCTACTTTTTCCTGCTGCCCTGTGGACCAACACCCATTCTGCATACCACTTAATAGACCAGTGACCAGATGACCAGTGGTTTTCAACTTTCATACCTCTGTACCTCTTCACAGACTGATAGCTGGCGGACAGCAAAGAGACTAGTCATGGGGCCAGAGCGGTAGCACAGTCAGAGTGGTAGCACAGTGGTAGGGTGTTTGCTTTGCACGCAGCTGACCCAGGACGGACTTGATTCCCGGCATCCCAGATAGTCCCCTCAGCCAGGAGTGATTTCTGAGCGCAGAGCCAGGAGTAACTCCTGAGCACTGCTGAGTGTGTCTGGAGAGATAGCATGGAGTTTGGGTATTTGCCTTGCATGTAGAAGGACGATGATTCAAATCCCAGCATCTCATAAGGTCCCCCGAGCCTGCCAGGAGCGATTTCTGAGCATAGAGAGCCAGGAGTAACCCCTGAGCGCTGCTGGGTGTGACCCAGAAACCAAAAACAAAACAAAACAAACAAAACAGAGAGAGAGGGAGGGAGGGAGGGGGAGAGGGAGGGAGGGAGAGAGAGAGAGAGAGGGAGAGAGACAGAGAGAGAGAGACTAGCTAAGTCTCTATGGGCTATCAGTGTGTTAGACTGCGGAGCCTCAGGGGCTCTTTGAGTGGCTTTGGTGACTGCTTATTATAACACTTAAAACACTGATTGGTCAGCAAAGGTAGGAAGGCTGGAACACCAGCTCACTCCATGAAGCTCACCACAAAGAGTGGTGAGCACAGTTATAGAAATAACTACACTGAGAACTACCATAATCAAGTGAATGAATGAGGGAACTGGAAAGCCTGTCTGGAGTACAGGTGGGGGTGGGGTGGGATGGAGGGAGATTTGGGACATTGGTGGCGGGAATGTTGCACTAGTGAAGAGGGGTGTTCTTTATATGACTGAAACCTTATCACAATCATTTATGTAATCAAGATATTCAAATAAAGAGAAAAAAATAAAAAAAAAACACTGATTGGGCATGTGGTTTAAATTAGGATTGCTCAGTTGAGGCATTTTGGACACTCGTTCCAAAGGGCAGTGATCAGGACTGCTAGTCATCATGTAGATTGCAAGGACGGTGTTGAATATGCAGTGTCCCCTGTGGCTGGGGAATGGCTAACAAATCTTTGTGTTGGACTTTAGAGCCAATTAGCATCTGGTCTTTTTTCTTACCCTAACTGTAGGATTTTTCCCCCTCCCTTTTATTTAAGTACCACGAACACCAAGTTGTTCATGCTTGGGTTTTAGTCTCATGTACAAAATTTTGTTTCATGTACAGAAATATGGAACATTTCATGAATTTGTGTGTCTTTCCTTGTGCAGGGGCCATGCTAATTTTCTCTGTATCATTACAATTTTAGTATATGTGCTGCTGAAACAAGTAACTAACTAGTTTTCATTCTTTTTTTTTTTTATTATTTATCTATTTATTTATTTAGGCTTTTGGGCCACATCCAGCAGTGCTCAAGGGTTACTCTTGCTCTGCACTCAGAAATCGCTCCTGGTAGGCTTGGGGAACTATATGGGATCGAACCTGAGTCGATTCCATGTTGGCTGCATGCAAGGCAAATGCTCTGCCACTGTGCTATCAGTTGGCCCCTGTAGTTTTCATTCTGATGTTTCCCTATCTCTTTACTTGCAGAGTTCCTAAATACTTGTGCTGGTTAATTTCTGTTCCTGCATATCTCTTACACACAATCATTCCTGAAGGCTGGAGGTCCACCATCCCATTGTGCCTTCTGGGTTTTTTGCTCAAACATTTAGGGACTGTTCTGCTTCTTGTGTCAGGATATGACTTGTTAGAGTTTGGGCAATTGCTGTCACATGCAATTACATTTTCATTTAGATGCATCAAAGTAATTATTTAAAAATGGGTTTCAGGAAATATTCACTATGAAAAGGGAGACTTTGGCATGCTAGGTCAGGAATTACTGAGACTGTCAATGTAGCAGATAATAAAGTCCTTGAAAGCCATAACTTTCTTACTGAACTGTCTGCAAAGCTGACATTTTCTTCCTCTTCTGTCTCCTTCAGTGCCGATGAAGTCATCGTGAAGATGCATGGCAGCCAGTTGACACACAGGTTCTTGGAGAAGCATGGATTTGAAGTTCCAATTATGGTGCCCAAGCTAGACGACTTAGGACTCAGGCTCCCTCCACCGACCTTTTCTGTTCTGGATGTGGAACGCTATGTAGGTACGAACCAGACTCCATTAGCTATGTGGGGATGTGAGAAAGGAAAATAACGATGACCCGATGACAGAAGGCTGAATGAAGACTGTTCACTTTGTGCCTTTCCTAAGCCAGCACTGAGGGAGTTCAAGATCACCCTATGTCAGGACCCAAAGTTTCCTGCAGAGCAGAAGCAACCATTTTTGCCTGTTGGAATTTTTCAGATTTGCCTCCACCTTTTGGGTTCTTGTCAGAAATTTTGATTCCTTGCTAGAAAATTTGTCACCGAGGAAGACTTCCTTGTGGGAAACAGGGCTGCTTCTAGGCATCCGTAATTACACGGAATTACACAGCAGCCTGGGATTTGCAGTTGAAGCCGTCTATATGCACTCCTCCACACTACGTGTTAGCCAGATTTCCTCAAGAGTTAGAGTGTGAGTGAGTCTATCTCGATTCATCATTGTGCGTATCTCCCCACAGCTGCAACAGAGATCTTAAAACTCACCCCTGAACTAAGCCATTGCTCGTTTCCTTTGGTAACTGTTTCACTAGAAAAGGCCAATGAAGTGGTCTGACTTTCCCATTCAGCTAATTTTGAATGTTTGATTAAGTAGGAGATGAGGCTGATTTAATAACTCTTAAGTTTATTGGCATAAATAACCCTAAAAATGAATGGCTGCCCCTGGGAGATGTGTAAAAGGGCAATGGTAGGATCTTAGCATGCAAAGTCCCATTAACCTATGGTCCTAGAAGCACTGAACTGACTCCCTTAAGTATTGTTGGGTGTTGCTAAAAATAGTGGTAGTGATGATGATAATAATAACAGTAATAGCACTATGCATTTAGGGGGGAATTTCAAGCACTTTTTTTTTAAGCACTGCAAAGTTCTTCAGTTAATAGAGTTGTTTTGCCTTTTTGTGTATGTGGGAATGTCTTATTTTGTTTTTTGCTATATCCAGGCTCTCTCTGGTTTACTCCTGGTGGTGCTCAGGGGAACATATGGAATAACGGGATTGAACCCAGATCAGCTACGTTCAAGGCACAAGTACCCTGCCCACTTTACTATCACCCATGCCCCAAGTTGCTTTGCTTTTTTTTTTTCCCTTTGTTTTGGGGCCATACCCAGTGATGCTTGGAGGTTGATTCTCCGGGCACTATACGGGATGCCAAGGATGGAACCTGTGTAGGCCGCCTGCAAGGCAGATGCCCTACCTTCTGTTCTCTCTCTTTCTGGCCCCCCCTCTTTTTCACTTTAAAATAAAATTGAATGTGAATTAGTATGTCTCTTAATTCAGATCAAGAAAATGGCATTTGTGTATTTTCTACTTCATATTGATTAAGATGGCGATACTCATAATTCCACCTGCCCTGTATGACACTCTAAAACTGATTGCTTTTCTAGGGTGACAATGTAGTGGTACATAAGCAACACACATGGTTTTGTAAGAAAACTGTAAAGGAATCCTAATTCAGAATTCAATTAACAGGTGCTAACACATACTACTTTTTAATCCTACCACTCTGTTTTTTTTTCTTCTTCTTGCAGCAGGATATTAGAAGACATAACTACCAGGGAAGCAGGAATTGCTTTACCTGGCTAATTTGAATTATCATTTTCCATGGACTGAATGGGTTTTCATAATGATTGGTGTAGACTTTTCAGTGATCATGGGGTGAAAGATAAAAGGTTGGGCTTTTCATATTCCATGTACTGAGGATTTTGAAACTCAAAATGGGCTCCATTTCCACATAGCATTCTAGTGTATTTTTGGCATCAGGAACAAGCAAGCACATAAGATGCCACTGGCATATTGAAAGCTCTGTAAGCCTGATAAGATTTTGTGCTTAGGTTTATTTATGCAGCTCTATCTTCGTTGTTTTATTTTATTTGTCTCAAAAACCTTTTTTCTAAAAGTTCCTATTGGATTTAAAAATTAAGCCTATGGAAAGATGATTATATAGGCACCAGAGCTTTATAGTTGGCTTTATTATTGCTATACTAAGTATACCTGACTTTTAAAATATGTTTGTTTAGGGCCTCTCTTGTTGTAACTTGGAAGCCCATTAATAAGACTTTGACTTTTCTCTGCAGGTGGTGACAAAGTGATAGATGTCATTGATGTGGCAAGGCAGGCTGACAGCAAAATGACACTTCACAATTACGTGAACTACTTCATGAATCCGAACAGACCAAAAGTGTTAAATGTGATCAGCCTGGAATTTTCAGATACCAAGTGAGTAGCTCTGAACATTTCAGTGTAACCTTCCGTGTGTTAGTTAAATGTAGGTTAATGATAAATCAATCCTTTTAAATTATTTTTTAAAACTAATACATTTTTTAACTGAGTCACCATGAGATACAGTTATAAAGTTGTTTGTGGTTGAGTTTCAGTTATACAGTGTTCTATTTCCCATCCTTTTCCACTGCACATTTCCCACCTCCATTGTCCCAAGTTTCCTTGCTGTTCCCCAGAGCCTGCTAGACATTTCTTGTCTTTTTCTCTCCCTCTCTGCTTTTTTTTTATATTTTAAATATTGTGTTTTACAATACTGTTAATGAAGGAGTATTAAATATATAACTTTACCTATTTTCAACATCCAATTCTTATCCAGAGTTATAATTTTCAACTGTCTTTGTCATAGTGGTCCCTTCTCTACCCTAACTGCACTACCCCTCTCTTTCTGGCAAGCTTCCTACCATGGACCTGTCCTCTTATCTGTTGTCTTTGGAAATTATTCCATACTCCCTCTATATATATATGTGTGTGTGTGTGTGTGTGTGTGTGTGTGTGTGTGTGTGTGTGTGTGTGTGTATACACACACACACACACACACACATAAATATCTCACAAATGAGTGGAATTATTCTGTCTGTTCCTCTCTGACTTATTTCACTCAGCATAATACTCTTTATATCCTTCCATGTATTAGTTAATTTCATGGTTTCATTTTTTTCTGATAGATGCATAGTATTTCATTGTATAGATGTACCATAGTTTCTTTACCTACTCATAATAAGTCAATTTTAGTAAGATACAGAATTGTGACTTCTTAAGTGGTCCAGTGGTAGCAATACTACAAATTTTACTTGAAACATCAGAGGATGTTTAGAAGTAAAATGAGATTCGAATCTATTTCTGTTAACTTTGACTTTCTTTTCATTTCTTGGTTTAGGATAAGCTGGGAGATGTACTTTTTTTTTTTAAAGCCAGTCAAATTGAGCAGTGGGGGCGTTATATACCAACTTTTGGGTGATGTAATTTTTTTAAAGTTTTTTATTCTTTTTAAAAATTTTTAAAAGTTTTAATTTGCATAATTGGATATGTATGTTTGTGTATATGTTGTTATTGTTGTGGTTTTTTTTTTTTAAAGGATGTCTGAGTTGGTGGAAGTCCCTGATATAGCCAGAAAACTGTCCTGGGTAGAAAATTATTGGCCAGATGACTCTGTCTTTCCTAAGCCATTTGTTCAGAAATATTGCTTAATGGGTGTTCAAGACAGCTACACGGATTTCCACATTGACTTTGGTGGCACTTCTGTTTGGTACCATGTTCTCTGGGTAAGAAGGGAATTAAAAAAATTTTTTTTGTGGGGGGGACCTACTGTGGTTTACAAACATTTTATTAGGATTTCATGCATTAGCTGTTTTTTGTTTTTTTTTTTTTGGTTTCTTTTGGGCCACACCCGGCAGTGCTCAGGTGTTACTCCTGGCTGTCTGCTCAGAAATAGCTCCTGGCAGGCACGGGGGACCATATGGGACACCGGGATTCGAACCAACCATCTTTGGTCCTGGATCGGCTGCTTGCAAGGCAAACGCCGCTGTGCTCTCTCTCCGGGCCCGCATTAGCTGTTCTAACCCCACATCCTTTTCTAATCTTTAGTTTCTGTTGCTTTGGAGGCTTTATTATTCTCCTATTCTCTTCTTATCCCACATGTGAAAGAGATCACTCAGTATCTGTTCCTCCCCTGACTTAATTTAATTAATATAATTAATTTCACTGAGCATAATACTCTTTAGTGCCAAAAACAAAATACCCAACAGCAACTTTCATGAGTTAATTTATTCTTACAGTCTAGTAATATTACATTTTGTATATGTAAAATATACATTTTCTTTACTTGGTTATCTGATCTTGGATACCTAGTCTGTTTCCAGATTTCGGCTATTCATGATTATCACTGCTGTGAACATAGAAGCACCAATGACAGTTTATGAGTTGAGTTTTTGGGCCCTTGCTAGGTGGCCCAGAGCGGAGGAGTATTTCATTGTCTTTTTACTGACACAAACATAGTCACATTTTCTTAGGAATTCATACACCGAGGGTCATTTTGTACCTTCTAAGGAGGATCTATTATTGACTTTTTTGTTTGTTTGTTTTTGGGCCACACCTGGCGGTGCTCAGGGGTTACTCCTGGCTGTCTGCTCAGAAATAGCTCCTGGCAGGCACAGGGGACCATGTGGGACACCGGGATTCGAACCAACCACCTTTGGTCCTGGATAGCCTACTTGCAAGGCAAACACCGCTGTGCTATCTCTCCGGGCCCTTATTGACTTTTTTTAAAACAGTACTTTATTCTTCAAACATAAAAATATGATTGCAGTTGGCCTCAGTCATAACTCACCCATGCCACATTCCCACCACCAATGCCTCCATCTCCCTCCTCCCCTACCCCTGCCCATATTCAAGACAGGTATTGCACTTCTCTCACTCACTACCATTGTCATGATAGTTGTTAGTGTGTAGTTACTTCTCTAGTTGCACTCACCACCACTTGTGGTAAGTTTCATATCATGAACCAGTCCTTTCAGCCCTCATCTCTATTGTCTCTGGGTATTACTACAATAATGTCTTTTATTTTTCTTAAAACCCATAAATGAGTGAGACTATTCTGTGTCTATCTCTGACTTATTTCACTCAACATAATAGTTTCTATATCTAGGGGCTGGAGCGGTGGCGCAAGTTGTAAGGTGTCTGCCTTGCCTGTGCTGACCTAGGACAGATTGTGGTCTGATCCCTCGGTGTCCCATATGGTCCCCCAAGCCAGGAGCAATTTCTGAGCGCATAGCCAGGAGTAACCCCTGAGCATCATTGGGTGTGGCACCCCCCAAAAAATAGTTTCCTTATTTATCCATGTATAGGAAAATTTCACGACTTCATCTCTTCTGACAGCTGCATAGTATCATTTACTTTTTTTTTTCTTTTTTTTTTTTTTTGGTTTTTTGGGCCACACCCGTTAGATGCTCAGGGGTTACTCCTGGCTACGCGCTCAGAAATTGCCCCTGGCTTGGGGGGACCATATGGGACTCCGGGGGATCAAACCGTGGTCCTTTCCTTGGCTAGCGCTTGCAAGGCAGACACCTTACCTCTAGCGCCACCTCGCCGGCCCCAGTATCATTTACTTTTAAGCGTTATTTTTTATGCCCCTTCCATTTTTATTGAGATACCATGATTTATAATACTGTTTGTATTATTTTTATCCCAACTAATGGAGGAGGAGCCATGAGTTCTAAATTTTTGTTTTGATTAGCCTTTTGACTTTTTTCATTTTCACTCTCACTAAAACCTGAATCAAATAATTAAAAAGGTATGAAATTTCTGTAATAATTGCTTCTGACCTTAAGGTTGAGACTAAGAGATCTTCTAGCTAGTTGGGAGAACTCAGAGATGCAATCGTTCTTTGCTAGTGATTTTTCACCTTGCTCTTTTGAGACCTGTGCTACTTCATACAGTAGCCACAGATATGAATAATTGAAGTTGGGGCCTGATAACACAGTGGTAAGGTGTTTGCCTTGCACGCATCCAACACGGGACAGACCCCGGTTTGAATCCTGGCATCTCATATGATCCCTTGAGCCTGCCAGGAGCGACTTCAGAGTGCAGAGCCAGGAGTAACCCTAGTGCCAGGTGTGACCCAAAGGAAAAGAAAAAGAGTAATTGAAGTTAACTGTCATTTAAAATCTAGTTTCTCACTTTCATTAGCCACATTCAAGCCTGCACCAGAGCTTATGAGTGTTGGAAGGGGCAGCACAGAGCAAACCTCTCTATCCTCACAGATAGTTCTGTCAGATGGTGCTGATCTCAAGATAGAGTTCCATTTATGTCAAACCTGTGTACTCAGAATGTTCTGGACTCTGATGCTCTGCCGTTGGGTTCTTCTTTCTTTTTTTCAGGATAAAGCAAAGGGCCAGTTCAACAAAAGGAATCTTATTTAAAGGTCCTGGAAAACAATTCTTAGACTTCTAAGGAAAAAGAGCTGAGTTTACACAAACTAACTACTCCCTCTCACTGGGGGCCTGTGGCTATGCATTTGCTTCTAGCCCTGGAAATTGAGATCAGTGATATGATTGCGGCTCTTTCCCTCCCCTTTCAGACCATCCCCAGCACTAATGTACTCACTCCTCCCCTGCCCTTGTGCTCCAGCTCTGACAAAGACACTTACTAAGGGCAATAGCAAGTGATTGCATAGGCCTCCTTTTGCCTCAAAAACTGATAATGGTCTTGGGGCCAAAGCGATAGTACAGTGGTAAAGTGTTTGGCTTACATGCGGCCAACCCAGGGCGGATCCAGGTTCGATTTCCAGCATCCCATATGGTCCCCAGAGACTGCCAGGAGCAATTTCTAAGTGCAGAGTCAGGAGTAATTTCTGAGGGCTACTGGATGTGGCCCCAACTCCCCCCCCCCCAAAAAAAAATCCCAACAAAAAACACTGATAATGGTCTTGAATTTAGAGGAAATGCATTGAGAAATTGTGCTAATCTAGAACATCCTAAGCATGGCTGTCTCTTTTTGAAATAGAGTGTGATTGCTCCCTTCTAGGGTGAGAAGATTTTTTATTTGATAAAGCCAACAGATGAAAATTTGGCACTATACGAATCTTGGAGTTCCTCTGTGACCCAGAGTGAGGTGTTCTTTGGAGAGAAGGTGGATAAATGCTACAAATGTGTGGTGAGACAGGGACACACCTTGTTTGTCCCAACAGGTAAGGCATCATTATTTGTTCATCCCTGAACAGATCACTGTTGCTCAGTCACTTGCAGTCATCTTCTAATTAGGACATGTTAGTAGATTTGGGGAATTTGCTTTATTTTGTTTTGTTTTTGGAAATACCAGGCAATGCAAGGGATTGAACCTGAGTCTTCTTCATGCAGAGGTTACAGCCTATTAAGTAATCTCTCTGGCCAGGAGATAGTGCTGATCTCATATGTTTTGATCATTAATTTATTATTTTTTGTTTTGTTTTTGTTTTTGGGTCAAATCACTCCTGGCTTGGGGGACGATATGGGATGCCGAGGGATCGAACCGTGGTCTGTCCTAGGCCCTAGGCTGGCTCATGCAAGGCCTTACGCCCTGCGCCACCGCTCTGACACAATTTATATCTTTTAACATAATATTTTCCCTAATATCATTGAAAGAACCAGTATCCCCTCTCAGTTCCCCTGAGCTACACTGGGGAGGTCCTTTCTGTCCCCCCCCCCCCACAAAAAAAAATCCTGGGCTGGAGCGGTGGCACAAGCGGTAAGGCATTTGCCTTGCCTGCGCTAGCCTAGGATGGAATGCGGTTTGATCTCCTGGTGTCCCATATGGTCCCCCAAAGCCAGGAGTTATTTCTGAGCTCATAGCCAGGAGTAACCCATGAGCGTCACTGGGTTGGCCCAAAAACAAACAAACAAACAAAAATCCTTTAGTCTTTCTTTGGGGAAAGAAGGCTCCTAGGCAGTGCTCAGGGAGCCTACGGGCCATTCCTAGCAGTAGTTGACCAGCCAGATAGTTGGATGATAGGGCCTAAACCAGACAGTTTCGGTGCAAGGGTGCAGAACTGTTTGAGCCTACTGATGCTGCTGGCCACAACCAGCAGTGCTCAGTATCACACCAGAATCTGGCATCTGTTTTGCTGACCCCTCTACTGTCTCTCTAGACCTCTTCAATTATCTTTCTATTATTGTGCCATACTCATTCTTACATATTCTGTATGCCAGATCCTTATCACATATGAAAAGTCTGTGTATCTAAGTTTTGTAGGCTGTCCTTTTTTTTTCTTTTTCTTTTTGCCATACCTCCTGATACTCAGGGATTACTCTTGGCTTTACTCTCAGAAGTCGCCCCTGGCAGGCTCTGGATACTATATGGAATGCAGGGGGTCGAACCCAGGTCTGTCCTGGGTTGTCCATATGCAAGGCAAATTCCCTACCACTGTGCTGTCACTTCGGCCCTAAATAAGCTTTATAAACTTGATGGGGGTTCCCTTCCAATTTAACTGGTCAGTAGTGCTTTGTTACCTTTTTTGTTTGTTTACAACCGAAAACCCCCAGCATTGGCAACCACAGAAACCTTCACTTTGACTTTGTCCTGTGCTACAGTTGGATCAATGCTTTTGTTTGAAGCTTGCATAGTCTCACAGATTGTGGGCACTTAATAAATAAGCAAGCATGTGAATCTATAGACTGAAATAGACATGAATTGTTCTAGCCTTGGAGCACCAAGTTTCCATGATGTGAATATTTTGAGGTGCCTCGTTTTACAGGAATGACTATTTGTGGGTTTAATGCTGAAAAATTGCAAAATGGATTTGCTTCTCACTATTCCAGGGTGGATTCATGCTGTGCTCACATCTCAGGACTGTATGGCATTTGGGGGAAACTTTCTGCACAACCTTAACATTGGCATGCAGCTCAGGTTGGTAATCCCCTTCCTCCCAGGACCCTTTTTCCTTTTGTATAAGACATTGTGTTACATTTGCAGAGTTGGTTCAGTTTTACTGTCATGGAGATAGGTCCTGGCAAGTGGTAGGAATAGAAATCTTTAATCAACTATTGTCCTAAAGTTTTTGTTAGCAAAAAACAGTGATGCCTTCCAAATTAAAATCAAAAAGAGCTGATTGAGCTTGAGACTTACCTCCTTAGTTTTCAGAATTGCTGAGAGTACTTGGGCTTCCCTCTGGCTGTTCCACTCTGAGGAGACAGAAAGCTGTCCCCTGTAGGACTGTGCTCTCATCTTGCTCCCTTTCTCCAACTGTAGGAGATTATAGTGTTTGGGCTTCTAATGGTAAGTAGTCTAGGGAAATGATTCCTCATTGACAGACTCCATCAGGATCAGGGAATCAGGTTCTGTAGCATGGGCCCCTGCCTCTGGATTTTGAGACTCCCCTCCCTTTGCCTACTCTGGAAAGTATGATCAGAACTCTTCACATTTCAGGGCTACTGTCACCTGCAACATTAGGCCAGACTTGCTTCTCTTCTTCAGTAGAAGGATCTCATGTCTTTGCCTCAAGTAGTCTTGGGTTTGGATGGAATGGCTTCTGGCCACTGCAGCAGCTGTGAAAGCTCCATTGCAGAGCTGGCCATGCTGGCTGTGGTTCCTGCTGTCCATCGCAGATGACCCATTGCCCAGTGTGGTCCCCTTTCCAGGTTCTTCTGGGGAAGTTAGGATACAAATGCAAAGGTGGCATCTTCCTGGAAGTTAGTTTTCTCCTTCACTGCAGTATAAGATTTGTAATAGCCTGGAGAAAATCCTTATTCCATTCTGTCCAGACAATCCATTGTTAGCTACCATTCACATGGGACTCAGGGATCCTCTATGTCCTGATTGTTGTTTTTATTGTCCTTAAGTTGGTGATGTCTGTTCAACCTCGAAATGTCAATGCTAATGTTAAGTTTCTTCAAATTTTACCCATTAGGTGTTATGAGATGGAGAAAAGGCTAAAAACACCAGACCTTTTCAAATTCCCTTTCTTTGAAGCCATATGTTGGTTTGTAGCCAAAAATCTGCTGGAAACCCTCAAAGGTAATGAGTGTACTATACTTTTTAAAAAATGCGGGGCTGGAGGGATAGCACAGTGGTAGGATGTTTTCCTTGCACACTACCAACCCGGGAAAGACCTAGGTTCAATCCCCAGCATCCCATATAGTCTTTGAGCCTACCAGGAACGATTTCTGAGTGCAGAGCCAGGAGTAAACCCTGAGTGTTGCTGGGTGTGGCCCCAAAACAATAACAATAACAACAACAAAAACAACAAAATGTTTTGACCCACACCTGACTCTGTACTCAGAAATTAATCTTGGCAGTTCTTAGGGAACCATATGGAATTCAGGGGAGTGAACCCAGATTAGTTGTGTGCTAAGTCCTACTCACTGTACTATTGCTCCAGCCCTGTATTCTCCACTTTTGTTATATGATAGGATGCATAATATATGTAGATTTTCTCAAAGCTACCTAAAAGGAGAGACCCCTTTTCCAATGTGGTCTGCCTGGTACCCTTCTTTGGTCATTTGAAATGTCCAATTTCTCTCTGCCAACCAGCATTTTAGCAAAGTAACATCCTCAGTCCCTAATCTCACCAGTCAGGAGGATGCCAAGCCTGGGGACAGCCCTGGTCATAAGGCAAGTGCATGTTTGATGCTCTGGTAGCTGCACACTTCCACAGCCACCTGACTTGTTCCTCCCAGAAATGCATCATTGGCCCAAGACTGTTGTCTCCTTTGCAGTCCCAAACAGTTGCTCAAAATAAGTGTGTGTAGGGGGCTCATCTCCATATCCTGAGAGA
Organism: Suncus etruscus; assembly: GCF_024139225.1. Classification (NCBI taxonomy): domain Eukaryota; kingdom Metazoa; phylum Chordata; class Mammalia; order Eulipotyphla; family Soricidae; genus Suncus; species Suncus etruscus. The sequence goes on along the minus strand of NC_064848.1, from coordinate 149,352,729 downwards.
ATAGGAGCTACCCTGTTCATACACATGGCCCCACTGGAGTCTGTCTCCAAGCCTGGAGCAGGAGAATGACCTTCAGGAAGCAACTGTTATGTGGAGTTCATTTTGGTGCTTTTGTCTTTGACTTTGTTGGAACTCAGCATAGTCAAGTGGATACTGAGTGTCCCTTGGCCTTTTCTTCGGAGTTTGTTCCATTTGTCCTGCACTTGTGCCTATTGCAGGGCAAGTTCATCTTTTTTTTTTTTTTTTTTTTTTTGACCCCTAACTTACTAGTTCCTTTACAACAGTGCTACTGCACTTAGAACTTCAGGAGAACAATTACTAAAACAGCTGTAATCTAGTGTAAACACTGGTTTATTTTTCTCATTTAGAAGTTACATAAGAAAAAGTTAATGAAAGCGACAAAAACTTCCTAGGAAAGCATGCTCAGAATAAAATGCAAAACAGTTATAACTTCTCTCCTAGAAAGAAAGTGAGACTTGCTGATTTTGAGGGAGTGGGGTGCGGAGAATGTCGGGTATGAACAAAGGAGATGCCTTCTGTTAGTGTCAGTGTGTGACAAAGAGGTGGGGTTCTCGGGGATGCAGGGAGTGCAGGTGCTTCCTGCCAGGATTTGTCTGTTCTTAAGAAACAGCTTTATTCCTAGGGATTGCTCGGTGTTCCCTGAGGATTTCAGGGCTCCCGCTTGAATCCTGATACTGCCTTGAGCTCTGTGAACTATATGTAGTTTCCAGTAAAAATTGTAGACTATATTCATAACCTCTTATCCAAATGTGAACCTAGAAAAGCAGAAAGACTTAGAAATGCATAGGAAAGACCTTGTTTCCTAGAAATTAGTTCTGGTACCTACATTTCCCCCATCTAGAGAAGATACCAATAATTCTCTACTCAAAGAAATGTCACATTTGCAGGACACACACCCTGTTATGATGCTTTTCACGCACACACACACACACACACACAAACACACCTGTTGTGATGCTTTTACTTCATTAAGAGGGACTCATCCATCAACCTTTTACAACAACTTCAGATTTTATCTGAAAGACCAAATATTGCTGTTCATCTTGCATTCTGATTATGGAGACTCACAATAACTTTTTAATCTTTGCCAAGACATCCAACGATTACTTTACCTTTCCCTGTCTGCTATTTCTAATGACATAAACCCTTTCTTAGCTTTAACATCTGTGAATAAACCTGGGCAGTTCAACTTTGCCCTTTTTACATGCCTCAGTCTGACAGCAGGCTTCCTGGCGTGGCTCTTGTCAGTGTGGTACCTGGAACTTTACCTGTACTGGAAGCAGATAGCAGGACTTCCTTTAATGTTCTTCTGTTTCTTGGTCTTTCTTTCCTTTCCTGCCATTTATCTATTTTTGCCATCACCTGTTGATGTGTCATTGCCCAGTTTGCAATTTGTTGACTTTGGGATTAAGGACAGCCTTTAATTCATCTCCTTATCTCTTCGTCACACAGAACTGAGAGAAGATGGTTTCCAACCACAAACGTACCTAGTACAGGGCGTGAAAGCCCTGCACACTGCTTTAAAGCTGTGGATGAAGAAAGAGGTAGGTGGGGGGGGGGATATTTTGTTTGTTTTGGGGCCATAGCAGTGGCATTGTTAATCCTGGCTCCGTGCTCAGAGCTCCTGGCAGGCTAGGGGGCTCTTATGGGATGCTGGGGTTTGAACCCAGGCTACACCCTACCCGCTGTGCTATCACTATGGCCCTGAGAGAGGTCGTCTTCTTTGGGGAACAATTTGTTGCTTTTAAATTTTAAATTTTTTTTATTAATTTTTAGAAATTTATATTTTTACTTTATTTGGTTTATAAAGTGGTTCATAATTTGTGTGTGTGTGTGTGTGTGTGTGTGTGTGTGTGTGGTTTTGGGTCACGCCCGGCAGTGCTCAGGGGTTATTCCTGGCTCCAGGCTCATAAATTGCTCCTGGCAGGCATGGGGGACCATATGGGACACCAGGATACGAACCGATGACCTCCTGCATGAAAGGCAAACACCTTACCTCCATGCTATCTCCCCGGCCCCCAAAGTGGTTCATAATACAGTTGTGTTGGGTATTCAGTGTTCCATTCCAAATCCCATCACCAATCCCACTTCTTTCCACCATTGATTCTAGTTTCCCACCTCCAAAACTTGCCCCACCTCAGCAGGTGCAAAATAATTGATTTTATATTGCTGATTACAACAAAATGGCTAATGGAATTAGGAAAAAAAAAGTTCAGTTAAAGAAAGTTGGTGAAAATTGTTACATCTCACAACATGGGTCATTAAAATCATTTACTGAGTCTTTTGCAACTAGTTGAGTTTTCTGTGTTATTATTTTTATTTACTGAGGTAAATTTGCTTCTATGTTACTTTCCCATCTGATTTGTTGTACTTCTGCTGGGCTATCAGTGTTGTAAAATTTGGAGGTGTCACACGGCTGTGTGTCTGGCTGGGTGCTAAAGGAACTCCCGAATTTTGAGCCTGTCTCCTTCTGAGGGGGCTCCAGAGTTTAAAGCTTGAAGATCGGTGTGCACCCGTGAGTTTCAGCAGCTTGCCTCACATCTCTTCTGAGATTAGTTGTGAAACTGTGAAACTGGGCCACGTGGTGGCTATGGAATGTGGGTCAGTTGTTACCATTTTTATTTGTTTTTGGGCCATCCCGGTGGTACTCAGGGGTTAGGTTACTCTGGGCTCTGCACTTAGAAATAACTCCTGGTAGGCTTGGAGGACCAGAGATAGAAATTCAGGCAACTGCTTGCAAGGCAAACTCCCTACATGCTGTAATATTGCTCTGGCCCCAAGTTGTTACTTTTTTTTTATATAGCAGCATTAGTAGACAGAACCCTGCTGCCTTGCAGGCATCACTAATGGCTGGCAAGAGTGGTGGAAAGGGAGATAGAGCACCAGCTTTTAAAACAACCTACATTTTATTCTGCAGGTCATGGGAACACATGAGTTTTTGCTTGCTTATGAAAATAAAAAGTACTTTCTTTTGTCCATTATTTGAAAAATAAAGGAATTCAACGGTAGCTAACATCCATCTGGACTAAGAAATATAGATTAATAAGTAACTTGGAATTCTGAGTGCACCAACTACCCTGTTTGGTTTTTACCTCCTCCTTCTTTCCTCCCAGTCATCCGGATGCTGGAGTCTAATGTTATTCCTTTCATAGAGAATGGGAGGCTTCTGGGAATGAGGTACTGGGTGTCTAGTGATGCTGGGAGAGTAGGGAGAGCACTGGAATTAGAGGAGTGCTCCTGTCCCCCACTAGCGGCGATAGTGAAGGAAGAGGATGAACCTCACCTTTCAGTTTTCACTCAGCATGGTCTGCTAGTTTGCACTGGAATCGCAGCACCTCCACAGTTCTTTACTCTTCTAGGTTTGTCCTGGGCTTCAGCTTCTCAGTAGTCCTCTGCTTCTGACAGGGGCTTTCGTCACGGCCTCCAAGGGCCCCTTTTAGGTTTATGGACTCTGGTTCGAACAGGCACCCTTTTAATAACACACAGATTCCACTAAACAGTAAACACACAAGTTGATGAAAATACCTTTTAGCGCTCACTTTGGAATGTGAACGTGAGGTAACAAGTTGATTTGGGGGCCAGAAACGAGGGTTAGTGGCAGAGCACAGGCTTTCCATGTGTGAGGCCTGAGCTCCATCTCCAGCAACACATAAACACACACACTCCTGTTCTTAAAAGATATCACGAGAGTGATTAATATGTCATCGTCCCATTTATACTCTCAACTTTCTTATCATTGCTACAGATATGCCAGAGCAAGGCATGATGGGAACATTCAGGAAAATAAAATATTTCTCTTCATTCTCAAAGATGTCATCAGTCACATGACAAAAACAAAGAGATTATAAAGGTTACATTGTAAAATGTATACCTCCTCATGTGGTGAAAGGCTTAGCTAAGTGCTCATCACTCTCCTGTGTTCATCAGATTAATCTTCAGAACTTTTAAAACTCTACCCACCGCCCCTGAGACAGGGATCTGGGTCAAGTCCTCTCGGACATTGGTCTTACACATGCCTTGTTTGTGCGAGGCCCTGGGTTCATTCCATCCTTACAACTCTAGCATTCTTTTCTCCAGGTGGACCAGTAACAATAAAAATAAACAGCTCCAGATCTTTCCCTAGAGATTCTGATTTAATACTTCTGGCATGGGGTTGAGACTTCTGTTTTAAACAACTAGATGGATGGCTTTGAAGCTCGGTCAGATTTCTCACCTAGAACAGTTACTGTTCATTCATTACTTCGGAAATACTTCATTCAGAGCATGTTGTTCTCATGTGTTGTGATCAAGGCTGTGTCTGCAACTTTGATCTAAGGTGACAGGCTGTTCCTTGTCTGTGGACTTGATTTTGGATTCAGATTTCAGTTTTGTTGCAAATGAACTAGCTTCCTAAGCTTCGTAATTACCTAATAATCTCTGCGCCTTTGCTGCCTATTGTGATATGGGAGAAATTCTTGTTGAAAGGACTTGTGAGCTACCATTCCTAAATTACGTTCCCAAAGCAGCCTCTCACCTGGCACATAGTGAGCATGGAATATTCCACTGTTTGATGCAATTTGTTTAAAAAATGGTGCTAAACCTAAGGAGTGGATAGAAAGCAAAAGGAAAAGTTAATAATATGCTGAGAGCATTGGAAAAAAAAATTCAGAATGTTGGGCTGGAGAGATAGTATAGCTAGCAGGTTTTTGACCCAAGTTCTTTTTGTGTTTGTTTGTTTTTGGGTCACACCCGGCCGCGCTCAGGGGTTACTCCTGGCTCTATGCTCAGAAATTGCTCCTGGAAGGCTTAGGGGACCATATGGGATACTGGGATTCGAACCCCTGACCTTCTGCATGAAAGGCAAAGGCCTTACCTCCATGCTATCTCTCCAGCCCCACTGACCCAAGTTCTATCGTTGGCATCTCATATGGTCCTCTGAGCACCTCCAGGTGTAATTCCTGAGTATAGAGCCAGTAGTAAGTCCTGACTATGTATTCCTGGCAGTGCTTGGGCAGACTTTATAGGGTGCCAGGGATTGAGCTGGGGTCAACAGCATGCAAAGCAAAATCATCTTATCCTGGGGCTGGAGTGATAGCACAGCAGTAAGGCGTTTGCCTTGCACGCTGCTGACCCGGCTTTGAGCCCCAACATTTCATATGGTTCCCCAGCCCAGGAGCTATTTCTGAGCACAGAGCCAAGTCTGTGCTCAGCCACCCTGAGTGCAAATAAACCATATTTTAAAACAATAAAATTTTAAAAATCATCTTATCATCTGCCCTCTCTTGAGCCCACAATAAGTTTTTCATATTAACCTGTAAGTGATTTTAATTTTGGTTTTCTTTTCTTGATCCAAATGCAGCTTGTATCTGAACATGCCTTTGAAATTCCAGACAACGTTAGACCTGGACACCTTATTAAAGAACTTTCTAAAGTAATTCGAGCAATAGAGGTAAGAGTAAAATAAACAGATACTCAGCACACTGTAGACATTCAGAAGCCCTTACACAACTCAAGGCAACATGGAAGGCTAGTGTTCTAGAAGAAACTTTGGGCTATTGGGCTTCCACCCATTAGGCTTTCACCTTGAAAAAAACCTTCAGGAGGTCAGGAATAGAAGCACCAGTGCCGAATATGAGTGTGATGGTTACAGGACTAGTGGAGAAGAGCCGATAAATGACTGTAAGAATTGACTTGGCCTCTAAATGCTGCCATAGCACATGTAGAAAGCTCAAGATTTCATGGTTCCAGAGGTTGGCTGTGAGATTGTGGGCTTTAGATGCTACACTTACTGAGGAAGAGGGCCCATCTAAGGGGGCGGGCCCTTAGTGAGAGAGAGGGGCTCATAGGAAGGAGGTACTGTCTCTTTAACTGACTGAGTGGGAGGACACATACCTTGGAAGGAGATATTCTTTGAGAAAGAGGGCCCTAGCAGAAGGAGTGGGTGCCTACTGAAAACAAGAGGATTAGTGATGCTGGGATTGAATCACATACTCTGTGTGAGGCAGTTCTACCAGTTGCCTGCATGGTGCTGGTATCTGAGCCTGCCTTTCCTCCTCCTGAATTTCAGATCGAATCCACCGAGCTGTCTGCACTGGTTTGGAGTCTGCTACTTTTACTCAGATTTATGTTTTAAATATGTCCTTGAGTGGCTTAGTAGCTATTGCTGGTTGTTGAGAGGCATTCACGGAAGGGCTATTTCATAGTTCAGTTTCCCATTCTTTATTTGGGTTTGGTATAGATGTGGCCATTATGAAAAAATTTACTAAAACATTCTTGTCTGCCTTCTAGTGGTAAATCTCTGTATCCTGGATTTGCTACCTTAAAGTAGAGTTGTTGAATTAAATTTGTTTTGGGTTTGGGTTTCGGTTCCCCTTTATAGTACTTAGGGATCACTCCTGGTGATGCTAGGATTGAATCATATTGGCTGCATGCAAGGTCCTGTGCTCTCTCCAGCCTTAAGTGAATTCTGTGCCAACCTGCTTCGCTTTGCCTGGGTTCCTGCTCTCAGCAGGAAAGTGGAGAATGGCAGTGGTTCTATTATCTGGCTGACATTTGGTGATTGGCATCTTTGATCTTGGCTGGTGTGGAGTCAGTTCACAGTGATGTGTAGTACTCTGGGTACCAGGAAACATTAGCAGGAGCCACTTGTCATGTGGGATTTGCAGGTCTCCTCTGAGGCACCTTGCTGGAGAATTCTGCCCATTTTTAAAATCTATGATCTGTAGGATTAGTGATGCATCTTGGTTATAAGTTCTTGTTCTCTCTCTACTCTCTCCCATACACACACGCGCATGCATGCATACAGAGGAATGCCTTTCTCCATAGCCTGTATCTCAACTTTCTGTTATTTTAATGCTGCCCCTTAGTGGACAGACATGTCTTAATTTGAAGATGTCCAACTTATCCATTTTTTTTCTATTATAGTTAGTATTTTTATGCCCCAAGGAATCTTTATCTACCTCCAAGGTCTTCATGATACTAATTTTATTCCCCTTAGAAGATTTTATATTTACTTAAAAGCCTACAGGGGACTTTTGAAAATATATTAAATTGAACCTTTACTTTTTTCCCCACATGTGGTCCTAGTTTTATTTACCATTGTTGAAAACAGATTGTTTGGTTTGGGGCCTCCAACTGGTGGGGGTGGTCTGGGTTACTCCAGCTCTGTACTTGGGGGAAGGGGATTCACTATGGTATTGAGAGGCTGTGCCATGCTAGATCAAATCTGGGCTTCCTGCATTACAAAGCCTATACTCCAGTGCACTGAGTTATCTCTGGGCGTGAAATGAATTCCTTTTAGAAAGCTCCTTTCATAGGGCTGGTGATGTAGCTCCAGTGTCTAACATGGTAGACCGGCCCTTGAATCAATCAGATGTGTGCACACATTCATGGCAGCTGATGGGCAAGAAGCAGTCCCTAGCTCTATTATAAACTAAAGGGAAATTTAAAAATGATATTCTGACCTGTCTTGCAATAGAAATGAATTTTGCAGGACAGGAGCGGTGGTGCAAGTAGTAGGGCGTTTGCCTTGCAGGCGCTAACCTAGGACGGACCACGGTTTGGTCTCCTCGCATCCCGTATGGTCCCCGGGAATGATTTCTGAGCTCATGCCAGGAGTAACCCCTGAGTGTCACTGGGTGTGGCCCAAAAAAGCAAAAGAAAAAAAAAGAAATGAATTTTGCAGACATTTATATGAAGTCAGACAAGCTGATTACAAAGGGATATATTCTGCATAATTCTGCTCTCATGAGGTTTCTAGAATTATCAAATGATAGAGAAAGTAGAATGGTAGTTGGCAAGAACTGGGTGTAAGAAGGTCTGGGGTAGGTGTTACTCTTATTTACTAGGTCCTGAGTGAAAATTTGAGAAGATAAAAGAGTGTATTTCGTGCCCACCAGGCTTGCCCGTGTCATGAATGTGGCCATGCCCTGCACCAATGTCAGGCATGTGTAGCTGAAGATAGCGTGTGAATGTTGCTTCTGATGACAGGAACACGAGTGGGAAAGCTTGGCTGCTGCTGCTCTTGTTGATTTTCTTTTTTAAGTCGGAATGTCTTAGCTACATAAACTTAGATCTCTAGCTTGCCAAGCAATCACCACTATGATGCACATGTGGGTATGAAGTAGTTCTTAGGATGCTAAGAAAGAACTGGAAGCTCTTTGATAACACTGGGGACGAGGTCAGTAATTTATGCTCTGTCTTATGGAGGAAACAAAAGTGGCCTTCCTGGTGTCAGTGAAGTCAAGGATATTGGTTCTGTCCAGGCGACAGGGAGAGACAGGACTGAAGATGTCAGCAGAGCTCCTGCGTCTTAGACTTTGATCTTTTTGCTTAAGGGATTTACTTTGGAAGGACTTGGGAGCTAGTTACATGACTGGTTCCTGAGGAGTGTGTATAGCCTTGTGATAAAAGGACTCTGAATTTAATTCTTAAAGGAGGAGAACGGCAAACCAATTAAATCTCAGGGAATTCCTACTGTGTGTCCAGTTTCACGTTCCGCACATGAAGCAACTTCTCCCTACCATTCCCGACGAAAGATGCGGAAACTTCGGGATCATGCTGTCCGGACTCCTTCTAACCTAGACATCCTGGAGCTGCACACGAGGGAGGTGCTCCGCAGACTGGAGATGTGTCCGTGGGAAGAGGCAAGTGGGGGCCAGCACCAGGCCTGCCTGGTCTCAGGCAGTCCGTAGCCTGCAGGTCCCAGTGCTTAACCTGTTTTGAGGCTGGCCATGCTTGTTGGGGTCCTTTGCCACTGGCTTGTGTAGGCACTGGAGAAAACCCAACAAGGGGGATGTCCCTGGCCACTTCTACCCTAGTTTACATAGCAGGCCTAAAACACATCATTCTGGAAATTATGCACTCTGGAGGGTGCAAATCTGGGGAGCTGGCTGCTTTAGTTTGGTGTCAAAAGGAGAAACAGTAGTTGAAATAAGGCCAAGGGAAGGGTTAGAGACTTAAGGGAAGACCCAGAGCTGGAAGTTGGCTTCCTCCTCACCAGTCCAAGTGGTGACTCTTCAATGGAGTCTGCCCAGTATCATCCTAAAGTGTTGAGGCTGGGAAAGCAAGGCTCGGCTTTGGTAAACACCAATGAGCTTGTCACCACAATTTCTCACTTTAAATAGAGAAAGTGAAATAACACTATTCATGAAATGATGTAAAGAAGTTACACAGATTATTCAAGTATTCAAGCAGACGTACTTAAGTATTTCAAGTTTTTGATCATCCATGTTGGTACTGTTTTAAGGCTCTGTTGTTTTTGCTTCTTTAGCCAACAGTCAGCTTGAGTACATCAGTCAAGGGAAAAGGAATACAAAAAGTCAGCAGAGTCCCCATGTAGAAAGCAGAGGGGAAGCAGGCTGGCCGAGTGTGCTGGAAGCTGCAGGGCAAGGTATGCAAGGAAGCACCATTAGGCTGGCGCCTCCAGCCTTGCTGCTCTGCCCGTGGCCAGTGGCTGTGTGCTTGTGCCAGGGAACCTGCTTCCTGACAGGATGAGTGGGGGGTCAAAGTAGCCTTGTTCATGCCTGAATACTAGGATCCAGCACAACCTGGCATGGCCCGGGTGGCTATCAGGGAAGGGGGTGGTCAGCTGGACCCAGAATAGATCAGGGTGGAGCTTCAACTTGGTCTGTTTTCTACTTGAAGGATGTCTTGAGCTCTAAACTGAACGGGAAGTTCAACAAGCATCTCCAGCCTTCTTCCACAGTTCCTGAGTGGAGAGCAAAAGATAATGATCTCCGATTACTCCTGACCAATGGACGGATAATTAAGTATGTGCAATAGATGCCTTGCTTTTTTTTTGGGGGGGGGGGCTATACCTGGCAGCGCTCAGGGGTTATTTCTGGCTCTCTGCTTAGAAATCACTCCTGGCAGGCATCGGGGACCATATGGGATGCCGGGATTCAAACCAATACCTGTATTAGGTCAGCTGCTTGCAAGGCAAATGACCTACCGCTGTGCTATCTCTTTGGCCCCTAGATGCCTTGCTTCTGAAAGACTCCCTGACTATGCACCCCACCGCACAGACTGGGAACAAATTGCAGCTCCCTTAAACCCCAGGGAAATTGAGGGTGGGGAGGTAGACAGTCAGTTTTCTGACTCAGTGGTTTTCCTCACTGCAGAGATGAGAGGCACCCCTTTGCAGATCAGAGTCTTTATACAGCTGACAGTGAAAATGAAGAGGAGAAGGGAAGAGCAGAACAGGCAAAGGTGAAGACGGAAGAAAGTTCGGGAACTGAAGAGGTGGAGAACGAAGAATCTCAAAAACCACTTAACAGTATGTTTGCTTTCATGATCATTTGGACGTCTGTTTATTCGTGATGTGCTAATAATAGTAAAGTGACTTGTTAAGTTCTGAGCTCTCTTGTTTTCTGGGGTAGGTAGGGCTGATACAGGGCTGTGCTCAGGACTTACTCCTGGCTCTTTGCACAGGGAGTGGAAAGGAAACTCGTGGAGGGGCTACTGGGACTGTAGGCAATCCTGGGGATCAAGCCTGGGTTGGCTGAATGTAGGCTCAGCACCATCTATTGCTCTGGTCCAAGTTCATACCTTTTGTACTGAAAATGCTCTTTGGAGAAGTGTTTTTAGAGTATGCTCAGAGTGAGTGCCAAGGAGAGAATGGCACCCAGTGGAGTGCTAATGAGGAGGGTCAGGGGCCACGGATACCCTCTCTGGCATCTTTTTGCTAGTCACGGGAAAATTAATATATTTTGATGGGCCTCTGCTTCAAGAATTAAGAAGTTGTGAATCTAATGCAACTTTATAAGGAGTTTTAGTAACATGTATGGTTTTCAGAGTTTGGAAATAGGGATACCGCATATACTCAAGTATAAGCTGAGTTTTTTCTGGCATAAAATTTGTGCCAAAATACCCAAACTCAGCTTATACTAGGGCCATATGGGTTATTTGATTCAGTGTGCATGCACTGAATCAAATGCACGTAGTCTTCTGCCGTCTGCTGGAGGGGGCGGTGCATCAGCTCAGTCCACAGTCATGGCTGAGTTGAAGAGGTAGGAGGTAGGTGGCTGAACTGAACTAGATGTCACTAACTATTTAACCCACAATATTCATTGGCAAATTTAATTAAGTGAAAAACCCATTTAAGGCAGTAAAGTCATGTAAATAAATGTTTATAAATCCTGAATCCTTAAAATCAGGGATTTTGGAGTATTAAGGATTCAGGATTTTTTGTTTTGTTTTGTTTTTTTTTTTTTTTGGGCCACACCTGGCGGTGCTCAGGGGTTACTTCTGGCTATCTGCTCAGAAATCGCTCCTGGCAGGCATGGGGGACCATATGGGATGCTGGGATTCGAACCAATCACCTTAGGTCCTGGATCGGCTGCTTGCAAGGCAAACGCCGCTGTCCTATCTCTCCGGCCCCAGGATTCAGGATTTTTAAGCATTTATTTATGATGCTTTACTGTCTTAAATGGTTTATTCACTTAATTAAAGTTGTCATTGAATACTATGGGTTAATGTGGTATGCTAATGGTATACAATATATCAGTCATGCATTAAAAATGTAATCATGCATTTATTTACTTATTTATTTACTGATTCCTCAATTATTCTAATTGTTTTGGGTGTATATTTTTATTTTTGAAATTTACCAGTGGCGCTGCATTTTCCACCTCAGCTTATACTCGAGTACATATGGTAATTGATCTGAGCATTATTTCATTGATCTCCTGTGGGTCTTAAGACTCCCTGTTTAGTTAGTAGTTAGCTTTTAGTACTCTTAACAGCAGGACCTCTTTTTTCTGGCACCTTTCTTTTTGAATAAAGACATGATTTCTGGGCCCGGAGAGATAGCACAGCAGTGTTTGCCTTTCAAGCAGCCGATCCAGGACCTAAGGTGGTTGGTTCGAATCCTGGTATCCCCCGTGCCTGCCAGGAGCTATTTCTGAGCAGATAACCAGGAGTAATCCCTGAGCACCACCGGGTGTGGCCCAAAAACAAACAAACAAAAAAAAGACATGATTTCTTAGTGCCTTTTTAGAAATGCAATATACATTCCTAATTTAAAAAGTAATTATGTATTTGGAGATTTGACAAATAAATATGCAAGTAACCACTATTTAATATATGTTAAATATCTCTATTCCTGCAAATTCTGGGACAGTTTTTTCCTGCCCAGGAAACACAACCTACTCAATGGTGCTGCTTGCTGTGGGACACGGTCAAAGCCTGAGTGTATAAACTTGTTGAATTCATTGTGTCCTGAAAGCTTTGTGAGGACACACCACACACACACACACACACACAAATTGGAAGTTTTTTTTTTTTTCTGGGAAGAACTATAAAATAACCAGAACTACAACACACACACACACACACACACACACACACACACACATATACACACACACACCACACAAATGCTCAATAAATAGCACACCACACACACACACACACACACACACACACGTTTTTAGAATGCACATCAGTAGGTTTCAGGCAGGGAGAAAATCCTTGTGGGGGATGAGAGAAGCAGGTGAAGCAGAGCCAGGTGTTGATGGCCATGCTGGGCAGACGGAAGGCGCTGCCTCATTTTGAAAATTCTAATGCCTTCCCCTCTCCACCCTTCTTTCTTCAGGGTTTTTTACAAGCGTGAAGTCAGAACTCAGGAATCGATCATCAGAATACTCGGATATTTCTGATTCAGAAGACTCTGGGCCTGATTGCACTGCATTGGTATGCTGCAAACCCTGGACTTGTTCATCTTCTCAGAGGTGGCACTCAGGCCATGCACTAGGGGGATTGAAGTCAGGGCCCCGCATGTACCAGGCATGCACCCCTCTCCTCACTTGTGTTTATAATTGGAAATAGCCTCTGTCAGGTTTTGGAAAAAACCATTCTTTTTTGGTGGGGAGCGGCCCATACCCGGTGATGCTCTGGGGTTAATCCTGGCTCTGGGCTCAAAAATTACTCCTGGCAGTCTCAGAGGACCAAATGAGGCCAGGGATCGAACCCGAGTTGGCCTAGTGCAAGGCAAGTGCCCTACTTGCTTTGCTATGGCTCTGGCCCCAGAAAATACCATTATTATTTTATTTCGTTGCACATTTCTTACAGGTTATATTTTGTTTTATTTTAAAGAAAATCTAGATATGTGTCTTTTACTAAGGAATCATATTATTGTTGTAATGAAACACTCACTTTTTTATATGGAATAGAGAACTTCCCATGTGAATGAAGTATCTTTGATTAATTTGTATAAACCTTCAGATCTATTTGTAACTTGGCTTCCATGTCTTTGCTTTTTTTTTTTGTTTGTTTTGTTTCATTTTTTGCTTTTTTTTTTGTTTTGTTTTTGGTCAAGCCTGGTGGTGTTCAGGGGTTATTCTTGACTCTGCACTCAAAAATGGTGTGCTCAGGGGGACCATATGGGATGCCAGGGACCACCAGGTTGGTCATGTGCAAGGCAGCCATCCTTATCACTGTATTATCACTCTGGTCCCTCAGTTTTTTTGCTTATTTGTCCTACTTTAATCTCAGAAAAACAATTTTACCACTGAAGAGTCTGAAAGTTCAGGTGATGAGAAAAAACAAGAAGTCACATCAAACTTTAAGGAGGATACTAGTGTAATGAGGACCTTCCTTCAGAAGAGCCAAAAGCCATCTAGAAGTGAAATCCCAATTAAAAGGTAAACTGCTTTGAGGACCATCTTGTTACGTTCTGAGAGACCCAATATAGAAGCAGCTTTCCATTTTAGTTTCACCCTGAGGATCCTCACGTGTCAGCTCTGGTCTTTTGCAGGGAGTGCCCTACCTCGACAAGCACAGAGGAGGAAGCAATTCAGGGCATGCTCTCCATGGCAGGGTTGCAGTACTCCACATGTCTCCAGAGGCAGGTACCCAGCTCCAATTGCAGTGGGCACCGAAGCTCTATGCAGGAACCTGGTGACTGTCATCGTGCTGGCCTTGAGGTCAGACAGGTGTATCGCTATGACAAACCAGTGCAATGCGGTAAGACATGTTAGCATCTCTGAAAATGAACCTCTGCCCCCCAACTTAATGTCTCTTTGGTCCTAAGAGGATAAAGAAAATTTGTCTGTTGTCTGTCTTCAACTAGAAATGATGGTGCTCAACCTAATGGCCAGATTAGATTATGCACACTGTTGACAAATTGTATATTGTCTAACTACAAGAATTCAAAAAATGTATGCTACCTGAGACTTGAGCATTGTTTTCACTGTATCATTCTCCCGTGGCTATCGCAAAAAAGTGATATTTTCCTTCCAAAAATGGCTCAGAGTAGAGATTGGTAGGCCTTAACTGGTTAGGTCATCTTGAACACTCACTCCCTTCCTCCCTTGTCTCCTTTTCCCTCCTCTCCCCCGCCCCATTCCTCCTCCTCCTTTCCTCCTCCTTCCTGCCACACCTGGTGATATTCAGGGTTGACTCCTGCCTCTGCATTCAGGAGTTATTCCTGGTACTCAGGATCTATGTGATGCCAAGGATTGAATTTGGATCGGCCACATTGTAATAGCAAGTGCCTACCCACTGTATTATCATTCTGGCCCAAACCCTCTTTTTTTTTTTTTTTAAATAAGGAAGGGAAAAAAAACAGTTCTGAATTGGTTCTAATTGAGAATTATATCTCTTCCTCTTGATAGCAAAGACTTAGAACAAAAAGAAGAGAGTTGAAAAGCTCAGTCATGTCATCCCTTTTGGGGAAAATTTCCCTCTAAGAATCTGAGTGAGGCCTGGGAGAAGATCCTATGGGATTCAAATCATATAGTTTTTTTCTTTTCTTTGGGCCACACCCAGCGGCATTCAGGGGTTACTCCAGGCTCTGCGCTCAGAAATTGGTACTAGTAGGCTCTGGGGAATATATGGATATCCTGGGATCAAACCTGGGTCTGCCCCGGGTCAGCCACATGCAAGACAGACACCCTACCACTGTACTATAGCTCTGGCCCCATCAAGCCCAGATATCTTTCATTGGCATCTGAGTACTTCTCCCTTAGGTGTGCCAAGCTTGACAGTCTTTGCAGACCGCGTAGAGCCATACTTGTGTATGGAAGGGAAATGACCGGGTGAAGTTCTTTCTACTTGCATAGACTTAAATAGCTATTATTCATACTTGTTGGTAGTTGGGACCAGAGAGACAGCACAGGGGTAAAGGTGTTTGCCTATATGCAACTAACTTCTATTTGATCTGCAGCATCAAATGTAGTTCTCTAAGCACCTCTAGGACTCACCCCTAAACACAGAATTATGAGTAGCACCCAAACAACACAGAGTATAAGACCCCCCCCCAAAACCCAAAGGTGTTGCAATGTGTTTTCAAGACCATCTGATTTCAAGATCTTTGTTATTTTATTAGATGAAACTGAGGCTTAGAAATGAAAATAACTGAGGTTGGAAAGATAGTTCACTATAGAGATAGTCCACTGTAGGATAGTAATAGTACAGCTTGCCTTACCGAACCCAGGTTCAATTCCTGGCATCCCATATGGTTTCTTGAGCATCATCAGAAGTAATTCCTTAATGCAGAGACAGGAGTAAACTTTGATAGTTGCCAGATGTGGCCCAAAGACAAGCTATAATAAAAAAAATAAATAACTAATTTGAAAATTTATTGGTAATGATAAAACCAAAATTGTCTTTCATTTCGGTCTCCTTATAGTCATTAATTCCATAGAACTCACCATCTCATTTTTTTTTTTGTTTCTTTTTTGTTTTTTGGATCACACCCGGCAGTGCTCAGGGGTTACTCCTGGTTCCATGCTCAGAAATCGCTCCTGGCAGGCTCGGGGGACCATATGGGATGCCAGGATTCGAACCAATGACCTTCTGCATGAAAGGCAAAAGCCTTACCTCCATACTATCTCTCTGGCCCCATCATTCTCATTCTTTAGAGAAAATTTCTTAAGGATAGACAACAAAATTCAAGAAAATGTGTTTTTATTCTGCATACCATCTTTAGAGAGTTGATTATTTTTTGATCTTACTTCTACTTCACCCATATATCACAAGTCTATCCTATTAAGTCAGTCTTTGAGGGAGGGAAGAAATGAGTGTGTTAGCTTATGAGCTGCTTGATTTTTTTTTGAGAGGGACAGTGTTTTCTAAGACCTAACATAATTATTTTTTATGTCAGCATAAAGTTACTTTCAGTTTTAAACATTAGGCTCACTCTGTTCTTTAAGATTAAGTTTGTAGTCACTATGTACCTGAAATACTACTGTGAATTGATTTCTAATCCACTTTGATCAAAATAAAATTTTCGGGAGATTTGGGTCACACCCGGCAGCGCTCAGGGGTTACTCCTGGCTCTATGCTCAGAAATTGCTCCTGGTAGACTTGGGGGACCATGTGGGATGCCGGTATTCGAACCACCGACCTTCTGATTGCAAGGCAAATGCCTTACCTCCATGCTATCTCTCCGGCCCCAAAATAAAAATTATTAATATAAAAAAATCAAGTTTGTAGATGATTATTTTAACCAAAATTTATCTTTAGGATACCCTGTCAAGACAGAAGAACCAGATGTCAGGAGTCCTTCCTGGGCTAAACAGGATTCAGCCACCAGATTTAACCTTCAGGTATGTCTGTTCACAGCTTGAAACATTGAGAGGAGACTTAGAGTTGGCATTAACTATGATTTTGCTTGCTTCTCTGTTTTGTTTTGTTTTAATTGTTTAGTTTTGTTTTAATTGACCATTAAATTGGGAAAGCTAAAATTACTCAATTAAATGTACATTTGAGTAAAAACTCAATATTTCTAAAAGCTCCATTTTTTTTTAGAAACTTAATATAATGACTCATTAGACTCATGGCTAGAATGGTCTGGAAAAACCATCATTTGTTCAAGGAGGTAGTTAAAAACTACTGTTCACACCTTTGGATTATAAAGTAAAATTTTGGTTGGAATCATACTGGGGCTGGAAAGTTAGCACAGTGGTAGGGCGTTTGCCTTGCAAGCGGCCGACCCAGGATCAAGGTGGCCGAATCCCAGCATCCCATATGGTTCCCCATGCCTGCCAGGAATGATTTCTGAGCAGATAGCCAGGAGTAACCCCTGAGCACTGCCGGGTGTGGCCCCAAAACAGCAACAACAAAAAAACAAACAAAAAAAGAAAGCATACCATAAGGATCTCTTAATTTCTGGCATTGAACATCTCTTGAACATTTTTAGATAATTTTTTTATGATTGTAGAAGTTACAGATTCCTTTTCAGAAAGCCATTGACCATCATACTTGTTGGTTTTTACTTAAACTTATTTCCCTACACAGATGTGTACCTATCCCCAGCTTTGCCCTCTCCTGACCCTTGCTCTGGGCAGAGGGGTACCCCACAGTGTGGGAACACAGACCTCACACACAGGAACCCTGGTTTGATCCCTGTTACCATGTGATGCCCAAGAACCCCTGAGAGTGGTCACTAAGCACAGAATTGCTTAATCCTTGAGCATTGCCAGATGTGGCCTCAAAACCAAAAAAGAGAAAGAATATCATCTCGGTATATTATTAATGCATGTATCAGACAAATGGAACCCACAGCAGGTGTTGGATTTTTTTTTTTTTTTATTTTGTTTTGGGGCCATGCCCAGAGGTGCTCAGGGCTTATTCCAGGCTCTGTATTCAGAAATCACTCTTGTGGGCTCACGGGACCTTATGGAATGCCAGGGATTGAACCTGAGTTGCCGCATGCAAAGCCTTACTACTTGTTATACTATCTCTCCAACTCCCTCATAGCAGGTTTCAAAAATAAGCACTTTATTGGTTTCAAAAACAAGGCAGTGATGTTAACTTTTGCAACCTTGAGGATGACATCCAAAGAAAAGTATTACCTCATAAGACTGGAGAGAAAGCACAGTGAGTAAGCTATTGACCTTGTGCACAGCCAACCCAAGTCAGATCCCAGTACTCCTGATGGTTCCTTGAGCCATTCCCAGAGTGACTATTGAGCCAGAGCCAGGAGTTAGTCCTGAGCACACCTGGATATGACAAAACAAACAAAAAGTATACAAATTCTTCATTGGATGGCTGTGCTCCTGTGGCACCAAAGGTCAAATAGAACCCTCATGGTTGGAGCCAGAGCCTTAGTACTGGGGGTAAGGGGCTTGCTTTGCATACGGCCAACCCGGGTTCAATCCCCAGTACCCCCTGAGTTCACCAAGAATGTTCCCTGAGCACAGAGCCAGGTGTGGCCCAGAAACAATAAAAAGAATCCCCAGGGGTATTTGGATAGCAACTGCAGCAACCATCGGAGCACCTTGTCTTCCTTCCATTTATAGAGAACACAGTGAAAGGAGCTAAACTCAAAGATGTACAGTTCTATTCTTTTCCTCTTTAATTTAACTCCATGAATCTGGAATTTAAGTCCTTGAGAACTGTTAGCTGTAGAATGGTCGGGCCATTCTGAAGGGGTGCACTCTGTTCTGTGGCTCCTCCACATTAGGAAGTCCCCGTCCCCTCTTGCTCTCGGTCTGGTGACTTGAAGTCATGTTTAAGATCCCCGTCATCTTACAGGAGTCCTCGGAATTCAATTTGATTCTTTCCTCCCCTCTTTAGGATCCAGGCAGAGGCCAGAAGTGTGTCCGCAAGGAAGGCGTGTCTGAGAGCTGCCCGAAGCTGCAGAGCAGGAGTTCTGTGGACAGCAGTGGCTCAGGCCTGCAGAGTGGAAAGTACCTGCAGAGTTCAGGCTTGGTTTCTGGTGCCGTGAGCCCAGAGAGGTCAGCGGGTGAATCTTCCTTCTCCATGCCCCTGCACCCAACCAAGAGACCTGCGTCAAACCCGCCTCCAATCAGCAACCAGGCAACAAAAGGTGACTTGGCCCCCTGGGTGGGTTGTGAGTCCTGGCCCGGAGAGATAGCACAGTGGTGTTTGCCTTGCAAGCAGTCGATCTAGGACCTAAGGTGGTTGATTCGAATCCCGATGTCCCATATTGTCCCCCGGGCCTGCCAGGAGCTATTTCTGAGCAGACAGCCAGGAGTAACCCCTGAGCACTGCCGGGTGTGGCCCAAAAACCAAAAAAAAAAAAAGACAGGGCTGGAGCGATAGCACAGTGGTAGGGCATTTGCCTTGCACACGGCCAACCCAGGACAGACCCGGGTTCGATCCCTAGCATCCTTTATGGTCCCCTGAGCCTGCCAGGAGCAATTTCTGAGTGCAGAGCCAGGAGTAACCCCTGAGAGCTGCCAGGTGTGCCCCCCCCCCCAAATTAACTAAAAATATAGACAGTCTCTCACTGTGAGGGCCCAGAACTCCTGGTGCACAGGATGAGGCAAGTCAAGCAGAACAAAAGAATGAACCCCTTAGGCTCAGGACTGATGTTCTGAGAGAGAAGGAAGAGTCTAAAAAGGATGAGAAGGATCCACCAGGCTGAGTTAACAGGAAGTGATAGGCTGGAGCGATAGCACAGTGGTAAGGCATTTGCCTTGCACACAGCCAACCTGGGATGGGTTCAATCTCCGGCATCCCCTGAGACTGCCAAGATCAATTTCTGAGCACAGAGCCAGGAGTGACCCCTGAGTCCCTGGGTGTGGCCCAACAACAACAACAAAAAGGGACAGTGTAGGCACCATTGAAGGCAAGGAACAGTCTGTGCCCTTGCACAAAGATGTAAGGGCAGATGTGAAGGGCCATCGGATGGAGGGCATGGTTAGGAAAGAGCGGATTGTATCAGGGGAGCCTGGTTGGTCCGGTGGCGTGGGGTAGCTTTGTCCTGTGGCTGTGTGGCAGTTGTGCCATCACCTTGTTCCACTCACAATCGACACCATCGTTGATGCTTTCTAGGTAAACGACCCAAGAAAGGAATGGCCACGGCCAAGCAACGTCTCGGGAAGATTCTGAAGCTGAACCGAAATGGTCATGCTCGCTTTTTCGTGTGATGACGCTGCTGCTGGGGCCTCCCTTCCCCTCGGAGACCGTTCTTGGGCCGCAAGGAGCCTGGCGCTCTGGCTGAGACCCTGCGGGAAGCAGTTTGCATGTACAGTAGGGAACACTGCCTGAAGAACAAAATGAACCCGATGCTGCATTTTCACTGTGCCACACCCACTCAGCAATAACCAGTTTGGACCTGGTGGGAGAGGAAGAAAGAGGGTAGAACCTTAAAAAAGGGACCTTGAACTGGAAAAAGGGTCTCTTCTTCGTCAGGGCTTGAATTTCATTTTGTTGTCGGTAGTGTCTTGATTTATTTTCTGCGGTAGGGTAAAAAGAATTATCAATAATTTATTTAACAGATTTTTTTTTAAAGTTAACAGCTTTTAAATTCTTTTTTAAAGCTATTTATTTGGAAGATTTTCTGGAGAACTATCTCACTAATTTAGATTAAAGAATGTGAAGGTTTTTAAATTATTTTTGATAGTGTATGTGTTACCTGTGGGAAGTGCCACGGTAATGCAGACTAGTCTGGACTCTTACATTTGCTATTCAGGTTAAAGTCTTAAACAGGGATTTGATGCATTAATTATTTTAAATTAAGATGTATATGAAAATCATTTTATTTTATATATTTCATGTGCTTTTTATAAGCTATTTGCTTCGCTTTTGCTAACATCCAAGGTGCATACTGTTATCCAGGTTGATTACCTTATTGTAATAACCCCGCCTTCCCTCTGCATTCCCCAACTTTTGTGCCGATGTCCCAACTCCGTCTCCACAGAGAGATGCTTTTCATAGCCCATGTGTAAGGACAGCAGCCACAGTCCCCCACACATGCCCTTCTTTTTTTGCCTTTGCAATTTCCTTCTACAGCTTAAGAGGCTTCTTGCATTTTCATTTTTTGCTGATGGTATCTGGGTCCCAAAGAGAACAGCTTTAATCTCTCTTTCCTACTTGTGGGAGAAGTTATCAGATGCTTGGTTAAGTTGTCGTGTTAGTCGTTTTTCCAGTACGTTTGTAACAATGAGGGCCTTCTTCGCACTGCTGGTGTTAGAGGCAGGACACATTCCTGCCACAGAGGTTATATTTTATGATACTCTGATTCTATGTACCTAATTTCTTGGAAAATGTCATTTGACATAGTATATTCAAATCTGCATAATAAGCCGTTATACAATAGGACTATGCTATATTAAGTTGTATAGAAAAAGCATGTTGGAGTAGATTGTGTGGGCATGTGTGCGTGTGTGTGCGCGTGCGTGTGTGTTTGATATTTTATTTCTTAAATGTTTAAAGAATTCCTTGAGCTGCAGATTTGGAGTAAAATGGGTGCTTCTTCCAGTTTCTTCCATTATCCTAACTTAACCAGTGCATACCAGAGGTAAGTATCTGGTTAAGCTTTAAGGAATCATTTCTCTTCTCTGTGCACATTTTTAACTAATGCAGTTTTATAAAAGTAAGTAATTTCTGGGAGTAAGGTGGAGATATATTCCCAGTTTTGACTATATAGAGCATTTTACAAGTTCCTATAAAGAAAGTTAAGGCAACTAGGATAACACTTATTTTTGTGATGAAGAAATTTGACTCTTATGGATTTTTTTTAAACTCAGCAATGTAATAGAACACGTCTTTCTATACTAAGTATCACTTGAAGGTCTAAGAAAATACCATGCCATCATCATCTTTGGTGACTTATAGTCAAATGTTCATTTTCAAAGAGAAATATTTCTTACTCTGTCCCCATTCCTGTATAATTTGTGAATCGGCCCTTTAGGTGCAAATGATTGGATTAAGTCTGGGTCTTATCTAGACATCAAAGAAGAATTATTTTTATAGAAGTCTCACATGTCTATGGCTCTATAAACTCTATCTGCATATTACCCAAGCTTATCAATGGATGGAGGCAGCCATTTGATTAGTCTTTAGCTCTCAGGATGTTTGACTGATTTTTCCACCTTTCCCCAACAAGACCTCACTCAGAGAGGTTGTTTTCTGTAGACACCGTTTTAGGGTGATAATGCACATGTTTTTATTTTGATTGAAGAAATAAGAATTATAATTTCTCTTTTTTACCTACATCATGATTTGTGCTCTTTTGTTTTCCTTATCTTCTAAAAATGTTGTCTAATAAGTATTTTAATGAGCTGATTTCTTCTCATTAACTATGAAAACAAAAATAAAACAGTTTATTTTTATGAATTAAAATTGTGGCCAGTATCTGCCCGCTGTATTTAGGCCAGTAAATACTAAGTGTAGGTAGCCAGTGTGTGGAACTTTTAAGTGACGTTATTGTAAACTCCCACTTTGGCAATTTTAGCCCAAGCTTAAAAAAAAAAAAATTTCAGTATAACCACTAAAACAGAACACATCTATCTATCTTTCTCTGAACTGGTGAATATTCAGCTGCTGGTCCAGTGACTCTTGGGTACAGCCTCTTGTCAAGTTACTGGCTATGAGCCATATCTTTATCATAGGGAAATGATGAACTTTCTCTTAATTGAAGCTAGGATCTGGATTCATCCATAAATCAGCCTTTGTCTTTCCCAAAGTCTTGTTCATAAGCAGTCCCACCAATGACTACAGTTTAGAGAAGAAACTAGCAAAGATGGCATTTAGCTAGTTATATATATGCCAATACAAATAGGTAAAACAGTAATGGTTTAATATGTGGATTTTCATTGTGATGATAGATAATACTTTATACTGAATCTGACAGTGACTTATGTTCCTTAGGCCTCACTGTATTATAGTTCACAATGTCACACATGATTATGTTTTCCAGTATTGATGAACAGTGGGAATAAATACAACGCTGGCTATTCCAGATAGGTTGCATCCTTAAAATACAGTGGACCACATAATGATACATCAGTTAATTTTTAAATCACAAAAATCAAATGGATTGGCTGAACTCATAAGCGCAGAAAGAAAACAAGTTCATCTTATCACTACTTAAATACTTAGCTCAAGTACTGTTCTATTTTTAAATGCTTCTAATTATTGCCTTTTAAATGAACCTTTCCATATTTTTTTAGATTATCTCAGCAGGTTATTTTTTTTTTTTTTTTTTTTTTTTTTTTTTTTTTTTTTTTTTTTTTTTTGGTTTTTGGGCCACACCCGGTAACGCTCAGGGGTTACTCCTGGCTATGTGCTCAGAAGTTGCTCCTGGCTTGGGGGACCATATGGGACACCGGGGGATCGAACCGCGGTCCGTCCAAGGTTAGCGCAGGCAAGGCAGGCACTTTACCTTTAGCGCCACCGCCCGGCCCTCAGCAGGTTATTTATCAGACCCAGTATGACTTAGTTCTTGGGGAGACTGTAAAACTCAAGATGTGGTCTCGACCCTTGAAATTCATTCTCTGGGAAATGAGCAGTATTATTTTACTGCCTAGTCATCTTAGGCAAAAGAGGATGTACATATGTACACACACACACACACACACACACACACACACAAAACTCTCTTCATATCAACTGAGATATATAAATCCAGCCATAGGAGAAGTACAATAATTTCTCTTAAGTTTCAAAGTTTAGAAACTATCTCAGAAAATATACACACAGAACTTTCTTCATTTCAACTGAGACATAATCCCAGTAATTACTCTTAAGTTTCAAAATTTAGAAACCATCTCAGAAATTACTGATTGAATGTCAGTAATAGGGGCAGTCCCTACCAGGAGCAGAAGTTCAATTTTGCTCATATATATCAGCTGTATGATCTTGAGTTAGTCATTTATTCTTCTGGGTTTTTGTTCCTCATGTGTCAGTTTGGTAAAATGCATATTTAGTAAAGAAGTCCCCGATTTATTAGCACTGCATATTTGCAAAGATACCATCACTCAAATTGCAACTGATAATTAACAATGCATGTTTATACACGCTCTTCAATGAAAATTGTGGTCTCATACAAAACCTTTCGTATCAAATATATGCCCAGAGCATGCTTCTAAAAAAAAAAAACAAAAAACAAAAAAAAAAACTCAAGAATTTCTTCTAAGTGCTGAATTATTAAATCAGAACCAGGGCTGGTAAATTAAAGAAGGATGAATGGGCAAATGTTTATTTTCAAGTAAGTGATGTATATTCTCAAGCAATCGTTAAGACCATTTAGAAGTAATCTAAAGCTAGTCTGGAGTTTTTCTCAGAAGGGAACTGGGATATATAGGAGTGCTACTCATACCCTGCTACCTGTAAGGGCTAAGTCAAAATACATGAGCTGGGATTTGAATTACTTCACTTCTCTAAGCAGAGGGGCCAGAGGATGATACTGGGAAAGACGTGGGTGGACCAGTAATGCCTGGTATCACTATCCAAGACTGGGAAAACTGAAGCCAAAAACTGCAGTGTAGTGTTGTGAGGTGGTGCAGGGGAAGAGGGTTCTGCCTTATTCAAGAACTGCTCCAGAGGAGAGGAACTTGCCCGGCCCAGCACAGTGCAGCCGCAGGGAGATTTCTCAGTTTTTACCTGGAGGTGTGGCTCAAGCCTCTCAATTGATGTATTTTTCGGACATGCTTTTCTCATAAAATATCAAACTTAACTGTTCCCTCTTCCAAGAAGTTAATGATCACTAAGCCTCTGGGAGCTCCTAGAGCATTATTAAAAGCAATTTTGAGAAGCTGGAGCACCAGCTATCAGCTCAGGGAAGCATGTCAGTCACCTGTTGCTGAAGGAGGCACCCAGGCAGGCTGCCCCTGAAGTGACACCTCCCACCTCCTGGACCCTTTGCCTGGTGGCCTGCCGTCTCCACGGGGTGGCAAGATCATGTCCCACTCACTAGAAGGTGGCAAGAAAGGGATGAGAGGAGGGGCCCTCCCTTGGCTATTGAAATGGAACCAGCCACCTTGCTTAGTGTTGCCAGGTAGCCCGCAGGAAGCCACAGACAGGAATTGGAATTCAGGGTCCTGTGCCAGTACAGTTGGCCTCTTAAGGGTGACTGGTCTGGACCCTGTGGAGGTGCCCTCTTCACAGGCCAGAGAAACCCTTCACCCTCTGACTTCCACCCCAAGGGTTCTCTCTCCTTAGTGCTCTTTTTTTTTTTAAATTTTTTTCCTTAGTGCTCTTTCAAGTGCCCCCAAGCATTCTGATAGCAAGTGTTACGATTTTTTTTTTCTAAGAAACCAAATTCAGTGATTCTTCCAAGTGTATCTGCCCCACATTATTTCACTCATTGACCCTGGTGGCTGCCACTGGCCCTAAGCCTCCCAGTAGGAACCTATGCAAGACCCGCCTTTGGTCTGCACTCGCCTTCCTCTCCTCTAGAGAGCAGACCCAGGTGGGACTTCATCCCAGAGACAAATCCCATCTTGTTTTGGCCATTTCCTTTTCAGATTTTGACCTGTCCCCGTCCTCCACCTCAATACTCATCGCCAAAACCATGATCATAAGTGCTAGAATTTTAGAGTCTTTTGCAGGAATAAAATAACCCAGACACACTCTTAGGTCTCCTTTGGTGACTTCTGGTTTTTGCAGGAAGTGTGGTCTGGAAGGAAGAGCTGGTTCCTTGCCTGGAATCATCTCTTACTTTGCAAATTCCTCCTCAACTGACTATTTGTTGTTGTTATTTTATTATTATTATTATTATTATTATTATTATTATTATTATTATTATTACAAACCAGACATAGAACCTTCCCGAAAGTCGTCAGGAACCTGAAGTGAAACTTGATGAGGGAACCCCAGGGTTATTATATCTTGCAAAAGAAACTTAAACCAAACTAAGGGCCTTACATTTCTCGTCCGACTGAATCACAAAGCTCTAACCTCAATTCTTTTCTCCACACAGCTCAGGGCTGTGAGGGCTGAGATCGCACTGACGTGGGTAATGCACCTGCACGTGTGCGGGCTGTATTTCCTTCGGAAAAGACTTTTCTACTTTTACTAGAAATTAAGCCATAACAGTTTCATGCTGTGGAAAGCGGGGGAACAGGTTCCTTGGAAGAGATGCTATAATACAGAGTTTTCACAGTGACTGTGAGAAGTCTTGCATTGCCAGTGTTTCAACAGCTTTTTATTGGGGGGGGGGGGGTTGGGGGTGGGCAAGTAGTGGGTGGTGACGTGGTGGGTAGTGTTGGTTTTAGCGGGTGGAAATCTGTGACATTTGAAAGGGGACAGTTGTCGGCAATGGTATCTACTAGTTTTGTAGTAATGTTTTGCTAGCTGGACTGACTTTTCTGAACTGATTTTTATGCCCGTGGTTCTGGGGACGGGCTAGGGCTCTCCTTTCTTGTTGGGGTGCCTGCAGAGAAGCATCCTGTCCATCTGTGGGGACAGGTGGTGTGTGTGTGTGTGCCCTCGTCTGGCAGGTGCTTACGGGTGCCACCAAACAGGACATTGGCAGGGAAGTGGGGTGCTGAAGCTTTAAGAGCATTTTTTTTTCCCATTCCTAACAGTATTTCCCATCTTTTGCCTGCAGGCAGGGAAAGTGTACAGTATTTATTTGGTTTCTTTTTCAGATTTGTAAGTCTTTAGCTTCCATTGGTTCTTATCGGGAGTCCCTTGTTTCAAAGTTGTACTGGGTATTCTTGCTTTTCCAATTTCTGTATTTCAAAATAATGAAATTGAAAATTGTATTACTTCTGTGTTAATTTTTGTTTTTAGCATTTGATGTATTTTTGCTCATTTTGTTTGGAAATATAAATGTTGAGAGTTGTATCAATTGTGTCTTCGAGAGAAAAAAAAATCTGAATTCTATATCCAGTCTTGGCTTTTGACTCCCTTTTGCTGCTTGGTAACCCAGAAGGATGGGAGAGTGTGGACACTGGACAGACTGCCCAACTTATTGGTACTCCTTCAGAGTGGGGAGGCACACTTCTGCCAACTCTTAGAGATGCTGCTGGCACAAGCCAGTTGGAGAGGGCAGAAGACCTGTAGAGGGTGGTAACCCTGTGGCCAGGGTGATAGGAGGAGAGCTGGTATTTAAGGGCACTCATGTCCTACTGAGCACCCACAAATACCATGGGACCCCTGTAATGTGCTTTGGGGAGGGGCACACCCAGTGACACTAAGGGTTACTCCTGGCTATGTGCTCAGAAATCACTCCTGGCTTGGGGGACCATATGGGATGCCGGGGGTTGAACCAAGGTTCATTCTCAGTCAGCTGAGTGCAAGGCAAATGCCCTACTGCTGCACCACCGCTCTGACCCCTGTAGTGTGTTTTCTTAAGTGCTAAGAGTCTAGGAAAGAGGTGCCAGTCCTTCATTGTAGTGGGTGTGGGGGGGGGAATCCTGTGTCCCATTAGTTTGAGCACAGCCACCAAGGTAAGCACCAAGGCAGGAAGGGGGCTGGAAACCAGTTCTGAAGAAGGTGACCTACCTCCTGGCTGTGCCACTGAGCCAGGATCTGGGATCCTGCTTTGGTAGACCATTCAGAGACTTGGAATCACATTTTCTTCCTCTGCTCAATTGGACCCTAGCTTCTCAGGCTCCAATCTAACTCGGGAGTCCCCAGCATGCAGTGTGGCAGACACCTGTGGGGTGGGTGGGATCAGGCCACTTTGTACCCAGCATCTCTAGGAGAGCCCCTGCATTATTTTATTCTGCTCAGTGCTTAGCTGTGTCTACAGCCCCATTTTTCTTTTGGGAAAAATACAACTTTATTGTTTTTTAATTTATTCTTTGTGGACCATGAATAGAGCTCAGGTCACATGCATATCAGGCTGGTGCTTTTCCCCTGGTCCACCTCCCTGGCCCAAGACCTGTTTTCTGCTTCCTCACTTTGAATCCTCCAGATCTGCTGGTATCCCCATCCCACCAGCGAGAATAGCCACAGAACTACATCCAAAGGCCACATAATTCCTGCCAAATGTGTTTTCTCTGTGTATTTTCTATTTATATTTTTGGCCTCATCATCTTGAAAGGCTATTCTTGGCTTTATGCTATCCATCTATCACTCCTGTTGGGTCTGATCCCTGAATACATGCAGTTTTGGGGATTGACTCCAGGTCAGCCACATACAAGATAAGTGCTTAATCTCTGTACTATTTCTGTGGCCCTTTGAATACTTTAATTTAGTCATTTAGTTAGTTTTTTTTTTTTTTCTTTTGAACCAAACCTGGTGATGCTCAGCGGTTATTCCTGGCTCTCTGCATTCAGCAGACAGGCTCAACAGGTCATATAGGATGCTGGGAATTGAACTTGAGTCGGCCACATGCAAGGCAAACACCCTACCTGCTGAAATGTTGCTCCAGCCTTGTGGCCCTTTATCTCCTCTTAATATATACTTTCAGTTATTAAAAAAAAGTTGAAAAATAGGGCCGGAGAGATAGCACAGTGGTAGAGTATTTGCCTTGCATGTGGCTGACCAGGGATGGACCTGGGTTGGATCCCAAGCATCCATATGATACCTGAGCCTATCAGAAGAAATTTCTGAGCCAAGACCACTGCCAATTTTCACCCCAAAACAAAACAAAACAAAACAAAACAAAAATGGGTCTTAGAAATGGCTTGTAGAGGGCCCGGAGAGATAGCACAGTGGCGTTTGCCTTGCAAGCAGCCGATCCAGGACCAAAGGTGGTTGGTTCGAATCCCGGTGTCCCATATGGTCCCCCGTGCCTGCCAGGAGTAACCCCTGAGCAACGCTGGGTGTGGCCCAAAAAACAAAACAAAACAAAACAAAAAAAAAGAAATGGCTTGTAGACTAAAAAAAATTTTTGTCAGTGTCCATTGGATGTTGAAAATATATTTGCTGGCAGAAATGTCTCCAC
Organism: Suncus etruscus; assembly: GCF_024139225.1. Classification (NCBI taxonomy): domain Eukaryota; kingdom Metazoa; phylum Chordata; class Mammalia; order Eulipotyphla; family Soricidae; genus Suncus; species Suncus etruscus. The sequence continues at coordinate 149,324,192 of NC_064848.1, read as the reverse complement.
TCTCAACAGAGATTGGACTCTGTTTGTTCCCAGGCCAGAGCTTCGTGAAAGCAGGTTTGAAGTTGAATCATATGCCCTAGTAAGGACAGGCTGGTCACCTGGGACATGTGTCCGGGACATAGCGGAGAGCCCCATCGCCTAGGGATTCTACCTTGTCCTGCCCTCACATTCGCCCTCAGTTCATCAGGACCCAAGGACAACATCCAAGTTCTGACGTTCTGCCTTCCAGAGCCTTCTCCACAGCTACCCTAACACCTTAGCACCCACTTTGTCTTCATTTCTCTAGTTGCCCTTATCCCTCCCATGTCTCGATGTCTGTCTCTCTGTTCCTCCTCCCCAGTTCTTTTCACTTTTATTGGGGTGGGGTCTGTGTAAATGGTTCTCAAAAGTTCTGGCAGTTTTCACTCAGGTTGGTGGTTCAGCACAAGGGCCTGAAGATGTGATGCTGTCATTGCCTCTCCACTGGACACTTATCACCAAGCAAGCCCTCCCCCAACTCCCACACTCTAGAGGGGTATCTGTGACTGATTCTGCTCATTCCCCTGCAACACCAGCTTTCCACACTTCCAGGCTCTCAGTCCCCTGGGACCCCTGGCTTCAAACTCCTCTATTTCCTCCCCTCCCCACAAGATCAAACATTTTCCTCCCCTGATGGGAGTCCTGGCAGACTCATACGGGCCTATAGTAGGCCTGAGAACCAGTTCCATCTTGAAAAAATCCAGAACCATGTTGGGCCTCAGTTCCTCCTTCTTGGATGACCTAATCTACCTGGTATGTTCCTGAGGACAATAAGTGATGGGCCCTAGTCCAGGAGTCACCACCTTCTCAGCACCTTCTCAGCCAAATCTGAGCCCTTCACATTGGTGCCAGCTGAGTGTCTGATTGTCTGAACCTATCACAGTGTTCCAGGATCCCGGCTAAAGGCAGAGGTCTCTTGGGCAAAAGGAGACAGAAGCCCCAGGATGGGAAGCCAGAACTTTCCTAGAACCCTAGGAAAGTAGCCACTGGTTTGGAATGACACATGAGAGGATGGGGTGGCCTGGGTTGGGGTGAGGGTGCTGAGGAGTGCTGGATGAAACTTTGAAACTGGGAAGTCACATACATGTGGGGCATGTGGTTTGGGGTTTCTTGAGTTTCAAGACTGTGCCTTTAACTTTGGAGTTAAAGACATACATGCCAGAGCTGGAGAGAATTCGATGCCTTCATGCAACTGATCCAGTTCAATCCTGGGCATGGGCATGGGCATGACATGGCCCCCTAGCACTGCCAGGAATAATCCCTGAGTACAGAGCTAGGAAGAAGCCCTGATCCCTTCCAGGTGTTTCCCAAAACATACACATACCCTCCTCTTCTTCTTCTTCCTCCTCCTCAACACCCTTGTGTGAGCACACGCCCACCTACAGGGCCAGCTTCTCTGGAGGCTTTAGCTTTCTGTCCATCCCTCAGGCTTGCGTGGCCATCCAATCCATAGAGAGGATGATGGTCCTGGATCCACCATATTCAAGTGTGGGAGACTGCTGGAACCATACACAAAATGGAGTCTCAGACATATCCTAGCCCAACTGCCTACGTGCCTTGAGGCACATATGCCCCAGAAACAAAGGAGATAACTAACCCCTGAAGTCTTTGCAGCAGGGTGGCTGGGTCCCATGGACAGGGGGAAGCAACCTTGAAATACAGGCCTGTCTTTTTTCCAACGTTTTATCACTCAGAGCGCCCCAAAGAACATGTTGTTTTATAAAGGTTCACATTTTCTCTGGGAAAAATTTAAACATTATCCAATCAGAAGCTGCCACAGTTGCCTCTTTGTCCGAAACCTTGCTCTGTCTATAAAAACTAGCCCCCTACCTAAAATAAACGCTTTTGAGCAGCGAGATGTTACCTTGAGCCTCTTTCTTTTTAACCTGTTGAAGCTTTACTTTTAGGCTGGCTCTGCTCGAGAAAACCTGCGAATTACTAGCGACCCTCATTCCCACACCCCCGCGGGTCGGGGGTCCCCCACTGGGGATCGAATTCAAGAAGACATAACTAAAGCCTGGAATGCTTCTGCATGCTTCCTACAATTAGTCCTGCCTGGCCCTGCTGCTGAAGCTTGTGGGAAGGCCAGCCTCATCCCCTGAGCGTATCAGGGACCAAAGTGGCCCACAAAATGGACTTATGGGCCTCCCCACCTGTGGCCCTGACTTGTCCCTTGTCACTGCTGTGTTTGTCCCTCCCTTGATCCACAGTGGTAGTGGCTCATGGAGATGCAGGAATTGCCCCCTGGAAGCTGTTTCCTAAGGCTCTGAGGGTCCCACAGGCCCTGTTTCTTGGCCTCCACCCCACTTCGGCAGATGGAGGCCCTTTACACACATCCCTTGGTCATATCCTCTGAGCCCTATGGATTACCAGGCAACACCCACACTCAAGAGTGGGAAGGCTCAGTGCAATTTACGTGGTACTCTGCCTTACAGGGCCTCAAAGTCTCCTTAAGGACTGCAAGCACCGTGTAAGGGAAGTTCGGGAACCTTTGAGGAACAGGGGACTTACGGGACAGTAGGGCTGGGTCAGGGGAGGTGAAGGTTCCAGAAGGCAGGGAGAGCAGTGTGGAGACACCCTCTAGCCACAACTGTTGCTTCTCCAAGAACCAGAGGGAGAATGTGCCCAGCCCGGGAGAATGGGCTTATAGAAGGTAAAGTGAGGGGCCCTGGCTACACCCAGAAGATTGCCCTCAGTGACCCATCTGCAAGCACCCCAAGTCAGGGCTTCTTGCTGGAAGAATGATGGGAGGAAGGGTAGTAGGTGGGAAAGGGGGGGGTGTTGTTGAAAGAGGGGAAAGGCTTGGACCTTCTTAACCAATCTGTGAGGTATTCCTGGTCAGGCTCCACCCATGGCCTGAGGTCAGATCTACAGCATAAACTGAATTTTGACTATGGACAGTAAAATTGTTCCAGCTCCTGGGGTCCTGCAGGGCAGAAAGTGCCAGGCTCAGGTAGAGAAGGAACTGATCAGGTGAGTGCATGCAGGAGACCCGGGTTCCACTCCTAACTCTGTGTGATTCTACAGATACCGCCAGGAATGACCACCCAAGCACCCCTGGATATGGCCCTGCTCAACAAAATTATATGAAACAAACTAGAAGAGGCATGGGGTGAGGTTGTCAGATGGAATGATGTGATGCCTTTTTGCCCTTAGAAAGGACCCTCCTGGGCCAGAGTGATAGCACAGTGGTAGGGCATTTTTGCACTGCACCCAGCCAACCTGGGACAGAACAAAAGGACCCTCCTTTGTGACCCCATGGTAAAGTTTTCTGCTTCCAAGAAGAAAGCTATGGATAGCTAAAGGCACCAGAAGGCAAGGGAGCCAATCTTTCACCTGGTTAAATATTTTAGAAAATAAGCTAACTCTGTTTTAATATTAGGAACCACATATAACTGAAGTTAACCATTCCACAAATCCCCATGAATTGTGGAAGCTCCTTTTTACCATCTCTTTTGCAAAACAGATCAAGCTGCAAATGGTATAATAGTTTAGTGATAACCACTCTTGGTCCATTTGTCCTAGTGCCAAGCTACATTGCAGTAGGAAATTTTTTTCCTTCAAATCATTGGATGATAACTATAACTAATACATCTGCCCAGAATCAGATCTAAGGGACTTTCTTGGGACCAATGGTACACTTACCACAGTCACCAGAATAATAAACCAAAAAGTGGCCACATACATGTAAAATTATAAATTGGGGCTGGGGAGTTAGTACAGGAGGTAGGATGCTTTCCTTGTATATGGCTAACCTGGGTTTGATCCCCAGCATCCTATATGGTCCCCTGAGCCCCACCAAAAGTGATCCCTGAGTGTAGAGCCAGGAGTAACCCCTGAGCAGCACCAGGTGTGCCCCCCCTTAAAAGCAACAACTGGAGGGAAGAAAAGCACAAGATGAACCTACTTCCAAATTCCAGGGGAAAGTTCTATACTCATTCACACTCTCAAGAGTTCAGTTGCAGGCAGATTGCTCAGTGCTACAAGAAATGGGGAACAGTGAAGGGGATGGTGATCTGGGAAGTATACCCTAAGCCAGTGAGTTACATCACCTCAAATGTAAAAGTGACACTGTGTCAGCCAATATCAGGGTTCAGATCCCTGTTCAGGCGCCAGGTGTAGTGGAAGCCTCATGCTCCAATCCCAAGGGATTGGGGAACTCGGGTCTGGAAGTTACACCAACACAGGAAATAATCCACACAATGTTAGGGAAATAAGAGATTCAGAAATTTCCACCACAGTTCTGCAAAAAGGGAAGGATATTGGCAGGCAGATAGGCTAGCTGTGGGACTGAAAACTGAAAGAAGTCTCTGATCCGAGGTCTTTATTGGAAAGAGAAGAATGACGCCCATGGATAGAGAACAGGACGAGTAGGGGGCCAATCCAGAGGTACTTTCCACCCATCAAAGACAAGCACAAGCAAAGAAAAATTATTCTGAATAGTGTAAGAACCAACAATAAAGGAACTGTTTCCCTGACCCATGAAGAATGGCATGAGACCTACTGGATTGGGTTAGGAAAGAGAGGACGACAGCCCTAAAGGCCACACAGGACTGGCCTGACAATTCTCTGGTCAAGTCCTGCTTACAATGGTAGAACTCCAGCTCCTGGCTGGCTTGCCATATTATGACCTCAATGGTAAACTGGCAGGCTAGAAAATAATGGAAGATGTGCATCCTAGCGAACCTCTCGTCCACAGTCAGAAGCAGCACAAATAGAGGACAACAGGGAGGAAGAAAACACCAGGATGGTCAATCAGTTCCGTTTTACTACTTTTTTTTTAAAGGAACTTTTTAATCTAGAACTTCCCCACCCTGCCCACCCAGTGCCTGAGATTAAACTCTGATCTCATGCATGCAGGGCATCTCTCCTTTACTATTTGAGTCACATCTCAGGTTCCTGGGTGGTCTTCTGGGGCATGATTCACCTTATCTGCAAATAAAAAGAAAAAATTCTGATTACGTTTTCTCCTGGTATTGGCTTTTGTGGGTGAAGGACAAGATGAGGGTTTGTTTCTTTGTCTTGTCATAGCTGACAGTGCTCAGGGGACCATATATGGTTCCAGGGATGAAATCAGTGTCGGCCACATGCAAGGCTAGCAACTTAATTCCCGTACTCTCTCACCAGCTTATAGGGAAAATTCTTTACATTCTCAACAGCCCCTGCCTCCCCAGAAGTGTGGTCATTTGATTTAGCTTTATTTGTTTTAGGGTCTCACCAAGCAGTGCTCAGGAGTTCTCCCAATCAGTATTTGGGGTTATTTCTGGCAGTGCTTGTGTAGAGTCATGTGGTGCTGGGGACCGGACCTAGGTCCCCTGCATGCAAAGCCTACTCTCAGGCGATTGAGCTCACTCTTTGACCTATAGGCTGTTTTTACATCTGAATTTAGCTCCTAGTTTCTTTTGGGTTGGTTAAACGGCAGACTGCTCAGGTCCACACAGAGAGGCACCGAAGCCAGCTAAAAGGCAGTGAGTAACCTCTCAAAGAAGGATCCGGATGCATGTGTGGCCTGCCACGAGTAATTTCTCAGCGCAGAGCCAGGAGTAACCTTAGTACCACCAGGTGTGGCCCAAGCAACAACAAAATTATTTTAAAATAAACGTATGCTTTATTGTCAGTAAAAGTTTTCTCGGTATACTTATTTTGTCATCCTATCTACTCAGGATCCCGTAAAAACTTCTGAGTGAAAGGGTCTCAAGTGGGAAAAGCTTTAAGTCCCGATTGTTCAAATTTATTCAGATTCCTTTCACTCAATCCCTTATTTTAAAGGACGTTTTGGTGTAGGTAGAGACTGGATACGTCGAACGATCTGTTCCTTTGAGTATTATACCTTAAAGTGGCGTTTCTCACCACCTTATGAGCCCTCACCCTCCCTTGGGTGCTCGCCCCCTCCATCCCACAGCGAGGTCCATGCAAACCCAGCCCCGTCTTCCCCAGCCTCCTCCAAAGCCCGCAAACAAGAGAATCCTCCCTCTGCTAGGATCTGGACATGTCCCTGCAGCATTTCCCATCCTCTGGAGAGATACGTCATGGACATGGCTACGGATATGCCGCATAACCATCATGGGCTTTTTCTTCGTGTGTGTGTGTGTGTGTGTGTGTGTGTGTGTGTGTGTGTGTGTGTGTGTATGTTTTGCTTTATTTTGGGGCGACTCTCACGTTGCTCCTGACTTTGGAGAGGACCCTGTGGGCCGTCGTGGGGATTCGAACCGTGGTCCGTCCCAGACAGCCGCCTTCCCACTTGCGCCACCGCTCGGCCCGGACTTTTTCTTCTTTTTCGTTTCGGGGCCCCACCAGGCGGTGCCCAGAGGCGGCACCTAGCTCTGTGCTCAGAAGTCACCTCAGGCGGGGGTTAGTTGGGGCGGACCCTCTGGGACCCCGAGGATGGCGCTTAGGTCGGCCACGTGCAAGGGCCCAGCTCCCTGCGCTGTACTATGAAGGAGCTTCCCGGGGAAGGGAGAGGAAAGGAAGCCAGGCCTCCAACGGCAGGTAGGCCAGTTGTCTGTGAGGAAGATCCAGGATGTTGCGAGATGACACACCACGCCCCCTAGCCTCGAACGGAACGAAATGGGCACGCGGGATTCCTGGGCCCCGCCCCCGAATCCCATTGGAGTCCGTGTAGCCTTCCAGAATGTTCTAGAATGCACCAGGAGATGGGGGAGGGCGCCTCGAGTGAGACGCTGGAAGTGCCGCAGTTCCTCAGCAGCTACCTCCCCTCGCTTTCCGTTGGCGCCTCAAGTGAGACTCGCCTCGCTTTTCCCTTGAGGGGGCAGACCAAGCAACGGAAGCCGGGCGCCTTTATAGAGCACGTGGGACTCCCAGGCCCCGCCCCCAAATCCCATTGGCTGCACGTAGCCTTCTAGAATGTTCTAGAACGCTTGGGGGGATGTGTGTGAAGGGGCTAGAGACATTGGCGCCTCAAGTGAGGCGCCTCAAGTGAGACACCTCAAGTGAGACACCGGAAGTATGTGCAGCGCCTCAGCAGCCGCCTCCCCTCGCTTTTCCCTTGAGGGGGCACACCAAGCAACGGAAGCCGGGCGCCTTTATAGAGCACGTGGGACTCCCAGTCCCCGCCCCCAAATCCCATTGGCTACACGTAGCCTTCTAGAATGTTCTAGAAGGCTTGGGGGGATATGTGTGTGAAGGGGCTAGAGACGTTGGCGCCTCAAGTGAGACACCGGAAGTACGTGCAGCTCCTCAGCAGCCGCCTCGCTTCCCGCTCTCGGCTCTCCCGTCGGAAGAACCAGGATCTCGCGAGATTACAAGCCACCCCTTCTATAGGCAAGCGGAGTTCCTAGGTCCCGCCCCTCGAATCCCATTGGCTCCGCGCAGCATGTTCTAGAACGCTCCGCTTCCGGGGGGTCTTAGACGGCTGGCGCTTCAAGGGAGACGCCGGAAGTGCCCGCAGTCAGTGCCTCAGGAGCCGCGTCTCGCAGCGCCGCGCCTCGCCTCGCCTCCCGCCCTGGATCCTTCCGTCGAGGGGGCGAGCCAGCCCGCCGCCGGCCGTCTAGACGCGCTCGTCCAGCCGCTCCCCGGCGTCGTCCACCGGCCCCGCAGGCAGCGCCTCCGCCTCGCCCTGGCGCAGAAAGCGGGCGCCATGAAGCAGGCCGCGGTGTCCCCGGCGGCGTCGGCGTCGACGGCGGCGTCGGCGTCCGGGGGCGGCCTCGGCGGCGCGGCGGCGGCGTCGGCGCTGGACGCGGCCGGGCTCGGGTGGCTGTCCGCCGCCTCGGGCTTCTGCCGCTCGGCGCGCGTGGGCCCCGTCGGGGCGCCGGCCGGGCTGGGCGGGGCGGCGGCGGGCGCGGGCGCGGCCTGGGGCTCCGGGTCGCTGGGCAGCTTTCGGTTTCGATTCGCGCCGCCGCCGCCGCCGCAGCCTCCGCCCCCGCCGCCGCCTCTGCCGCCTCCCTGGAGCCCGGGCAGCGGCTGGTGGGCCGCGTCGCTCCCCTTCAGCATGAGCCTGGGCGCCAACCCCGCCGCGACGCTGCGCGAGGCCACCCAGGCGCTGTGCGCGGCCCACGGCGCCCTGCGCCTGGACGAGCTGCGGCGCCGCGTGTGGGACCGCGACGCCCTGGAGAGCCTGCTGCGCGAGGGCGACCGCCTGGTGCTGGCGCGGCGGCGCGCGGGGCCGGGGCCGGGGCCCGGGGCGGAGGCGCGGGCCGGGCCCGAGCTGGTGGTGGTGGCCGCCTCGCCCCTGCGCCTGTGCCGCGCGCCGCAGGGCCCCGGCGGCGGCTGCCCGGGCCACTGCGACGAGCTGCACCTCTGCAAGTACATGGTGTACGGCGCTTGCAAGTTCCAGCGGGCCGGGTGAGCGCCGGGGGGCCGGCTCCCGTTCGCCCCGACGGGCGGACTCGCGGGCCGGGACTAACGCCCGCTGCGCGGTGGGTGGGTGGCTGCGGAGGAAAAGTGGGACCGGCCCTCCCGCCCCTCGACCCCTTGGGCGCTCGGGTTCCGCCTGCCGCCGTCGTCCGGAACCTCCGTCCTTTACCCCGGTGTTCCGCCCGGCCCCACTGCCCCGACCTCGCCCTGCAGCCGCTTGCTTGCCCGAGGGAAGTTTCGGCTCTAGAAGTCACCGGCTGGGGCAGGATCTGGGGTTGACGATGCCCCGAGTCTAGAGAAGACTAAGACTTAAGACGTGCTGGGTGGGAGAAGTAGGAGCCATCTGCTGCTGAGCAAGCTCCTTCCCTCTGTCTAGGCCCCATTATGGGCACCTTGTTCCAGGCAGGACTGGTGAGTGGGTGGGGACCACAGGGCGAACCTGGGGGGCAAGCTTCACACACACAGACACCCCGTTATGGGCACCTTGACACACACACATATTATGGGTACCTTGATCCAGGCAGGACTGGTGAGTGGGTGGGGGACCACAGGGCGAACCTGGGGGGCAAGAAGCAATTTGGGGGAGGGGTAGGATTCTAGGGAGAGCTGCGTTGACAAACACTAAAACACTGATTGTCAAGGGAGTTCTATGGAGCTGTTTTCATTAGGGTGGGAAGAAAGGAGGTGGGAGGAAGTATTTGAGGAAGAAATGTGGGGAGACCAGAGGTGCTAACGGGAGAGGAGTTGGTTTGGAATGTGCCCAGAGGCTGTCCCTAAGCCTGAAGTTTGGCTCAGAAGGCCAGTCAGTGCCTTAGGGTGCTGTTTGAGAGGTGTGGGACTGTGAGTGACTTCCTGCACCTCTGAGTCTTGCATCCTGTGTAGAGTTTGGACACAGCAATGGGGTAAATGAGCCCCTTAGGGGACTAGTGGAGGAAAAGGTTTCGAAGAGGTGCCCTGCATTTTTTTGTTTGTTTGTTTTTGGGCCACACCCGGTGCTCAGGGGTTACTCCTGGCTCTCTGCTCAGAAGTCGCTCCTGGCAGGCACGGGGGGGGGGGGGGGGGGAGATATATGGGACACCGGGATTCGAACCAACCACCTTTGGTCCTGGATCGGCTGCTTGCTAGGCAAACGCTGCTGTGCTATCTCTCCGGGCCCGCATTTGATTTATTATCCTGAGGATTGCACAGTGGATCTTCTTAGGGTGGGAGCTGCCCAGGTACATACTTGCCTCCTTGAATCCCACTAAGATGGCTGATTGTAGATGGGGGTGCAAAGGAATAAGGTTGGACCTAAGCTGGTGGCTATTATGTCCACATTTGCTAAAGGCAAAGTGGCAGCCCCATCCTGGATTTGGGGACTGAATTTTCTTTGTGTTTGAGATCTGGTAGTCTGTTATTGACCGACCTTAATGGTTCCGAGTTTGATGCCTTCTCCACCTTACCTTTCTTCTGTGTCACAGCAGTTTCTTGTTTCCAAGGTTTTTTGTTTCGTATGTTTGAGGTCACACCATGTGGAGTGACACACAGGGAGCTACATATATCTCTATGCTCAGGGATTGCTCCCTGGAAGTGCTCAGTGAACTGAACCAGAGCATGAGTCCTCTGCTGCCCTCAGCAGTTTCTGGAACTGCCTTCTCTTGAGTGTTCTAAGGGACAGTGCATGTGGTCTGTGACCTCTTTCCTTTTTACCCTGTGACTTCCCCTGGAAGGTTGGGCAGCTGTTTCAGGACTAGATCATCAGAGCTTATTGATGATAGCTGAGAAAGGTCTGTCTCTCCTTTTTGCTGCTGGTTTTTCTTTTGTTTCTGAGCTTCATGTCCCTCATCTGCAGATCTGGGTGATCACCTACCCCAGAGGCTTAATGGGACTGAAGAAATGAACTAGTTAGGCACTGAGGTAAATAGCCAACAAATGTTTGCCACCTTCACCACCATAATTGTGTTTATTAGTAGATATGCTTGATTCTAGCAGCGCTGTTGTTAGTCTCTTTGCTGGCTGCCCTTCTGGCTCAGGTGTTATCCTTCCTCAGTGTTTGGCACTTTGTCCTGAGTTCCAAGCACAGAAACCTTGTACTTCCAACTCCAGACAGCCTTTGCCCTTCTCTCTCACATCTATTAGAAGAAAGCAGGAGGAGTATACGAATATTGTTTGACCAGAGCATTATGAGAGAGAAGAAAGAAATTCGATTCCTCTGAGATGTTATGATCAGCTGATAGGGACCATTTAAAACTTATCTAGATCACTCACCAGTGTGAGTCAGCACTGGCTCATTGCCAGGGACTTATTGATAGAAGGGATGGAGGAAGGGAACAGAAGGGCTGGACTTCAAGTATGTGCGTGCATGGCCGCACCACCTTTCAGACTTTCATTCCATTCTCACCTGTCCTCTGTTTACAAACCTGCCAATGCTCAGGGACATTTTCCTTTTTTTTTTTTTTTTTTTGGTTTTTGGGCCACACCCGGTGACGCTCAGGGGTTACTCCTGGCTATGCACTCAGAAATCGCCCCTGGCTTGGGGGGACCATATGGGACACCGGGGGATTGAACCGTGGTCCATCCTACACTAGCACTTGCAAGGCAGATACCTTACCTCTAGCGCCACCTTCCCGGCCCCTCAGGGACATTTTCATTTCGTCATTGGCCTTGCCATTCTGCACTAGAACTTCCCAGGTATCACCTCTTTGTTAAAAAGGGGGGGGGGGAGCTCGGAGAGATAACATGGAGGTAAGGCGTTTGCTTTATCCCCGGCATCCCATATGGTACCCCGTGCCTGCCAGGGACAGTTTTCTGAGCATAAAGCCAGAAGTAACCTCTGAGTGCTGCCGGGCCTGACCCAAAAACCAAAAAAAGTGGCTGACTATGTACTTGCAACACCTTGCTTTCCCCCAGGGTCTAGAATCATTGAACCTTAGGCCCTGGCAGTTATTTGAAAGAGGGATTTCACCATCTCTATTAGTTCACATGGCTTCTTGAAAGTGCACCACAGATTGGAAGTTCAAACAGTAGGAACTTATTTTCTCTTGTTACTGGCAGTTAAAAGTCCAAGACCACGAAGTCAGTGGGTTTGGTTTCTTCTGATGTCTCGTGTGGACTGGGAGTTGGCCATCTTCTCCCTATGCCATCCCTCTGAGTTCTGGTCCCTTCTTCAAAGGACACTAATTGGATTGGGTCAGTGCCTCTCTCTCTCCCCCCTCATCCTCCTTTATAAAATCTAGTCATAACAATGATTTATTTTATGGGCCAGAGAGACAAAGTACAGCACACAGCTGACCTGGGTTCAGTCTCCTGAGCCCTGCCAGGTGTGATCCCTGAGCTCAGAGCCAGGAATAAGCCCTGGTAAGGTTCAGAAACAAGGAAACAAACAAGAATCATCTTTTCTTTTTTTTTTTTTTTTTTGTTTTTTTGGTTTTTTTGTTTTTCAGGCCACACCCATTTGATGCTCAGGGGTTACTCCTGGCTAAGGGCTCAGAAATTGCCCCTGGCGTGGGGGGACCATATGGGACAACGGGGGATCGAACCGCGGTCGCGATCTTTCCTTGGCTAGCGCTTGCAAGGCAGACACCTTACATCTAGCGCCACCTCGTCGGCCCCAAGAATCATCTTTTCAAAGGCTTTGTCTCCAAATGCACTTTGGGACGATAAGCGAAAACTTTCTGAAGGGCTCTGCCTCTTTGCAGGAAGGAGTGTAGGAACTGCCACAGCTTGACTACGAGTCACAACACAGGTGTGCGGATATGCCATGGTGTGGACCACCTCAACATCAACGAACTCCGCCAGCTCTTATATCAGAATGACCCCTGGCTTTTGCCTGAGGTGAGTGCAGGTGGTTGGAAGGTAGGGAAATGGAGAAGGGGGACACAGAAGAAAAGCCAAGAAACCTATCATTTCTGAGCTCTGTCCAGAGGCATCCTGGACTCAGACCAGTGACCTAGGGCCACACTTGCCACAAGTGGCTCTCATGAAGCTTCTCTGTTAGTTGGGCTGGTCCCTCTGTCGCAGGTCTTAGGCTAGACTGGGGTCCTGTGTGGCCAGTGATGGCATCATAGAGATACGGTGAGCAGAGGAGATTCATCGTATCCTTTCTTGACTGGTAGGATTTGGGACTACAGAGGCAGTTCCATGGTGCTTCCCAGGAGCAAATCCAGCCTAACCTAGGAGTTCCTAGTGTCAGCTGATGTGAATTCTCCATCTCCTGTCAGTCATTAACACTATCCTGGTTTCTAAATTAGCCCCATTTGTGGTTACCTCCTGTTTGGGGTTGTCAGACAGCAAGAAAGATTGAAAGGGTAAGGATTTGTAGGCAGGGAGCAAAGTTAGAATCTTTAGGGTTCAGCTCTGGGCAGGAGAGAGCGGGAATGAGGAGACCCTAAGTGCAGTGCTGTTTAAGAGAGGTGATGGCCAGGGAGAAGTTTTGAACCCTCTTCTGCCCCCAACCTGAAGATCACTGCAGGTGTCCTGCTCCTCCCCACAAGCATATGGCCCCTTCTGGAGCTCAGGCACCATATCAGCATATGGGGGGGGGGCAATTTTGATTCGATAGATATGTTTTCATAAGCACTCCCTGGGTATTCAGTTCTAAGCCTCAGGAAGGAGTTGCAAAGTATATAGTGACGGGTACTTAATCTCTATTAGCTGAGTTTTTTGTTTGATTTTTTGTTTTCGGGTCATAGTCGGCAGTGTTTAGGGATTACTTCTAGCTCTGCAATCAGGAATCACTCCTGGCAGTGCTTAGGGAACCATATGGGATGCTGGAAATCGAACCCGGGTTGGCTGCATGCAAGGCAAGTGCCTTAACTGCTATCCGATTGCTCTAGCCTCTAGCTGAGTTCTTTTGGCCTTTTAAGATGCTGTATTTTGAGGGGGAATACCTCAAATGTCATACCCTGTGATGCTCAGGAATTACTCTTGGGTGGGTTTGGGTGGATGGTGAACCATATGGTAAATCTTAAGAATCAAATATGGCTGGTTGCATATTGACTTAACTCTGCTAATCCTCAGCAAAGCATCACAGTGAGCTCTGGGGAGAGGAGATAGAGGTGGCCTCTGTGGCCTCCTGGTGAGACAGGACAGGATGCTGCAGAGGAATTGGAGCCCTAGCCAGGGATTGTATCCTGAAGATTGACTGGAAGAAGTCCTGGGAAGAGGGAGACAGAAGAGGGAACCCAGCACTGTATGGCTGGGGGTTGTGTTTGGAGAAGGACACTTCCTTTGTGGAGTCATCTTGCCAGCCATACAACACTTATCACAGGTGCTCCATAGGGGGAGAGGGCCATGTATTCATTGTGTGCAGAGCCAGTAAGGGGGAGCCTGACCATAGGCTTAGGCCTGGTGTGGCTTTCTGCTCTGCTGAATTCCCATCAGCTGCAAATCAGTGCCCACTACGATCTACATAGGGAATTAGCCAGTTTAGTCTTCATACCAGACATAACATTGATATGTTTCCAGTTCAGTCCTCTGCACAGCCCAGCTGTAGACTATAAGGCAGTGGTTCTCAAACTACGGCCCACAGGCCACATATTTGTTCCTGTTTTGTTTCTTCACTTCAAAATAAGATATAGGCAGTGTGCATAGGAATTTGTTCATAGTTGTTTTTTTGTTTTGTTCTGTTTTTACTATAGTCCGGCCCTCCAACGATCTGAGGGACAGTGAAGTGGCCCCCGTTTTATTTTTATTTATTTTGGGCGGGTTTTTTGGGTCACACAGTGCTCAGGGGGTTACTCCTGGCTCCATGCTCAGAAATTGCTCCTGACAGGCAACGAGGGACCATATGGGATGCCGGGATTCGAACCGATGATCTTCTGTATGAAAGGCAAACGCCTTACCTCCATACTATCTCTCCGGCCCCCTGTTTTAAAAGTTTGAGGACCACTGCTTTGTAAGGGGAAGCAGGGGAGCTGATTCTCTGCTTAGGGATTAAAAACCCAAGTCTTGGACTGGAGAGAGAATAGGAGATAAGGCGCTTGTCTTGCATTTGATTCAAATGCCTAGTACTTTATACTGTCCACTGAGCACAGAGCCAGGAATAGCTCCTGAGAATTGCTATGTATGATACCCCACCCACCCTGCCCCCAATAAAAACCTAGTTAGATTCTATAAGAGAGTTGGTTGCTGAGGAGCAAGGAATTGGGAAGTGGCAGAGTGAAAGTGCTGGATAGTAGGAAACAGACTCTTATGGCTGCTACTGCCCTTTTAATACATCAGTAGCTGCTGCTTGGTGTGTGTGTGTGTGTGTGTGTGTGTGTGTGTGTGTGTGTGTGTGTGTGTGTGTGTGTGTGTGTGTGTGTGTGTGTGTACTGGTCTCACTACTAAGACGTCTGTGTGTGAGTGTGTGTGTGTACTGGTCTCAATACTAAGACGTCTGTGTGTGTGTGTGTGTACTGGTCTCAGTACTAAGATGTCAGTTACGTGTAGGTGTGTGTGTGTGCGCGCGCGCGCGCGTGTATGTGTGTGCCCTTTTGCTGCCTCTCCTACTGGTCTGGGCCTAACAGTCTTGCCTGTAGCTAAACACAAAACATATACCCTGCTTTCCCCTAGAGACTTTGCCCTAGCTTCTTCTCTTCACACACCCCCTTTGAGGTGTAAAGACCCATGTAGGTTTGATTAGCCTTAGATATGTATTTTTGTCTGTTAACAATGTCTGCCCTCCTCCTCCCATGTGGATTGAGCACTCTTGACAATGAATGGACTGTAGGAGAGGAGACACTGAGGCCTGGCTGCAGGCATTGGAATGTATAGGAGTGGGTGGAGGAGCTGCCAGGTCAGTTCAGTTAACTGTAAGATGGGAGCAGCTTTGATCTTGAGACTTTGGGGTTTCTACTTGGAGGGTCTGCTAGGAAGAGTCAATGAGGGCTCACTTTCTGATATGACTCCAGACACATGTTAGCAACTGATAGATCAGAGATGAACATTTTTGTTTTGTTTTGGGATGGCCTTTGCACAGGGATTATTCCTGGCAGGCCACAGGATTATATAGGGTACTGGGGATCAAACTCAAGTCACAATTTCTTAGCCCCATGATTTCTTAGCCCCATGATGAACAGTTTCTCTTTTTAGTTATAATGCATTTTTTCTTATTTGTTTAAGAATTATGGATACAAAATTGTTCATGATTGAGTTCCACTTATATACACCACCCTTGACCAGTGCACATTTCCCGCCACCAATGTTCCCAGTTTCTCCTCCATGTGCCTCTGCTGGCATATCCCTCCCTCCCTCCCACCCGTTCTTCCCTCCCTCCCACTTGCATTACTTGACCTTCCCCCTCTTGGTATTGGGAATTGGTTGGAATAAAGCAAAGGCAGTTCTGGCTGGGGGCTCAGGCACAGAGACTATGAGGCAAAGACCACGATGCCTTTTTTTGTTTGTTTGTTTTTGTTTTGGGGTCACACCCGCCAGTGATCAGGGGTCACTCCTGGCTCTACACTCAGAAATCACTCCTGGCAGGCTCAGGGGACCATATGGGATGCTGGGATTCAAACTGCTGTCCCTCTGCATGCAAGGCAAACTGTACCTCCATGCTATCTCTCTGGCCCACGATGCCATTTTTTTCCTTTCTTGCTTGGCTTGGTATTATTTCTTCGCTGCTATCCTGGTTCTTCAGATATGTCCACCTAAGAGTTAGAAACATGGCATTTGGAATGATCTCATCAGTTGTGGATTTTTATTTTATACTTTTTGGCACTGTGGTTTGCACTACTGCTAATAAAGAAGTACCTTGCATATCACTTTTTTTAAAACTTTATTTATTGATTGATTGGTTTTTGTGCTACACCTGGCAGTGCTCAGGAATAACTTCTGGCTCTGCACTCAGAAATCACCCCTAGCAGGCTGGGGGGCCATATGGGATGACAGGATTTGCCCCGAGTTTCTCCCAGGTTGGCCACATGCAAGGCAAAAGCCCTACTGCTATGCTCTCTGGTCCCATGCATATCACTTTATCCCCTTTCAGCACCCAGTTCTTTTCTTTTTGGTTTTTGGGCCACACCTGGTGACACTCAGGGATTACTGGCTATGTGCTCAGAAATCACTCCTGGCTTGGGGGACCATATGGGATGCCGGGGAATCGAACCGTGGTCCATCCTAGGTTAGCGTGTGCACGGCAGACACCCTACTGCTTGCGCCACCACTCCGGCTCCATCAGCACCCAGTTCTTGTCCAGAGCGATCACTTCCAACTATCATTGTCATAGTGGACCCTTCTCTGCCCTAACTGCATTCACTGCTCTTTGTGGCAAGCTTTGTACCATGGACTAGGCCTCCTGGCAGTTGACACATATTGTTTTAATAACACGACCATGTGGCTGAAGGGGCTGGGAGTGTCCCTTCTAAGCAGAAGACAAATCTGCAGGGAGGTGAGATACTATAGGAAGCCTTTCTCAGTTCTGGTCTCTTTCCTTCTCTGTCCACAGATCTGCTTACATTACAACAAAGGAGATGGGCCCTATGGCTCTTGCACTTTTCAGGAGAAGTGCATCAAGCTCCACATCTGCCAGTATTTCGTACAGGGCCAATGCAAGTTTGGCAGCAGCTGCAAGAGATCTCACAGTTTCTCATGTCCTGAGAACCTGGGCAAGCTGGAGAAGCTGGGCATGAGCTCAGACCTGGTGAGCAGGCTACCTTCCATTTACCAGAATGCTTACGACATCAGGAATAAGAAGTCCAACCTCAGCAGAAGTCTACTAGACCTCCACGGGATCTCAGGTAAAGCCCAAAGTTAGTATTCCTAGATTTCCACGAGTCCTTCATGGAATGTGATATGGGCACATTGGGGCTTCTTGTAGTAAATTTGGTTGGGGTCACTTCTCAGCTGTGGGACTGGGGAAACGGCTGAATAGATGAGTAATGCAGGAGGGAGTGACAGACCCAAGTTGGTATTGAGTCTGGATGTTGTGTGACCCTGCCCAGGCCTAATGTATACTGAGATGGGAAACTGCCTCTTTCCCCAGATCATGGGGATCAAGGAAAAATCCCAAATTAAAATGATATGCAACATAACCCTAGAAGCATCTAAGACATTGCATCCTGCTTTTATTGTTGTTCATTTTTTTAAAATTAGAGGAACTTTCCAGCAACCCTAGGTTCAGTGCTAGGTGAAGCATGGTGCTGAAGGGAGCAAATCTGGGTGACAACAGCATGTTTGAGGGCCACCAGTTCTATACATGGCCATACCGGGGGACCCTCTCATGCAAGGGGTGGGTGCTAGGGGCTAGTGCATTCAAGGCAAATATGCCAGCCCTACGTGCACTCTCCACAACTCTGCTCCCCCCCCCCACGTTTTTTGAGTGTCCACATCTGATAGTGCTTGAAGCCTTACTTGGAGTCCATGTGCCTCACTTGGAGTCTATGTTGGTATCTCAAGACAATTGTCAGTAACAGGAAAATGAAACATTTAGGGCTTGATTGACTTGAGCTTTATATTTCTGGAGTCACTGAGTTACTTGGTCCTTTGGAGAAGTTCAAAGCATGCTATATTTTGAGTTTTACAATGTTGTCTGCTTGGCCATGCTGGCTCTCCAGTCTTCATTTAACCACTCAGAATTTGCCATGCATACTAGCTCTGCTTGTACAGTGGGGAATATGAGACGGCTCCCTACTAGGGCTACACCTCACAAACTACTCTCAGACTCTGGTAATTAGGATTTAGTGGTCCTCCTGACATAAGGCAAGTGCTGGCATCCAGCACAGTCTACTGCTCTGATGTTACTGATTTTAAGTTTAGAAGGTCTTAAATGTGGGAGTTCTGGAGCATTTTATTATTAACTCCGTGTGTGTGTGAGGGATGTTGGGATCGACTTAGGATCTCATGTGTGAGCCTTGTGCCCCATCATTGAGCTACTTCCCCAACCCTTGCCAAATTCTTCATGGTTTTTGCTCTTGGCTTTCAATGGCAGGAACCTAGAAGTAAATAGGTTTTGCTCTAAAAAGATCTCTTCAAGGGCCAGAGTGATACTACAGCAGATGGGGTACATGCAGCTACTACCCAGATTGATTGGCATCCCATATTATCCCTCCCCAGCACTGCCAGAAGCTATTCCTTAGCAGAGCCAGGAGTGAATCCTAATTATCACCAGGTGTGGCACTACCCCCAACAAGCAAAGCATCTCTTAGCATGCCTATTGGATTGTGATCCTCATAGGAAGAGATAGGATGATGACCTAAACATTTTCAGCTTGGAGGAAGACTGGAAGGGAGACTTGGGGAGGCCCCTGGTGAGAGTGTTGAGGAACAGCTTGAGAAATGTCTGAGCAGTCTGGTCTTTCAACAAAGGGGAAATGAATACAGAATTACTGGTGAGACTCAAGAGCTTAAAATGACTTCTAAACCCTTATAAAGGCTGATAATGATCTCCATATGCTGATGCGGTTAAGATGTGGGTGAGAACGGATGATTAGGTTTAGATACATTGGGATACTTGGTAATGATAACTTGATAACTTGAAAGCATTACCTGTGCATTTTTGGGGGGGGTCACACCCGGCAGTGCTCTGGGGTTACTCCTGGCTCTGTGCTCAGAAATCGCTCCTGGCAGGCTCAGAGGACCATATGGGATGCTGGGATTCGAACACTGACCTTCTGCATGCAAGGCAAATGCCTTATCTCCATGCTATTTCTCTGGCCCCTACCTGTACATTTTATATTGAAGTCCATTTCTTTGGTTTGGGGGTCAGGTCACATAGGAGGAATCTTTGGCTGCTACTAGGTCTATACTTGAAGGTCAACTGGCCATGCATGGGCCCATGTGGTGCAGGAGTAGACTGGGACTCATGTGTGCAAATCATGTGCTCCAGACCTTTGAGCCATCTCCCTGGACCCTATATTGGGTTTTTAAAAACTTAACCTAAAAGTAATGATAGCACCCTTTTCTAATAGTTTATTAGTAATTATTCACTATTGTAATTTAATCAAGTTTATAAAATAGCCCTTGGACAGGCCAGAGAGATAGTGTAGGGGATAAGGTATTTAACCCCATGCATACCACCCATCCCAGTTAGATCCCCAGCATCACATAGTCCCTGAAATGCTGCCAAGAGTGACTTCTAAGCACAAAACTAGGAGTAGCTTCCCAGATCATTACCAGATGTAACCCCCCAACTTCGTCCTCCCCCCCCCCAAATTAAGTTGTCCCCCTGGAGTCTTCACAGTCTCATGAAAGCTGTGTCTGAAAGCAGAAGACTCCTAGGATTTGGAAGTTACTCTGGGGAGGGCATGGGAAAACTCATGGAGCTGTGGTGCTAGAAGAGGTAAGGCGTCTGCCTTGCAAGTGCTAGCCAGCGTCCTGTATGGTCCCCCCAAGCCAGGAGCAATTTCTGAGCACCTAGGCAGGAGTAACCCCTGAGCATCAATGGGTGTGGCCCAAAAACAAAACAAAAAAATTTTATATAAATTAAAGGTAATCATATTCCCAGACTCCCAAAGAAACTGCCAGGTTTTTGTTGTTGTGTAGTGTCCCAGTTGACTACTGAATTGGTCTTGAAAATCAAAGACCACCTCTGATAAAAGGGAGTTTATTTGGCTAGCCAAGGTCCAAATATCATCCAGCACAGTGGAGTCTTTTTTTTTTTTTTTCCATGTACAATTACTTTGTTCCTCAAGTCCCCAGATTGTAACCCATTATAATATTTCTTAACAGTACACAAGGCAATCTAAAGCCATTAAACTTACGTAACTCCTTAAACATTACAGGCATAGTATTTTCTTACATTTCCATATACATGCATATTAGCTTAAGTTAACCTCAAATTTTAAGTGAGTTCTTTTTAAGGATTAGAGTCAAAGGAGCACAGTAAAAATGGTGTTAGAGTGGCAATTGTTGTTTGCATAGGCCCACCAAAATATGAGGGACATGGAAAGAAATAACGTTGGCCTAAATACAAAGAGACCAGACCCCTGAAGTTTCTTGGCACAAGACGAAGTCTAGGCTCCAGGCAAGCTAGATCGTCCAATCCAATACATTGTCTGTAGTGCCAACACACTTTTATTTTTCACACAGTCTCTGTTGTTGGTATCATGTTTCTGTATTAAAGATCCTGGAATCTGCATATCTTACATTGAAGTCAGGATGTGGAGCATCCTCTCCTTTCACCTCACAATCAAAGGGCAATGCAGGGAGCCCTGTCCTGTAAGCAGGTCCTTGTTGTTGTTAAGTCTTCTCAGTGTTAAGGGAAGTCTCTTTTGAGCAGGTCGAAGTCTGAGCAGTGTAGGTCTTCCTACACAGTGGAGTCTTGACAAGGACTCCTTAAGGACCAAATTCTTAAGCACTTTATATAGGCTTCAAGCATTTCATTGAGTAATGCAAACAGTTCATCCTCCATAGCGTACATGATTGGCCTGTGTTTATTTGTGCACAAATCACATCATTTCATAGAATATATGTCCCAACTTATCCCTGGCTCAGCTTGGTTTGTCAAGGGGACCATATCTGTTGGAACATTCTGAAACCACCCGATTTCTTTGTCTTAGAACTGGAGGGCCCTGACCTTTAGAGGGTACATTCTGCAGTTATATCTCACAACAGCCTCTCCCCACCCCTGTGCGTATGGAGAGGGAATAGAGTGGAAAAGGTGAACCTGGGCTTTTTTTTTTTTTTTTTGGTTTTTGGGCCACACCCTGTGACGCTCAGGGGTTACTCCTGGCTATGCGCTCAGAAGTTGCTCCTGGCTTCTTGGGGGACCATATGGGACGCCGGGGGATCCAACCGCGGTCCGTCCTAGGCTAGCGCAGGCAAGGCAGGCACCTTACCTCCAGCGCCACCGCCCGGCCCCGAACCTGGGCTTTTAAACTGGTCCTAGGTCCAGGGGCTTTGGTTCTCACAGTTGTTTGTTTGTTTTTGGGTCACACCCAGTGTCGACCAGGAGTTACATCTGGCGGTCTTAGGGGAGACCATCTGGGGTGCCAGGGATTGAACCTGGGTTGGCCCTGTGCAAGGCTAATGCCCTTTGGGCTTCAACTCTCTGAACCTGCCAGATTTTAAGATGGGGAAGAAGGGGAGGGGCCTGTAGAAGGAACATCTGCTTAACCCAGTTTGGAGGATGGAGATTCTGTCCTGGACTGATTGAGGAGGAAGCAGGCTGGGGAGCATTTATGCATTTCAGAGGATCTCCTGGTGAATGAGGCATATCACCAGAGGGAGAAGAGAAGATTTCTGCTACCCACACAGACACCTGGTCTGGATTGGACAACCAGCGATTGTCTTTGGGGGATCCTCCTTAGCAAAGGGCCCCTTGCAGAGTCTCCGATACTTACAGTTTCACTCTATATGATTTGGGAGTTTTGCTGACTTGCTTCTTAGAAAGAGATGAATGAGTCACTTCATCTTTGTATTTTGGTTGGTTGTTTTTTTGTTTGTATTTTGCACAACATCTGGCAGTGCCCAGGGTGAACTCCTGGTGGGGCTCAGGGGACTATATGTGGTGTTAAAGATCGAACCCAGGCCAACTGCATGTAGTAAGATAAGCACCCTAAAGCTGTATAATCCTCTAATCCCCCCTTTACATTTGGAACTACTACTCTGGACTCCTACTGGAAACTTTGGTGGAAACTGATGCTTCCTTGTGGTGTGTCTTTGTAGAAAGAAGAGACAACTTTGGTTCTGCACCCCCAAGCACTCCTAAGAAAGGGGAGGTTGAGGAGATCTGCTTGTACCACATCCTGAAAAATTGTAGCTTTCAAGGTAAGCCCACTGAAGCCCCTGCCTCTCTTCCAGGGATGGGGAGATGACTCTTGATCCTGGAGCTCTGCTCCAGCCCTCACAGAAATGGGGTGCATCTTGCTGCTTCAGCTGAACCAGTTTGAAATAGATTTGATGGGGATTTGGGAATGGTAGGAATTACTTGACTCTGGGTTTGGTCAAAGTTGAGTTTGGGTGTAGGTCTGTTTCAGTCAGAGTGTAGACTAGTTGATGAATCAACCTAGCTAGAGGTCAGAGCCCTGCAGGAGACATTTGTGCCTAATGAGGGAACCAAGGCAAGTGTCATTGTTGTCTACTTAGTAAAGCCTGAGAAACTGGAAAAGTACCCCTAGAGGTGGTGACTCTGTGCCTGGAGAACCAGTAAGGAATTCTTGAATGTCTGTATTTTCACTAAACCTGTATTTACCTTCATCTGCTCTTCTGGGATTTGATTGAAGAAAGACTCCTCAGAAACAACCCCAAAACTTTCTGTTTTATTTTTAGTCTTTCAAACTTATACAAGCAATTCAGCAATATTTTCACTTTGTAAAAGAATCCTATCATACAGAATAAAGTCTGAAAGTCCTCCTTCGCTCATTCTCAAAGGTAAAACTGCTGTATGGCCATGGTGTTTGTCTGACATTTTTTAAAGCTGATGGAACTCGGTGGTACTCAACCTACATGTATTAATTAAGGTGTTTTTTTTTCATGATAGTACCTTTAAGTCTGCCTCACTTAATTTTTTTTTGGGGGGGGCCACACCCGGCTGTGCTCAGGGGTTACTCCTGGCTGTCTGCTCAGAAATAGCTCCTGGCAGGCACGGGGGACCATATGGGACACCAGGATTCGAACCAACTACCTTGGTCCTGGATCGGCTGCTTGCAAGGCAAACGCCGCTGTGCCATCTCTCCGGGCCTCATCTCACTTAATTTTTTATTTAGTGATTTCATTTATAGGGAAATGAGATATATGTTAAAGCAAATAGAAATTTTACAACTAGAAAATACATGAAACGGGCCGGAGAGATAGCACAGCGGTAGCACATTTGCCTTGCACACAGCTGATTCAGGACAGATGGTGGTTCGAATTCACCCATATGGGTCCCCCTGCCTGCCAGGAGCAATTTCTGAGCACAGAACCAGGAGTATCCCTGAGCACCGCCAGGTGTGACCCCAAAACAAAACAAAAAAAAATCATGAAACTTAACTTTCGGGGCCAGAGAGATAGAACAGCAGTAAAGTGTTTGCCTTGCATGCAGAAGGACAGTGGTTCGAATCCCAGCATTCCATATGGTCCCTCGAGCCTGCCAGGAGCGACTTCTGAATGTACAGCCAAGAGTAGCCAGCCCCTGAGCACTGCCGGGTGTGACCCAAAAACCAAAAAAAAAAAGAAACTTAACTTCCTTTAAACAAAATGGAGATAACGAGGGGAAAGAAATCAGTAAAGAGTTCCAATTATTACTCTTTTCTTCACACATTATCTGTCTGTGATCTACTTTAAAGTGAGTTTTTTTTTATTTTTTGTTGTTGTTTGCTTTTTGGGTCACACCCTATAATGCTCAAGGATTACTTCTGGCTACTTGATCAGAAATCACTCCTGGTTCGGGGGGGACCCTATGGGATGCCAGGGATCAAACCAAGATCTAACCTGTGCAAGGCAAACGCCCTACCGCTGTGCTATCACTCCGGCCCTTTTTCTTGTCTTTTAATTGATCTTTAGTATTTCTTGGAGAACTGGTTTAGAAGCTCTGATTCCCTTAACCTCTGTTGTGTGTCCAGAGGCTCTTTATTCTCCTTCAAATTGGAGTGATCAACAAGCTGGGTGGTGGACCCAGTGTTTGCAGCTCTGCACATACCATGCTAATTACTGTTAAGTGTCTAGAGAGAAATTTGTTCATAATCTGCTCATTAAAAATGACAGAGGAGGGAGAAGGGGAGGGGAGATAAAATGCCTTGCAGGTGAGGGTGGGTGGGGGGGAAACTGGGGATCTTGGTGGGGACAGTGCACTGGTAAAGGGTGGTGTACATTCTATGACAAATTCAATCATGAACAATTTTGTAACCATGGTCCTTAAATAATTACATATTAAAAAGAAGTTACCTTACTGTTTCACTTGCTTACAGGATTCTCTCTTTACCTTTGCTTTTTGAGAGTTTTATTAGACCTTGTCTTGGTGTATCTGTTGGATTTGCAGTACTTGGAACTGCTCTTCTGAAGCTGGGTATCTTCTTTCTCATCTTGGGGAAGTTGTCAGCTGTTATTTCTCCAAATGAGAGTTCTAACCTTTCTCTTCTAGAATGCTTGTGATGTGAATGTTAGTTTGCTTATTGATGTTTTTAAGATAGATACTTATTTTCAAGAGTCCATACTATTAGTATGTTTTTTCTTCCTGATGTTGGTTCTGCTTGAGGAATTCTGTAACTCAGAAACTGATTTGTCCAGACATTTCAGTCTCTCAGTTCAGAGAACAAATCAGTCCAATTAAAAAGTTGTCTCGGGCCGGGCGGTGGCGCTAGAGGTAAGGTGCCTGCCTTGCCTCGTTAGCTTTGGATGGACCAGGGTTCGATCCCCCGGTGTCCCATATGGTCCCCCAAGCCAGGAGCGACTTCTGAGCGCATAGCTAGGAGTAACCCCTGAGCGTCACCGGGTATGGCCCAAAAACCAAAAAAAAAAAAAAAAAAAGTTGTCTCAGTCCTTAATTAAAATTTAAGTAAACTGGGGTCTGAGAGATAGTATGGAGGTAAGGCATTTGCCTTTCATGCAGAAAGTCGGTGGTTCGAATCCCTGCATCCCATCGAACCTACTAGGAGCGATTTCTGAGCATAGAGCCAGGCGTAACCCCTGAGCTCTGCTGGGTGTGACCCAAAAACAAACAAACAAAATAAACCAAAATGTAAGTAAACTGAATATCTCATAGAGAGTTCTGTGAAATTCCAGGAGAGAAATAGTGTAGGGATTTATGTAGATATTTAGGAATATTTGTCTTGGAATATTTGCAGGTATCTACAAATAGCAGGTTCTTTTGGGCTGAAATATTCTCTGAAATATTTCTGACTTCAGAAAAGTCACAGAAGTATTTTTCCAGGTTCAGTCTCTTGATATTTTTATGGTTATATCATGCGCTCCGTTGCCACTTTGTACATGCTCATTGAAAAAGGATGGTGTTTAGTTCTGGATCACTGCAAATAAGTTAGGAAAAAATTTGTCAGAAAGTCATGACCAGATATTACAGTAACTTAGGTCCATCTCATAGATAAAAAGAAATACTTGAGGCCAGAGCACTAGAAAACACAATAGGTAGGGTGTTTACCTTGCAAGCAGCTAACTTAGGTTTGATCCCTGGCATTCCATATGGTTCCCTGAGCCTTCCAAGAGTAATTTGTGAGCTCAGCCAGAAGTGCTGCCAGGCATGGCCCAAAAACTAAAACCAAAAACGTCAATACTTTGTTTGTTTGTTGGGGGGTGGGCCACACCTGGAAGTGCTCAGGGGCTACTCCTGGCTTGCACTCTGGAGTCCCTCCTGGTGGGCTTAGGGAACCATACATATTGGATGCCGGGGATCGAACCTGGGTTGGCTGTGTGCAAGGCAATTGCTCTATCAACTATGCTGTTGCTCTGGTATAAAAAAAAACAAGACATAAAAAAAAATAGACTATGCAGGTTATGATTTAGAATAACCTTTCTGGAGCACTCCACATTTACTTAAGTTTTACTAATTAGAGTAAGGCTTAAATTTTTTAATTTACCCATAAATTTACCTAATAGGATAAATTAGGTTTAGTTATTTTGCATAAGCACAGTTAGAACTGATAACTGCACCCAAGACTCTTCCCTCTCCTGCAGACTTCCAGAACATTTCCAGATCCATGGGTATTTCTAGTCAACACCATCCAGATGTCTCACTGGTTCCTTTATCTTTTTACTTTTAGATAAATGTAACAAGGTTCATTTCCACTTGCCTTACCGATGGCAGTTCTTGGATGGCAGCAAGTGGAAGGATCTTTACCAGATGGAGTCTATTGAAGAGGCCTATAGCAATCCCCAAAAGGACAGGTACAGAGTCTGCCCTTCTTGGCTATGGTTGAGCTCCGGAAGGTTACACACAACACACAACCTGCACACCTGTTTATGCACTCCTCACCAGGCAACTCTGTCCTTGAGCACCTTGGATTGGGGGTTAAAGTTCATTATGGGTGGGTGGGTACTCTCTGTTCAGGAAGAAGCTGTGGCTCTAGATTCCAGATTATTTGCTCTAGGGATTGATTATACACCCACATTCTAGTGAGGGCAGGAGAGTGAGTGGCAGTTTCCCAGAACTGCTTAACCTTTGATCTATGCAGGGGATCATCTGTTTTACTCTTGTTCAGCTCTTTATTTTTAAACTTCTTTTAAGTGTGTCCCAGGATTTTTTAGTCAATTCAGCATGTATGGAGGAATCTTAGAAAACTTTATTTTCAAGTATTTTCTCAGTTTTGGAGTGAATTTGCTGATAAGTTGAAGAGAAGAGAATTGACATATTCTGAGTGAATAAAGTAAAGTAAATTTTAGTGTTGGTGTGCAAATTGTCACTAACACAGGACCATGGGGTGGGGGGCAAAGGGGAGTGAGGTAGACAATTCCTATTAGGAGATGAGTCACAGATTTCTCTCCTGTCCTCCCCTCCACCTCTTCCTCTGAGAATGTACACATAATATATTGGAGTCTTGACAGATGATTATTATGCTTGTGTGCATAATCAGCATTCTATCTAGGTAGAGATCATTTTCATCATCCCATGGAAGTTCTCATGGTCCCTCACCCCAACTCTTCTGAGTGTGCCACTGTTAGACTGGTGTGCCCTGGGAATAGCATGTTTGGCTCAGAAATGTGTGCTCTGAACCTCTGCATGTTTTTATATCAGCATCATTAGCTCCAACTTGGTGAGTGAAAAAAATTGAATTATCTCTTGTCACAAGTGTGGGGACCAGAAGGCTCAAAGTGCAGGTGAGGGTTGGGCCCTCCTTTATTAGTGAGCTCTAAGACCAGCCTCCTAACTTGGGGGTAGTTGGCAGACTTCTGTATTCTGCTGATGTGCTTCTTCCAGTCTTCCAATAAGGATTAGGCCACACTGTAGACCAGTCTCACCTCAAGACCTGCTTTCCAAACAAAGTTATCTTTACAGCCCCAGATTCTCCTTAGAAATAGATTTCAGTAGTAGGATCCTTGCCTTGTCAACCTGGGTTCCATCCCTGGCATTCCATATGATCCCCTAAACATTGCCAGACATAATTCCTGAGTGCTGGGTGTGGTCCAAAAAAAAAAAAAGGCTTCTTATGGGAATGCACAGTTCTATCTAGGACAGTTTTGTTTGGGGGCCACACTCGGCAGTAGCGTTCAGGGATTACACCTGGCTTTGCACTCAGAATAGGCTCAGGGTACCATATGGGATGCTGGGGATCAAACCCAGGTCCTGCTATGCTATTGCTCCAGCCCACACCTGTATTTTGAAAATTGTTGGGCAAACCCCCTACCACTGTGCTGCCACTCCAACCCAGGACAGGTTTCTTTATTATCTTTCCATCTCTGCTGTTAGTACCTTAGTACTTTAGTTATTGAATGTTTCCCCCATTTAGAAACCACATGAGCAGTACTCGAAGGCAACTCTTTTCTTTTTTTTTTTGGGGGGGGGGGTCACACCTGGCAGCGCTCAGGGATACTCCTGGCTCTATGTTCAGAAATCACTCCTGGCAAGCTCAGGACCATATGGAATGCCGGGATTCGAACAACTGTCCTTCTGCATGCAAGGCAAATGCTCTACCTCCATCTTTCCAGCCCCTCGATGGCAACTCTTGATACATTGGTTGGAATTGCTTCTAGCAGTGCTTGGGGGACCATGCAATGCAGGTGATTGAATCCAGGCCTCCTGTGTACAAAACCCTTTATGCTTTCTCTTTACCTCACAGATTGTAAAAATCTCTGCCTGAATTATTTTTTTAGTAGTTTGGGTGTGCTTCATGCTCTACCGAGAAATGTTTGGGGGTTGCTCCCAGTGGTGCTTAAAGGATCCATGCAGTGCCAAGGGTTGGGCTGGGGTTGCCACATGCAGGACAAGTGTCTAACTCCTGTATTATTTTCTGGCCTTCTGGGATTCATTTTTATTTAGTCAACCCACAAGTAGATTTTTGTTGTTTTGTTTTCCCTCTGAGTTGGAGACTATATTTAATTCATGTATTTGCTCTTCAACTCTGAGTCTAAGGCTCAGGACTTCTGATTATATGTTAGATCTTCTCACTGGCAGTTGTCTTTAAACTTTTTTCCCCTCTTCAATTCCATTGGTTGTATTGCGGTGATGTGGCTCACGTAAGGCTGTAGTGCTTGCTCACACGTGGTCACCTTGTTTACTAGGGATTTCGTACCTGGTTGCCACACTTGGTTCTGGCATCAGGATCCTGGTGACACTCAGGATCTGGGATTGTACTCAATTTATGGCTGATGCTTGGGTTCAACTCTGGCTCCACCACCTGGAAGGCAGGTGCTCTACCAGTGTACTACCCCTGGGCCCATTTAAACCTTCAATGCTTAATCTTTTCATTCCTCTACAAGCAGTAATGCAGGATGATTTTTCTCTCTTACTACAAGTTCCTTAGTTCAAGTTTAGTTTAGTCTTGTTTGAAATGCAGTGGGTTTTATTACTAAGATTAAAGTATTAAATTATTATGTACATCTGAAGCTTCTGTTTCTTTCTGTTTGCTGGGCCTTGAACCCACAACATCACACATACAAGACAAGTGCTCTATCACTGAACCACAAACCTGGCACTTTCAGCAATATGTTTTATAAAAGAAGATTTTTTCTTGGGGTCAGAGAGCTAGCTCACAAGACTGGAGTACATACATACTTTATATATTCTAGGCCCTGAGTTCAGTTCCCAGCACTGCACAACCCCTCTTATGGCTAGAGCCTTGCAGTTGACCCATCAGTCTAAGTGTCCCCAGGGATAGCCCTAGGGCCTTTCAAGTATCGCTTAGGAGCCCCCAATTAACTATAGCTATCAACATTTTCTACAGTGAAAGAATGCCATAATCATGCTATATTACCCTGGTCTTAAGTGATTTTTGCCCATCCAACCTCAAAAAACTGTCCTTTCCTGTCTGTCCTTTGTGGAGACCATGCAATAAAGAAACAAAGTCTCACACCTGTCTTCACCTGCATCTGCTCTGCTTTTAAGGATTAGGTTGGGGTAGGGGGGATTTGGGGTGTTTAGACCACCTCTTGCCTTCTGTTGTAGGATCCTGTGTTCTGAGTTTGCCAGAATTTTTCACATGGACTGTCTGAACTTTAACTCCATGAAGTTTGGCTCTGCCCAGGTTCGTCGCCTCTCCACTGCCTCATCAGCCATCAAACCGCCATATTTCGTCCTCACCACCGAGTGGCTGTGGTATTGGACCGATGAATCTGGGGCTTGGCAGGAGTATGGAAAGCAAGTGAGTGGGGATGATGGGGGTTGCGCTGCAGGTCTGTATACCATGGGATATTTGAAATTACCCTAGGAATCTTTTCTTTGGGGAGTCTGACTAAAGTAGCCAAGTAGGGAGTTAATCTTTTTCTAGTTTATAGGGGCTCTGGTTTCAGTGATAGATGGGGACTGCTGCTCAGACAAGCCTGTTGCTCGGGGCATGTGGCATTGAAGAGGAAAAGCTCCAGGCTCTTCCCTGCTTCTTCAGGCCTGGTCCAAAAGACCTGTAGCACTGCAGAGGGAAAGAAGGCTTCAGAATCTTTAGAGTAAGCTCCCTGCTTTCTCTGTGTATAGCAGATGTCCAGGAAGTGGGCAGAAGCCAGGAAACTGGACTACAGGAACTGAGTCACCTCCCCAGGAATCATCACTGACCCTGTTAGAGATCTGAGACCATTCCAATTAGATTCCAGGGAACCTGTTCCTGGAGGCACTTGTAGGAATAGGATTCCCTCCTACCAGGACTGCAGTGCCCATGATAAGCTATTTACAAAGCACCTTTTCTTTTGGCCCTCTAAGTAGCAGGACAGGAGGGTAGGGAGCTTGGTCTTGGTTGTCCATGAGGTGACCTTTTTCCTGGGGCAACATCTGTCCATCTCTGCTTCTCTGAACACACTATATGCCCCTCTCACACACGATGCCCTGACTTCCGTCTTCTGACCCTTCCCCTCCACCCCTGTGGACATCCTGGGTTCTCCCCTGAAAGGTGGATGTCATTGGTAGTTCTCCAGCCCCAGGGGAGAGAAGGGTGTTAATGTTTCTTGAGCTACTCTTGGTGACATCATGGAGGCACAATCAAATGAGGCACCTTCAACAGTTGGAAGCCTCACCATGGGGGCTGGGTTATTAGCCCCATTCTGGAGTGACAAGGTGGGAGCAACTGGGATGACATGGGACTCTGGGTGCATCCCACAAGTAAATTTTCTTGGTCACTGCCATACTGTGTTGTCTCAACTTTGAGGTCTGGGAGCCTTTTTTCTCCAAAAAACTCAATTGTGTTCCTTTTTTTTTCTTGTTTGTTTTTTAGGGAGCATACCTGGTAGGTTGTTCTCAGGGGCAACTCCTAGCATGGAGCTCTTGGATGTTTTGGGGAATCATATTACCACAGTTTGAACCCAGGCCCCCACATGCTAGATTTTGTCCTTTGTATTCTCTCTCTAGGTCACTCTTCACTTTCATGGCCATCACCACTTTAGTTCAGGGGAGTCAGTACTTCTTCACTTTCTCTAGAAAGTATGACTCTGGAAGGACCTTTGTATGTATTGGTGAACATGTGTGACCTAGGGTGTCCTGACTTCTGGGTGACTGTCACCTCTAGCCCTTTCTGTCTGGCTTGCTTGCTGTATCTGAGTTTATTTCTTAGTAATTTGCTAATTGCAGCTCAGCATCATTTTTCTCTTGATTGTAACAAGTTTGGTTTTCTACCTGAGTATAGGGTCACTTTCACTTTCTTGATGATTTCCTTAGAACCCCCCAGCAAAGTGACTATAGTAAAGAGGCTTTGAATAGTGGTGTTTGGAATGTCAGAAGATGAGCAGAATCCCGTTCCCTTTGAATCTCCTCAGAAAGATGCCTTCCTGGTTCTCACCAACCTCAGATGATTTCTGGCAACCTTGAGGGCTCCATGCCTGGTAGAATCTCACTCCAGTCTCTGGCTCTTCTGATTCTTCCTTAACCCATCTTCTTCTCAGAGATTGGTCATGAATTAGGGTGTACCTTGGTAACTCGCATATGCAGTGACCCATATTCTCAGTGCTTATGAATTAGGATTCTGGTACAGCTCCACCTCTCATCCACTCTTAACATTGCCCTGATGAATTGTGAGTGGATGAGTGTGGTGGCTAGAAGACAGTTTCCTGACTATTGGCGTGGCTTGCTGGCCATGATTGAAGCAGTTCAGCAACTAAGACATTAATTTGCATTGCTGCCAGCTTCTGCCAGCTACCTTCTGCTGCCTACCTTCTCCTGAAGATTATTTTTGGGTTCTTCTGTCATTCTGTGACTTTCTCTCCTTCACTCCTATTTTGTATCTGTTGGGGGTTTCTCAGGTCCCACTCACATCTACTTTCTTTATGCTTATGTGTGTCCTGGGTGACATTTCTGAAGGTAGTGACCACCTTATGTAATCTGTTACCTTCTGCTCCAAATCAGGTTTCTCTTGAACTTCTGACAGTATGTATCTTTGCTTCCTATTCTGGGTCTATGCTCAGTGTTCTGCTACTTTACTGGATTCATCTTCCCAGCTCAGGAGGATGAGATGGTCTCTTGGCCATTTTATGGGGGTGCTGATGATGGAACCCAGAGATTTGTCCATGTGAAGTATATCCCAGATACCCAGCAGCAACCCCAGCCTCTGTTTATTCTCATTTGAATTCTGCCACTAGTGTTGGTGTTGGGTTACCAGACACACAAAACGAAGAGAACTTGCCCAAACTGTGGACAGGTGGGAGCCAGAATTGAAACTGGGTGGCACCTCCTCTAGGTATTGGAATGAGGCCAAGAGAAGTGAATTATTGGGAAAACTGACATGCCTCCCAGGGGGCAGATGAAAGGGCAGGAGGTAGGGTGCTCTTTGATGGGAGACTGATTGGAATGAAAATATAGCCTGGGAGGCATATGGCAACCCAGCCAAGTACTATTGAGGCTCAGATCAACATTGTCACCTCTTGAGCCTTCTGAGCACCTCATGTTATATCACCCTGGTTCATATAAGCCTGGGCAGCTTCTATACAAACAAGTACTGGGTCTTGGCGCTTTCCTCCCCTCTCCTGCCACCCTCCCTCCTTGCCACCACCTACTGCTTTCCTGCAGTGTCCCTGGGTGTCCCCAGTGTACTCCCCCTGCACCCACCATGGGGTCTGGTTCTTTCCTGCAGGGCACGAAGCATCCTGTGACCACCATAAACAGCAGTGACTTGGAGAAGGCCTACCAGGCATTCTGTGAGCCTGGCTCTGGTGCTCAGGTTGCCACGCTGAAGTTCCAGGCTGGAAAACACAAATATGAGCTGGACTTCAAAGGTATTCCTGACCCATGGCTTATCCCAGATGCTGACCTGGGGTGGTGGAGGCAGCATACCAGAGGGCCTGGGAGAAAGGCAAAACCTGAGCCATGCTCTGCAGTTCAGCCTCTTTTTAAGGAGCCAGACCTGACCACTAGGACCTCCTGTAGTGGGGTCCTGGTGAGGCTGCCTGAAGATGGGGATTTGGGGAGACAGTAGTCTGATGGTGGAGAAATAGAGGGTCAAATATGGGATGGGAGACTACAGAGTGTGCTTTCAAGAAAGAAAGCGGTTCTGAGATTTAAGTAAGAAGGTAAGAATAATGCAGAAGTAAGCAGAAGGTAAGAATAGTGCAGGTGTTCTGGGGCTGAGTTGTGTACTTGTAGGTACATGTGACTTTCTAACTTCAGAGTAGGGATCTCCTGTTCCCCAAGAGGACTCTGAACATCTTGGGGGTAATAGTGTGGCAAGAATTTTATTTATTAGAAGTGATGTAGATTTTAGGCTGGTCCGATGGCAGTGGTTTACCAGAGCTTATTAACGTTAGTATCACAAAAATTGGTATATAACACTTATAAACACAGTGGTTTATCAGAACTTATTAACGTTATTATCACAAAAGTTGGTATATAACCCCCCACTGCTCAATTTGACTGGCTTAAAAAAAAAAAGAAGTGATGTAGATTTTAAAAGTGGAGAAATACTGCTTGAGAGTTGGTTTGGTCAAGTTAAGGGAAAAAGTCAATTATTAAGTCAATTATTATACTCACTATATGTTGCACTGGTTCATAATGGGCTCATTCAGTCTCAGGCTGAGCTGAAGCTTTTTTATACCCAAGCTGGGAAAAATTGCTAAGCAAAATAATAGTTTAAACAAGATTGGAAGGAACCATTTAAAAGCACTTATGTATAATTGATATGTCAATTACTAATCATTCATCTATTCATTATACTTTGTCTCCTAAGGATACCTATTTTCTTTATGAATATTTGAAATGTCTAAAAACTGCCTTATTTTTTAACAGATTGATTTGGGCTTTCCACGTTTCGATTAGCTTTCCACCTCTTTTTAATTTGTTTATAAAACATTTCCAACCTGAGTGCTTGATATTCATTTTTCTCACCAGATTTTGTTCAGAAAAACCTGGTATATGGCACCGTGAGGAAGGTTTGCCGCAGACCTAAATATGTATCCCCCCAGGATGTGAAGGGGAAGCAGACCTGGTAGGTGGCACTTAGTGGGGACCTTGTTATTTGGTGTGCCAGTCATTAGGGGAATGGGGTGGGCATGGCCTCACCCCCTCTGCATGCATATGTACTTGCTTCACTCACAGGACTGGGAATTGGCGACAGTGACAAATGAAAACACTTTGCACCTTCCTGAGGGAAATGTGTGAGCATGTATAACCACACTATAAAATATGCTGTAAACTTAGGAAAGGCTCTGTGTCTCTGAGTTATTCTAACAATGATGGACATGTGATTAATGAAGCATAAAAGTGACAAGGGAGAAAGAACCACATGGGAGTGTTCCAATAGTATTAGACTGAATCACCAAGATTCAGAGTTTTCCAGATGACACAAGTCTGACTGATTTTAGACTAATGTCGATAAGGAAAAAATAGTAATAATCTAACTCCTGATATTTTCTTTTTTGTTTTTTCAAATGATTTCATCTTTTGTTCATAATGTGGAAATGTTTTTGAAGCCTGTGAAGTCTTTTTAATTTGGTATTGAAAGGTGGCTTTTGTTTCATTTGTATTGGGGCCAAATGACATTGGTGCTCAGAGGCTGTTCCTAGCTTCACACTCAGGAATTGCTCCTGAAAGAACTCGTAAGATCACATAGTTGTGCCTGGGGTTGACTTTGTGGATCTTAACTTCTGGCCCTGTTTTTGCTTCTAGGCTCTTTTTCTAATTGCCTCATATATGTGTGTCAGATTCATACTGTCACTCATGCTCTAGTACTGGGAAGAAAGATTGAGGCAGAGAGAGACTGTGAAACCCAAGGATTAGCTGCAGGGCAATCTTTTTTTTTTTTTTTTTTGGGGGGGGGTCACACCAGGCAGCGCTCAGAGGTTACTCCTGGCTCTATGCTCAGAAATCGCTCCAGGCAAGCTCAGGGGACCATATGGGATGCTGGGATTCGAACCACCATCCTTCTGCATGCAAGACAAATGCATTACCTCCATACTATCTCTCCGGCCCCAGGGCAATCTTTCTTTAGGCTGGGAACTAGCTGATCTATTTGTCTTTTAAATAGTTGAATCATAGACCTGTATTTGGTTTTGGTTCTTTTGGTTGGTTGTTTTGGTTTGGTTTTTTGGTTTTTGGGCCACACCTGGTGGGATTTGGGTTACTCCTGGCTCTGCACTCAGAAATCGCTTCTGGTAAGTTTGGGACCACATGGAATGCTGGGGATCAAACCCAAGTCCTGCTATGCTATTGCTCCAGCCCACACCTGTATTTTGAAAAAAAAAAAAAATTGGGGGCCTGAAAGATAGTGCTGTGGACTAGAGTCTCTGCTGAGGGCAGCAGTCTGCAGCTGGTCTGGGTTTGCTGGCCAGCATCATGTGGTCCTCCAAGCACTTCTGAGAGTCATTTTGGCTCAGGGTGACATAAGTAAAAATAGCAAAACAATCAAATAATGGTGTTAATTCAAGGTATGTATTTTAGTTCTTAAATGTCCTAGGAACTAAAAAACAAAAAACAGTGCATGGTGCAATGTGATGCACCTGCTTCCTCCTCAGCTGGTGTGCTACATCAGAATCTGGCTGTCACAAAGGGGAAGCTTGGCCTCAGAAACCCAGAAACCTTTTAGCAAGTAGAAAAGGCTACCTGGAAGGTGGGGTGGACAAAGTTAGGGTGCTTATACAAGTGTGGGGAATTACACACCCCACCCTAGGGCTTTCACATCTTCAATTATGTGATCCCTTATGATGAGCAATTAGAAAATTGTTTGGCAAGAATTTATTTCCCCTCAATTTTGACGTCTTTTTACTAGGTTTGTGTGCAGAGACTTTCAGGCATTGATATAACCACCCCACTATCCCTATCTCCATTGTTGCCTTAAGCAGATTGGTTTCACCAATCAATCTTCTAGAATTCCTTCTTTCCCTCTGATTTCTGTTTTGTTTTGTTTTGTTTTGGCCACACCCAGAGATGCTCAGGGGTTACTTCTGGCTCTGCACTCAGAAATCACTCCTGGCAGGCTCAGGGGACCATATGGGATGCCAAGAATTGAACCAGGGGCCTTCCTTGTGCAAGTCAAATGCCCTATATCTGTGCTATCGCTCCAACCCCTCCCTCTTGTTTCTTTGGTTTCTTTTCAGATTTCTCTCTTGTATTGATGGACCTTCATATGATGGCATATCTGTGTTTTTATTTCCCTGTTGGAGAGTCTTCTGATGTCTATGTGTTGATGTGTCTAATTTCTTTTGAAAGTTGCTTCTACTCTTTTATTTCTCCTCCTTTTTGGGAGATTGTTAACCTTTGACTGTATTCAGGCCATTGAGGCCTTTCACCATATTCTGGTTTCTCCCCTCAGTTTCTTTCCTTCTCCTTACTATTCTCTGGGTCCCATTTGTCTTTTAGAATTAAAAGACAAAGAATTTTAATTTTCATTCTTAGATCATATAGCAAGTTTGCATTTTAAGACAGCTAATAATAATAATATATAATATTTATGCAGTGAAAAATACATAAATGCTCTCAGAAGAATTTATATATTTAGTATAATTTAGCACAATTTGTGTTAACAAATTGTCATTTAGCAGTTCAAGTCAGATTGCCCTACCAGTGTACTCTGATAATAATATTATGGGTTTTCTTTATTTTCTTTCTTTTTTTGAGGTACTCAATATCAAACCTCAGGCCTCACTTAAATGACACTAGTGCTCTGCTACTGAGCTACATCCCTGGTCAGTTTTATTTGAGCCACACTCAGCTATGCTTGGGCTAATCGTGGCCCTCAAGGGTCATCCTTTGTGATGCTCAGCAATCATATCCCTAGCTAGGGACTGAAGCTACATGCAAGGCAAACACTTTACTTGCTGTGCATTTGCTGGTCACCTAGGCCAATTTTATAATTTATAAAAGCTCTTTAAAAAAAAAAAAAGCCAGTGATGGTTCATAGAAGCAAAAAAGAACTTTTTCTCTTAACAATGTAAAACATGCATTTGTGCAAGTTAATAGCCAATTAAAATATTTAAGTGATACCACTCCCCACCCTCTTGCTGTCAGAGCTGCAGCAAAGCTTCAAAAAAAGCCACTTGCGGCTCTGGAGCCTCAGGTTGCTGACCCCTGCCCTAAAGGCAGTTTTTTGTTTGTTTGTTTTAAAGTTTCTATTCTCATTGAATTTCAAAATTGTGGATAAGGGTGTGTGTACGTGCTGAGTGCATGATGGTCTCCCACCCTTAGGCAGAGAGTTGTGTTATGGAGACAAATGGATCTCATACTTTGAGTGTTGTCACATTGGAAGAGAGGGGCTCCCTACATGAAAGCACTGCTATCTCATATCTTTAATCCAATGCAATGTCAAGACAAAACTGGTATGAGCTGGCAGATACCACCTGTGATGTCACTGCTGATGTGTCTCAGCGTTTTTGATTTTTTGTTTTGTTTTGGGGCCACACCCAGCGGCGCTCAGGAGTTACTCCTGGCTCTGGTCTCAGAAATCTCTCCTGGCAGGCTGGGGGACCATGTGGGATGCCAGGGATCAAACTCAGATCTATCTTGGGTTGGCCACATGAAAGGCAAATGCCCTACCACTGTGCTATCTCTTCAGCCCCATGGGTCTCAACGTTTTTGTTTTCACTTATAGTCATGTCAAATTCTGTGGCCCAAAGAGTATTCCAGACTATTGGGACCCCTCTGCCTTGCCGGACCCTGGCTTTAAGGTATGGAATGCATGTGACTTGAGGCTGAAGATGTGTATCCTCTGACCTAGGTGAGTGTGGTACCTGGAGAAACTGTGAGGCCAGGGTTCATGGGGAAGAGGCTACAGGTATGTGGGCTGGGTTTCTTCAGGTGGGGGCTTCTGAGTGAGGCTCAGGACCCTACCTGTGATTCTTTGTCAGCACTTTAGTGCAAGAGCATGAGAATGTGATGCTACTGGTACAGCCTTGACTGTACATGGTCCTCATGCTAGGGACCAGATGATGCTGGGAACCCAACCTGGATTAGGCACATTCTAGGCATATGCTAACTACTACACTGTTTCTTGGTCTAGGTCAGGGATCCTCAAACTTACAGGGTGCCAGTTCACTGTCCCTCAGACCATTGGAGGGTCCGACTATAGTAAAAACAAAACTTATGAACGAATTCTTATGCACATTGCATTTATCTTATTTTGCAGTGAAGAAACAAAACAGATACAAATACAATATGTGGCCTATGGGCCATAGTTTGAGGACCACTGGTCTAGGTACTGAGAGTTTAAAATTGGATAACCAGCCACCTGGAGGGGAGATAGTGTATTATGAGGCAAAAAGATGAGCTGCAAATATTCTGGAAGGACAAAGAAATCCAACAACTGCTTAGCCAGTAGAAACCCCCCCCCCCCAAAAAAAAAGGGAGAGAAATGGAACCAGAGTATGCCAAGGAGTTGCTGATTGAAGGTGATAGATACTTGGAGACAAGATCAGGAATAGCCAGCTGATGAGGACTGCTGAGTCAAGAGAGTCCTCTGTCTCATGTCCAGTCTCATTCTTATGTTCAGTGCTGCCCCTTAGTGGACTCATTCTGTCTGGCCCCTTGCTGCCCATTGCCTGCCGGCTTGGTTCTTTGGACCAAACAAGCAGAGGGACCTGGCCAGATGGGGCAGGTGGAGGGAGGCTGGAGAAGGGTGTCTTGGAGAGGCCAAGAGGTACTTTTCTCTTGGTAGAGAGGGCAGGAATGTGGAGGATGATGGGAGATGCAGGAAGAGAAATCCTGCTCAACACAGGGAGGTTTGGTTTAGGCAGTAGAGAGTTGGCTGTGCCAAGGAGACTGCAGTCGTGGGGTAGTCCTGGGTCCATGCTGTGGCCCTGACCTGGTAGAGCCTTTGACAGAGGAAAGGTGCTGGGGCTGTTCTTGCAAATGAGTGATGGACTCGGAGCCCCGAAGTCTAGCTTGATCAGAGGTTCAGATATACACAGAGGTGGGTATGGATTGTGGTAGACTGCCCTTGGGATGGGGGAAAGGTGTGGAGGGGCTTCCAGGAATTCCAGAATGGGGTCATCCTGGGCCTGGCTTGATACAGGCAGGGTTGGGTGGTTGATCTTAGTGTAGACTGGCCACTGGTTGGGGTCTCTCTGGCAAGTCATGCATGTTGCAGCCAAGAGTCACACACCCCTGGAGAGGCAGTCACAGTAGACATCCCTTTGCCACTGTGGCTCTTCTTGCCTAGCTGTGTGGAGATTCCTCAGCTAACCTGGTCTGATCTAGCTCCCCTATATAGTAACTCCAGTTCTAGGGTCTCTGGCTGTGGAGTCTGCTCTGGGGCATCAAGGTAAAAGCATGAACTTTCTTGGGAGTCAGTGCCCATCATGGATCCTAGGACATCCCAAAGAAGGGCTGTCTGTGGTTTAGGGTCCATGACAGGGACCTTATCTGACCACTGCAGAAAATCACTCTGAGTTCGTCCTCTGAGGAATATCAGGACGTCTTAGCCCTCTTCAAACAAACACTGCCCAACTATTCTGTCCAGAAGATCAAGCGCATCCAGAACCTGGCCCTCTGGGAAGTCTACCAGTGGTAAGTGGGTGCTGCACCTTGGGGTACTTCTTTAGTGTCCCCGAGAGAGATCTCAGGGATAATCCCAGAGATCAGCCAGGCTTGCTGAGCACTGCATGCTCCCATCAGGCTGCAAAAGAGACCCAGGGCAGGTCCTGAGGGGAACCAGAGTGGCCTCAGCACCTCCCACTAAGGTCCCCAGAAGCAAATAGGTGGGAGGAACTAACTGTTGTCTCCTGGGACTTCAGGCAAAAAGCACAAATGCAGAAGAGAAATGGAGGCAAGACAGTGGATGAGAGGAAGCTGTTCCATGGCACTGAGTCCACTTTGGTTAATACTATCTGCCAGCAGAACTTTGACTGGAGGGTCTGTGGGCTTCACGGCACTTCCTTTGGCAAGGGTGAGTCTGGGACTGACTGTTTACACATAGGGACTGAGGGAGGGACCAGGAACTCAGGATAGTCCCAGCTGAGATTCTACTTCCCTGACAGACCGGGGCGGGGGGTAGGGGGGGGGCAGAGTTGTTAGGATAACAGTTGAAAGCCGAGCATCTGCCATCCAGGCACTGTGAGGACATTAATGGAGTGTTTGAAAGTTATAGGAATAATGTCGAAACAGTTCCCAATGGATGTTAGTTACTTGGATGGATCAGATTCAGTATTAGCCCTGCTGGCTTTCTCACCCCTTTTCTCTGTGTTTCATGGCCGTTTTCTAGGAGATGGCATGTGTCTCCTCCTGCCAGGCTTTGGGAAGCTCAGCTTCACACCTCACTGTAAAAGCTTTGTTGTTTGGGACTATTGCCTTAACGTGACCCCACTGCTGCATTCCCCTTTCCAATTAGTGAACAAACTTATATTTGTAATTACTCGTAATGGCGATTTTTGTTGGGTATTGCTGGTTTGTTGGCTTTGGTTGGTTATTTCCCGTGAAGTGAGAGCAGTGGAATTGTTCATTTCTAACTCATGACTGGGCTCCCCTTAGGCTCTGCTATCCATCAGAGTGGGTTTCAAGCAGAAATGATGGGGCAGATACATTGTCATCCAATTCTCGGTGGCTGGGCTGTTGGGGTGTGAGTCCTTATGTAGCTCCTGGGAAGGATAACCCTATTGCTAGCAGGGGGCAAGTAGACATGGGGCTTGTGGATCCCAGAGTTCATTAGGTGACAGAGAACCCAGAGAATTGTTCTTTCTGAGATTGGCCACCCCTCCACACCCTGCAGGAGGGCCAGGAGTTGCCTGGTTCAGTGGCAGGGCCTGTGGATGATCTCTGGATACCTCATTAAACCACACTCTGTTGTTACAGGGAGCTACTTTGCCCGAGATGCTGCCTACTCACATCACTACTGCACCCCAGAAGATAAGCACTCCTACACCATGTTCCTGGCACGGGTGCTAGTGGGCGAGTTCATCCGTGGGAGCCCCTCCTTTATGCGCCCCCCAACAAAGGACAACAAGGATGTTTTCTACGACAGCTGTGTGAACAGTGTCTCTGATCCCTCTATCTTCGTGGTCTTCGAGAAGCATCAGGTGTATCCCGAGTATATCATCAAGTACACAGTCTCCAGCAGGTTCCCATAGCCGGCCCCACTCGCACCTTTCAGGGTCTCCCTGGCCTCTTTCTTTGGAGGGCATCAGTGAACCCCCGCCCAAAGTGGGTCTCTGTATCTTCTCTGGCCTGTGCTTGGAAATGGCTCTCTGAGCACTCGGGGTGGTCTAAGATGCTTTTAATGAGCCATTCTTGTTGACTTGGGGAAACGGTTACATTCCCAATCTCTCTCACTGATGAGTTCCCACTTTTAAGTCAGAGGGCTCGCTGTGCACTGGCTATTAGCGAGAGTCTGCAAGCCCGTCAGTAGTTTTTATTAGGATATTACCCAAATTTTATTGTTGACTCTTTGTAATGCTGTGGCCCAGTTTTATAGATTAGTTTTAAGAAATTGTCTCCCTGTGAAGTTGTGGGATGTTTCATTTCTGTCCAGGGATGCAGTAGCCAAGACCCATGAAAATTGGAGAGAGGCACAGGCGTCTGGGTGACCCTGCTCTAACTCAGGCAGCTGCTCCAGGGTTTCTGGCTTAAGACTAGCCCCAAGCTCCAGAACCCCATCCTTAGAGCACATGGCTACAGTGGGAAGTCTGTCCTACACCTCTAAGCTGCTAGTCCCTGTTGGATCTAAACTGTCTTGCTACAAATGTCACAGTCTAAGAATAAACTCCTTTATCTGAGTGGTATGTGTGTATTCCTCAGCATCTAGAGCCCCTGCTGGCACAGCCCTTCCCTGGGTCTTGGGGCTGTAACGGGGCTCATTGTTACCGACCTTGACAAGGCTGGGGGTGGTTTTGTCTCCAAGCTAATGGTGCAGAAAGTTCAAGGTTGTCAACTTGCATAGCTGGAGCAATTTGGTCACATATACAGTCTGATAACATTTGCATAACTTATATTTTGGGTTTTCCTGTTTTTCCACTAGAGATGCACAGAACCTGTGTGTTTACTGTTGGATGAAGTAGGCTGTGGTTATGATGTGGGCTTGGCCTATGCACTGCCTTACCCACCAGTATGTATACTGGTTGGTTGTGTTCCTCACAGAGATGCTGACAGCTGGCTTTGTCTTCAAGGCTCTGCTCTTTGTAACTTGCTTTCCTTTACTGGCTTAGCAGGGTTTTATCCATCTCACTCACCACCACCCCACTTTCCTATTCAGATGTGTCCTGTTATTCTGTCCCAAGGCAGTTTAAATCTGTGGAACACAAAGAGAGAATGATCCTAGAACCTCACTTAGGACAGCAGACTCAGAAACTTACACCCAATGTCCAGACATGACACCCCAGTGTCATCCCGCAGATCCAGTCTGTTGGTTGTG
Source organism: Suncus etruscus (assembly GCF_024139225.1). NCBI lineage: Eukaryota > Metazoa > Chordata > Mammalia > Eulipotyphla > Soricidae > Suncus > Suncus etruscus. Next base: position 149,282,137 of record NC_064848.1, on the reverse strand, counting down.
TGGAAAGATTCTCACTCAGAACCCCCACATTTTCCCATCCCTTGATCTTAAATCTACTTCTGGAACTCATTGTAGCCACTAGGGTGTTGTGGGTTTTTTTGTTTTGGTTTGGTTTTTGGGTCACACCCAGCAGCGCTCCGGAGTTACTCCTGGCTCTGTGCTCAGTAATCATTCCTGGCAGGCTTGGGGGACCATATGGGATTTGAACCATTGCCCTTCTGCATGCAAGGCAAACGCCTTACCTCCATGCTACTCCGGCTCTACTAGAGTGTTGTTTAAAGTAAATGAGAATTCCTTCAAACCACTTTTGAAGTGGAATTTCTAAATAATGTCTTTGGTTTGTTGTCTTTTTGTTTTGTTATTGGGTCATTCATACTTGGCTATGCTTATGGTTTACTCTTCGTTCTACAGTGCTCGGGACCATATGGGGTGCCAGGGTTGAACCTGAGCCAGCTGTGTACTAGGCTGATACACTACCCACTGTATTCCAGACCTTTTTTTATTTTGGGGCCAGACATGGTTATGTTCAAGGCTTACTCCTGGCTTTTCACTCAGGGATTACACTTGGTGCATCTTGGGAGAGCATATAGGGTGATTCAGGGACTGAACCTGGGTCAGCCACATGCAAGGCAAGCACCTTCTCCACGGAACTATCCCTTATGCCCAGGATCATTTTTATGTCAAACTCAAGCCTGAAACAATGGCAAGACCATGGGCCTTTCTCATCTGTGTATCATGCTACTAGAGTGCTATGAGGGATTCTTCCATCTTGAGGTTTTTGTATGAATAAATAAAAACCCTTCCTGACTCCACCTTTGTCTCCTATCAGACATTTTGGCTTATTTCTCAGCAGTCTTATGGTGGGAACTGTGTAGTGCTTCCCACACCATTGACAGGGTAGAGTTGAGAGCAGGAATGAAGGTTTATTAAGTCATCAGGGAAATTTTAGCCAAATAATCTTTCATCCCTTGCGTGCTGAAGGTAAACTTCCCCCAAAGTTCAAATTTCCACACAAGGATTTTCTTGGAATTTGGGGGTGCCAGTTGTCACCGTGTCATGGGAAACAATCTTGATGTAGACACCTTTTTTGGGCCCTAGAGCAGCTTTGGACTCCAACTGGAGCGGGACCTGAAGTGGAGGAAATGGAGACATTGGTCACAAATAATGAGATTGCCAGTAAAGTGCTTGGCAGCAGGGATGTGAGAACTGAGCTAGGGGTACTGAAGGAGCACACATGTTCCCCATAGGAGCCTCTTGGGATGAGCTCTGCTCCTGCAGCACCAGATGTGTTGCTCCTGCTGTGCTCCTTTCCAGGCCAGTAAAACCTGCAGGGGCTGGGTTTATCCTTCTAATAAGCCTGCAAAAACTCACTGATAATAAGTGGATGTTCCATAATAAAAATCAGAGCAGAAACCAACAATATAGAAACAAAAGAATACAAAGAATTGATTAAACCAGGAGCTGATTTTTTGAGAGATAACATATACAAACCATTGGCAAGACAAGGGAAAAAAAGGGAAAATATTCAGATCAGAAAGGGGAGAATACAACAGAACCCCAAGAAATCCAAGACATCATGAGAGCTTATTATGAACAACTACTCTGTTAAGATGGAGAACCTAGAAGAAATAGATGGATTTCTGAAGAAGAAAAAAAATACACACACACACACACACACACACACACACACACACAATCTCCCAATACTGAATGAGGAGGACTTCAGAATACTTCAGAAAAAGATTGAAGATCTCCCTGGAGAGATAGCACAGCAGTGTTTGCCGGTGCAAGCAGCTGATCCAGGACCAAAGGTGGTTGGTTCAAATCCCGGTGTCCCATATGGTCCCCCGTGCCTGCCAGGAGCTATTTCTTTTTCTTTCTTTCTTTTTTTTTTTTTGGGGGGGGGGCTTTTGGGCCACACCCAGCAGTGCTCAGGGGTTACTCCTGGCTGTCTGCTCAGAAATAGCTCCTGGCAGGCACGGGGGACCATATGGGACACCGGGATTTGAACCAACCACCTTAGGTTCTGGATCGCCTGCTTGCAAGGCAAGCACCGCTGTACTATCTCTCCGGGCCCCGGCCCACATTCTTCCTCTGCTAGGAGTTGCATTTTTCATAATAAGCCTAGTGACCTAATAACTACACTGCTTGAATTCTGCGAACCATTTTCTCAAATTATCAAACTTAAGGAAGAGTGATGGAAATCCAATTTATAACTGGTTGATCAGAAAAGCAAAGGTGGCAACCTGAACTTGAAACTGGCACAGATATAAAGGAAAGGGGGACAGTCCTGTGGGACTGCATCTTTATCCTGTTGAATTTGTGCTAGCTCAGGGCAGTTGGTGTCATAAGTGAATCAGAGAACACTTAGCAGAAGCCAGTTAACACGTGTGAAAAAGATCCTAACTTCCAGGGGCTAGAACAATTGTATGGTGGGTAAGGGATTTGCATTAAAAAGAGAGAAATAAAGAGATAACATCAAACCTAAATAAATGGGACTACATCAAACTAAAAAGCTCTGTATGACAAAAGAAACATGGACTAAAATTAGAAGGCATCTAACTGGGAGAAAATTTTTGCACTCAACACATTAGATAAAGGTTTGATATCTAGGAGATATATATACAAAGTACTCACAAAGGTTAACTTCAAAAAACAATCAAAAAGTGGGGAGAGTACTAAACAGGCACTTCTCTGAGGAAGACAAACAGATGGCCAACAGACACGAAAAAATGCTCTTCACTTAATATTGGGAAATCCAAATCAAGGCAACAATGAGATACCTTATACCAGTGAGAATGGGAACAACCTCTGTTAACAGGGATGTAGTGAGAAAGGAATTCTCATTGCTGGTGGGAATTCTGCCTGGTCTAACCCCTATGAAAAACAGTATGGAAGGTTCTTAGTAAACTCTAAATTGAGCTACCAGATGACCCAGCAATCCCCCTTTTGGCTATCCATCCCGAGAATATAAAAACATTCATGAAGGGGCTGGAGAGATAGCACAGCAGTAGTGTTTGCCTTAGACGCAGAAGGGCAGTGGTTTGAGTCCTGGCATCCCATATGGTCCCCTGAGCCTGCCAGGAGTGATTTCTGAGCGTAGAGCCAGGAGTAAATCCTGAGTGCTGCAGGTGTGACCCAAAAAATAAAAAAAAATTTTTTTCATGAAAAAGAATGTATGCACACTGCTAATTATTACCGCATTCAGTACAACAGCTAAGACTTGGAATTGACCTAAATGCCCAACAACAGATGAGTAGATCTTAAAGATGTGGTACATATACACAATGGATTACTACATAGTGATAAGAAATGACACAATCATGCAATTTGCAGCAACATGGATGGAATTAGAAGATATTATGTTAAATGAAGTAAGCCACAAAAAGAAGGCTAAATACAGAATGGCATCACTTATATGTGCTATTTAGAATAACTGCGTGAAGAAAAGCAATGGTCTAAGTGAGAGTTGTCTCAAACACCCATAAATCGAGAGTATAGTAAGGAGAAGGAAAAAAACTGAGTATAAGAGGAGAAAACAAATATGAAAGGATGGGGGCCAGGGGCCAAATGTTCTCAGGTGCATAGGTGTTGTTAAAAAAAAAAAAAGGACAGAACTAAATATCCAAGCCAAAGGCAACAACAATAGAATCAAGAGATCCAAATTAACAATTTAAACTTAAAGTGGACTTATTGTATTGGCAGGCTGGGAGGGGGTGGTGGTATGGGATGTACTTGGCGGACATTGGTGGAGGGCAATTAACACTGGTGGTGGGATTGGCCCTGAATCCATTGTATGTCTGAAACCCCAACTATGAAGGATTTTTTATATCACTGTGGTTTCAATACAATTAAAAAAAAAAAAGTGGATGTTCCAAGAGTCAGGCAGAGCCTAACATTCCCTCCTCTCACACCCTCTATGAAACTCCTCTCACACACTGGTTAGTCAAGCCTCCCTTCTACCCTGGATTTGGGCGCTCAGTTGCCACACTGCCTTGCTCATCTGTGGTGCACTTGACCATTCAGAAAGCTGTTTGGAGGGAATGAAACAGGTCTTTGGTCTCTGCCATGCAGGGCACAAGGTAGATGGCAGGTGTGAGGTGCCCTTCAGCAATACATGGCAGGAAACACTATCACCTGGCCAGTGTGTCAGCCCCGCACTGAAAGCTTTTTTACAGATGTTTGACAGTTCTACCTGAAAGCAAGATGAACTCTGTGTCGTAAAATCCAGACACTAACCCAGTGCTGTCCTGATGGCTGCTTGGCTACCTCTGAGGTGTGACTGTGGAGTCACATGGCTCATTAGTGAAAGGAAGAGCCACACTCTACTTTTGGGGCACACTAGACAGTGCTCAGGAGTCTCATCCATTAGTGCTTGGGGGAATCTGGTGATGTCAAAGGAGATTCATCCTCCACATGCCCCTGAGCCATTCCTCCAGCCCAAGGGGAACCACTTTTTTTTTTTATTTTTTTTTGGGGGGGTCACACCTGGCAGTGCTCAGGGGTCACTCCTGGCAGGCTCGGGGGACCATATGGGATGCCGGGACTTGAACCACTGACCTTCTGCATGAAAGGCAAACGCCTTACCTCCAAGCTATCTCTTCGGCCCCTTTATTAATATCTTTATTTAAACACCTTGATTACAAATATGATTGTAGTTGGGTTTCAGTCATGTTTTAGTCATGAAAAGAACACACACCCCTTCACCAGTGCAACATTCCCATCACCAATGTCCCAAATCTCCCTCCTCCCGACCCCACCCACACCTGGACTCTAGATAGGCTGTCTAGTTCCCTCATTCATTCACATTATTATGATAGTTCTCAATGTAGTTACTTCTCTAACTGCATTCATCACTCTTTGTGGTGAGCTAGACCTTCCAGCCCTCCTCTCTTTTGTCTCTGAGAATCATTGTAAAAATGTCTTATTTTTCTTAAAACCCAGAGATGAGTGAAACTATTCTGTGTCTATCTCTCTCCCTCTGACTTATTTCACTCAGCATAATAGATTCCATGTACATCCAAATTGCATGACTTCATCTCTCCTGATGGCTGCATAATATTCCATTGTGTATATGTACCACAGTTTCTTTAGCCACTCATCTGTTTATTTATTTATTTTTTTTGGTTTTTGGTGGTTTTTTTTTTTTTTTTTTTTTTGGTTTTTGGGTCACACCCGGCTGTGCCCAGGGGCTACTCCTGGCTGTCTGCTCAGAAATCGCTCCTGGCAGGCACGAGGGACCATATGGGACACCGGGATTCGACCAACCACCTTTGGTCCTGGATCGGCTGCTTGCAAGGCAAATGCCGCTGTGCTATCTCTCTGGGCCCGAGGAAGGGATTTTTATATTGTATTTTTATGTTCCTAGGGGTATATTCCTAGGAGTGGTATAGCTGGATCATATGGGAGCTCAATTTCCAGCTTTGGGAGGAATCTCCATATCGCTTTCCATAAAGATTGGACTAGACAGTATTCCACCAGCAGTGAATACGAGTGGAGAACCACTTTCTAATCCATTTGATTAGTTTTAATTTTTGAGTCAGGGAGAGGTAGACACAGAATAGTCTCACTCATTTATGAATTTTAAGAAAAAGACATTACTGTAATAAGGCCCAGAGACAATAGAGTTAAGGGCTGGAAGGGTGGGAAGGACTGGCTTCCAATTTGAAGATCACACAAAGAGTGGTGAATGCTGTTAGGGAAATAACTACACTAACAACTAGCGTGATAATGTTAAAGAATGAGAGAAGTAGAATGCCCGTCTGGAATACAAGCGGGGGGGGGGGGTGGGGGAGGAAGGAGATGAGAGGCATTGGTGATGGGAAGGTTGCACTGGTGAAGGGGGTATTCTATTTATGACTGAAACCCAACTACAAACATGCTCATAATCATGGTGCTTAAATAAAGATTAAAAAAATGTTTTGAGTCAGGGATGTTACAGATGTCTAGACACATGCTTCATGTGAAGCAGACATGGCTAGATCTGAGGACCATATCTCCCCGCCCAGCACCACAGGAGTTCAGTCTGGACTCAGGTATCACCCTACTACAGGTTCTCTGGTTAAGAATTGTTGGGAGGGGAACCTGGACCCCCAAACCTGAGCACCATTTGGGAGCCCTGCACCCTCACAAATTTAAATAGCCAATATAATGGCTAATACAGTAGAAAGCACAGAGCTAGACAACCTTGAAATATCTAAGGACTATTTAAGGCAGGGGTCGGCAACCTGCGGCTCTTTGGAAGCTTTGCTGAGGTTTCAACAGTAGGGCCGATAGGAGGGAGCGGGGGGGGGGGGGGCGCGGGAGGGCAGTATTACTTAAATATTTTAATTGGCTATTTGCACAAATTTATGTTTTACATTGTTAAGTGAAGTTCTTTTTTTTCTTCAGAGATCCTGTATTATTATATAAGAAACAATATATGCAGTGCTATATTTGTTTTAAATGTCACAATGATTTTGCGGCTCTCAAGTTTTTTTCCACTTTGGAAACGAGTCCAAGTGACTCTTTATGTCTTAAAGGTTGCAGACCCCTGATCTAAGGAGATCTTTGGGTCTGGCCAAATCTGGGAAGACTGCCTGAAAGAGATGATGCTGGGGATAGGGCTAGGACTTAGAGAAGCTGTGTGAGCAGAACTCAAGAACTGTTAGGGGATTTTGAAGGAATAGCCAAGGCTTTGACTATCTCATGGTTCCTCGGGTACCACAGCCTGTCTCAGTCAAAGGCCATGCCTCTGTGAACAAGCCGTATCACTGTCCAGCACTGTGCTTTGTTCTGTCCTTGTCCAGGTCTTCAGCTAAGTAGGGGGTGGAGGGTGGCTGGACCAATCAGTGCAGGACAGAACAACACCACACAGGACAGAGCCAGGACAGACCCAAGGAGGAGAGAGGAATGTTCAGGAGGGGATGAAGCCCTTTGTTCACTCACTGCCTCATCATTCACTTGCTTGTTACCACTTTATGGCTGAAAGAGGGCATGAGCATTGCTCTGGGGGCACTAGGCTGAGTGCTAGAGGGACCCTCTGCTCCAGATCACCCTGTAAGCCCTCAGACCAACTCTGTGACCTCAGGCAAATTAATCTCTTTTTCTTTGAGAAGGAAGCTCCCCCAAGCAGTGCTCAGAGGGCCTAGTGGTCATTCCCCCTCTGTTTTTGGTTTTGGGGCCACACCCAGTGACGCTCAGGGGTTAGTCCTGGCTATGAGCTCAGAAATCGCTCCTGGCTTGGGAGACCATATGGGACGCTGGGGGATCAAACCACCACTCTGGCCCCTCATTCCCCACCCCTTTTTTTATTTAAGCACTGTGGTTTATAATGTTAATGATTTGCTTTTGTGCACAATACAAACTAGCACCCCATCTTCCACCAGTGTGGTTTTTGGCTAATGAGACCAGTAGTTCAATGTGAGGATGGGAGAGAGAGAGCACAGTGAGTAGGTGCTTGCCTTGATAGTCAACTGAGTTTCAATCTCTGTTACCGCATATGGTCCCCTGAGCATTGCCAGGAATGATCCTTCAGTGCAATGCTAGGAATAACCTTTGATCATTACTGAATGTAGCTCCAAAACCAAACCAAAGCAAGATGCAGGTTGTGGTGCTGCTTGGTCTGTGGTGCCACCAGAGCCACACCTGGCAGTGCTTGGAGTCCTTCAGGGCTTCATACCAGGGAACAGGGCACGCAAAGCATCTATATGCCCTATACGCTCTGGTTTGCTGTGCTTTTTCTTAATCACTTGTCTACAGAGTGGGACTAAGGTCTCCTCTGCAGGATATTGGGGCAGCCCAGTCTTGTGCTACAGAAGACATTAACACAACAGTCTCAGAACAGTCTACTTCCTTGTTTGGGGCTCACCTGAGTCTGGGTGCAGGCCTCAAAGTGGAACTTGCTCAGGATGTGGAGCAGAGTCAGCTTCACCTCCAGTAGTCCAAGCCGCATTCCAAGGCAGCTCCGGGGTCCCACCCCAAATGGCAGGTATGTGAAGGGTCGGCGGAGTCGCTGGGCCTCAGCTGTGAACCTGTGGGTGGGCAGCACGGTCAGGGCTGGCCCCAAATTCCCTGCCCTGACAGAGACTGACACACATCACAAAGAACAAGAACAATCAGTGCTGGCAGGGATGTGGGAAGAAAAGAACTCTCATTCACTGCTGGTGGGAATGCTGTCTAGTCCAGCCTTTATGGAAAACAATATGGAGATTACTCAAAAAACTGGAAATTGAGCTCCCATATGATCTAGCTATATCACTCCTAGGGACATACCCTAGGAACACAAAAATACAATTCAAAAATACCTTCCTCACACCTATATTTATTGCAGTGCTATTTACAATAACTAGAATCTGGAAACAACTCAGATGTCCAACAACAGATGAATGGCTAAAGAAACTGTGGTACATATACACAATGGAATACTATTCAGCTGTCAGAAAAAATGAGGTCATGAAATTTTCCTATACATGGATGAACATGGAAACTATTATATGCTGAGTAAAATAAGTCATAGGGAGTTAGACACAGAATAGTCTCACTCATCTATGGGTTTTAATAAAATAAAAACACATTATTGTAGTAATACACAGATAATAGAGATGAGGGCTGGAAGGACAAGCCCACGATATGAAGCTTACCACAGAGAGAGGTGAGTCCAGTTAGAGAAATAACCACACTAACAGCTATCATGACAATGATAGTGATTGAGAGAAATAGAATGCCTGTCTTGAATACAGGCAAGGGGTGGGGGAGGAGAGAGATGGGTTGCATTGGTGATGGGAATGTTGCACTGGTAAAAGGTGGTGGTCTTTTATATAACTAAAACCCAACTACAAACATGTTTGTAATCATGGTGCTTAAATGAGGATATTTTTTGTTTTGTTTTTATTTTTTTCAGGAGGGCCACCCCCATTTAATGCTGAGGGGTTACTCCTGGCTATGCACTCAAAAATTGCTCCTGTCTTGGGGAGAACCATATGGGATGCCAGGGGATCTAACCTAGGTCAGTCCTAGGATAGCGCTTGGAAGGCAGACACGTTACTTCTAGGGCCACCTCTCTGGGCCCTACATAAAGATACTAAAAAAAGGGCCCGGAGAGATAGCACAGCGGTGTTTGCCTTGCAAGCAGTCAATCCAGGACCAAAGGTGGTTGGTTCGAATCCCGGTGTCCCACATGGTCCCCCGTGCCTGCCAGGAGTTATTTCTGAGCAGACAGCCAGGAGTAACCCCTGAGCAACCCTGGGTGTGGCCCAAAAACAAAAAAACAAAAACAAAAACAAAACAAAAACAAGATACTGAAAAAAAACCCCCAAAAACAAAACAAAACAAAACAAAAAAACAATTCCCTGGCCGGGTATGGGACCTTCCTTGGACCCTCTTTTCTCCAGGTCCCACTCCTCAGGTTCTGCAGCTGGGGACTCCCCTCAGCAAGCCCCCCCCCCCAAAAACCCAGAGGCACCCTTGCCCTCTCAGCCTCATTCTCAGAATTCTGTCCTCCTTGCCTGTCAACCCAATTGCAAGGTGACAACTATCATCACCTATTACCTGTAATTCTAGCATAATGTCTTTTGCCCTATACATGGGTGACCATGGAAACTATTATATGCTGAGTACAATAAGTCATAAGGAGATAGACACAGAATAGTCTCACTCATCTGTAGGTTTTAATAAAACACATTATTGTAGTAATACACAGAGATAATAGATATGAGGGCTGGAAGGACATGTCCACGAGGGGCATGTCTCACTACCCTTCCCCAAAGCCTGTCCTGCTTTGTCCAAACTATGAACTTGAACCATGGTCATTGATGGGATCAGAACTTCTGAGATGCGCTTCCAGCAACTGCAGATGAACTGCAGCATTGCTGTGTGGCTTGTGCATAAAGCTGTGCGGCAGGTGCTGTTCCATAATAACCTTCTCTCTTCCTTCTTACTGCATCTATGCTTCCCATGCCCAAGGAGCCCTTGGCTGATCCTTTCTGTTATGATACAAACACATATTTTTGTTTTCAAAGGTGTTGCTGGTTCAATTTTTACTGCATCTCCAGACTTTGAAACACAATGCTATTTACCCAACCCCCTATTTAGCCCCCTGCCCACCTCTTGCAAGAGCACATAAGAAATGCATCATTGGACTCTAATGGGGAGAGAAAGAGAGGCCTACCCACGGAATGGAGCTCCCAAGCACGGTGCCTAGATGCCATGCCTAGCTCTTCCAGTGAGATGTTTCAGTGTTTGTGCCAGTGGTACTGGGGACTTCCAGGGCAACACCCAGCAGGACTCAGGAGCCCATACAGGCCTGGAATTGAATTTAGGGCCATGTGCATGCTGTGTCTGGCCTCTGCTAACCTCTGAGTCATCTCCCCAGTTCCCTACTCAAGATAATATTGAATCAGAGATCTTGAAAATAAAATTTAGAGAGTGAATCCCATCCAAATAAGATTCAGGCCAACAAAGAGATTTTATGAATTTGTGGCAAAATTTAGTTGGCATCCTTGGATCAAATCCCAATTTTGTTTAAAAAAGAAAAAGAGGGGCCGGAGAGATAGCCTGGAGAGTAAAGCGTTTGCCTTTCATGCAGAAGGTCATCGGTTTGAATCCCGGCGTCCCATATGGTCCCCTGAGCCTGCCAGGAGCGATTTCTGAGCATGAAGCCAGGAGTAACCCCTGAGCACTGCCGGGTGTGGCCCAAAAACCAAAAAAAAAAAAAAAAAAAAAAAAGAAAAAAGAAAAAGAGGAAATGTTGAGTTTCTTTCCAGGGAACCAACCGGAGCTATTGTCTCCTATGTCCTTTCTCGGTTTGATATACCAAGGTTGTTAAACTGGGGTGAGGGTCATGGGCGGGTGCTACTACTAAGCCTTTGAGGTCAGCTGGGACTGTTTTGAGGGTCAAGCCCAGTAGTGTTTAAGGTTTACTCCTGGTGCTCAGAGATAACTCCTGGCAGAACCAGGGGGACCATAAGTGTATGATACCTGGATAGAACTTGGATCAGCTACGTACACAATAGGCACCCTATTTGCTATGCCATCTTTTTTTGGGAACTCTGGGACACTTAAATGACACCACTATTTATTTCCTCAGACACCTCCATCTAATTGCTGGGGTGTGGCCGTGTGAGGGGCATGTCCACGAGAAGAGGCATGTCTTAGGACAGGGAATGACTGGGCTCACCTCTCTGGGTCGAAGACCTCTGGTCTGGGCCAGAACTCAGGGTCGTGGTGCAGGGCGCCCACCGCCATCTCCAGCACAGCGCCCGCCGAAATGCGCTGCCCTAGCACCTCACAGTCCTTCGCCGCCTCCCGTGTGAACCTGCCGGGTACAAAGGGTTAACCCTGCCTCAATGCCAGTCAGAGCACGGAACAGGTGGACAGCTGGCAAGTGAGGTCTGGCTTGAGTTGGAAGACATGAAACGCGCCATCTCAGAGATGCAGCCCCTACTGCCCAGGGCCTTTGCTCCTCGGAATTCCCCTGGCCATCCCACCTCTTTTGCTTAGCATTCAATCTAGTCTCTCCACCCCTCCATTAATAGGGCCATATTTTACTGAATGGCAATGGTGAAAGCCTTTGATGTGTTAGTTTGGGGGCCACACTAACTTACTCCTGGCTCTGCACTCAAGGATCTCTCCTGACAGGACTCTGGGGATCTAATAGCTTTGCTAACCTTCTTACCTATTAAAATAAAAAAAAAAAAAAACAGAACTTCGTTGACCCACTCCTCTTATGAAAGAATCCCTAGAAGTTAGCTGACCCACTCGTTTCTCTATGAAATAACTCCCAGAACAGCTTTTGCAGCATACAAACCTGTTCCTGCTCCATTCCTGTTCCAGGAATGATCCCCTGTGGATCATTCTGCAGAATCTACTGGTCTTTGATGTGGCCAGACCTAAGGTCCAGATATGTGCAGAGGAGAAGGCAAATTATGGGATTGAATTTGGCTCAGTTTTCGTGCAAGGCAAGCACTCTACCTGCTGTGTTATCTTCTAGTCACCCCGTTCATGTTTTTTTTGTTTTGTTTTGTTTTGTTTTTGTTTTTCAGTCACACCCGGAGACGCTCAGGGGTCACTCCTGGCTATGTGCTCAGAAATCACTCTTGGCTTGGGGGACAATATAGGACTCCGGGGGATCAAACCACGGTCCATCCTAGGCTAGCACATGCAAGGCAGACGCCTTACCCTTTGCACCACTCCTCCGGCCCCCACCCTGCTCATGTTTTATTTATAAAATTTTTTTGCATAATGTCTTTATTTTAATCACCATGATCATAAACATGTTTGTGGTTGGGTTTCAGTCATAAAAAAGAACACCCCATTCACCAGTGCAACCTTTCTACCACCAATGCAACCATCTCCCTCCTCTCCCACTCCCTGCCTGTATTGGAGATAGGCAGTCTATTTTTCTCACTACCATTGTCATGATAGTTGTTTATAAAAATATTTATTGGATTGGAGGGAACCTAGCATTGCTCAAGGACGTTTACTTGTATCTCTATGCTCAGAGGTTATTCCTGGAAGGGCCCATATATGGTGCTGGGGATGGAATCCAGGTCAGCATGTACAAAGCAAGTGTCTTACCCCTGTAGTCTCTTTCTGGACTCCATTGATGTTTTAAAGTTTGACTTTTTACATGCTCATATAACTTAGACTTTTGGGGGAAAAGCATCACTTCTGCTTGTAAGTATAAGCATGCTACTTTGGTGATAAACAATTCTTTTAAAAATCAAGTAATTGATGCTGTCTTTTATTTCAGGCTGCAGGACTGGGCTTCCCTAACTCTCTTAGAGGAGATGAAATGATTATCCTAATTACTATTTCGCCCTGTTCCCGCTTATAAAAGAGATTAAGTAAGAGCTACACACAGCCCCATGCCACATCTATCACTCGGCTATGAGCCTTTAATAGAACAGTCTTTAATATGTTCTATTAGGCAGCTTTTCATAGAACATGAAAGGCTGGGCTAGAGACCCTTATCCACAGCCTAAGTTACTAATACGGTTAATATAGGCCTGGAGCTGGCAGCCACTCCCCAGCACTCAAATCAGAGTGGGGTGTGGGGCTCCATGTATGCGACCTCAATTCTCAAGTGACCAAATGAGGCTCTTCCCACCACTCTGTTTTTAAAAAAATTTTACTGAAAGCAACTGGACTTGGCTGAAAGCCCCTCCTGTGTGTTGGAAAACGGGGCCTTCTCCTCTGCACATATCTGGACCTTAGGTCTGGCCACATCAAAGACCAGTAGATTCTGCAGAATGATCCACAGGGGATCATTCCTGGAACAGGAATGGAGCAGGAACAGGTTTGTATGCTGCAAAAGCTGTTCTGGGAGTTATTTCATAGAGAAACGAGTGGGTCAGCTAACTTCTAGGGATTCTTTCATAAGAGGAGTGGGTCAACGAAGTTCTGTTTTTTTTTTTTTTATTTTAATAGATAAGAAGGTTAGCAAAGCTATGTGTTGGTGTCCTTGAAATACAGTATTTCCAGGTGAGGCAACGATAAAAAAAATTCTCTAGATTCACCCCCCCCCCACCCAATTCTATGCCTGGGCTGAATGAAGCACATGAGCATCTTGTCTGGACAGAGGAAGAATGACTCACCATACACAGTTCTGTGTGTTTGGGCTTGGGGAGCATAGTGGGTACACTTGGGGGCTAGTCCTGGCTTTGTGTTCAAGGTCCCTCCCTTCCTCAGGGGGTCATGTGGTTCTGAGGATTGACCCTGGGCCTGTGCTTGCAAAGCATGTTTATCTCTAGTTCAGGCAGTTCTGTGTCTGATGAGATTAGCTAGTAGTTTTTGATGGAACCCACCCATAGGAATCACTTCTTCTAGGTCCCTGCCTGGAAAAGGAGGTGAAGCTGCTCTGTGTAGCCCCATGAAAGCCAGCAATATATTAGCTCAGAGCCCCTTCCCCTTCATTCCCAAGAGACATGCCCCAAGTCTCTCTTCAAGTGAGGGTGGGAGCAGATGCATTGCCCCCAAACTCATAGAGCAGAAACACAGAGCTGGGCAGCACAAACCCCCATTCCCAGGTAAGGGCAGTGTCTCCCCAATGCCTCACAGGGGGCTGGCTGCTCATAAGGAGGGGGGAGCAGGAGCACTGCACAATGACTTGGCGGTGGAGAGGGGCTGGTCCACTAGCACTGCAACATGCCTCAACACAGACATGTACAGGCTTGTGCAAGGCTTCATCCAGGGGAAATGAGTTTCTGATCTGTTTGAGTACTTTCCTTGGAAGGAAAAAAAAAGGAAGAGAGGAAAGGGAGAAAGAGAAAAAGGAAGGAGAGAGAAAATAAAGGGAGAGAGGAAAGAAAAAGAAAGAAAGAAAGAAAGAAAGAAAGAAAGAAAGAAAGAAAGAAAGAAAGAAAAGAAAGAAAGAAAGAAAAAGAAAGAAAGAAAGAATGAAAGAAAGAAAGAAAGAAAGAAAGAAAGAAAGAAAGAAAGAAAGAAAGAAAGAAAGAAAGAAAGAAGAAAGAGAAAGAAAAGAAGAGAGGAAGAAGAGAGGAAGGAAAGAAGAGAGAACAGGGAGGGAGAAAGGAAGGAGGGAAAGAGGAGGGAAGGAAGGAAGGAAGGAAGGAAGGAAGGAAGGAAGGAAGGAAGGAAGGAAGGAAGGAAGGAAGGAAGGAAGGAAGGAAGGAAGGAAGGAAGGAAGGAAGGAAGCAAACAAGCAGCAAGCAAGCAAGCAAATGGAAGGCCGTCAGGGAGGCTTCTATCTCAGAAGAAATGCTTTCACTGCCCGCATGGGGTCTACAAACAATTCAAGTCTGCCCAGAACCAATCCCTGTGTTTGAGCGCCCACAAATGCCGACAGAGTGTAGGAGCCCCTGCTTGGTGCTGAGGAGTGTGAGGTGGTACCTGAAAGCTGGTGGGTACATTCTCAGGGTCTCAGCAATCACCATGTCCAGGTAGGGCAGGCCTTCCTGCAGGCTGTGATAGTCGGGGGTTGGCTGGAGAGGGCAACAAAAGGAGGTATCACATATCCCAGGAGGTGGTGATTCCCCATGAGGGACCTCCCCAGCTTGTGCTCCCATGAGCACTCAGAGCCATTCTCAGAACAGGCCCAGGAGAGTAGGACTGTGTCACGGACCACCAAAGCAGATGCAAACTGTCTTCAGCAGAGAATTCACTATATTGGCTTGTCAACCTAACCAACTCTTTTCATGGTGGGCCATGTGTTAAAGACAAGGGACTCCATCCTGGAACTTAGGGATTTTGAATGTGACAGTGAGAAGTTTGACCACAAATAAGGGGTGAGGTGATCCCAGTTGTTTGCAGTTCAAGAGTATGTGAGGGGCTATGACTGACAGACAACCTACTTCAACCCTCCAGCAAGGGTCCTTCCAACTCCTTTTTCTTCTTTCTTCCTTTCTTTTTCTTTCTTTCTTTCTTTTCTTTCTTTCTTTCTTTCTTTCTTTCTTTCTTTCTTTCTTTCTTTCTTTCTTTCTTTCTTTCTTTCTTTCTTTCTTTCTTTCTTTCTTTCTTTCTTTCTTTCTTTTCTTTCTTTCTTTCTTTCTTTCTTTCTCTTCTCTCTCTCTCTCTCTTCCTTCCTTCCTTCCTTCCTTCCTTCCTTCCTTCCTTCCTTCCTTCCTTTCTTTCTTTCTTTCTTTCTTTCTTTCTTTCTTTCTTTCTTTCTTTCTTTCTTTCTTTCTTTCTTTCTTTCTTTCTTTCTTTCTTTCTTTCTTTCTTTCTTTCTTTCTTTCTTTCAAAAAGTTCTAAAATTTAATTAAACAGCCATGGTTTACAAAGTTATTGATAGTTGAGTTTTAAGTAGGTTGAAATATGTAATATTTCAACAGTCCCACCAACAGTGTCAACTCCCATCACTAGTGTTTCCATATTCAATCATCCCTCAGCCCCCAGGCAGCCTCACTCAGTCCCTGCCTGCCTCCTTGGCAGGTACATTATACAGTTTGGTGGTTTCAGCTTAGATCTCATATTTTCAGTGTTTTTGAGTCTGTGTTTTGGATGTACAGCAATATTCCACTCCCACATCACCAATATCACTGAAGTCTTGACTCCCTGTTGTCCCATTACTTCCCTTTCTCATCTTCTTCCTTCTAACCTTGATTCCTCTTCCGCCTTCTCTCCTCCTCTCCTTCTCCTCTCCTCCTCCTCTTTCTCCTGTCTTCCTCCTCCTCCTTCTCTTCCTCCTCTTCACTATTTCTCCAGCCCCAGCCTCCTTGATTTATTTTCTTCTTTGTCCTCCTCCCCAGACTCTAGGGTCAAGCCAGCCCTCTTTTCTTGAGATTTTGGGGCCTCACCTGGCAGTATTCAGATTCTTGAGAGTGATCAGGATCTGTTACTGGTGATGTCAGGAACATGCATGCTGGGGACTGACCCAGCAAAGCCTGTGCTCCAGTCCTAGAGCCGTCTCCCCTCTTCCCAGCCAGTCTCCCCACAGCAGAAGGAGTGACCTTGAGAAGAGCTGAGACCATCTCTTCCTCCTTCCCATCTTCAGTAGTTTGGTTTGTGTTTAATTTCTTTTGGACCATAAGTCACAAAATACAAATTGTATGATTTCAGTGAATCTACATGTATTAAATGCTCTGATATTTTCACTTGAAAGCAGCATTGCCCGGGACCCAAGAGTCAGCTCAATGGATGAAGCACAGGCCTGGTATGTGAGAGGTCAGGTCCCATCCTAGCAGTATACACAGTCCCCCAAGCACTGCCATGTATGGCCCCCAACAAAAAAAAAAAACAACAAAATAGCAATGCCTTTGCATGCTATAAAGATGAATGATAAACACTACATTCCTCATTTAAAATGTACTTTTGCTGGAGAAATAGCACTGCAATAGAGCATTTGCCTTGCACGCAGCCAACTTGGGATGAACCCAGATTCAATTCCTGGCATCCCATATGGCCCCCCTAGCCTGCCAGAAGCAATTTCTGAGTGAAGAGTCAATGAAAAAAAAAAAAGGTAGTTTTTTTCTTCTTGAATGATATAAAAAGAGAAAACAATCATCATGACTAGCAGAGAAAGGGAAGCAGGAAGGGAAGGAAGAGGCTTTCTTTAGACAGGAAAACTGTCCGTTTCTTGCCCCCATTAATGGTTTGCATGCAGCATGAGCCAGGGCTGTTCTGGGATTTGATGGACGAAGCAAGGTAGAGCAAAGAGGGCAAAGGGAGTATTTTTCTCTGGGCAGGGCCAGGTGAGACCAGCTCTTTGGGCCCCACCTTTCCCGTGAGCCCCAAGGAGGCAATGAGAAAGAAAGGAACTCGGTGTGCAAAGAGAAGCTGAGGAAATAGGGGAGTATGCCTCCTGCGGATCTCAGGGTTAATGCCTGTTTGCCATTGGCTCTTTGGTGCATCATTTCTAAACCCTTCTAGCAACTTCTCATTGTGGTCCAAGTTAGCAACGGCTGAATTCTGCTACCTGTAGTTAGAGTTTTATCATAGCAGAAATCAGAGGAAAGAAATGACTCCCGGTACATCCTATTGGGGCTTGGTCTCCATTTGTAAAGGAGAGCAGCTGTAGGACCCCCGCATGCTCCCCATAAAAAAAATCAATGCTAAGTAGTGAGTTAAGAAAAATTGCTTCTTTTTTATAACTGAAACCCAACTACAAACATGTTTGTAGAGATGGTGCTTAAATAAAGATATTATTAAAAAATAAAAAGAATAGCTTGTGGGGGTGAGCAATGGCACAATGGTAGGGCATTTGCCTTGCACACGGCCAACCCTGGATGGACCCGGGTTTAATCCTTGGCATCCCACATGGTTCCCTGAGCCTGACAGGAGTGATTTCTTTTCTTTTCTTTTACTTTATTGATTGATTGATTGATTGATTGCGTTCAGGGGTCACTCCGGTCTCTGTACTCAGAAATTGCCCCTGGCAGGCTGGGGTACTGTATGGGTGCGGAGAATCAAACTGGGTCCCTCCGGGGTCAGCCGCATGCAAGGCAAATGCCCCACCACTGTGCCATCTCTCTGGTCCCCAGGAGCAATTTCTGAGAGCAGAGCCTGGAAAAAAGATAGTTGGAAATGATCACTCGATAAAAATTGGGTGCTGAAAGGAGATAAAGTGATAGGCGTGGTAACCCTCAGTAACAATAATGCACTCCACAGTGTCTAAAGGGGGAAAAAAGTGAAAAATCTATCTATATATCTATATCTACATATAGATACATATCTATCTAGGAAGGAAACAGGAGATTGGCTGCATGAACTAGTACATTGTATGACTGAAACTCAACCGTGAATAATTTTATATCTGTAACGAAACCCAAATGTATTATGAACAACCTTAAAATACGGTGTTTAAATAAAGTAATTTAAAAATTGAAAGATAATTGGGGCCAGGGAGATAGTACAGCGGCGTTTGCCTTGCAAGCAGCCGATCCAGGACCTGAGGGGGTTGGTTCAAATCCCGGCGTCCCATATGGTCCCCCGTGCCTGCCAGGAGCTATTTATGAGCAGATAGCCAGGAGTAACCCCTTGGCGCCACTGGGTGTGTCCCCCCCCCCCCAAAAAAAAAAAGAAAAGAAAAAGAAAAGAAAAAATAATTGCTGCTGACTGAGAGTTCGTTGCTCTGAAGCCAGGGGCAAAGGTCGCTATGCAGACAAGACATGGGGTTGTAGTTCTAGACTAGCCAGCCAAATCTAGACACTCTGAATATGGGGGGGCCTGGCCCCCTCAGGTGGCCTATTGGGGGGATTGCGGTGCTCTACAGCCCCCAGTTCTTTTGAGGGCCCTGGACACCCTATTTTATTTCCCCAGGGACAAGACCACTTAGTCCTACCTGGGCCTGAGATCCCCCCACCCCCGGGCAGCCAACTTCTAGGCATCGGTACCGACAGATGCGGTGTGAGATGCCCTGGAGTGAGGGCTCAGGCAGCTCAATTTAAGCCGCACCCAACCCCTAGTTTCCACCCCCTCCCCCCGGCAGGTGCCAATCTGGGCGTTGGGGCCCAAAGGGAACCTGAGCCAATTCTGCCAGCAGGGGGCAGCAAACGAGTGGTTAATAGGGAGACCCAGCCAGCTGCTGGAAATGCAGATTCAAGTCAGTGAAGCCCTTTTCCCCACTAGTGAGGGGACAAGGGGACAGAATAGGGGTCCCAGTGAAACCACAACCCCATAGAAAGAAGTCAGAGCAGAAATCCAAGTTCTCATTCATTCTGAACTTCCTGCGACAACTCTAGCATCCACTGCAGACCAGGTGCTACAAATCCCCCCAAATGACGGAGTCCTATGGGGAGACAGATTCATAAGATGATCTTCTGATGAAGGTGGGGCTGAGGAGGACGGGGAGGGGGAAATCAGGAAGCCCAGTCATACCCCAGAGAAGGTACAAGAATAGTTATGGGAACCATCAAATCACCCCACCTGTCCTGGGGAGGTTGTCCCATGCAACTAGGTGCCTGCTGGCAATAAGGATGAGAGAAGGCAGGAATGCAGGGTTCCAGGCACTGGGGCTCAGGGAGAAGTTCTCTCTATAATGACATCCCCGGGATGAGAAAGAACAAAACAAGGGGGACAGGAATGGTGCAAACAGACCTACTGAAGAAGGAACCATGATGGTCTCCATAATGGTGGAGTTAGAGAAAGAGTCTCTGATCTTCCCTCATTGTGGGATGGGGCATTACAGATGCTGAGTCCAAGGGAACAGTGTGGAGGGACTGGAAGAGTGGACACTAGCAGAGCTGGACAGAGCAGGCTTGACATGCGCCCCTTTGATCTTTTTGGGCTCAAGGGGCCCATCAGAATCCATTAAAATGCAACAAGAAAATGAGAGCTATAGGAGACTATGAGAAGCCTAGTGATGAATTCAAGGATTGAAAACAGAAAAGGAAATTGTCCATTGGCCAAGCAGAGAAGCTATGTCCTGAGAGGCACTGGGCATTCTTCCTCTGAGGTAACCTGGGGCCCATCCCTGAGAGTGAGTGTCCTTGTGGGAATATGGGGTGTGGGGAGGCATCAAGAAATGCAAGGTGAATTTGTCAAGAGTGTGTTTTTCATTGCTTTGTAGCTGGAGCTATTCTTGGCTGGGTGCTCCCAGCAGTGCTTAGGGAATACCAAGTGCTACTGTGGATAAGAACTGGACCTCCACCTTCAAAGCGTGTGTCTCAGATCCTTGATATATTCTCTCTCTCTCTCTCTCTCTCTCTCTCTCTCTCTCTCTCTCTCTCTCTCTCTCTCTCTCTCTCTCTCTCTCTCTCATGCTTCTCCTGAGAGGTAACTGACAAAAGAAGCATCCTAGCTCGTGGAAGCCCTCTGTCTGTGCTAGGGAAGGCCCCAGGGAGTCCCATGGAATGTCAGGAAAATTGATGATGAGGGACATTCTGAGTAGGCAGTCTACTTCAAACCAGGAAACATCGGAGTCTCCAGAATCTCTTGTTAAAAAGTGACCCCAAAAGTCCCTCAGATTCCAATGGCTCAGGACATTTCCACTCAGATTGGGAAGTTCAAACTCACTTGTCCTTTTCATGCCCAATAAGGGTATCCTTACTGCCTCCCTGTCAGTTATACCTAAGGGCTCCATACTAGACACCTGGTCATTCCATGTGGCCTTGGGCCTGTTGCCAAGGTCAACATACCCAGATGGCCTGTTGTGTTTGGTGGGACACAGGGATTTCCCCATTCATCTCAAGGGGCAGCGTAGGGGAAGGAGGCATCATAAAAGAGTGTTCTCACAGCGTGCTCTCAGTGTGTCTATGGCCATGTCTGAGGGCTTGTCTGTGGTCATGTCAGTAGCTGTTTCAAAAGCCATGTCAGGATCCTTATTTTTGGCCAAGCCATGGGCTAGATCAGTGACTATGTCATAGGATGTGTCTGTGGCTGTGTCATGGGCCATGTCTATAGCCGTGTGAGTGGCTTGTTAGAGGCTGTGTCCGTGGCCATGCCAGGGACTGTGTCTCTGTCATCAGGGGCTGTGTCTGTGGCCATGGTAGTGGCTGTGTCAAGAGCTGTGTCTGCGGCCATGTCTGTTGCTGTTTTTGTGACTGTGTCTGCAGTCATGTCCGAAGCCATGTCTGCAGATAGGGGGCTCGCTGCCTCCACAGCCTGCTTCCTGCTCTCAGGATTCAAGTACTCCATGAGGATACGCTCAGGAGGAAAGTCATTCCTAGAACCCAGCAGAATTTATTTCTATGGGGGCCAATGTCATAAAGGCGTCACTGTGTTCTGGGAAGGCTGGACATAGATACAGGCTGTGTGTTAATCAATAATGAGAAAAATATTTAATGAGCTGCTATTGGGGAAAACAGAAAATAAAAGATCAATAGATTCTTGGTCTCATTCTTTAAGTAGGGGGGGTATATTTTTAGGAGCCTTTTCCAGCTGTATTTGAGGATCCTCAGACATAACTCTGCTTTTAATTCTAAGGTTCTTTATCTCTCAGTGATGCTCACTTTTGTTTGGTTGTCCAAAGAGTTCAAACCAGTGTCTCAGATAAACCTGGCAAGATGGTGAGGGGATGTTATAGAAAATCCATTGATGAATCCTTTTAAGTAGGAAGTGATATGGCCTCTCCTCTAATCTGCAGTTAGTTTTGTGTGTCATTGACTCTGAAAGCTCTACACACACACACACACACACACACACACACACACACACACACACACACACATACACACACACGCCACTCTGACAGTTATGGTGCAGAGTACAAATGAGAAAAAGAAAATAAAAATGTCATTGCTTTCAGAGATTTTCCCTGGAGATTCTGGGATCTAGTGAGAAAAAAAAAATAATCCAATTCTGCTAAAGGAAATAGTCATAAGGGCTGATTCTCTTTGGTTCCCTTAAAGCAGATGTGCCAGCTGCATCCATTGTGTCACTGAAGCCTCAGCCAAGTCTCGGGCGCAGAGGTGATGGGATACAGCCCTACCGGACCAGCCCCTGGCTATTGAGATCAGAATCTGGAACCCCCTGAGGTTCTGGGCTCAAGCCTGCCAGGCCATACTGGCCTGTCCTTCTGTTTGCTCTCATTCTGGGAGGATCGGGGATGACCCTGAAAAACCAAATGGGGAAGGGGGAGACTGCTCTTCCTCGGCCCTGCTGATGGCAAACCCAGAAGAAAGCCTCTTCCTGGGATCAGGCATCAGATGAGCACTAACCTGGAGGGTGCCTGGGCTCCCCCAGACTTCTCAGCCCAAAGAAGCACAGATGGGCATACACGGACCCTCAGGTGTGGAATCAGTGCAGCCAGTGGGGCTCTTCCTGAAATGCTTCAACTGCCTGGCTAATGCCCTCCAGTGTCTGTGTCCTCCACATAGCATAGAGAATCTGGCAGATTTACAAGCAACTCCCATCCCTGAAAAGTAACCAGCCATGTCTGTTCTCTGCTGGAAAGTGACAGAAGCTGCCCACAATCATACAGATGGTTCCAGGTTCTTCTGGGCTGGGGCCAGAGGGACAAGTGAGAAATAATGAGAGTCTCTCTCTCTCTTCTCTCTCTCTCTTCTCTCTCTCTCTCTCTCTCTCTCACACACACACACACACACACACACACACCCCTCACACACTTCACACCTCACATACCTCTCACATACCTCCCACATTCCACACACCTCACATACTTCTCAAACATTCCACACACTTCTCACACCTCATACTTCACACGCCTCACATACCTTTCTCTTACACACAACCCCAACACATTCTACACATATTTTACACATATTCCACAGAACACGTCTCACATTCATCTCACATGCACACCTCACACATTCCATACACACTACTCACACACAACACACTTACACACTTCACATGCTAATGCACCCAAAAATCTTACATATACCCCACACAGCCACCTCACACCCTCTCTTATACTCCACACACCTCAGACACAGATTCAAACCACAGATCTCTCATACATACATAGCACAAGTATCACACATGCCATACATACCACACACATATTTTCCTCACACAAATGTTTAACATACACCACAGTTCCCCATGCTACACACATCAGATACCCCCATATCTTATACACCACACACACACAAACACACGTCTTATGGGGTGCTTTTCTGTCAATGGTCCTGATTTGACTTTTAGGAATATCTCTGCCCCCTCCACAGGAATTCCCATCTTCAGACATCTGTGGTAATAATAGTTTTTGTGTCCCTTGGGACTTTACTTTGGAGGAAGGTTTGGGACATCCTTTCTGCCTAATTAAGGAGAGCAGTATGGGTGCCTAGTTTCTCGTGAAGAAATAGGACAGAGGACATGCCAGTGTAGCCTTGCAGGCCTGAGCCCAGAACCTCAGAGGGTTCCAGATACTGCTCTCATAGGCCAGGGACTGGCTCTGTAGGGCTGTATCCCATCACCTCCCAGAATCTGAGAGGGTAGAGACTCCCCAAAGTCACATCAGCCTCCCTCCCTCCCTCCCTCCCTCCCTCCCCCTCCCTCCCTCCCCTCCCTCCCTCCCTCCCCTCCCTCCCTTCCTCCCTCCCTCCCTCCCTTCCTCCCTCCCTTCCTCCCTCCCTCCCTCCTCCCTCCCTCCTTCCCTCCCCCCTCCCTCCCTCCCTCCCAGCCTCCCTCCCTCCCTCCTTCCTTCCTCCCTCCCTCCCTCCCTCCTCCTTCCTTCCTTCCTTCCTTCCTTCCTTCCTTCCTTCCTTCCTCCCTCCCTCCCTCCCTCCCTCCGTTCCTCCCTCCCTCCCTCCGTTCCTCCCTCCCTCCGTTCTTCCCTCCCTCCCTCCCTTCCTCCCTCCCTCCCACCCTCCCTTCCTTCCTTCTTTTCTTCCTTCCTCATTACTTCCCTTCCTCCCTTCCTTCCTCTCTTTCTTCTCCCCTTCTTCCCTTCCATCCTCCCTCTCTCCTTCCCTCCCTCCCATCCATCCTCCTTTCTTCCTTTCTTTCTTTTCTTGCTTCCTTTCTTCCCTCTCTTCTTTCCTTCCATTTTCCTTTCTTTTTTCCTTGCTTCCTTCCTCCCTCCCTCCTTCCCTTCCTTCTTCCTTTCCTCCCTTCCTTCTTTTCTTCTTTCCATGCTTTCTTTCTTCTTTCCTTGCTTCCTCCCTCCCTCCCTTCCTTCCATTCTTCCTTTCTTTTTCTTTTTTCCTTTCTTCTTTCATGGCTTTCTTTATTCCTTCCTTTCTTGCTTCCTTCCTCTGTCCTTCAATCCTTCCCTTCCTCAACATTTGGCTCAGGAGCCACAGTGAGTCCATCTTGTATGGGCTTCACGTGTTCATTTCTGCTGGGGAGAAGCATGTGTGGCACTACCGTGTCCTGAGGGACTTGTTTGTTCAGCTCTTGTTGATAATGTGGCCAATCATACATCCCAGTAGTACTCTAGCATGCTAAAGAAGCCGCTGGACTACACTGTCAACAATCCCTTTCCTTCTCTGTCTTCTGGCTGGGCTTCCTCCCTCTTCCCTCTGCTTGCCCTGCCAGTTCACAGGTGCTTGTTCTCCATCTGTCCTCTAGAAAGGGTGGAGAGGAAAGAATTAGGATATTACTTGGGGAGCTGAGTTGTTTATTCCTATGGTAGGGGTGTATGGGGATGCTGGCAGGGGAGAAGGGATAGAAAAGACATATGTACTATCTTTTAAAAGGTTGTCCCAATTTTTCAGACAGAAGCAATCCTAACACATCAATACACTTCCAAAGTGGTCATTTCCCAGTAAGCTGCCTTTTTTTTTTTAAGTGTTTCTGCTCCTTCATCCCCATTTGTCCTGAATCAATCACAACTGATTGTTTATGGTGTTAAGAAATCATAAATGATGATTAGATCACCAGGCCCAGAGAAGGACATCAACTTGCAGAGGAAATCTAGAGATTTTCTACCAGACAGGCTCCCTCCATGGACAGACAGACATTGAATATTTGGGGCCAGAGAAATAGTGCAGCGGTAAGGCATTTGCCTTGCATGCAGAACGATGGTGATTCAAATTCCTGCATCCCATATGGTCCCCGGAGCCTGCCTGGGTGATTTCTGAGCATAGAGCCAGAAGTAGCCCCTGAGCACTGCCAAGTGTGACCCCCCCCCCCCAAAAAAAAAAAAGAAATGCTTTAAAGAAAGAAAAAAAAAAGAATCTTTGGCACACATAGGGAAGCAAAGAGCAGAGGTGACAGACCACAGAGGCATTGCCATGAGGAAACTGGTTCACTTTGTTCATTCATAAGCAGAGAGGGGGCCTGTCATGTGGATCAGGGAGACACTGGAACCCATGCACCAGGGCCTGCCACCACCTCACATCCATCCCTGGAGTTACTGCTGAGCTCAGGTCACATATTGAGTAGGAATGGGATATGACATGACCAGTAGAGGGGACATGGCCACAGTCCAGTGGTCAGATCTCATTCTGCGACTGGGATGAGGCTGGGAGCCAGTGGCCTCGATTCTCCATCTCAACTCCACATTGAGGATGCCGGAATCTGCCTCAATACTGAGGTCAGGATCCCAGGTAGGAGGTTACTGCATCCATGGATGCCCACAGGAGATGAGAGGGGCTGGCTTGGAAGAAGCCAGGGGATGTGGCTTTAATTCCAGGGGTTGAAATAAGATGGATACCAGACTCAGGAGTGGGGCAGGTGGCAGTGCCAGCCAGAGGGACTGAGAGTCAGGAGGGACTCAGGGACTCAAAATGGTGATGATAGTTTCTTTTTCTTTTTGGGGGGGAGGGCATAACCTGGTAGTGCTCAGGGATGACTCATGGCTCTGCACTTAGGAATTACTCCTGGTAGGCTTGGGGGACCATATATGGGATGCTGGGAATTGAACCCAGGTCACCTGTGTGCAAGTCAGTCGCTCTCCCCTACTGTACTATCACTCTGACACCAGTGGCAATTCAGACATGGCCAAGGAGCCCAAAGTTCAGAGTGCTCTCTCCATCACTTGGGGAGAAAGCAGAGGCTAAAAGTCAGTCTTAATTGCTAAATGGCAAGTAGACTGAGAGTGAGGCACTGTGAAGAGGGCCTGGGAATTAGCATTTCTTTGGGAAATAACTAACTGAGGATCCTGGGTTTGCCAGGCAGGCATGAAGCTGTGGGTCTGATCCCAGTTTGCTTCCACCATGTGCTAGGCTGAGACCTCAATCCTGGCTGGGGGGCTCACAAAGAATATACACTACTGGCCAAGTGCAAGATCCCACACTTAATTTGTATCTTTGAGAATCCCAGATTGTATTTCTACCAGTTCTGCTCTCACTCATGCTGAGTAGGCAGCTGAGTGAGATTTGGCCAACTGGGCAGGGTGTGACTCTTTAGCCAAATGTGTCCCCCGCAAAACATACCCCATATTGCTAGAACAGACCCAAAATAAAATATGGGTGGAAGGAAGCCAGAGCAGAGAGAAGGGAGAAGGTAGGGCAGGTGGCAGAGAGGTGGGCAGGCGGGTACTGGGTGAGGCAAATTGCCCACAGGAAGGTTTTCAAATGATGAGAGCTTGTCCAGACTCACATGAGACCCTCCAAAGTTGTGGCCAGCAGCAGGAAAGGGTGCAGCGGGATGTCTACAGTCTCTCAGGAAATAGGTGGATGGAGCCCTGGGGTGATTTCTACCCTTGCCACCCTCCATGTTCCCAGGCCACAGAATGTGACATCAGCCAGGACCCAGGAGGCCTGGCATAGGTGGAGAAGTTACCCTGCTCCCCCTGCTCCCCCCTACCCTCCTACTTTTAGGAGTTACCCTGGGTCTGGGCTGATAATTTGCACCCAGGTTGCTGTTTGCTGAAATGCCCCACACAGATACGAGCTGTATGGTCTAAATGTAAATGGGCATGTTGAATTTATAGTGGCTTCCAGAGCACCTCCTTGCAGCCCAAAACCCTTGTTTTCTGCCTCCTTTCTTCTGCCCAAGCTCCCAGTATCTCTGGCTAACCAGGACATGACCCATATGGGCCTAAGAGGGTGTCTCCCAGGGTGCTCATAACCATAGATCATTCTCAACCGACATCAGCCTCTTCTGAGAAATAGGCCCAGATGCTCATTCCCCCAACCACAGGACTGGCTTGGGGGTTCTGTCTGCCTTATCTTGAGGGCAGCTGCCAGGGAAGGATTCCCACCCCCCCCTTTTTACAGACTACCTCCCTATTTATTTATTTATTTATTTCCTTGGGTCTTCCCCTCGTCTGGGCATCTATAATTGAAGCTGCTCTCTTTTTCTATGGAGGTTAAATCCCTCTGCAACCAACTCTGAGAACCTGGAGAAATCCTTTTGTGAGTCTGGAAGTCGCACAGATTGAATATTGTTTGAAAGAAATGAGCCATTGTCTGGGCTGAGAATGTTCTGGGTTAGATAGAGATCTCCACTGTGATGCGATTTATTGTAGCAGGATTTTATTTTTTTCCCCTTCCAGCTCATTTAAAATTCCCTCTTGCCTGCTCAGGTCATTTTCACTTCTCAAGACTGTGAGTGAGGAGAGCAAGGCCTCAGCTAAAAGAAGAAAAGCAAAAAACAATTCTTAGCATCAGCATGGTGCCCAGAACAACAGATTTTTTTTTTTTTTTTTCAGAAATCCCAGAAGGGAAATGCCTGTCACAGACATCCCGTTTGTGGGAAAAGAGGAGAACTTAGGGTGGAGACAGGGATCAAAACAGTGGAAAGATGCAGAAGTTTCAGAGTTTTGTCCTCCTGTGGCAGTGACATGGTGGGGACATGGCAGGGATGTGAAAGGAACATAGCAGAGATGTCATACGTGTGTGGTAGGATGTGGCAGGGACAGGACATTGCTTCATATTCAGGACATGGCATGGATGCAGCAGTAAAACTCTCCAGCAAAGGGGCAGCTGGTCTCAGCTGGTCACTGCAGACCCAAGGCCTTAGGTACCAGCAATTGTACTAGAGTGGCCCGTCCCTGAACTGGCTGGTCCTGGCCTTGTCCCCTCTGAGCCCTCAGATACTATTGTATCTTGATGCTCAAGATTGTAAATCTGGATCCTATAAGAGAATAAAGACACCCACTTCCACAAGTCTAGGACAGGAACACATCAGAG
The DNA here is from genome assembly GCF_024139225.1 of Suncus etruscus. NCBI lineage: Eukaryota > Metazoa > Chordata > Mammalia > Eulipotyphla > Soricidae > Suncus > Suncus etruscus. Next base: position 149,254,277 of record NC_064848.1, on the reverse strand, counting down.
AAATGATCCTGGCCTCTGGCCACCTCCAGTTACTGCCCCCTACATGTAAGTTGCACAGACAGATATGTCCCTTACACATGGGAAGTTTCTGGAGCTCAGGTGGCCTGCCAAGGTCACATGACTAGGCCCTGGAGGGCATGATTCAATCCAGCCAGAGCTGGGCAACCTCCACAGATATAGGCTGACTTGCCTGGCTCCCTACTTTCTCTGCTGCTGGTGTCCAGGACTCCTGCAGAAGCAATGGGCCTGGAGCAGTTAGTTCAATATCCCTGCCAAGATGGACTCCAAACTCCTTCCCTGAGGAGTGGAGAGGCAGGTCTGGCCAAGCCAGAAATGAAGCTCTTGGGGAGAAAGGGTTTTGATGGAGAGTGTGAGGGAACATGGGGATAACATGGAAGAAAGCAGCCTGGGCCAGGGCCTAAGAAGGTTGACTTCTTGGGGCCAGAGAGGGTAAGGTGTTTGCCTTGCATACGGAAGGACGGTGGTTCGAATCCGGCATCCCATATGTCCCCTGAGCCTGCCAGGAGTGATTTCTGAGCGTAGAGCCAGGGAGTAACCTCTGAGCGCTGCCGGGTGTGACCCAAAAACCAAAAAATTAAAAAAAATTAAAAAAAAAAAAAAAGAAGGTTGACTTCTTGTCCTGAGAGATTGACTTTTGCCCCAGAGAGTGACTTCCTGTCATGGTCTGCATGTGTTCCCCGATGTGGTCTTTCAGGAGTGATCTGGTGGAAACCCCCCCCCCCCCCAATCTAGATAATTAATGATGATCCCAGGGCCCTCTCCTCCTTTTCACAGTTGCACTGATCCCCCTAGGCTTATGGACAGGGCAAGGGGGTCACAGACAAGCTCCTTGAATAAACTTTCCACTTCATTTCTCAAAGCAGGGGGAGCTGAAAGCTCCAGTCAAGATCCAAAAAGGTAGAACAAGAAGACTTGAACTCTCCATTTGCTGTGTGACCTGAGGACACTTAACTTCTCTGATTCTAAATTGTCTGTACTCTACCAACTTTGTGGATCAAGGAATATAACAGTTGCTGGGAGAGAGTTTCTCCCCATTCTAGGGGAGCAGATATGTGGTACAGATTACTCAAAGTCCCCAAACAGCGAGAAAGGCAGGAGAGTAGTGAGGTGCTAACAATCCCAAGGTCAGTTCCTCGTTTCTATGTTTCTTTCACTGTGGACCTTAGTGGCTGCCACAGCAATGGAAAATTCAGCTTGAACTGGAAGTGGTCTAACTCTTGATCTTAGAAGACAGTGAGCCTTCAGAAGCCAAAGCAGAGAAATATTTCTGTAAAATGAAATGAACAACATGTGGACTATCATAACTCGGAGGGCAGGAAAATGTGCAGAAGGAAATGAAGACCAGGTGGCAGAGGGTTGCTTCCCTCCTGTGTTGGCCCCTTCTTTGCAAAAAGGATTTGTACAGTCCCATAGCTGATTGAACATCTTTTCTCATGTGTAGAGTGATTTGAAAAACAACAAACAAACAAACAAACAAACAAACCCACATTCACTTTCCTGAACTGTAACCCAGTGTTGCATTCAACTCAAATATGGGCTTGGATCCTGAAGAGAATGATGACTCAAATTTGGGGGGTAAAGACTAGTACATATATATACAAAATAAACAAGAGACAAGAATCTACACTGTGTCACTCATGCTGCAAAGAAGTGTGAAGTTTTCAGAAACTTTCTTTGAATTTATTTTGTGTGAACACTGTTTTGAATTGGAAAAATATATTTCTTTCTTTTTGTTTTGTTTTTGTTTTTTGGAGGGTCACACCCGGCAGTGCTCAGGAGGCACTCCTGCTCTACGCTCAGAAATCGCCCCTGGCAGGCACCGGGGACCATATGGAATGCCAGGATTCAAACCACTGTCCTTCTGGACACAAGGCAAACGCCTTACCTCCATGCTATCTCTCCGGCCCCGGAAAAATATATTTCTTTTGATGAAGAAGTATGGTCCAAAAAAAAAAAAGTTTGAGAAGTGATTTTATAATACCCTAGAAGACTGCCAGAAGAGCTATGGAGATGTCACCTGTATCAGTTTCCCCTTTTGCTCTGGTCCTCTGTTGTGTGATCCTTTTGACTCTGTAAAGACCCAAGATCCCAAGTGTCAATGTCCTTTCCCATCCCTGTGAAGAATCAGTCAAATTCGAGTTGCCATTTTACCAAATTCAAGTTTTAAGCTCAGGGGGCTGGTGCGGCGGTGCTAAAGGTAAAGGTGTCTGCCTTGTCAGTGTTAGCCTAGGACGGACCGCGGTTCGATCCCCCAGCGTCCCATATGGTTCCCCCAAGCCAAGAGCGACTTTTGAGTGCATAGCCAGGAGTAACCCCTGAGCGTTACCGGGTGTGACCCCCCCCCCCGAAAAAAAAAAGTTTAAGCTCAGTGATGGACTGCCTGCCTGTCTCACATACACAACCAAGAGTTGGGGTCCCCATCACCCCTATCACCCCATGAGTAATGTAATCTCCAGTACTGTACCCCAGAGTGAGATCCCAAACCCAGCATGTGATCCCTGGTTACGGCAACAGAGGGAAGTAAAACAAAACAAACAAAAAATCCAGCCACACAGTTAAATGTGAATTGCAGGTACACACTGAATCAGTTTTTAAGATAAATGTCCCAAATATTGCATGACAAACTGACTGCAAAATGATTCATGGTTTGGCAGAAATTTAAATTTTAACCCGACGACTGTATTTTATCTGGCAACCCTAAGTAAGTCGTAAACAAACAGCAACAGAAGGGAAAGTTTCAAAAGATTGAGACTTTTAAATGCCCCAAACTACAAAACTTGGTGTTTTAATGGGACCATAAATTAACAGCTGTATTGCATTATGCAAATTTATGTTAAGTTATTCGCTCGCTGTCATCAACGCTCCAACAAAAACCCTACAGATGACATTTAGACAAAACAACGGCTCCTGAACAGTGGTCTACTCGCGCTTGGGTGCGCGTGGAAGCCACAGCCACGGCACATGCGCAACAGCTGTGCTGCTTCTGGTCTGCTCAGAACCTTCTAGAAGGAGCCCACGAGGAGCTCTGTATGCCTGCAGAAACACCCAAAGCCTTCCAGGAGTCGAGAACTGCGGGAAGGAAGAGAGGAACAGTCCCGCATCCACTTCAAGCCCTATGGTCTAGGTGGTCCTGGGGAGGGCAGGGCAAGCCTCAGGTTTTGAAGCTTTCTATCTTTACCAATCTGCACGAAGAGAGAAAGAACCATTTTTGCTGGTGCCTCTTGTAGCACCGTTATGGCAATATTCACCAGCTGGCTTGTTTGTGGCTGGGAGTGAAACAGACCCACCCTATATTCAGGTTCATTTATTTGTTTTAGTGTTTCTGCTATTTCTCTCCCCTATGCTGTGGAGTTGGGAGAGACCTAGAGGGTCTTCCATGTAACAAAACCCTTGTTTCTGCAGAGATGAGTCCTGAGGTCAGGATATTAGGGGATCCCAGAGATCATGTCTTTTATTATTATTATTCATTTTTTTTGGCATCAGATTCTTCCCCAAGGAGGGAAATTCTCTAATGATCTGACACTACTGGAGGGAGTGGTTTCTAGAATTTAGTGGTTTCTAAATTTCTTCCCCCAGGATAGATCCAGCAAGGATGGATGAACTGCAGGCTACTTCTAAGTTTGGCATGACAGAATGTCAGGAACGGTCCTTTGAAGCTCTGCACGGCACCATGCCCTGTAAGGCAGTTGGACTTGGGACATGCCCCTTGAATATGCCACCTGTCATGCTGGGTAATAAAAGGAAAAACTTGGACTGTTGTGGGGGGAGGGGGCCCAGGATAGTGACCAGAGCAGGCCTGCTGGTCCATGGGGGTCCAGAGATAAAGCATCAGAGACATGCTGCTATGTTTCTTACTCCTTTGAACCCAGGCCCTCCTCAGCCACATTCTGACCCATGAATTTCCATCTAACTCTCTCTCCCTCTCTCTGGAACACCTTGGCAGCTAGTGGCAAGCCTCAGACACTAGGAAGAATAAAAACATGTACTTATTATTTCCTCTCTCTCTCTCTCTCTCTCTCTCTCTCTCTCTCTCTCTCTTTCGGCTCCTGGGTGGGTGGTCACTACATGTTGGTCATCCCTGGGGGACACAAGGCCCCACCAGGCAGCTGGGCCTTATGGGGCCCTTTGAGCCTTGCAGCCTTGGGCCTCTGCAGTATCCTGTTTGGAGGAGCTCTGAGCCTGTGAAGCCCTCAAAGTCCCTGCCGGCTGGAGTTCATAAACGCTGGCGGCTGCGACACACAGCCCTGATGGAAAGGCTGTGAGCTAGACATTGAGGGACTGAGAGAGAAATGCAACAGGCACAGTGACAATGGCAGGTTTGACAATGAAATTGATCCCCAGGCAGAAACCATCTGAAACCCCAGGCATGGCTGAATCCAGGGGGAGGACTTTGCTCGGAAAACATTAACATGGAGATTTCAGTAGGGTTTTATGTTAAGATACCCAAGGGCAGGCAAGGTACATGGGAACTTGTCAGATGTTAAGTGAAAAGAACCAGTTTCTCTTGCAAGGGTACTCCCTCTCTTTTCTTATGGGCTTTGATTGGTTTGTTGACTGGTGAAGGAAATTACATTATTTTTAGTGTACAGGCTGCCATAACTTCACTCACTATACTTCTTAGTTCCTTTCAATTGAAGACCCAGGGGAACAAAGGCCATTTATTCCGATTATATCTTTAAATTCTTGGCTGCAAAGAACAGGAACATGGAAGAGAGGACCAGGCTGGCTGCTGCATGGAATGATCAGGTGCCTTGTAGTTCCACTGGGGCTTTTGGGTCACATATTCCTGGCCCAGCTGATCTAAACCAATGGCTTTCAAATGGGTCCATGGACCATTGCTGATTTGTTGATATACAGAGGTTGGACATGTCACCTGAGCATTACCCCAGGCTCCCCATAACCTGAGAGGGCTTTTCTTTTCTTTTCTATCTTTGCTTTTAGGGTCACACACCCAGTGACAGGGGTTCCTGACTCTGCACTCAGAAATTGCCCCTGGCAGGCTTGAGGGACCATATGGGATGCCGGGATTCGAACCATGTCCATACTGGATTGGTTGCATGCAAGGCAAATGCTCTACCACTATGCTATCTCTCCAGCCCCTAAGAGTGGCTTTTCTACAATAGCTGCTTCAGGGATTATGCAGCACAAGCATAAAGTCCACTGACTCCATTATAATTATCCCAGAGTCAGGAAGAAAGTGAAGGTTTCTTTCACCCTCTGAGTTGGTGATTGGAACATGGCTGGAGAGAAAAATGCAGGGCAGGATGGTTTTATCTTGCTACTCTGAAAGTGAGCACCCGAGAACACTCCATAGGAGCACCTGCTGAAGGTTCCATGAGAGCTTTTTTGTTTGTTTATCTTTGTTTGTTTGTTTTTTTGGGAGGGTCACACTGGCAGCCTTCAGGGATTACTCTGGCTCTGCACTCAGAAATCGCTCCTGGCAGGCTCAGGGGACGATATGGGATGCTGGGAATCGAACCTGGGTCTGTCCTGGGTGGCTGTGTGCAAGGTAAATGCCCTTCCATTGTTATTTAGCAGCTTTGGGGATTTTCCCCAGCAGTTCTGAGGATGGAACCTAGACCTCCCCTGTGCAAAACCTGCCCTTTGATTCTTCTTTAATTCTTCTCTTCAGCCACCAGCAGGCAGGTGTCTGACCTGCCAGCCTCCACATCTTTGACAATCAACACCTTGAAACTGTCTGTTTTGGACCAGAGAGATAGCTGAAAGGGTTGAGCAATGCTTTGCATGTAGGAGGCCTAGGTTCAATCCCTGGCCCAGCAATGTTCTCTGAGCACTGCCAAGTGTGACACAGAGCCAGGAGCAGCCTGAGCAAAAGCAAAGCAAACTAACAACCATAAAAACCCTCTCACCTTCTCTGCTGTTGCCATTCATTGCCCAGAGTCCTTCCCCTGCAGAGCTCTGTCTATGGCTGCCTGCTGCTCCCAACAAAGGAATGGGGAAGGGGTACTTCCTGCTTTCTACAGCCGGGGCCAAAGTGAAGTTAGTGGCTATCTCTCAAGTGCTTAACCAGGACCCGGCATATAAACATTCAACAACATCATCAACATTGGCAGGACCAGTATTACCATCAAAAGCAGTATCACCATCATCAACATTGGCATCGCGATCACCATCAATATCACTGGAAGCATCATCACCATTGGCATCAGCAACATCAAAAGCCATGGTCAGGATCAGCATTAGCGAATTGATCACCATCGATGTCGCCAGCATCAGAAATACTCTCGCATCAGCGTCATTATCTTCAGCAGCATCAGTTTCAACAACATCACCAGCATCAAAATCATAATGCTCCTCTCTCTCATCTTTAGCATCAGCACCATCACCGTGGACGCCCATCACCGGTGTCAGCATCACTATCACTATCAGCCTCTCATCACTATCAGCATCCACAGCATCATAATTCCCATCACAAGAGCTAGAACAATAGCACAGTGGGTAGGTGTTTGCCTTGCATGAGGGCAACCCTGACGGACCCCAGTTTGATTCCCAGCAGCCCATATGGCCCCTTGAGCCTGCCAGGAGCCTTTTCTGAGCACAGAGCCAGGAGTAATCCCTAAATGCCGCTGGGTGTGACCCAAATCCTCCTCCCCCGCAAATTCCCATCACTATCATTACTACCATCTGCAGCATCAGCACAATAAGCACTATAAGTGGAAGTGATGACAGGACATACATGGCACAGCATGTATGTGATGCCTGCCCCATGCTCTGCTCAGACATGGATTCCTTCGCTTAAATCTCAAACTCAACGTGACTCCATGTTGTCAATGCACACCCTTTCTGGGCCTCCCTCCTGAAGGCCATTTCTCAAGAGTCAAGTTCTCCTCAATTTGGGGCTGCTGTTTCTCTTTCTTCTGGCTAAACTCACCAATCTGAAAGAGTCTGGGGCTCTCTAACACTTTCTGATCATGCACAGTGGGGAGATGGCATTCCTGCCTTTCTCATAGGGAGACTTAGGGAGGGAAAAGGGGGGGATCTGGCCCACTCAGTGGTGCCCAAGGGCTATTCCTGGCTCTGTGCTCTGGAGTGATCCTTAGCAGGCTGGAGGGTAGCAGATGTGGTCAAACTGAGGGTGGTCACATGCAGAGCAAGTGCCTGAAGCCCTGACCCAGCTTTCTAGCCCCCTCTCATTAGGATTCTCTATGCAGGGTTCCTTGGTCCTGTTTCATGCTTCTGACAGCTCCAGCCCCAGTTCTGCCACAGCAGGGGGGAGGCCATTGGGGTTTAATTACATTCTTCCCATAGGGAACATTCAAGGAATGAGACTTTGAAAAAACAATTTGTGCTCCCCGATAGGGAAAAAAAATTGACTTAAGTGAGTGAGAAATGGGCTTCACCTTTTGTGTCCGAGACCCAATCTAAACATGTAAATTTTAAGGACAGAATTCTAAGTGCTTCCCTTTATAAACCTTAGGTGTTGTTGCAAAGCATGCATGAAGGATTCAAACAGCTTCTCTAATCCATGAGATTTGTACGTGGGGCTCACTGGCTCATGGAGCAGTGTTTTTACATATACCAGAGTCAGGTATAAAGTATCATACTAAACATGTACATTAAACACAAAGAAAGGCAAGGGGAAACCAATACTTGAGGCCCAATGTCCCCAAGGAAAAGACAGAGCTGGGACTCATGGGGGTCTGGGCTACAAGCAACACTTGAGGAAAGCACCACACACCACACACACACACACACACACACACACACACCATTCCCTCCTGGTTCCCTATGCTTCCTTTCTCTTACTCTGCGATGTTTAATGACTGGCTTATAATGAGTGTGAATTTGCCTTTTCACTGGAAATGAGGATATATTTCTGCTGACAGTCCCCATGAACTGAATGAGCAGTTCTGTAAAGGTGGAAGGTTATTAGCAAAGGTCATGTAAAAAGGTCTCGTGTCAGGGAGACCAGGGGAGAAAGGAGAATGAGGGGGAGTGAGCTCCTTGTTCGTGGAGCACTCAAGTCAAGCATGCCCAGTAAAGCTCCTAGACATATGCCCATGGTAAAGGATGCTTCAGAGGGCTTCCTAGATCCCCTTTGACTCTGAGGACTAATGTGTCTGCCTCTGCCAGGAATGACAGAGTCTAAAACACTGAGTGGGTATGGAAAGTAGGTCCTGGGCCTGGATTGTTCGGTTGCAGGTACTGCCACACATGCTTCCCTGCCATCACCATTTAACTGAACCGTGTTCTCTGTGCCTGGCCTGCCTCCTTCCTCCATCAGTGTAGGACCAGGTGCTTTCTGGAAGGGAAAGGTCCCTGGAGATCCTTCCAACTGGCTTTCAGACAACCCCCAAAACAAACAAAATAAGAGCCCTAATGTAAAGCATATGTTACAGAAATGAGCACTTTCTTGGGGGGAATCCAGCTTGGGGCAAAGAAACTCGCAGAGAGGGAATATCAGCTGTGACCCCACTTTCCAATTTCTTTCATGCTCACTTTTCTGGAAAAAATGCAAACCAACCCTGCTTGTTTGCTTAGTAAGCACCAATCCCTTTGGAATCATGAATCAAAATTATTCCAAGTTGCTTCTGGAAAGACATTAAATCAATGCAGATTGGAGTACCCTTGGCCCCACGTTTACTCTCTCTGAGCTCCCATCGTAACAGCTTTGTGGGGGCTTGAGGGAGTGAGTGGGGGCCCTGCAGCTGTAATTGCTAAAATTTCAAAATGCCTGAAGTGCTACTATACTGGAGGATGAGGCCATGGCCCAGTTCGGAAGCCTTAGACTCCTTCCTTAGTGCTCTCTCACCAGCTTCCTGTCTGTAGGAGATGTAAAACTTCAAGAGAAGCACTAACCCTCCCCTGAATTTCCCCCTAAAGGTGGGCTAGCAGGTTCCATACAGATGTGGGTCTAGGGGAAGTTGCCTGCTTAATGGGCAAAATATCATTTCAGGGGGTTTTAACCAACTTTGACCGCTAATGATAAGCATATTACTCAGAATCTTGAAGCCCTGTGAAGGATCTTGATTGGAGAACACCCCACCCACCCAACTCCCCCACCCCCAGCCTCCCAATGAGGATGAATTTGTTAAATTGCTCTCCTTCCCTTCCCAGCTCTCTCTGTGACAAAGGACATGTATTTAAGAAACAGCTGGCTGGGGGCTAAAATGGCTATTTCTCGTAGCCAGGAGTATGTTTTTTTTTTTTTTCCTTTGAGCTCTTCTGGCTGCTTCAAGGAACAAATACTCACCTTGCTCACATTAGCAGCATGAGCTAATCAGCTGAAATCCCCCAGCATGGAATGTTCTTTTATCCTTCTGAGAAAAAGAAAGAGTAAGTTGTAATTTTAATTAGATATTTATAACGGTTATAAGCAAGAGAAGTCTCAAGGATTCGGCCTTCCTTCTAAGACATAGATGTGGTCGAATTATCCTAAAGAGAGGCGGTATATCAATCTAGTCCAATTGGTGATAAATTTAACAACTGGCCTCTGCACAGCAGATTTATAACAACAATTAAGCAAAAGGAAAATGGGTTATAAATTCTGGCTGGCACAGTCCGGCACCAAAGAGAAAAAAATGAGAGAATGGGTTTAGCCAGTTCAAAAGTCAATAATTTTCAACATAAAGTGTGAAGCTCTAGCAAAAAACAATTTATATGGAAAGAAGATGGTATTTTCCCCATTCACCCTTTTCAAAATTAGATATTGGCAAACCCAATAAAAGCTCCACATAATGAAGTTCTTACTACATAATCAGTGTGGCGTCTTCATTTCACAAGCTGTACAAGCCCTTTCCCTACTCTTTCCTGCCTAAATTTAATGCACGCACCTCCACTTATTGTGACTAAGAAAGCATGGAGGAGAGAGTTCTCCGAGACAATGGATGGCCTGAGAAAGAAGGCTTTCAGGTTTTGAAATTTTATGGGCAGATGAGAGGAGGAGAGCCCAAGACAAAATCCCAAAGCCAATGATCTGGGGAAAGAAACATATGTGGCCTAGGATAAAAACGACTGAGAGGCCTGAATTATTAAGTGGATTAAGACCCTAATTATAACAGAACAGAAGTCGTACTCCAGAAGAGGAGTGAGGGGATCAGGGTCACCTGGGTGGACAATGGCATGAAAGACGGGGGATTTAACAGGCAGGAAGTGTGGTCTGTAAAATGTGAATCAAGACAGTCCCAGCAGGAAAGGGAGATGCTTGTTGGTGCCACAATCGTGGGTCTGTTTAAGGGGGGCACCTCAGTGTTTCTTCTTATCCCTGCTAACAATTCACTTTTATTTATTTTATTTATTTTATTTGTCCTGGCAGTGTGGGAGCACACCTGTCCGTTGCTCAGGGGATTTCATCTGGTGGTTTCTTGGGGGCCATATGCAGTGTGGGGATAGAAATATGAACTCTCTAACCCCATGCAAGCTATCTCTGGCACTGGTAAGTCACATTATATAAAAAAAAAAAAAAAAAGGATGCAAGAAGCATGAACAACCAACTACATTTCATTCTAACCTACTCAGTGTCTAAAACCTCTGAGAGACCACATTTGTCCTCTGAAAGGGCCAAAACCCTGGAGATTCTAGGATAGAGGGGAAATACCCTTCAATGTTGGAGGGCTGGTTTGTAAAAATACAGAAGAAAAAGGAAGTGAGTGTATCCAATAAGGCATTTGTGAGGAGGTCATGGATTTTAATGTGCATTGGGGGAGGGCCTTGCAGAACACACAACACACACACACACACACACACACACACACAGACACACACTACACACACACACACACAATTCTAGAAACCTTTCTTTTCCCACTGGGATCACCTTTCTCTACCCAGTTTTGAACAATTCGGATGACAACCAAACTCCAGAAATAAGGCAGATCTGAGCCAAGCCAATTCTTCTATGTGCTAGTGATTGGTTGAGGGACAGACAGTAGATCCACTTACTGTCCTTTAGGATTGAGATGTCTTAGATTAGCTAGCAACTACAGCTCCTTCCATTTATCTGGATTCTTTCTTGCTCCTTTGTGCCATGCTTGAACTTTGGCACTTAATTCCTGTTCCCCTATCCATTAAGTAAAACTTGTCTGAGTTCACAAGCCAGGGAAGGAAGGGCTCCCTTCATATTCAAAAGGCAAAACAGAAACACCAGGCCCCAGCCTAGGGGTTCTTTCTCCAAGAGACTGCACAATTGGAAGTGTTCATGTGCCCTTTCTGGTCCACTAGGCAAAGAAGGATATTAGGAAGAGGCAGGAGACCAGAGGAAGCAGCTATTATCAATGTGGGTCTATATTTGCCTTCCATCTACCATGGGGAGCCTGCAGAGGGCTGTGTGGCTAAGGGTCTTCATTCCAGTCACCTGCCTTGGAAGGCAGGTACTGGGCATCTGAGCTATAGGCTGGAGTGCTGTGGTGCTGGAGCAACTCATGCAACAGCAAACCATGCGGTGGAAGATCTGAATGCCACTCCATGCCCAAAGTCACTTCCATAAATACTCAGAAGAATACTCCAGTGAGGTTACATTTGCATATCTACTCACCTGTCTGAGTAGGGAGGAGACCCAGAGGCACAGAGGGGAGAGAGGAAGGAGGGTACAGACCAGCCCACCCACAAGGGACACAATTCAAACCACAGGCCAACTTGAGCTGAGGGCATGAAAAGGTTATGGAAGAACATCTGAGTCTAAAGTATTTTTGTTTTGTTTGTTTTGTTCTGTTTTTTTGAGTCACACCCAGCAGCACTCAGGGTTTACCCCGGGCTCTATGCTCAGAAATCGCTCCTGGCAGGCTCCGGGGACAGGATGATTCAAACCACCGTCCCTTCTGCATGCAAGGCAAAGGCCTTACCCTCCATGCTATCTCTCCAGCCCCCTGAGTCTAAACTGAACCAGACTGCCTGATTGCTCTAAATTTCAAAGTGAAGAGAAAACCATTAAGATCTATGCAAGGCATTGGTAGGAGGGAAAGAGGGGGGAGGGGGAGGGGGAGAGAGAGAGAGAGAGAGAGAGAGAGAGAGAGAGGAGAGAGAGAGAGAGAGAGAGAGAGCGCAGGAGCTAAGTTGTTTGCCATGCATATAGTGGACCCTGGTTGGTCCCTGGCAACCACATATGGTCCCCTTGAGCACTTGCCAGGAGTAGTCCCTGAAGCACTCCCCCAACCACCCCCCAAGAGAAGATATCAGTAATATTTTTCTTATTTCTTATTATTTTCTTATTTCTTTTGTTAAGGAGATTCCCTTATGCTTTGTTTGGCTGGAGAGACAGCATAGGTGTTAAGGAGTTAAGGTGCTTGTCTTGAATGTGGCTGACTCCTGTTAGACTCCTGGAACTGCATGGTCCCTCCAGCAACCTTTAAATACAGAACTAGGGGTAGCCTTCAAGCATTGTGGGGTGTGCCCCCAAACCAACCAAACAGAATCAGAAAAAGCACCATGTTTGCATTTCAGTTCCTGTGGCTGCAAACCTCTGAGTGTTCAGAGCCCATCAGAGAGAGAACAGAGTGTGCACCCAAGGGTCAGCATTTGAACCTCTGACAGTAGACCATGCATAAAGGTTGTTTCTGCTTTCTTGAACTACTGAGTTATGTGAGTTGGGGAACTCCCTCATATAATCAAGTTCCTTAGGCTGAATTTTCCATCTCTTGCCAGCAAAGACCCCCTGGATCAACCCCCATCCACGTGCAGATGCTCCCCCCAGAAGGACTTTTGCTTTCATAAATTCTCAGGCTTGCTTTCAGAGAGATGCTGTGGGTGGGGGTGGGAAGAAGTTCTGAAGTGCAAATGCAGCCATGGTGGAGAGCAATGCACAATGCATAGACAGGCCAACCAGTGTAGTGGGGGGCTTTCACTGGAGTTCCTGGGGTGTTGGTTGGAGCCCAAGCCTGGCAGGAAGTGGCACTCACTGAAGTATTTGTTGACTAGAAAAGCAGCAGGAAAAGGTTTAACAAGTCTACTCCGAATGCAAATTTCTAGGGAATATTTTCAGAAAAATACCTAATGTGTGAACGTCAAATCTGCATTTCCATGGTTCTGACAGATGGCCCCATATTAATAGAACTCTGATGGTTAGTTTTTTTTTTTTTGTTTTTTTTTTTTGGTTTTTGGGCCACACCCGTTTGACGCTCAGGGGTTACTCCTGGCTATGTGCTCAGAAATTGCCCCTGGCTTGGGGGGACCATATGGGATGCCGGGGGATCGAACCGCGGTCCTTCCTTGGCTAGCGCTTGCAAGGCAGACACCTTACCTCCAGCGCCACCTACCCGGCCCCTGATTGTAGTTTTTTAAAAAAAAAAACCCAAAAACAAAGGGAAGGGGGAGAAAAAAATGAACATAGAGCTCTCATTGAGGGGGGTGCTGTCTCATTCATTGAGGGACTGGTGAAAAATAAAAGAAGTTCTGTGCATTCCAAGTTTTCACAGATAACCCTGAGGGGGCTTGAATGGAGTCGGGGGTGAACAGGCCTTTGGACCTTTCACTTCCTTAGAAGAGGGATTTACATCTCAAGCATCTAAGACCACTAAGGACACTTAGAACTATTGGATTTGCATCATCCAGGACAGGCTGATGGAAAATGCAGGTCTGGAGCCCGGGACATGAGTTCCCACACTTACCTACTTTGACTGATGCAATCACTGTAGGTCAGGGTCCCCAAGTCCTCTATAAGTGCATAACTCTCGGCCACCAATACTGCAACCTAAGGCTGGGCCTCACAATAAAGATTGATGATGGGGAGAAGAACAGAAAAAAAGGGGGGTGGGCAGAGGGACTGGGTTCCTTGGACCTGACCCAGCAGGGAATCAGAGCCTCAGTGGTCAGGGACCAAAATCAGCATTGCCACATGCTTCCCCAGATGATCTGGATTCATCCCAGCTGCTAAAAAAAAAAAAAAAAAAAAATCCAACCATGTACTGAAATGGATGTTTGTGCCCTCAGCTCTTTGGACTTTGTGATAATTTTTCACAGCGCCATGTTGAAGGGAGTCTCTGGTTATAGGAAGCCCTGGGGTGAGCCTGGGGAGCCTGGGGAGGATGTTGCTAGGTGATCTCTTGCCTTAATGTCATACTGAGACCACGTCAGATCAGAAGATGGGATAAGGCTGGTGTGTGTCTGGAGAGCCCTACCACATGTCCTCCTGTGAGACCAGCAGAACCAGCTAAGCTGACCATGTAGCTGGTGGGATAGCCCCAAGAGCTTCAGAGGGTGTTCGTTCCATGGGCCACCCAAATTCTAAACTGCTTCCTACAGCTTGCTCTGCCCTGAAGTGTGCCTTGGAAGGAGACCTAGTATTGAAACGCACCTACTTCTTGCTTTTCAACCCCTGCAGGTGAGGCTAGTTACACTCTGTAAAGCCTTTGTCTCCTCTACATCATACAACCACATTGCCCAGCTTTCTAGATGTTTCTATGGTCTTTCCTGGAACCCACTTTCTGTCCTATGAGAAACCTCAGGGCCCATCCCCTTTCTGGTCTTTCCTGTTCAGTCTCCTGTTTGGTTGCATGGCAGAGAGATTCTTTTCAAGACTCCAGGCCTCTCACCCATGTGGCCACAGGGGTCCAGTAGAGCAGTGGGAGCAAGCCTTCCCAGCAAAGGGAACCTCTTCCTTAGCTGGGAGTCTGGGGCCACAGGACTTTCCTAATCAGCGAGGAGCAGGAAAGCTGGTAGTAGCCTATGTTCTTGGCAGGCTTTCCTGGGGCCACATGAAGCAGACAGGGCTTGAGAATGGAGCCAACCCAGGGGAAGCACAGCCAAGGTACTGGGAGAGAAGCGGGAGCACAGTGCGAGATAAAGATCTGGCCTCAGTCACGGCTGCTCTCAAACTGCTCACTCGGTCAGCTTTCGTTTGTATTCAATCCCCCTCATGTTTTCTTCTTCTCCTATCCCTTGGGGGAGGGGTTTGGTCACCTGCAGCCAAACACAGAGAATTGGCTGCGCCTTTCAGCTGTCTTTTCTCTCCTTTCATTGGGGGGGGGGGGCTTGCGCTTTCCCTTCCTCATTGCAAAAACACCCCTAAGCTCTTTATGAAATGCAAGCAGGAGGGGTGGGGTGAGCAATGTGGCCCTTTGGCGTGTTGCTGGTTGAGATGCCAAAGACTATTGACGAATGGATCGATGCCCACCTGGAGGCAAGCCCTGTCCTGTTCAACAACTGAATCAATTACTCGGATGAGCCTGAAGACAGCTCTGCTGGGCTCTGATGACACAGGGCTGGAACAGGCGCACAGGTGGCAGGATTGAGATTCAAAGGCATTAGACGCACTGGAATCTTTGTAAGGGTCAACATCAGCTCTGACATCTGGGCTGAACCATGTCTCAGACATGCCATGACTGGAAGACCCGGCAGATGGCTCCAGAACTTTAGGAGGACCATGTTAAATAAGCACCTGAGAGACTGGAAGTGGAAGTGATTCAAGGTACAATTCACATAGAAATAGGGGGCTGTTTTGGACTACTTCTCTGAATGGGGAAGAAGGGGAATTTTTTAGAATGCTGTTTTGTTCAATAGGTGAAAAAATTTTCGAAGGATCCAGTGACAGACCAGACCACCTCTTGACAGTGATTTCATGAAGTACGAAAGAAAGTATGTGGTAGCTTTCCTTTGTACTTCCTGGCTTTATATATATATATATATATATATATATATATATATATATAATTTTAGGGGCTTAGGAGTCATGCCTAGTGGTGTTTAGGGTTTGGTGCTCAGGGGTCACTCTTTTTTTTTGGGGGGGTCACACTGGCGGTGCTCAGGGGTTACTCCTGGCTGTCTGCTCAGAAATAGCTCCTGGCAGGCACGGGGGACCATATGGGACACGGGATTCGAACCAACCACCTTAGGTTCTGGATTGGCTGCTTGCAAGGCAAGCACCGCTGTGCTATCTCTCCGGGCCCAGGGGTCACTCTTGGTGGTAGTCAGGGGACCATGTATGATGCCAAGGATTAAACTGGGATTGGCTTTGAGAAAAACAAGTGTCTTCACACCTCTCTTTGGCCTCTCAAAGCACTGAGTTTTAGATTCTTTTTCCATTGACATTCACATAAGCCAAAGAAATGTGCATAAAAACATCCAGATACAAAAACATTCAGGCTTCTGAAGCACAGACTAACAATAGGCTTCAAGTCCAACAAAGAGGGGTGTCCTCAAAAGAAATACCCAGCTCCTGATTGGGGTTCACCCAGCCATCTAACCTGGTCCAATTTTAGGACCACCTCCCCAGTCTTTGGATTTCATTTTGGACTTATACCACCGCCCAGATGTGGTGTTGCACAGTCAGAGCTTGAGGACCCCCCTCAATCTGTCTTCTCATCCTGACTTCCTATGACTTTGCAGCTTCTGTGGCAGGTCTGGCTCCCTGGCTCACTGGAGACATACAAGTATGTGCTCACTTTGTCTCTTGTTTTTCTTTCATTCTGCTTTCCTGAACATTTGCATTTATTTAAAAAGTTTTTTTTTTTGGTTTTTGGGTCACACCCAGCAGCACTCAGGGGTCACTCCTGGCTATATGCTCAGAAATTGCCCCTGGCAGGCATATGGGATGCCGGGATTTGAACCAACCTCCTTCTGCAAGCAAGGCAAATCCCTGCCTCCATGCTATCTCTCTGGCCCCTATTTACATTTTTTTTATGAGAACACTAGGATTTGTAAAGTTATCCAGCACCAGCCCTGTCTGTGAATGAAACCCCAGGCTCCAAAACCAGAACCTAGAGAGACTCAGGTCTGGAAGCAAATGTCTATGCAGAAAATAATTTACACAGTGAAAGGGTGAAAGAACGGGTCCAGGAATTCAAACACGCAAACCAGGAATCCCAACATACAAGCCTTATACCCCTAAGAAAGAAAGCAGCTTAATGAAGGAAGACCTAAGAATGAGTGAATGCACTGCCTTTCTGCAAATCCAGCTTTTATATTAGCAAGATCCAGACCATACCCTAGGGTGAAGAACAAATACTAATTAGAGAGGAACCCAGTAATCCAGTCACCAGATCACACCCTAGGGTGGAGAATGAATACTGAATAGGGTAGGACCCAGTAATTCAACACCTGCCAATCAATGTCAAATTCTTTCCACTAGTGTCCCCAGACTCCCTACCCCTCTCTCCTCAGCCTGCTACCATGACAGGCACATTTTAAGTTTGATTATGGTAGTTTGGATCTCTTACTTTCATTGTTATTGACCCTATCTATGGTTTTGGATATAAAGCTATAGCACCCCTCTATAGTACTGATGTACCAGAGGCTGTTGACTCCTTGACCTCATTACTTCCTGTCCACTTCTTGCTACTCTCCTCAATTTCTTTCCCTCTCCAACCTTCTGCCATTCACTTGTTAATGGAGAGGTGGAAGGTGGACAAGGCCCCCTTTCATCTGACACAAAGACAATGCAATGTTGTGAGCATTAGTTAGTGAGACTCAAGTTTCATTTCTCAGAACACACCATTTCCTGTGGGGTTCACCGGAACAGCTTACTCACATGGGTCTTGTGAAAACTGTCCACCTCCTTCAGAAGCTTCTCTTGGCATTCAGGATTGGTGGCCAGGAGGTAGGTGATGAAAGAGAGAGTGTTGGTAACAATCTCATAGCCTGCAATGAGGAAGAGGAAGGCCTGGCCTGCAACCTCATCGTCCGTCAAAGGCTTGGCCGGGAGTCGAGGCTGGTGTGGCTGGGCAGGACTGGCAGGAGCACCCTTGATAGAGAAGCCCTGTGTGACCATGTCAAAGTTCTCCATGCCCCCAGAGGTGGCAGAATGGCGGGCATCCAGCACCAGTTGAAGGAAGTCCCTCCGCCTCTAAAGGATGGAAGAATAAAATGCACATCTTGGTCTGATATTCACATACTTGAAGTATTGAAAACATGTACTTGCTACTTTCAAAGACTTGTGGGAACTAGAGAGAGAGCACATCAGGTAAGACATTTATCTCTCATGCATCCAAACCTATGTTCAATCTCTGGCAGAGCAAATGATCCAGCCCTGAGTACAGACCCAGGAGTAAGTCCTGAGCACCTCAGGCATAACCCCAAAAACCAATAACCAAAAGCACAAAGACGTGTTGGGGCCAGAATGTGGCTCAGCAGTAGAGTACGTGCAGGAAAACAGATAAGAGCTAGGGTCTGTACATTGGGTCTTTCTAAGAGGATGAGAACCTGGAATTCCTCTATGGTCCCTTAGTTCTGCGGGTCCCAACTCTAGGCCAGAACCTGGATGCTGGATTTTACAAAGAGACAGTCTTTTCTGAGTTGATTAAGACATAGAGCATTTTGGCAAGTTTTTCTTTTGTTTTTGAGGCCACACCCAGCAGTGCTCAGGGCTTACTTCTGGCTCTGTGCTCTAGGATCACTCCTGGTAGGGTTTGAGGAACATTTGGGATGCTAGATATTAAACCTAGAAAGGCTGTGTGCAAGGCAAGTGCTCTATCTGCAGTTCTATCTCTCTGGCCCTAAGTTTTTTTTTTTATAACTAAGTTGCAGAAGAACATGTGTAATAGGATCTCATTTCTGTGAAAAGCACCAAGGTACATGAGATCTAATTATGTATGTTAGCCTATGCACAGCATATGTCCAGAAACATTGGAACCCAGTAAACAGAAAATAGGAGAAAGTGGCCAAGTTGAGGAGGTCATTTCTGCCTTCATTTCCATTTCTCCCTTTGATTGGTTTTCCAGAATGTAAGCAACTAAAACATCATACAGATGCCAACCTTAGGGCCTGATTTCTTGTTTTTCTATGAACAGGAAGCATGTTCAGGCTTCCTGGCCAGTCACCTGGATCATAGACCCATGGGGAAGGAGTGGAAATTTGCTTGGGTGAAGTTTACTTTTGCATCCCTAGGCACTTCCAGGTTTTTTCTTCCTCAATCTAAACCCTGAATAAATCTTCAGCAACTTTCTTACCCCTCCCTCTGAACCCCGCTACTCTGACCAGCTCCTTCCTGGGCTGCAACTTGTAGTTTGTTCTTTGTAGTTTTCCCCATCACTAAAGGTCTCCAAAAAGTGTTTGCTTATTGCTTCAGCACTGATTAAGAGTTTTCCCTTCTTGGACAATCTCTTGCCTGGGAACCAGGCTGGGACCTATAGCTCCTCCCTTTTCAGATATCCGCCCCATGCCTGGTATTGTGGTGAGCATGGATTAGATATGTGACAGCACATTTGCCACCAAAAATGCAACACAGTAAATGCATTTAGAGGAAGACTTAACTGCACATGCCCAACAACCTTGGATTACTTCCTGGCATTCAAAATGCAAAACCATTCATTTGAAAGGATCCATGAGCATTTATATTCACTGCCATACTTTGTACAATAGCTAAGATGTGGAAACAACCCAAATGCCCAACTACAAATGAATGGATTAAGAAGTTGTGGTATATATACCTGCAATGGAATACTATGCAATTCAGCAACATGCAATTTGCAGTAACATGGAGAGAAGTAAAGGTTATGCTGAGTGAAGTCAATCATGAGGAAAGGGAGAGATACAGAGTTATCTCTCATATGAGGGACTTAAAGGGACATCAAGATAGCAATATAGGGGCCGGAGAGATAGCATGGAGGTAGGGCATTTGCCTTGCATGCAGAAGGACGGTAGTTTGAATCCCGGCATTCCATATGGTCCCTCAAGCCTGCCAGGAGAGATTTCTGAGCGTAGAGCCAGGAGGAACCCCTGAGTGCTGCCGGGTGTGACCCAAAAATCAAAACAAAACAAAACAAAAAACGATAGCAAATCTTAGTTGAGGGAGGTAGGTGAGTACACCGATAAGGGGTGTGGTGTTGGAATGACATGCATAAAAAATCATTATTAACAGTATTGTAAATCATAGAATCTCAAAATTAAAAAAAAATTAAGCTTGGATCAGGACATCTTTGCTGCGCTATTGCTTCCAGCTGTGGTGGCTCGGCAGGGGGTCTTCTGAGGTCTCAACTAAGCCCCCAGAGTTTAGAAACCTTGAGACCCAGGAGGCCTCAGCATCCTGCCAGCTTGCTCAAAGTCTGATGGCAGCGTGTTAGCTGCTTTTGGCTTCCTGCTTCCAGCCTGGCGCTGCTCTCTCTCCCCAACTTCTTTCCTATTGCTTGGTCACCCTGTGCATGACCTCAGGGGGGCCTGAGCTACATAGGGCAGGGATGAGGCCGTGTGGGAGTGTGGGAGTGAATTTCCCTTTTCTCCCTTAGCCTATGCAGCTGGGACACTGGTTGTAGTTCCCGAGTTTTGCTTGCTGGGTGGGGGGACATTTATGCCCTGCACTGCAGGCTTTTTTCTGCAAATCTCCTTTGGGCTGCTTCTAGGGCAGGAATCTATCTTAGCCTTCAGTTTCAGAGGCCAGAGGAAAGCACATCTCTGGGGTCCCTGTGCACTGCAGAGGAACATTAGCGAAGATGGGTTTCTCTTCCTCACGCTGCCTTCTCGGAGGCTATTCGAACACTGCCCATTTAGGACCGAAACGGGGCTGCTTTATGGTTATAGCCAAGAAAAATACGTCCGCTGATAGATGGAGGTGTCTGATCTGCCCATCGGCGAGCGCTTAGGAAAATATTTACCTTTTAACATCTGTGCTGCATTTGTCGCTGCTCAAACACACATCTGCTCTGCGCACGTCTCCCGAGCACGGAGAGGGCAGCGCCCGTTTTCTTAGTAACCGTATAGCCCTGTCTGGACAAGGGCAGGCCTGGATTTGTGGTTGGGAGTTTTTCTCTGATCAACTTCTTGGTTGGAAACAAATAGCTCTGGAGTTTATAAAAGGAAAACCTCAGGCAATCCCGGTAATTGGATCTGAAATAACCCCTCACCTCTTGCTAGGCATTGGGGCGCGACGGAGTATAAGGCTGAGCCTGATTTCAGAACCTGTGGGTTTGGAGGGCAGGGAGAGGAGGGGGAGAGCAGACCCCGCTTCTGGAGCAAGGCTGAGCAGTGCAAAGGCCTAATCTTCTCCCTCCTTCAACCCAGCGTCCATGAGCTGCTGGCTCTTCCCACACCTCAGGGAGTGTTTTGAGCTCAGTTTCCAGCCCTGTGAGTCACTTTAAATTCACCTTCCAAACCTTCTGAACCTGAGCCACTGAAGCACACTGCTGTAGTGCCCAGAGCACATGGGGAGTGGGTGTGTGGAGTGGGGTGGGGTCGGGCTGGTCAGGCTTATGGCTGCTCCATCCCTCCAACCACCAAGTGTTCCTGGTTTCATACACGACTATGACCCACACACTCAGACCTGTGTCCTACCCATACGTCCACCTTCCACTTCAGTTCAGTTTTATCTGGGCCACACCCAGCAGTGCTTGGGGACAGGGGGACACTCGCAGTGATGGTAAGGGCCTGACATTCTAATGCTTGGACCCCACCAGAATCCCACTCAGTAATGTTGGGGTCACATCCCCCTGGGGATGGGTTCCAGGCATCTGAGCCATCTTGCCACAAACCCCAATGAATACTCAAACATAGCCAGATTTCCCTAGAAAAATTTTTAGGGCATTTTTGCTTGCTTGCTTGCTTGTTTGTTTGTTTGTTTTGCTTTGGCACTCAGGGGTTACTCCTGGCTCTGCACTCAGAAATCGCTCCTGACAGGCTCAGGGAACCATATGGAATGCCTGGGATCAAACCTGGGTCTGTCCTGGTTTGTCTGCATGTAAGGCAAATGCCCTTCCGTGACACTCAGGGGCTAGAGAGTGGGGTACAGGCTTGGATAATCATCTCCTTATCAGGGTGGGTACAGATAGTTTCTAACCTCCAGTCTTTTTTCCTTAGCCTCCCTAGAGCCTGTAAACCCTGGGAGGGAGAGGGCTGAAGGCCAGTGTGGAGAGGGGAGGGGAGAGGGCAGAGAGGAAAGAGGCCATCTCAGGCTTCAGGCTTCGCATTCTGTCAGAATTCCTCACCTCTTCTGCGGCTTGCTGGTCTCGAAAGGCAATCACATTCTTAATGAGCTTGTGAAAAAAGCCATTCAGTTCATCTCGGTTCTTATTGGGCAAAATCTGGGCCAGCGGGACATTATGGATGGAAATGATACTGGGGAGCGAAAAAGAAAAGTAGCACTGAGAAGGAGGTGATAGCCCACAGGGACTGCAGATGCCTGCTCAGGATGCACACCCCCACTCCGAATTCATCCTTTCAGAAGGGTCTCTGCCTGCTGTCTGCCCTCACTCCTCCCACTCCCCAGGACTAGGGACTGTACATGTGTCCATGGGATCCTTACCTCCACAGATCAGAGAAGGGGTCCTCCTGCCCTTAGTCCCCAGACCTGATGGGGCCTCTGCCCTTTGCTGGAAAAACACAGAATCAGGCCACTTGGGGCTCTCCTGTGCTGGAAGCTGATCTGCCTCCTCACTTCTTTTTACTGTTGTTTTTGGGTCACACCTGGCAGTGCTCAGGGCTTAGTCCTGGCTCTACACTCAGGGATCACTCCTGGCAGTCTCATTGGATCATGTGGGATGTCTGGGACCAAACCCAGGTTGGCTTCATGGAAGTCAAGTGCCCCACCCATTGTGCTATCACTTTGGCCCCCTCTTCAACTTTTTTTTTTTTTTTTGGTTTTTGTGTTACACCGGCAGCACTCAGGGGTTACTCCTGACTCTACACTCAGAAATCGTTCCTGGCAGGCTCAGGGAATCATATGGGATGCTGGGATTCAAACCACCGACCTTCTGCATGCAAGGCAAATGCTTTACGTCCATGCTATCTCTCCAGCCCCCACTTCAACTTTTTTAAGGTTTGTGTTCTCTGCCCCCGCCCCCCCACTAACACCCAATTGCTCTTCCAAAGCTGCTGCTGCCAGATCTGACAGAGAGTTCTGTTATTGGTAGGTGCTGCCCTGGCTGTGCCATGCCCTGGAGCACTGGGACACTTGGGTCAAAGACACAGGGAAACATATATGAGTGGCTGAGACAAGGACCATTTTGGTGGGCCCACTGTGCACAGATCTGGAGGTACAGGAGGGTTGAAGAGGATATCTGCACCCACGGAGGTGTCTGGGTACTGTGTCCATTTCTCAGAGCAGTGCCTGGACTGGAGGACACAGTGGGGACACAGGCTCCAGGTGACAGAGGGCAAATCCCCCCTGAGAAAGGTGAATCCAGCTCCACTGCCACTGAAGGAGGAGTGGTGAAGACAAAGGAGGAGGTTGTAGAGAACCCAGAGAGATGCCACCCACCCTTTCTGAGCACCTGAGATTGAGGGGCCTTTGGTGGCTATAGAAATTGGGCTGAGACCTAGAGGAATAGATGTGAAACACAGGGCACATCTCCAGAGAACCAGCTCACCTACCTCTGCCCCTCCTGCCTGCCTCCTGCCTCCCAAGCTCTATAGGACAGGACTTCTTCAGAAGAGAAGCTGTCTGGGGAGAAAAGACCCAGAGAATGGAGGGCTGTGGGCTGCCAGGCTTGGCTTTCTTTATCTACGCTTGCCTTGGTTTTTGCATCTGTAGAATGGGGTGAAAAGAATTTCTCCTAGACTCCTACTCTCTCTCTCCTGACCAAGCCAGAGAGAGAGAGAGAGAGAGAGAGAGAGAGAGAGAGAGAGAGAGAGAGAGAGAGAGAGAGAGAGAGAGAGAGAGAGAGAGAAAAGAGAGAGAGAGAGAGAGAGAGAAGAGAGAGAGAGAAGAGAGAGTTCTCAACAGGACCTGTGGCCAGGAGGAGCTGAACGAGGCCAACTGAACACATGCAGCCCCAAAATTTCTGACAATGAGTGGCTTCAGGAAAATTGGGCCTCTGAGGGTGAACTCTGCATAGTGATGCCTCAGAATCACCCAGCAACTCCTGGTTTCAGGGGTGAGTGCCAGCATTGCCCACTCTCTTCCCCATGGGTCTACCTGCCCACACAGTCCAGTCTAAGCACCCTGGGTGGGTGCAGGTACTTACAGAGAAGAACCAGGAAGGGTCTGGGGATGGAGAAGGTGAAGAATCGCCGGCAATGCTCCACAAAAGGGTGCTCAGGGGTCTTCTGGGAATCCAAAGGGGTTCCGAAGGCCACACTGGCCACCAGGTCAGTGGTGTAGTAGCAGTAGCACCTGCAAGTGAGGAACAACAGAGGATCTGCAAGGACGCAGCCCTGGTACCTTTCCACTCACCTACCTTGGGGCACCTTGTTCATCATTTACTTCAGGAGGGGAGGTGTGGGGGCCATGGCTGTGCCTGATTTACTTAGATCAGGGGTCTCAAACTCAATTTACCTGGGGGCTGCAGGAGGCAAAGTCAGGGTGAGGCAGAGCCGCATAAGGGATTTCACAAAAAAAGTCCTCAAACGTCATTATTAACAGTTTTAATTATTTTTTCTGAACATGAATAGAACATTGAGTGAAGATCATGAACAGTTCTTCTGAACATGGCATCTTTTGCCTATTCTTTGCAGCCAGAGACTTGACAGTGCTTCTTCTCACAAATCTGAACCACATTTGGCTTTAGAGAGGAAGCAGTTGAGACCCTCAATATGGCTTGAAGAAGATCATCATTAAGTCTAGACCTGTACTTTGACTTATTGAAGTTCTATGTGGAGAATAACTTATCACACAAATATGTGCTCCCAAAAAGGCACATGGTACGCTTGAACATTTGGGAAAGCTCAGGGAAGCTGGGGGGCAATTCTCTCAAAAATTGCCCATGCATGTCTGCTTTTCCACTAATCTCCCTGAACTTGGCTTTGAGGTCAGAGTTGCATTGCAGGTCAATGAGCTCCATTTGAAACACAGGAGGGGCATCTTGCACATCAAAGGAAAAGGGGTCCACAAAAATTTGGAAAGTGGCTCTGTGCTTTTTGAAGTCTGCAAATCTGTGATCAAATTCCTTCTCTAGCTTAAAAATAGCATCAACATATTTCTGACCACTGAATGGTATGCCTGCATCCACAAGTTCCTTGCATGCTGGGAAATGGCAAAGGTTTGTCTGAGAGAGCTGGGATTTCCATAACACAAGTTTTGTGGAGAATGCTCTCATGTTGTCATAGGCAGCACTGATAAGCTGCCCTGGGCCTTGTAACATCTTGTTTATTACATTTAGCTTATGTGTGATGTCAACAAGAAAAGCTAAATTCATGAGTCATTTGTGATCACTCAACTCAGAAACAGCATTCCCATCCTTCTCCATGAATGCTTTCACTTCTTCTCTCAACTCAAAAAAATCTTTTCAGGACATTTTCCCTGCTGAGCCAACATACCTTGGTGAAATAGAGCACATCTCCATATTCTGACTCCATTTCCTCTAAAAAAAAAGCACGGAACCTCCTGTGTTTTAAGGCCCTGGATCTGATTTGGTTGATGCATTTCACAACAACAGACATCACATTGTCACACGGCAGGCAGTTACTGCAAAGGGCCTGCTGACGGATAATGCAGTGAAGAGCAATGGTCTTCTCTACACCCTCCTCTTCAAGTTTTAAGTTGTTTTTTTTGGGGGGGCACCCGGCAGTGCTCAGGAGTTACTCCTGGCTGTCTGCTCAGAAATAGCTCCTGGCAGGCACGGGGGACCATATGGGACACTGGGATTGAACCAACCACCTTTGGTCCTGGATCGGCTGCTTGCAAGGCAAATGCTGCTGTGCTATCTCTCCCGGCCCCTCTTCAAGTTTTTTTTGAACAAGTGCCACCAGTCCAGTTTTCCTCCCTGTCATTGATGGCGCTCCATCGGTTATTATTCCAACAAACCTCTTCCATGGCAAACCTGCATTCTCAATGGCATCACACAGATGCCAAAATATCTCATTAGCGGTGGTCTGGCCATGCATTGGAATTATTGTGAGCAGCTCCTCTGTCAATTCAAAATTGCAATCAACATCACGGACATAAATTGTGAGCTGCGCAGTGTCTGTTATATCTGTGCCCTCGTCAAGAGCGACTGAGTATGCATCAAAAATTTTGGCTTTCTCACACAGTTGATGATAAATGTCACTTGACATGCCAGAAATGCACTCTGCCACAGTGTTGGCAGAAAGGCTGATTTTGCTAAACTGACCTTTCTTTTCCAGACAGATAGTACTTGCAGCCTGTAACCTGCATTTTTTTAAAACAAACTCTCCTTCTGTGAATGGTTTCCCTGCCTTAGCAATCATCTCACTAACCAAGTAACTAGCTTTGATGGATGCAACATTCTCTGTGGTTGCTTTCTTGAAGAAATCTTGTTGCCTCATTAGACATGCTTTAAGACTGGCAACCCACTTGGCTCTCTCATTTCCTTGATATTTTGCACATTCCTCAGCATGTTTAGTTGAATAATGGTGTTTCAAGTTGTATTCCTTGTGCACTGCAACTTTCTCTGAGCAAATAAGACATGTGGGGATGCCCCTGTGCTCAACAAAGAAATACTGCGTCTCCCACTTTTCCTTAAATTGTCTGTGCTCGACATCAATCTTTCTCTTCACTGTAGGCTTTGATGAAGTCATGATGAAGATATGACAAAATCTAATTCTGTAATAAACTTCTCTCCCTTCTCTCCCTAAAGGCCTCTGACAATGCAAGGGACAGCGGACAGGAGCAGCGGAAATGATGTCTGTGCTAGGTGCAAAGTATTCGCGATTATTCACTTACCAAATATTCGCAATAAAAAATCGGGGCCGGAGTGGATAGCATGGAGGTAAGGCATTTGCCTTTCATGCAGAAGGTCATTGGTTCGAATCCCGGCGTCCCATATGGTCCCCCGTGCCTGCCAGGAGCAATTTCTGAGCATGGAGCCAGGAGTAACCCCTGAGCACTGCCGGGTGTGATCCAAAAACCACAAAAAAAAAAAAAAAAATTAAAAAAAAAATCGCTTTAGTAAGAAAAAAAATCGCAGAAAACCGCATTAAACATTTGCATACCCTGAACAGAACTGCTCGGGGTTTGCGAATGTTTAATGCGATTTTTATTACGATTATTCAGTAAGCGAATAATTGTGAATGCTTCGATATTTGACGGCTGACCGCGGGCCACAAAATGCTGTATGGAGGGCCGAAAACGGCCTGCGGGCCGCGAGTTTCAGACCCCTGACTTAGATCTTGCGAAGGGGAGACAGGGCATAGAGCAGGGACTGGAGAAATAGTACTGGGATGAGATGCTTGCCTCACATGTGGCAGAGCCAGGTTTGATACCCAGAAACCTATATAGTCCCCAAGTCTTGTCAGGAGTAAACTCTGAGCACTGTTGGGTATGGCCCCAAACCAGGAATATTTGGGTAAATAGCCCATAAATATAGAATATAGACTTTGATAATTCCTTTAGGTGAGATAGATAGATGATAGATAGATAGATTGATAGATAGATGATAGATAGATAGATGATAGATAGATGATAGATAGATAGATAGATGATAGATAGATAGATAGATAGATAGATAGGTGGGTGGATGGATATGCTGAGTACTGGGTCAAGAGATAGGATAAACAAAAAAGGAAATAAAAAAATAAATAAAGGAAAAATAAATAAAAAAGAGAGATAGGATAGGGATAAGGCACTTGCTTGGTTTAATCCCTGGTACTGCCTATGGTTCCCTGAGCACCATGGAAGTGATACCTGAGTGTAGAACCTAGGAATAGCCCCTGAGCGCTATGGGTATGGCTCCAAACCCCAACAAATTGGGATAGGATGTGGATCTAAACAGAACTGGAGAAGAGGGGACCACTCCATGACTGAGAAACAATGTCCAGCAACTTGGCCCAGACACAAATGAATGCTGAGAAATCTGCTGATACCCACCATCCCAGGAAGGAGGGAAGAGTGGACCCAAAATCAGATGTGTGTTGCCCCCCTCCCAAATGGGGTAGAAGTCAGCTAGGGTCAAGGTTTGATGGCGGATTGGTAGGCAATTGGCATGGCTGGAGGAGCACTTGGTTTTATTAGCTATGTCCTGCTCTCCTGCCCACAGTTTGACAGTTCCCAAAGAGCTACAAACAAGAAACAAAGGCCCTTTACATTCCAATAAATAGTACAAGGCAGGCCTCAAGATACACACCACGAACATGTGTATATTATTACAGAAAACACATGTGGCACTTTAGAAACAAACAGAAGGAAAAGTTGTCAGGCAGAAGTTTCTGGAAGATTAACCTTTGGGACTGCAAAACCAACCCCTTCCCCCATGGTGAGTTTTAATTTAGAATGCTCCTTTTTTTGGTTGTTGCTATTATTTTAGAGGAGTCTCTGGTGAAGTTATTGCTTCAGAGGTTACCAGGCTGTCATAGCCTTCCATAATTCAAAGGGGCTTGATGGACGAACACATAGGCACTCCCTTGGTATCTTCTAGAAGCACCAGCTCATCATTGTGGAATGGAAAGAACATCACTGGTTGGTTTTTTAAAATAAACCCTGACTGCTTTTATTGAAAACACGCCCACCATTGATCACAGTTTGCTGCCTGTGCTCGAGAGTGTGATTTTCCTCTGATGTGGGTGGTGGAAGAGTTGAGTGTTAAATGTCATTTCCTGTCCAATTTAACTCATCTCCTGACCAGAGAGAATGTTTGTGAGAAGATTTTGTTAATATTATCTTCCTTCCTTCCTTCCTTCCTTCCTTCCTTCCTTCCTTCCTTCCTTCCTTCCTTCCTTCCTTCCTTCCTTCCTTCCTTCCTTCCTTCTTTCCTTCCTTCCTTTTTTTTTTTTGGCTTTTGGGTCATACCTGGCAGTGCTCAGGACTCACTCCTGGCTCTACGCTCAGAAATAGCTCCTGACAGGCTCAGGGGACTATATGGGATGCCAGGATTCCAACCACCATCCTTCTGCATGCAAGGCAAATGCCCTATCTTCATGCTATCTCTTGGGCCCCACTGTTAATATTATCTTTGATCGATTTTTAAATGCTGGGGATAGCTATCATTATTTTCTTATTTATTTTTTTGAATTTTGGGGCTCACACCTAGCACTAGTCAGGTCTTACTTACTCTTGGATGTGTGCTCACAGTTCACTCCTAGTATGCTCAGGGGATCATGTGGGGTCATGGGAATAGAATCCAGGTTGGCCACAGGCAAGGCAAGCACCTTACCTACTGTGCTATCTCCCTGGCTCCATCATTATTTTGTTATATTTTACTCTAAATTGCATTATTTAGGGGGGTAGGGGCTACACCTGTATAACTCCATCCTGGATTTAGGTGTATCTACCTGAGACCCGCCCATTTCTGGCGGGGTCTTGGGAACCGGATATTATGTGTAACCTTACCTGCAAGACCCCTCCCATTCTGGAGAGTGGTCTTGGAAGGTTATATAAGGCCTTTGACCCAGGGATTAGGCCCTTTTGGTCTTTTGCCAGCATGGAGGTCAAAGGGAAGATGGCTGAAAGGAGTTAAGACGCAGGGCTAGCTAAGAATGGCTGAATGCTTAATTGGTTATGATATAGGCCACACATGTGGTGGATAGGGTATGAATAAAGCTGATACTTCCTGATGCCTGTCTGAGTGAGTCTGATTCCTGCCGCGACTACCTGAAGATGATGACCTGACGGTTAATGGAGGACGGAGCCACGTGGTCCTGAGCCTAAGGACAAAGGCCTCCATCCACCATCCAAGTCCATCCTAAAGGCTTAATGCAACACACCTGTTTGTATTATTCCTGGCCTAATGCTCAGGCTCATTCTTAGTGATGCTCAGGGGACCATATGCAATACCAGAGATCAAACTGGGGTAGACAAGGCAAGTACCTTATTCCTGTACTTTCTTCCTGGTCTCTATTTTATTTTATTTTATTTTATTTTATTAGTAGTGCCGGGATCAAACCTAAAGCTTAACACATATGAGGCAGGCAGGCGAGTGCTCAGTCACTAAACCACAGCCCCCACCCTGATGCTATTATTCTTTTATAAGCAAAGATATCAGGAATGGATTGGCCTCTGTCTCCTCTGTATTGCTCTCAGGTTCTCCTGTAAGTCATCCATCATTTTGCTTAGAATGAAGTGCACACCAGACTATCATTTAACTTCAGGATTCACTGATGGGGCATCACTTTTATGCTGGGGTGATGGTGGTGTATCAACATTTCTTGAAGTAAAAATGCACATTCCCTGAAACTTGTTCCCTCTGGATTGATGCATCATGCCTTCTCTGGGACTGAGGGCAAAGAGCAAGAAACAAACAAGAGGGGCCGGAGCAATGGCGCAATGGTAGAGTTCCACATGGTCCCCCAAGCCAGGAGCAATTTCTGAGCGCATAGCCAGGAGTAACCCCTGAGCATCACCAGGTGTGGACCCAAAACAAAACAAAAGGAAACAAACAAGGGTTTCCTTTCTGCATAGGTTGTTGGTGCACTCTTGTTTTAAAGAACTTGTAAGGTCCCTGAGTTGGCTGGCAATTAGATCCAATTTCAAGAAGCAACAAATTCCAAACTTCGAATTCTCTCTGTCTGTCATTAAGTATTGAATGCTCTTACCTCTGGATGTCAAAAGAGTCTCCAGATTCTGCATAGCATTTCAAATGAGCCAGGAGCAGGTCACAGGCTTGGTTGATTAGGGGGATCATCTGAGAGCAGATAACAACAGTGTAATTAGGATACTATTCAGGGAGTGCATTTAAATTATCTGCCGCCTATAAAGAGGGCAACTTTTGAGGTGTTATAAAGGCATCTTTTCTGCCACCAAGATTTTGTTTGTTTGTCTGTTTGTTTTTTGAGTCACACCCAGCAGTTCTCAGTGGTTATTCCTGGCTCTATGCTCAGAAATCACTTCTGGCAGGCACAGGGACCCATATGGGATGCCGGAGTTTGAACTACCGTCCTTCTGCATGCAGGGCAAACGCCCTATCTCCATGCTATCTCTCCAGCCCCTTCTGCCACCAAGGTTTAAGAGAAAAGGCCTAAACTTCACAAAGATCATAAAATGTATTAGCTATAAGTGTCTATTTAGCTCAAGTAATCTGGTTGTGGAACTGTGGGTATTTTTTTTGGGGGGGGAGCAAAAAGAAGAAAGATTTTGGAATAAATACTCATGAAATCATTATGAAAATAATCATTGGGCCAGAAATAAGAATCAGTGCTTAGTTTCCTGACATTTGGTTAGCGTTAGAGTGAATAGAGCACAATCCATATGTGAACTTTCTGGAATTAGCCCCAGTCCATGACTGCTCAATTCCAATTATACTTTCGAATATAGACTTTTAGTATCCAAAGGGAAGTTACGGTCATTTGAACTTCTTACTTCATATGAAAATCACATTGAGAGAATTTTTGCCTACACTGCCTAAAGCTTCCACTGGAGGGGAATCTACCCTTCCAGAGGCCCTGATGCCAATTTCTAAATCATTTTTATATTAAGATGTTTTAATATGAAAATTTCTGAGCATACACAGAGAAAGACACCTACAAAATTATTATCCAACTTCACAGACATCCTTGGGTATGTCCAGTCCTTTGATCCCAACAGACTGGCTTGAGTGGCAGGGGGATTCTTTGTGAGACCTCAATGGCACCCCCCAAACCTTTATTCACTCTGATATATTTGAAAAACTAATTGGAAAACATGAAGAGGAATAATGTGGACCAGTGCACATTCTAGAATACTAGTATAGCTAACACAAC
The DNA here is from genome assembly GCF_024139225.1 of Suncus etruscus. Lineage (NCBI taxonomy): Eukaryota > Metazoa > Chordata > Mammalia > Eulipotyphla > Soricidae > Suncus > Suncus etruscus. Next base: position 149,222,873 of record NC_064848.1, on the reverse strand, counting down.
ATGCTGCAGTATATGTTTTTGAGCATTTTGGATAGAAAACATGTTTTGAAATGTTTCCTATGTTTGGGTTTTATTTTTAAATCTAGCAAGTGCTCTAGCATTTAACTTGCATTCCTGGTTCATTTATTTTTGTATCTTGTGCCTAGAACAGTGCCTGGCACTAAGCACATGAGGTGCTGAACAAATGCATCAGCACATGAAGACATTTTGATGATGACTACTAAGCTACTCCTCTCTTAAGACTTTGGGACCTGTTTATTAGGCTTACTCTGTCTTCTTTCAACTGTTTGTCCTTCATTGTATGACTTCCTCTCAGTGACAACTGTCTCCCAAATAACTGAGGAACATCAGCATTGCTCCTTCTTACTTACCCCAAATCACTACCCATCTCTTCAACTACCAACCTCCCGTTACTCTTGGTTTGAACACTCCTCCATGCTGTTCTATTGCATTTTCTCTCTCTCTCACTCTTTCTCTCCCTCCTCTCCCCTCCTCACATACACAAACACCAGCATGGCTTGGAACACCCAGGTGGTTTCAGCAATGAAATACGTATCTCAGAAATGATCCAATGAGCCATAGATGGATTACTACATGTCCTACATGTTCATTACAAAACTAAGTATGTGTTTATTGTTCCCAGACACATTACAAAGACAAATAAATAGTGAGCTTTGGGTCAGTGAAAACCACCAGGTCTTTGCCTATGATCCAGTACCATGTATGATTGAGTTTGTGACCGGGAATTCTGTCCCATGTGCTGGCTGGCACAGAACCTGCTCATAACCATCCTGAGATAATCAGGGAATGGGAGAAGCCTGGCAGAATGGGACAGTTTGAGGGGGGCTGTCAGCTAGATGTTGAGGGACATCAGGCCCTGCTGAGTAGTTCCCTCCTGCCACTCTCTCCATGTAGGCAGCCCAGCTCTGTGTGGAAGAAAACACTGGCACACCAGAGGCCCTGCTGCTTCCTATGGGCACAACTTGGAAGGTGGGTTCTGGGGAGAGGGGAGATGAGAGCTGAACTCGAAGATTGGGTCACGCTGAGATGTCAAGGTCCTGAGCATACCCACATGCCTAAGCAGCACATCTGAATCCCTTCCCTGCTGCTAAGAGGCCTGAGAGGCCCAGTGGGGAGTCCACTTGGGCAAAAGAACTTTCTGCTCATCAGAACAAAAGGGTTTAGCGTGTTGCATCTGGGTAGGAATGAGTGTGCTTGAGGCTTCAGATGTCAGCAATCCGAGCACTAGTTCTTCAGGTCACATCAGAAATCAGGTTCTGTGCTTTTGAAGGCTTCCTTCTGTTTACTGTAAAGGATTAAACTGGCCAGGCCCTCTGCTAGCCACTGCATTAGCTGACCCCAGAAGTGGCCATTCTCAAATTGGTTACCAACAGGCCAGCTGTGCAAGAATTGAAACAAATCTTTGGTCAGTTTGTATCTCATACCAGAATCTGCTGGAGAAGACTTTTGCAAATAATTTGCCAAAAACAGCAACGATATTCATCCCAGTGCTTTTCAAGTCATTTTTGCCCATTTACCAGCCCCGATGTGCTGACCAGTTGTTAAAAACCTCTGAATTATGCCATCAAGCAGCCCACAGGCTCTCCGAGATGAGGACTGGGATCCTCACGGGCTCCTGGGAACTCTGGGCAGAGCTGCCTGCCACTGCCTTCTTGGCTAAATACTCACAAACCACAAATTTAACAATCCGGCGGTCTGCATAAATGACTCTCGAGAAATCTCCGACCACCTAAGGTTTGGAGAACTAGCTAAGCCACACTGCTGTGGCTGGCCCCACTGGCCACGTTTCTTTCATGATTTTAATCAACTTAGCCGTGCAAGTGAACTGACTTTAATAAAATCCCATATGCCTAAATAGCATTTAGATTGATTTCAGACGGAGAGTCACATGGCAGGAGAGAAAAGGCCCCGTTGAAATAGAAGTCCCCTCAGCTCAGATCATGGGCTCAACACTTTTCTGGATGTGGCAAAAACAAGATGTACCATCCGATTTGATTGATATGCCCTCCTCAGCAGAAACACACCCTGTGTATCAAGAAGAGTCTCACAACCCAATCACATCCAATTGTATGTCTGCAAGGGCAAAAAGGTGAGTTGATGGCCCCCTCAGCCTGGCCTATTTGGCCCCCACAATCATAATAACAAAAACTAGGGACGTCCCAGATGCCCACCACGGTTCCTCTCTGCCTGTGGCTACAGTCTTTGTTGCCGGCTGGCGTGATTGTAATTTCCTACCACACTCTGCCTGCTGTCTGTCGAACTGAATGGATAATGACATTTTTATTTGGGTTAATGCGATCGGAGACAGGGCATGTAATATGAAAAAAATGCTTTCAAAAGCAATGCGGTGAAAATACTCGAAGATGGTGCTGGCTGATCTGGGCATCGGCCAATAGCCATCCTTTCAGGGTCTCGTCTTCGCATTATCCACACGCAGTGGTGGAATATTTACTCTTACACGAGTTGCATACAAACCAAAGCTCTCTTTGACGGGCTTGCAATCATCTTTCCATAACCCCCAAGCCCTGCAGTGATTTCTCTAGATTTGCAGACAAGTAGGAGAGGAGGCACACACACACACACACACACACACACACACACACACACACACACACACACAGACGTGCACAATGCTTATTGCGTGGGTCTCCATAAATGACTCCTAGTCACTGGTTAGTTTATCTTCTTTTAGACTAAGGAGCGATTTTTATGTTTCGTTTGTTTTTTTTCTGCATTTTTCATAATGCATATATATGAGATCAGATAAAATGTGATTAAAAATATATGTTTGATTTCTTTCCAGCAACCCAGGCTGTAAAGAACAAGGTTTCCACAGTGCTGACCTGCTTCTCTCACTGGAAATGTCTATCATGGGTTGGGGGTTGGGGGTGCGTAGTCATCTGTTACCCCTCCCCCAATTTCATATGCTAATCTCACTTGGATGGTCAGACTCACTCACAGCTGGGAGGGGTCTGCGGTTGGTAACTAAGGTGTTGCTTGGGAGGAAGGGAGGGAGAGCAGAAGCAGCAAGGAATCATGGAGGGAGCAGAGGAAAAAAAATGCTGGGAAAAGGCTTAGCATAGAGACCATGTGAGATAAATGCACATTGCAGTTAGGGCCGTGAAATAAAGCTGAATAACTCCTGAAACTTCTCTGACTGCCTGTGGATCATTTCTCTGCTGTTATCCTGCAATCTTCAGACCCATCCGCTGAAGGAGCTAGAGGTGCCTTGCCATGGCAGGTCAGGGAGGCCTCCTCCCAACCCTAGGACTCTATATTTTATATTTAAACAACAGTCATCTCTGATAACAAACCAGTGAGAACAAAGCTCCTACCTCAGCCTAGAAAGAGAAATAAAAAGTGTTCAACTTTATTTTAGTTGATTGGTTTTTGGGTCACACTCAGCTCTGCACTCTAGAGATTATTCCTGGCAGAGTTTGGGAGACTATATGGTATGACAGGGATCAAACCCAGCCACCACTCCCTGAAAGTGGCCTATTTGAACATTTTTTTCTTTGCTGACAGTATCTGCAGAATCTGAAGTCAAGGTGCAAACAGAGGGCAATGGGGTTCATGAAATGTGAAAAAGTATGTGAAAAAGCTTTTCTGAATAGGTGTCAGATCCAGTGTAGAGGACCAAGAGAAAGTGGTTGGGGGCAAAGACAGCTTCCTCCTCTCCTATCCTCTGAACCCTAGAAATTTTGTCAAGGAGTTCTCCACTGTATTAAATCACGATGGGGACAGCAGACACCCAGAGCAAGGGCTAACCATTAGGTTTCCTCTCCCTGAAACCTTTTATTTGTGTGACCAGTTGGAAAATGGGTTCACCTAACTACTATTTCTTCCTCTGCAAAAGCAGAAAGTTGTAAAGGAAGCTTCCAGAATGGAATCTTCTAGACTCTAAGAGTCCACACTCCTATGACTGTCTCCACACCTGTCCACTCCTCCCAGAAAGCACCCACTGCCTCCACCTGCTCTTGCCTAGTATGCAACCCCCTCCTTCCTCCAGCCTTTCATCTCCCCAAGGCTCTATCATGCAGGCTTTGCCACCTGTCACCAGAGCATTGGCCATTCTCCTGCCTCACAGGCACAAAGGCCACATTTTTAGCAGCTCTGTGGTTTTAACATCTGGTCCTAAAGCCAGCACCCCAGGAAACACACACTCCATTTTCAAAAGAGCTTCCTGCCTCCTTCATTTCTTAACTTCACACTTTCCAATCCATTCTATGCCCAGTCACCTTCTGAAAATATAAGTGCTTTGCTATGATCCTCTAGAGCAGCTGATTGGCTAAAAGATGTGTCTTTCAAAGTCTGTTACAAACTGAATCCTGTTTATATTTAATAATCTAATAAATAAACTAACAAATCTAATAAATAAACTAATAATAGCTGAATTAGCTTAGGGAAAGATCTTCTTCTGGATAAGTGTTCAAATGGGACCATTGTCCAGAAGGACACCTGCTACCAAACAGAGACACTGAGAAAAAGGCACCAGCTAAAACAGACTGACGCAGTTCTGGAGAAAGCAGGACTAACTAATGGAGCCTTGTTGTTTAAGCTGCTGAATCCAGGAGTATAGGGAAGGGAAGATTTGTTACAGAGCAATAGGTTACAAATACACTTTAAATAGCTCAGTCTCTTGAGATAACCCTTGTTTGCTGTCTTCTATTGCTGAGTACTTGTACCAGGAATGAACATCACCGATCATATTCAGTTGGTCCTCTAGAAGGTTCTCTGTGAGAACTGGTTGATGGATGTTCCTTGAGGGTCTTGCTATAGAGGATACCCCAAACCACTAAGATACCAAGGCCCTGCATGAAAGGTGGGGTTGAAGCACGTTCTACCTTGAACAGATGGACTCGCTCTCTACTTGGTCATCACTAAGATTTACTTAGTGGATCACTTATTGGATCGCTAAAGGCTCTTTCCATGGATGTTCTAGTGTTTTAAGGATGTCACTAAGTTTCTGGGATTCATGGCTGGGGCCCACAGAAAGAGCAGGGCAAATCAATTAGATTTACCCTACCACATCCTACCACATGTGGTGTCCCCCAACCAGCTTCCTGGCATCTCTCTAATGCATTGACTTCAAAATTATGTGATGGCCTCAATGGCATAACCTGGTGCCTTTGATGCTCAGATAATTTAGAAAATGTGATAACTGGGAATTTGAGATCCTCTGACTCCTGGATTGTTGCATTTTTTCTCCAAAATCAGGAGTTGTGTTCCCCATTCGCTGCACAGTTCATTAGGCTTTAGGTTGTTGTTTCATCAACAACATCAGAGGCAGCCCTGATGTCATGAATTGGGAACACATACACACAAAATTTGCTCTTGGAGCATCTAGAAGTTCAGGGAGAGAAAAGGAGGGTGTCTAGGTCTCTTCTGTATTGCCTTGTGGTTCTCCACCAAGTGGGCACCTCACAGACGGTATAAAAGTGCCACTCATTTGTCCACACATAGGAAGAGGGAATTGGGAGAGGACTAGATTCTCAAGATCCATACATGGTCCCATAGGGATCTCAGATGAAGATTTGAAATTTTACTTGTATGCTCAAGAAATGTTTGCAGACCATGGAAGTGAAACAGCTAAAATGAATCTTTTTTTTTTTTGCATGTCCCCACTTTCAAAGATCTAAGAGCTTTGCATTGTCCTGTGACATTTACACCAAATTTTCTCCCTGGCATAGAGTCACAGTCCCCATATTGCCACATCTTTTTCCAAATTTTTCTCTGTACTGGCAGATTTGCCCTCCCTAGTCCCCTGGATATAACCTGTACTTTGTGTCCACTTGTCTCCTGTTCCTGAACTCACTCTACCTGCAACATGACCTTGCTTTCTGACAAAAGTTAGTAAAAATCAGAGAGTTCTGTGCCAAGGCTCACCCCAAGTGGTTTCCCATGAGAGAGAGAGAGAGAGAGAGAGAGAGAGAGAGATGTAGAACACACATTCTCTCTCAGCCTTCATTACTCCGTGATGATTCAGGAATGCACCTACCTGTGTTTTCCACATTATAAACTCCTTCAAGACAGGAACTAATAAAGGAGTTGGGTTTTATGAATTTAACATTTCATTTTATTTGATGTTCTGGGGGTAATGGGTAATGTTTTGGAACAAATGTCAAAGGGGGGCTTTCTGAATAAATAAGGGTGAACTGATAGGGATGGGAAGTAACATTGAAACAAATATCCAGTTGGTTCTAAACATAAAACAATTAGTACCCAAAGTACTCATTGAAAGCATCAACTAACAAATGGAAGATGAATACCAGTTAACAAAACTTAGCACCTCCCTCCACAGCCACCCAGATCTTTAAGACACCCCTGACTTGTTTTTATGCAAAATCTCCTGCTGTTCAGGATCAGCTCTCACCATCTCAGTGAATAATCAAGTGTCATTTCTCATAAGTCAGTGACTCCTGTCAAGAGTGGTGACCAATTAGAACTCACTCCTAGGAGGAGGTGGTGTCTGGCGTTGCCTGGCAACTACCAAGCCGGGAGGATATTTAGATGCTCTTTTAGCTTTCACCAGAGGCAAGTCAGAGTGACATTATGATTCTGGCAAAGGAAGGCTAAATTATAACCCAGGATGGGGTGCCCACGATGAGGACTGTGTTTTCTTTTAAATGCAAATGGAAAAGAACCGTCTTGAACCAGAATTTCAACAGTCCATCATTATCCCAATTTTAATTAGGAGATTAGTTGTCAGTGGAGTACAACTGTATTATGGGATAATGGTCTCTTGCTGCTAGATAAATTCTCAGACATTCTGGAATATGGGCAACTGGTCAGGCAGGAACAATGCATTTTGGTGGGGATGTGGAAGTATTTATTACCCACTACTGCCACACTTGATTCTAATGACTTTTGTTTGTTTGTTTTTTTTCTCTTGGTTGGAAAGATTAAGAAATAAAAGCAGATATTACATGTAGGCTGCTGGAGGCAGAGGCATGGAGGAAAAGCTATGGCCTCAGACATCCCTGGCTGAGCAGATTCAGCTTTTGAAGCTGTGTGCCCTATCTCAAGAGTTTACTGTGACTATCGAGAGGCAAGATGAAATCATGGGGGTAATTGTAATTCTGCAAAGACTTTTGCCCTAAAATGGTTGGAGCTCTGCGTTGATGCATAAGCCAGCTCTATCAACTTTTTTTTTTTTGCATTGCAGTCATTTTTGAGTAATATGTCTTCTCTAAGGCAGAATAGGTCTGGCGGGAATAAAAACCACATCTGCCTCTGCCTTTAAGATTCATACATTATTGACTGTGTCTTCCTGACAGGAAACATCTGGATGAATGTAAAAAATTAGGCAGAATTGGGTTCTCAATGACTGTGAGAGATACCAGCCTTCCCTAGGGCCCTGATTTTTCTTTGCTGAAATCCCCGGACCTAGTTATTTCACTGGCTCATTTCCTCCAGAGGGACACACATGACCAGTCTCAGGTTCTCATTGATGCAGTGACCAGGTGGCATATTTTTTCAGTGGGTCACCAGTTTGCAGTCACCTGGGTGAATGAGGAAATGTCTGTCTCTTCTTTTTGAGGCTTTGAGGATAGAGATAATCTGATTCACCATATTTGCAGCGCCATGTTGGCTGGCATAGATGGTTTACCCAGTCTTTGGTCTGTTGGAAGTTGATTGAAAACAAAAATACCACAAATCTCCCTCAGGGATTTATTGTTCAATATTCTCAGGCTTTTCAGTAGCTGAGGATAATGTTCACTACTCATGCTTTTATCTGATGAAAGTTTATTTTGGGCCTAGAATAAACAAACAGATTTCTTCACCACCAATCTTTCTCCTATCCCTGAAAAAAGTACTTAGTATCCTTCTAAGACGATGGCAAGCACTATTTTGTAGAATATGATCACAGGCCCTTTTTGTTTCTCTAGATTTTTTTTTTGTTTCTCTAGATTTTTAAAAAATAATATATTTATTTAACACCATGATTACAAGCATATTTGTAATTGGGTTTCAGTCATAAAAAAAGAACAACTCCCCTCACCAGTGCAATCTTCCCACTGCCAATGCCCCATCTCTCTCCTCCCCAACCCTTGGTTCCTCTATGGTTTTAAATCTTTTCCCATGGCAATAATTATAGCTTGAGGTTCACCCTCATTAAGCAGTTTAGATGCTTTTCTCACCAATGTAGTGCTTCTCAAATAGTGGGGCGTGCCCGGGGTGGGGGGAGCTCAAGTCTTTTAAAGGGGCACATTTGACCTCAACAAACACCGTCATAACAAGCTAAGCCCCCTGTTTATGTCTCTATATGTCTCTGGAGGTGAGAGTTGCTGTATCCTGCTCCAAACCCTGCTTCGAAAAGCTATGCATTGCAAAACGTGCTCATTGTAGCCATTCATCCAGACATCACCTCTGATAAAAAAAAGATCAGCTCAAATTATTTTATATATTTTTGTTTTGCAGGTTAAAGTTTTTTTTTAATAAATATACTATTTACAGTCATGCGGGGGGGCACAAAATTGTTTTCTTCTTCTTAGGGGGGCATGACAGAAAATAATTGAGAAGCACTGCACCAATAAATGGTTTGATTTTGTCTTCCTGGAAGGTTTCAGCCACTATTGTGTTAACTTCTACAATCACGAAAAAAACTTTGGTATTAATTCCATCTGATTTTCTATTTTAAAAGCCAGAAGAGCTAAGAGAGATACACTAAAGGATAAATTTTACAGTGTTGTCCTCTTTCTGTTGAGTTATAAAAAAGAAAAAATAAAAAAATAAAAAGCTAGGACTTAACCAGGTCCCATGAGAATCCCATTACTTATACTTTCTCTTCAGAGATAAACGAACAAACCAATTTTGTTTTCTAAAATGAAATCTAGTTACTTCCTGACTCATAAGGGAGCCATACATAAAGTTTTAGGGTTAGGCTTTGGTAAAGTCTTCTTCCCCAAAACTTTGTTAACTGCCCCTTATAAAAAGAATAAATACTGTATGGAGTTAGAGAGACAGCACAACAGGTCAGAGTACATGTTTTAAATGTAGCAGGGTTGGATTTGATCCTTGGTTCCACTGCCAGGAGTGGACACACCCAGTACTAATCTAGGAGTCTCTTTGAAATCCTATTAGGTCCCGTTTGTGTCCCCCAAAACAGCAAAAGAAGGAAAAGGAAAAAAATCCTTTTGTAGGCAAGGTGAAAACTCTCACAGGTTGATCTGGCAATTTTTTTCCCTAGCTAAAGGGCTGAAGAGATAACACAGTGGGCATGATGCTTGCCTTGCATGCAACATTTCCTGATTCAATCTCCAGCATTCCATATGGTCCCCAGAACACCACCAGAAATGATTCCTGAGTCAGGAATAAGCCTTGATCATCACTAGGTATGATACAAAAACAAGAACACAATTTCTCTAATCAAAAAATACCCATTGTTTTCCCCAGAAATGCTCCACAATTCTTTTCTAGAAATTCCCCTGGCCTGACTGTTACTAAACTCTGATTTCCATGGACTCTTCCTTCAGAATCAGAAAGATATTAACCCTGTTTTCACCAGACTTTTTATCTCTCCATGGTCTCTTTACTAAGACTCGCTGAAAATCAATTTGCTTTCCATAAAAATATGAATGCATGATCTAATGTTGGTGGTAAAGTTACTTTTCAGCATTGCTGATCCAGGCTGCCTCTTACCAAAACAAGTGAAATGTGGTTAGAATAAAACCTCTGCACTCCTATGTTTGTTGCAGCACTACTCACAAAAGCCAACATTTGGAAGCAGCCCAAGTGCACAGAACTAGTAGCTAAAGAAACCTTGGTTTCTTTACACAATGGAATACTATGTGGCTATAAGAAATTTGCTGCTAGGTGCATGGATCTGGAGCATACCATGATGAATGAAGTTACTTAAAGGAACAGACCCAGAATTATCTCTCTCGTGTGATGGATTTAAAGAAACGTAGGAAGGGAGCAACAATATACCAAAGGCTATGGAAACAAAGAGTATAAGAGTTGGGTTCAGGGGCGGGCGGTGGCGCTCGAGGTAAGGTGCCTGCCTTACTCGCGCTAGCCTAGGAGGACGGACCGCGGTTCGATCCCCGGCGTCCCATATGGTCCCCCAAGCAGGAGACTTCTGAGCGCATAGCAGGAGTAACCCCTGAGCGTCACCGGGTGTGGCCCAAAACCCAAAAAAAAAAAAAAAAAAAAAGAGTTGGGTTCCTAGTCAGAGTGATAGCACAGCAGTAGAATGTTTGCTTTGCATGCGGCCAACCTGGGACAGATACCCAGGTTCCATCCGTGGTATCCCATATGGTCCCTCAAGTCTGCCAGAAGTGATTTCTGAGTGCAGAGCCCAGAGTAACCCCTGAGTACAGCTGGTTGTGGCCACAAACTAAATAAAAACAAAAAACAAACAAATAAAGAGTTGGGTTCCAGTAGGATGCATATTACTGGGGGTGGGGAATGTTAAGGGTGGGAAGGGGACAAAATGACATTGGTAAAGGGAAATGGTCACTCTGGAGGAGAATGAAGTGTAGTGAGGAGGTATAAAGTACCATAGAGGCAGGCTGTGTAGGCAAGAGAGTAACTGGGGTGAAAGGATTGACACTGGAACATTAATACTGAAACACAGCCATGAATTACTGTCATTCATGGTGATTCAATAAAAAAAATAAAAATTAAAAAAGAAAAGATAGCTTCCTCCCAGAGCTCATGACTATTAACAATGTAAGCCAGGGAGAAAGGCTGCCAAGATCTGTAGAAAAAGGCTCCAGAGGCCCAGAGAAGACAGATCTCTACTTCAGGAATAAACCCCGAAGTTGGCAAATAGACATTCCAAAGCTACTGAAGAAATTGCAAGGACTGGCGAGAATGATATTTTTAAGCTATTTTCAGGAAAACTGACTGAGAAACCTACAACTGAGGGGAGGGCAGACAGGCTTGACTGGCTTCTCCCAGCTGCTCCCCCAACCGTCCTTTTCCCCACAGGACCTCTGCACACCTCACTCTCCTCTTCTCGCCTCTTCCATTTCTTTGCATCTCCCCTTGTGGCTCTCAAGAGAAAGCCAACAACAATTTGCAGCATCCTGTTATTTAATTCGTCCTTGACAAAAGCATTTCCCTTTTATAGTCATCTTAACATACATCCCGAGGTGGCCAGCTGCCTGGTTCTTTGTGTCTTCATCTTCCTGTCCATCCATTCAGCCAGCAAAATCACTACTGAGCACTCACGATGGGCCTGGTGCCATTCCATTAACAACAAAGAAAAGAAATAAGTCGCAGAAATGGGATATTAGCAGGTGATAGCACCACAGAGGAAAATAAAGCAAGGGAGCAGGGAAAGAGCGTTGAGGTCCAGCTCTCTAGAGTCTGGGGAACTGCAGGCTGAGGGGGTCAGATGAGGGACCCAGAAGGAAACTCAACACCTGATCTTATCAGCACAGAGACAGACAAAGCATAGATAGAGGCACTCAGCACCCTTGAAAATTCTCATTCAGTAGTAAATCCCGGATTCTACCTGATGCACATTTAAGGAGGACTCAGAGAACTCTGGTATAGACTGAGGTACCCAGGGTCTGAGGACCAGTGACCTAGAATGCAAAGAGAAGGTCCACATCAAAGGAAGCTTCCAGAAATCAGGAGAATTGTGCATCCTGGGGAAGAAAGTGATAGGGGAGAGGGGTCTTTATACTTTTGATAAGGGTATGATAGAAGATAGGGGAGAAGGCTGTGCATGCTGGGGAAGGATGATAGGGATAGGGGAGAGAGTTATAGGGGAGGGGTCTTCATACCCTTGATCAACCTTCCACCCCTTATCATGTCCCCCATCCTGAGGCCTGGGCCTCAGGACAGAGACACTTGAAGCTCAGCACTGAAAGGGAAGTTGTTCACTGGCTCAGAAAAGCCCAGTGTGGGCCTGCAGGTGAGAGGACCTAAATTTAAAGGTGTGAGTAGAAGAAACCACAGGGAACCCTTGTATGAACATGAAACACGCATGCTTTGGGGTAACTTCACGTGCTCTTTGGCCCTGTGATTCTTTCCTCTCAAACAGCACCTTGGTCTCCAGGTCCCTAAAGTCCTCTCTAGGATTTATCAGACAATGGTAGGGGTAGTGTGGTCCATGGAGTCTCTCTTTCTCCCCTGCTGGCCTGGGGGCGCCCCCTGCTGGCGGAGGCCACCAGCATCCTGCCTGGGTCACTGGCCCATTGAGTTCTGAACAAGAAGGGGAGATTTACATTTGGTGATGTGGAGCTGGAGAGATAGCACAGTAGTAGGGCATTTGCATTGCACGTGGCCGACCTGAGACAGACCCGGGTTTGATTCCCGGCATTCCATATGCTCCCCCGAGCCTGCCAGGAATGATTTCTGAGCGCAGATCCAGGAGTAACCCTGGGTGCCTTGGTCTTGTGTCATTGCAGCTGGACCCAAATTTGGGCAGGAAATAAAGGCAGGCTAATTTGGATCCCCCCCCCCCCAGGGCCCTAGAGGCACCTTTGACTATCTTTCCTTGCCTCCACCCTCCAGACAGCCATTGGCACAGTCCTCCTGGGACTCTTGAGGATTTAAGAGAAGCAGACAGAGAAGTGGAGGAGTGGAGGAGCACTTTCTAACTGGAGAGAAGCAAAAGGAGCACACCACACCCTAAGCAAGGCTCTCTGCCTGCTATGTGGTTCCAGCATCTCAGTGATTATCTCTGGGCCTCTCTACCCTGTCACCCACCACCCCCTCATATGAAGCTGGTGATTGTGTTTCCCCTACAAGAGCAGATGAAGTATGTTAACATACACCAGAAATCTTAGTGCTGTGTCTGAGCTGGCCGGGTCAGCAATACTTAGTATACCAGCTGCTTTCCCCCCATAAAGACAACAGGACTTCAAGTATGGAGGAACCTCTGTGGAGGGTAGGAGTCATGAAATCTAGGGTTCTCTGCCCCTTGGAGTAGTTTTAGGAAAGAAATAGGACCCCCACTAGGAAGCCTTGGATCTAAGTGGGGAGCAGCTTTTTTGTTTTTGTTTTTGTTTTTGGGCCACACCCGGCAGTGCTCAGAGGTTACTCCTGGCTGTCTGCTCAGAAATAGCTCCTGGCAGGCAGGGGGGCCATATGAGACACGGGATTCGAACCAATCACCTTTGGTCCTGGATCGGCTGCTTGCAAGGCAAACACCACTGTGCTATCTCTCCGGGCCCATGGGGAGCAGCTTTTAATTGAAGCTGAGGACACACCATGAAACATCCAGTCATGGTGGAAAGTTCTGGATGGAAAGTTCTGGACATTCCTGGCTCTACAGCTACTTGGGGCCTTGTTTCGCACAGAATCGATCCTTTATCTACCTCACACCAGAACGAGCCCAGGCACATCCCACCCCATCCTCAAGCTGGTGCAAAATTCGGGACTGATACTAAGGCAGAAGAGCAGTTGGGGAGGCAGGGTGCTTGGGGGAAACATTTTGGCTGGGAGACAGAGCCAAGAGTTGGTGATATGACTGATCACCCAGTCAAAGAAAAATACTCAGAGTTCTTTAAGAATGGACTGTCCTGGGCCAAGAACCCATCCACCAACAGTTCTAGGGGTGGCCCTCTGCCCCACTTCCGACTGCTACCAGTTTCTTCCCCATGGCAGAGCTGACTCAGCTCATGCATGGAGCTGCCCTTTACTCCTGCAGAGATGTCAGAGCTGGGCTCTGTTCCAAAGCCTCCTCATAGCCCAGAGTTTATCAAACTCGCAGGATCACAGGCACTGTCCCAAACCCAGAGCTTGAGAGTCCAGATTTTCACCAATCCCCCTCATGATGGACCTGCCATACATGAGAACACGAGAAATGCCCTCTTTGCTCCCTGGACCTGGGGGTCAAGTCTCAGGCCTGGGGCACCCTACCTGCTTACAGTCCCAGTGGAATGGTGACTAAGGACCACACTCCTGTCCACACTCTGTATCCCCTCACATGTCAGGAGCATGGAAGGCCAAGGCATGGCAATTGGACAGGCCCCATGGCCTAGTGATGAGTGAGAAAGTGGGACTGGAGAAGGAGCCTGGTCCCTCAGGAGGAGCAGTTCCTAAACCTTACCTCGGTCAGCTTCTCTGTGCTGAAGACAGAAGCCAGCATGCTGCGGACCTCCTGCCAGCGTGAGTCACGGAGGAACAGAACGCTGTCAGACAGTGGCTTGCACTCCAATCCCGATGCCTGGTGGAAAGTGACGGGCAGAGGGTGAGGACATGGGGGACCAGGGCCAGCCAGAGATCACAATAGCCCAAGAGAAACTGGAGTGAAGAGCTCCAGTCACTGGCAAAGAGGGACTTTCTCTGGCAAGCTTGGGAAGGGGAAACTCATGCCCCAAAGATTCCAGGATGTTGTGAGTCTGTGCAGGTTCAGTGCTATCTGGGAATATATAGGTCCCACCCAATCAACACTCAGCAGCTTCTCTGGGCTCTGTAACCTTCCAACCCTCTGAAACCCCTTAGGAATGAGCATCCAGCTTCCTGAACCTGGCCTGAATTCCTGGGGTTGAATTCCAAGTGGCTGTTTGGAGGCCACATCCATTAGTGCTCGTGGGTTACTCCTAGAGGGGCTCAATAGTCACACTCGGCAATGCTCAGAAGACCAAGTGGTGCCAGGTATGAAGTCCAGGGCTTCCAGAGGCAAAGCCTATGCTCTCAGTCCTTGGAGCCATCTCCCCGTAGTTCGGATCTGAATTTTGTGGCAAGGATTTTGTGTGGCTGTGATGATCAGCTAGGCCTGGGATTAGATAGGCTTGTGTGTCGAGGTCCCTGATGTGGGGAGTGGGAGGAGAGAAGATAGAGAGTTGGGTGTGGAGAGGGGTAGGGAAAGGAAAGTCCTTTAAGAACATTGTCCAACAGCTCCTTCCAAAGAAATTCATTGGAAGCGGGAAGAATACATGCTGTACATACAGCTGATCAGAATCCAATTCCTAGCACTCCATATGGTCCCCCAATCCACCAGGTGTGATCCCTGAATGTAGAGTGAGGAGTTAACCCTGAGCACCACTGAATGTGTCCCCCCAAAAGAATAGTCTGTGTTCATACCTTTTTCATTTTTCTCATTCAATTTTAATGGAAGTCATATATTCAAGAAGTTAGTTATAGGCTAGAGTGATAGTACAGTCGGTAGGGTTCCCAGAGATCCTTCTCAGAGTTCTCTCTCTAGCACCCTTATATTCCCAATATATTGAGCATGGCCTAAAAAAAAAAAGGGCCTGGAGAGATAGCACAGCGGCGTTTGCCTTGCAGCAGCCGATCCAGGACCAAAGGTGGTTGGTTCGAATCCCGGTGTACATGGTCCCGTGCCTGCCAGGAGCTATTTCTGAGCAGAGCCAGGAGTAACCCCTGAGCACCGTTGGGTGTGGCCCCCCCCAAAAAAAAAAGCAAACATAACAAAAAGGGTGGGAGGAGATAGTTATATTGGGTAGGGCACTTGCCTTGTACATGGCCTTCCTGAGTTCAATCCTCAGCACCCCATATAGCCACTTGAGCCCACCAGGAGTGATCCCTGAGGGTGGGCAGAATAGAGAATAATCAGGGTACCACTGCATGTGCCCTCCCTGCCACACTCCTAAAAAAAGAAGTTGGTTATAATGTGTGGGGCAAAGGAGACTTTACTTTGGCCCCCTGGAGCTGGGAGTTGAGTATGGAGGCAGACTTTGAGCTTACACACAGGGTCATCATCTCTGATGTGAAGGTGAGAAGGGACAGGGTCTGAGCAGCCTGGGGGGGCTTCTACCAGAAGGTATTGTTTCAGCTGGGTCTAGAGAAATGCAAGGATGTGGTTTCCTCTTCCTTGTCCCAGGGTCTTTCTAGTCTTCTCTGAAACCAGTGACTCCCACTTGTGGTCAAAACTCAGCTCTCACAGTGAATCAAAACCTCCCTAGGCCTGAGGCTGCTTGAATGTGGGAGGTGGGGGCATGGAGGTTGGGGGAGGCTCTCTTCAGAGCTGCATGTGATATATGCTTTTACTCTTTCTTTTCACTGTTTTAATTATAGTTGAAACATGAAGCCAGCCATATCATTCAAAAGGCTTGTAAAAAAACAACTCCTATTTAGAGGAAAATTATAATTTTCTGATAAAATATGAACACTCAAAATAAGCCATAAAACATTACTGCAAAGTATCTAGGGAAGGCTTAATTATATATTAGAAGCAAGTGGCTGGAATAATATTCTGCTGAGGAATACCTCTCTAAATTTAGAACAAGATTCTTTAGAAGTGCTGTGGTCACTATACACAGCGGTGGTTTTATGGGGAGGAGGTGCCCAGAGTTTGTTGGTTTGGGTTCCAAAATCAAAGGAGGAAATAGTCCATTACATGTATT
Organism: Suncus etruscus; assembly: GCF_024139225.1. NCBI lineage: Eukaryota > Metazoa > Chordata > Mammalia > Eulipotyphla > Soricidae > Suncus > Suncus etruscus. The sequence goes on along the minus strand of NC_064848.1, from coordinate 149,206,581 downwards.
TATAGATTGGCAAACAGCCAGGCTCCATGAAATAAAGCCTTGGCTCCAAGCAAAACCAGGCAGTAGCTTGTGTGGTTATGGCAAAACAGGATCAATTAAAAATGAGGTAAAGTTGATTGGAGTCCATGTCTAGTCAGAGACCCAAGGCCAAGATCTGTGTAGTTGCTTTCTTTATTTTTTGTTTCGTTTTGTTTTAGGAAGTGGGGAGACACACCGGGCAGTTCTCAGAGGTTACTTTTGGCTCTGAGCTAGGAATTATCTCCTTCTATGCAGTGCTTGAAGAACCATATGAAATGCCAGGGATCGAAACCCATGTCTGCCACATGCGAGGGCAAATGCCTTCTCCACTGTAGTTATCATCTGGCTCTCAGTAGTTGCTTTCTTTCTTTTTTTTTTTTTTTTGGGGGGGGGTGGGGTTACACCCACCCTCAGGGGTTACTCCTGGCTATGCACTCAGAAATCGCTCCTGGCTTGGGGGGACCATATGGGAAGCCGGGGGATCAAACCGTGGTCCTTCCTAGGCTATTATGCTCAAGGCAGACACCTTACTGCTTGGCCACCGCTCTCCATATAGTTGCTTTCTTATGCTCAGAGAACAAATCTCTCTTAACATTAGTCTCCAGCCTCTACCACACCAAGCTGGGATCTGGCTATCCCCCCAAATCCAACATGGTTTTCCCTTTCTGTGGATAGATATCAGAGTGGAAGTGGGGTGGAAGTTGTAAGAGTAAACGTGGTTTCTAGATGTTGAATGGGAGCACATGGATGGTTTGAACAGTGGACAGGCTGGAGAGGCAGCTTTGAGTAATGTGGTTGTTCAGCTTTTGGAATGTTTGAACAAAGACTCGGACAATGGAAAGGCAGCCATAATCCAAGCTCAGAACTTTCTTTCCAACTTGGTAATTATGAAGGAAAAAGTTTTGGTTGTTTTTGTAAGCTGGAGGGTAGAATTGAGTCCAATAGTGGAAGCTCTGGGTAGATTCTAAAACATCTAAAGGGGTAGAACTTGTTTACTATAAAAATCAGAATGATTCCAAGATAAATAACCTGCCATGTGTGATGAGTGTCCCCATGATTAAAGGTTGCCTCCCACTTCTGTAAATTCTCACAGGAGGCCTGAGCAGTAGGATAGTTGGTTCTAACAGGCTCTGGAAAAATTCATCTACAGACACGAGTTCCTTCCTTCCTTCCTTCCTTTCCTTCCTTCCTTCTTCCTTCCTTCCTTCCTTCCTTTCCTTCCTTCCTTCCTTCCTTCCTTCCTTCCTTCCTTCCTTCCTCCTTCCTTCCTCCTCCTTCCTCCCTCCTCCTCCTCCCCTTCCCTCCCCTCCTCCTCCTCCCTCCCTTCCTTCTCCCTCCCTCCTCCCTCCCCCCCTCTCCTTCCTTCCTTCCTTCCTTCCTTCCTTCCTTCCTTCCTTCCTTCCTTGATGATTCCACATCTTTAGGAATGAACTATTCTGTGCCTTAGTTTCTCAACCCGTCAAGGGAGTTTGAAAATATTCCCAATCAATTAGGATAACTCAGGGTCTTGGTTCATTTCACATATACTTATCAAGTCCTGGAATGTATGAGACAGACCCTGACCAAGGTTCTTGTGATACATTCACATTAGAAACAAAAACTCCCTTTCTTCACAAAACTCACATTCTAAACGTGAGTGGGATGATGGACAATCTTCAATAACCTCAGTTTTTCAGGGCTAGAATACAGTCACAAATGTGCACTAAATGAATCCAAACACCCTGGGCTCTCAGAGAAGGTAGAATCAAGACAGGAAAGCACCATAGCAGGATTATAAGCTATATGTGTGCAGAAGTGAGTGCATGTACATGTACATGTGTGAGTTGTATCAGAATTTGAGTCTTTGTATGTATGATACACACATGTGTCAGTTGTGAAAGTATGAATTAGTGTGTATGTATGTACGATATGTGAGAATGTGTCTGACTGTGTGTCTGTGTAAGTTTGTGTGTGAATCAGTGAGAGTGAACAGTGTGTGAACAATGAGAATATGCCTCTGTGTGAAAGTCTGCATATGTGTGAATGTATGAGTCTTTGTGTGAATTAGTATGTATGATGTATGATATGATGTGTAAGAGTATGATGTGAGAGTATTTCTGTGTGACTGTTTAGTTATAAGTATAGGAGTTGTGTTTGTAGTGGATATGTGAGTCGCTGTGTTGTGTGTGTGTGAAGCCAGTGGAGTGACCAAGGCTGAGAGCTCCTAGCACTGTGTATGAAACACTTTCATTAGAAAGATGTAGAGACAGGGGAGAACTCTGAAGAACCTGTCTGTGTCTTGGGCAGTCATGCTCCAATGTAGAGTATGGATATGAGGACTGACTAAGATAAGAGTAGAAAAGATTGGCAGAGGGAATCCTGGGAACAGGACGAAAAGGGCTGGGGAAGAGTAACCACATTCAGTCTGTGAACGTTTCTGAAAGGAGAATCAATATGTATGAAGAGAGAGAAAAAGAAAGGACCAAGGGGATTCCAAGATTGGTGCTGAGCAACTTAAACAGTGAACCAAACTAATAGTTTGTAGACAGGCTCGTGGTACAAGTATCTGAGAGTTCTTATTCTTTTTTTGTTTTGTTTTGTTTTGTTTTTTTGGTTTTTTTTGGCCACACCCATTTGATGCTCAGGGGTTACTCCTGGCTAAGTGCTCAGAAATTGCCCCTGGCTTGGGGGGACCATATGGGAAGCCGGGGGATCAAACCACGGTCCTTCCTTGGCTAGCGCTTACAAGGCAGACACCTTACCTCTAGCGCCACCTCACCGGCCCCGAGAGTTCTTATTCTTAATTCCCTGATTGTACCATCTTTACTTCAGTGTCCAGGCCTTCTATGGAGATATCTTCCTCTATCTGGATTTCCTGAGGTTCTTTATCTCTTGCTATAACTCTCATTCTCTTCAGAGAAAACAGGACACCTTCCATGGTCTCACTTCTATGCTCCCAGAAAAACTACTTGGATTCACACTTTAGAGGAATGAGAGTTATCAGGCCATCAACAATATACAAAATGTGAGATAACCTCACAGAGAAATTTATATATGTAGTAAATAAGATAATTTGGGATTTACAAGGTTATTCTTAGGGAGATAGAAGAAAATTAGTGTGTTGGTAAATAATTCTGTGGTTTTCATGGACAAACAACCAATGACAAATAAGATGCTTTTTTTTTGTTGTTTGTTTGTTTGGGGGTCATATCTGGTGGTACTCAGGCATTACTCCTGTCTCTATGCTAAGAAATTACTCCTGGCAGGCTTGGGGGACCATATGGGATGCCAGGATTTAAACTACCATCTGTCCTGGATCGGCTGCGTGCAAGGCAAATGTCCTCCTGCTGCGCTATCTGTCTGACTCCCAAGATACCTCTTTCTTTAGTTGAAAGGATGACTTACACTAGGACCAGACCATTCTAACACTCTTTTAAAAAAATAATAAACTGATAATTTCAGAAGTACCCAGGAATAGTGTTTATATTTAAAATTCTGAATAAAAGCCACAACAGCCAGCTTCTACAAACCTAACAAAAATGTACAAGAAAGAAAAAAAGTGATAAAGCAATATCTTTCATGTATATAGATGCAAATGTGCTCAAAATATTACTAATGTAATCCAGTAATATACTGATTCACTCAATATTTCATGACCAGGCATCAACATTTACAAATCATAGCAGTGTAACTTGCCACATTAACAGGATGAAAGAGAAAAACATATAGTCTCAACAGATGCAAAGAGAGATTTGAGAAAATTCAACATTCATTCATGGGAAAAGTTCTCAGTGAAATCTGAACATAAGGTAACCTCCTCAACCTGATAATTGCATTTACAAAAAAAATCTCTTTGGGTAATAGCATATTCAATAGTGACAAACTAAATACTTCCTGAGGCTGGAAATAAGACAAAAATATTATCATGCTTACATTTGGTATTAGACAAGGCAGGGAACAAGAAAAAAAAATGGACTATGTGAAGTTGGAATATAAGTTAAGACTGTATTTATTTACATAGAAAACCTAAAAAAATAACAAAAACAAAAACCCTGGCCAGAGCAATAGTACAGGTGGTAGGATTTTGCATACTGTCAGCCTGAATTCAATCCCTGGAACCCTATAAAGTCTCCTGAGTACTACCAGGAGTGAACCCTGATTGCAGAGCCAGGAGTAAGTCCTGAGCACCACTAGGTGTGGTCCAAAAGTCAAACATACACAGATCCAAAGAATTACAAATAAATGATAAAATAGTTACTCTGGCTGTTGAATACTAGTACATTATGCCTCAAAAATAGTATATCTATCCACAGAAATAATTATAAACTTAAAAATATGTAATTTTAAAAACAGAATTTGTAAGAACAGTCAAAACATAAAAATACCCAGAAAAACTTTCCTAAAGAATGCCTAAGACCTAACCAAACTAAAAAGCATTGGCAAGCTAAAGGAAAACAGACCTAAGCCAACAGTTTAGAAATCCATTGTTGTTATGCCAACTCTCCCAAAGTTCACAAGCTATTTTTAAACATATGTGGAAAGGGGCAGGAGCAATAGTATAATGAGGGAAGGCATTTGCTTTGCATACAACTGTCCTGGGTTCAGTCGTTGACATCCAGTATGGTTCTCCAAACACTGACAAGAGTGACTCCTGATTCCAAAAAATATGTGGAATTTAAAGACCTAGAATAGGGGATGGGGAACTTTTATTCTGCCAGGGACCATCTTAATATTTATTCTATCATTCACAGGTCATATAGTACAGGCAGACAGGCTACAGACAGCCACAAGAAGCATCCATGTCTGTCCCTATTTGTGCCAGGACCCAGATGACAGGATTCCTCACCATGACCTAGAATAGCTAGGAGGATTTATACTGCCCACCTTGCAAATATAGTAAATACACATATATTCACAGATATTTGTTTTAGGGCTATAGCTGGAGATGCTCAGGGGTTACTTCTGGTTCTGTGCTCAGGAATCCTCCTGGTGGTCTCAAGAAACCAAATGGGAAATTGAACTCAAGGCAAATGCCCTACAAGGCTGTGCTTTCACTCCTGCCTCAAGTAAAATATATTTAAGAGACTGTGCTGTTGGTGCAAACAGACCAATAGAGGCAAGAAAGCCCAGTTTTATGATTTCTTGATTTATAACAGACATACCATTTTGATTAAGTGGGGGAAATGAATAGTTTTCAACAAATGGTACAGAGGCAAATGGGTAGCAACATGAGAAGAAAAGAACATAGGACATACCCCACCCAATAGACAAATGAACTGGAGATTAAAGCATAGTGCTAATAGTAAACAATGAAATAATATTGGGGGCTGGAGCAGTACAGCAGATAGGGTTTTTGCCTTGCATGCTGCTGACCTGGGTTTGATCCCAAGTATCCCATATGGTCCCTCGAACCTGTCAGAAATAATTCCTGGATGAAGAGCTAGGAGTAACCCAAGTACTACCTGAGTTCCTAAGAAAGGAAGTAAAAAAAAGAAAGAGAGATGAAATAACAAAGCTTTTACATATTCTTGATCTTAGAAGTAGCTAAAACTTTCTAAACAAAATACTAACAGAAATAGACATACATTGGATTTTGTTAACAAAGAGTTATTAATAAAGTAAGTAAATTACAAGTTAGAAGAAGTTGTTCCTACTACATTTATCAGACAAAAGATTCAGAACATATAAAGAACTATAATAGGGCTGAGGAGATAGTTCACAGGATTGGAGTACATGCCTTGCATGTACTGTACCCTGAGTTTGATCCCTGGCCCTGCATATGCTCCGAGCAACACCACCATTGAGCTCAAGCAGCACTGCACTGCAGAAGGTAAACACTAAAAGGTGACCCTGAGGCCCCTGAACCCTGCTTACATGCCTTCCATCACCAAAAGGTGGATGACAAAAGATCTACCATTAAAAAATGTAACACTTTTTTGGTGGGTTTTTGTTTGTTTGTTTGTTTTTGTCTCTATTTTCGCAACCTCCGTCTGTGCGCAGGGCTTACTCTTGGTAGGGTATGGGGGACCACATAGAGTGCTGAGGATAGAATCAGAGCTGCTCACATGAAAGCAAGCTCCTTACTAGCTACATTGCTCTGGATCCTTTATTTAAAAAAATAAACAGATTAAGAGAACATTCAAATATGATGTTAATGAGTTCATTAAATGAAGCTTCACTTCCTGACTCATCAAATGCACATATATGGCAACTTACCTTACCACCAGCAAGCTGAATAAGTGAAGTGAACAATGACCAAGGAAAGTGGTGGCTAAGATCTGTAACAACTAAAACACTCCTTCACTGCTTCCACGGAGAGGAACGAGTCTCATCCATTTTGGAAAAAGTGTTTGGTAATGCAAAAGCCAGACAGACAGATACCTAGCAATGCCCCTCCTGGACGTAGGTCCCAGAGAACACTCTGACATGTGCTTTCCAACTTAATTCATACAACTGAAAGCTGGGGACTACCTAAATGTCTGTCTGCATCAGAGAATATGATGATTGTGGTATCTTTATATCTTGGGATACTGCACAGAGATGAAGATGAATGAACCACTGACACATATTTTTACCCTCAGTTATCATGTGGAGCAAAAGAAATCAGAACAAAAGGACACAGATTTCATGCTCATATTACTTGAAGTTCAAATGCAGGAAAAGTGATAGTGATCGATGTCAGAGGTAGGATTTTTCACTGGGTGAGGGGGTGGGCTGCCTGGGAAGAGGCATGAGGGAACCTTCTGGAGTGTTGGAAATGCTCAAGATCTTTAGCTGAGTGTTGGTTCCATGGGTATGTACATATGCCATCATTCTCCAAGTTTTATATCAAGATTTGTATATGGAAGTATGTCAATTAAAAAAAAAACACTAAACAACCATAAACATTTCACTTGGACAGACTTGAATGCTGGATGCCTACCAAGGGGAGGAAAATCAACAGATGTAACTTTCAGGCGCCTTAGTGAGAAGATACATTTGGTTGTTTGGAGTGTGGGATGGAAGCAAACCAACAGGCCCCAGTTCATGCTTAAAGAATCTGGTTACCTGAGTAGATCACAGGCCTGGTGGGCAGGGGGTGGGATCAGTGCTATAGGGAAGTCCCTCCCACCGCTTGGAGAGAGGCCATGGAGTTGGACCATGTGGATTTCAGAGACTAAACCGAAAACTAAAATTGACCCAGAAGGAAGGAAGTGATCAGGGCATGCTCTCTGCTCAAAGAGAAGCCAGTGACTCCTCTTTTCTTTATCCCTTTTTTTTTGGTGACCACATGACCTCTGACATAGGGTTTAGGGATCTGTTGGCCTGCTCTGATTGATGTCTGTGTGCCATCAAGCTGAGAATATTTATAGGGCATTTACTGTGCTCCAAGCATAAGACAACTCTCAAGACAAAGAAAGGAATTCTTGTCTTGAAGGAATTCACTGATGACTTGGAGGATGGAAATGGGGTCATTTGCATCCTGCCTGTACAGATCTCATAGCTGGTGAAACCTTTCACGCTGCTGCATTCATTGTGCAGGAAAAGGAGAGAGTGTAATTCTCCATGAAGGAGAGTGGGGGAGATCCTCTAATGATTAGGAAGTACTCTCTCCTTAAGCAGAGTCACACCATTGTGGATTTCTGGCTCCTTTGTTATGTTTTTATTATTGAACTTGGTTGTTTTTGCTTTGAAGATCTCTTTACATAGTGTCTAACTTCTTAGACCAAGTAAGACCAGCCAACTCCCTCCTCATCCACTTTATCTAAGACCTCCTGAGATTTACAATATTGTGACTAGAATTTCAGACAGGTAATGTTCAAACTTTACACACACACACACACACACACACACACACGCACACACACACAAATGTCTCAAGGTCTCTTTGACCCAATACTCCCAATTCTACCCTCTTGGTAAACTCAACTCTGTAGATCGACCATTATATCTATTCCATTACCTGTTTGCTATTTCCTTACTATGTTTCTTTAAACATATATCCTTCATATAAAGGATTTAAACATCTTTGTCTGTCCCTCTTTTTTTGACTTACTTCACCTGGCATATTCTCTCAGCTCCATTCATGTAGCAGCAAATTGCATGATTCACATCTTCTTACAGCTGAGTAATAATATTCTATTGTGTTGATATCCTCATTGTCTTGGGAAGTTGGCTTGCTTTCAGATCTTGGCTATCGTGAGTAGCAACTAATTTTAAATTTTAGACTTTGAAGAATAATACTTTCCTAAGGTGTAAGTCATTAAAAAAAACCCTCCTCTCCCCCCCCTCCACTTTGGCATTGTGGGCTGGCAAGAGGTGAGCAGCCAGCTAGAATTTTGCCATGAGTCCAACCTGTGACAATCTATGGATTTCCCTAAGTCCCACCAACTCCTTCCACATGCTACAAAACACGTGTCCCCAAGAATGTGTGCTTCTGGGCCCGGAGAGATAGCACAGCGGTGTTTGCCTTGCAAGCAGCCGATCCAGGACCAAAGGTGGTTGGTTCGAATCCCGGTGTCCCATATGGTCCCCCGTGCCTGCCAGGAGCTATTTCTGAGCAGACAGCCAGGAATACTCCCTGAGCACCGCCGGGTGTGGCCCCAAAACCAAAAAAAAAAAAAAAAAAAAAAAAAAAAAGAATGTGTGCTTCTACAGAAAAGGCCTCACTGTCGAAGATGGGCAAACAGTTTTCTCTTGGGGCCCGGAATAGGCCAGAATAGTGACTCAGACATGCCCAACCTCTCTGTACAAACAAAAGCTTTCCTCACAGAGCTGCACAGAGTGGCCACTAATAGGTAACAGAGAAGGAGCTTGAGAGACTCTGCAAGATGTGTCACCGTGGTCATGGTGTGACCAGAACCTACTTTTTTATTCTTAAATGCATCAGCTGAGCTCATAAGCTCAGGAAGGATGCAATAAAGCCAGCAGGATGGTTCTTACTGGACCATCTCTCCATCAACCTCCCCTCCCAAAGAATACTGGCTTGGAACTCAGGGTGCTCTGTAGCCACCCAGTGCCCTGTGGAGTCAATTTGGAAGAAGAACCTGATAAAGAAGGGCATCCCCAAGAAGGCAGCCACAGAAAAGGAAAGGGAAAAGTGGGTGAGTGGGAAGGGCCAACTCAGCCCAATGCCATTCAGCAGCTCCAGAATTTAATGATTTGCTCTATACTGACTAGGGCAGGACATGATTGCATGTGAAACATGCACACTGCAGGCAGCTGCTCTGCACCCCTCAGGAGAGGCTGTGATGCCACCCCAATTTTCAAAGCTGAAGCTGCCTCCCATCACCACACAACTGCGTCCCAAGGCCCACCAGGGAAACCACCCCTTAGGCTGGATCCAAGAGAGACACTCAGTGTGGAAAATGAAAGCCTGTATTATTTAAGTTCCTTCTCACTTAATGCATCAAACTAATCCGCTGAGGTCTTTCTGTCTCACCAGGGACCATTATGTAGGAGCGCACACAGAGGAAACGTTTAATGTTTACTGACTGAATGTATAATAAAGCCGGATGGCTGAGCACTTAAGTAAACATGGCTGATCAGAGGCAGGGCGGCAGTGAGGAGAAATCACGCCTCGCTAATCTCTCTGAGTTCTTCCAGAGGAGAAATAAGCATATGGATGCTCAATTTGACTTTTAAAACCCAGGAGAAAAGTCAAATTCGAAAATGGTGTTTTGTGTGTGTGTGTGTGTGTTTCCAAAATGGAGTCACAGTGGTTTCATAATGAATATGTAGTTGGCTTAAACACCGTCAACAAGGTCATAGAGAAGTGGTTATGTTTCCAGATGGGAAATGACCAGCTCTGGGGTGCACTAGAGGTTTTGTCTCTGATAGGTCATTGTTCAGGAATGAACTAGAAGTGTTACTGTGTCCAGGTTCAGGTTTAGGAAATACCAAATTCTTCTGGGAAGAAAGTCAGATCAATAGGGATTGGGTTCAGATTGAATAAGAATATATTGGATACTGTGTAGTCATGATATCTTTATTCTATGGCACATTCAAAAAATTTAGCTTGGGGAACAGTGACATAGTAGAGTGGTTAAGATTCTTACCTTGTAAGTGACTGATCTAAATTTGATCCCCAACATCCTATATGGTCTCCTGAGGACTCCCAGGAGTGATTCTTGAGTGTAAAGCTTGGAATAAGCCCTGAGCACTGCAGGGTGTGGCCCCAAAATAAAGCAAACAAAATCAGTAGGGCAGAGAGACTGTAGTGTAGCTAGAGCGCTTGCCTTGCATGTGGCTGACTTCAATTCTAATTTACAATACCAGGTATGATCCACTGATTCCCGAATGCAGAGCCAAGGGTACCTGAACAATATAGCATATCGCCAACATTACCTCTATCCCAAAAGGAGTGTGGAGACTGGGAGATAGCTCTAAATACTGGAGTGTATGCCCAGCATGAGAAGACCTGATTTAAATCTCCAGCTCTTTGTGACCCCCCAAACTACTCTGTGTGGCCACCACATTCTGGTTCAATCACTGAACCAAGAGGTCAGCAGAGCCAGATTGATTCTCAGTAAGAGTATTCCTTGGGTATCCTGAGCACTGCTTGAGAGCTCCCCGACAAAAGGATGAGCTTTCCAGAGCTAATAATTCCATGGGGTGAAGACCAGATCTTCCTTTATATGACTCTAGTAGACACAAGAGGGGATCTGCTATAGATACAAATGCCATAGTGAACATTACCATAAGAGTGACGAGGGGCCAGAGTGGTGGCACAAGTGGTAGGCATTTGCCTTGCACAGGCTAACCTAGGATGGACCGTGGTTTTATTCCCCCAGCATCTCATATGGTCCCCCAAGCTAGGAGCAATTTCTTAGTGCATAACCAGGAGTAACCCCTGAGGGTCACCAGGTGTGATCCAAAAACAAACAAACAAAAAAAGAGTAATGAGAATAAAATGTATGCACCAAGGTAGAGAGGAAGCCTATTTTGAGGCACACCTTGAAGAAGAGTTAGTGTTTGTGCAGGTGTGGATGAAGAGTCTTCTTGCCAATAACAACAAAACAAGGGATGCTGAGAGCTGGACGCGACTGACCTACTGGCCATGCCAACATCACTCTGGACAGGCAGAGGATGTGTTACTACTTTCCAAATGCGGGTGGGGGAGGAGGGAGATGGGAGGGCATTGGTGATGGGAAAGTTGCACTGGTGAAGGGGGGAGTTCTTTCTTATAACTGAAACCCAACTACAAACATGCTTGTGATCATGGTGCTTAAATAATGATATTATAAATAAAAATTGAGGGGACAGTGGAGCTGCTCTACTCTGAGTCATTCACACAAGTTCACCTGAAGGTCAGTGCAGGGTCCCCCTCTTACATTGTCCCAGTGGCAGTAGGAGGGTCAGCATGTTCCACGACTGAGACTAACTGTCTAGAACAAATTATACAGAGAATGGGAGGCTGGGCCAGCTGCAGTGCTGAAGAGCTGGTACCAGAAAACAGTGAGAGGTAGGGTATGTATGGCTAGATAAACACCTACTAACAGAGGCCCATAAATCTCAGCAGCAGACCTTGAGCTGAATCCTGATGGAAAAGAAGAAAATTTGAACCATATTCCTGAATTGGGAGGCTAGAATCTCAGAAGCATATTCTAAGATTGCTAAATAAAATCTGGATGGGTGCTGAGAGATAATATAGAGGTTAAGGCAATTGCTTTGCACAATGAAGATATAGGTTTAATTCCCTATACCCCATATGGTTCCCTGAACAGTCAGGTGTGATGTCTGAGTACTGCTTGGTGTGGCAGAATGAAAAAAAAAAAGGAAGCAAGGAATCTAGGAAGGGGGGAGGGAGAGAGAAACAGAGGGAGGGAGGGAATGAGAAAGAAAGAGAAATCGAGAGAGGAAGGAAGAAGAAAGAGGAAAAAGGAACTTTATAGTTTTTCTCTACTAAAATTCCTCTCTTCATATAGAAAGAAAGAAAGAAAGAAAGAAAGAAAGAAAGAAAGAAAGAAAGAAAAAAGAAAGAAAGAAAGAAAGAAAGAAAGAAAGAAAGAAAGAAAAAGAAAGAAAGAAAGAAAGAAAGAAAGAAAGAAAGAAAAAGAAAAACAACTAGGGACCAGAATGATAGTAGAGAGGATAGGGTGTTTGCCATGCATGCATCTGTATGGTCCAGGTTCAATCCCTGGAACTTCATATTCCCCCCAAACACCACCTGAGCATTGCCAAGTATGGTCCCAATACAAAACAAAACTAGAAAACACTGACTAATTGGAGTTTGTTCCCTTTGGAAATTTCCTCAGAGATTAAAAGACAGATTTTCACGTTCTTAAAAAGATGGTGGATATACTCCTTCTAGTGGCTTAGGTATTTGATCTAATTAAGAGGGGGGCATACTCTTCATTGGGGACACATTTTCCTCCCAATATCACTAAGTTTCTTCCAACTCTCTGGGGACATGAGCACAAGAGACTGGAACACTTGCTTCCCTCTGATAGTTATTGACTTTGACCACTTCCTCAGACACTTGACAGTATCATTCAGATTCCTCAGCTTTCAGGAATCTTCTTGCTTTTAGCATTCTTTTCAGCTACAACATGTCCTGGATATAAATACCATCTTGACACCAATCCAGGACATCTCTTGAAATGTTAAATTCAATGGGGAGTTCCACGTTGAGTCAAACCAATCTAAAGCCCATGATGAGTTACCTGACGATATTGCTAGTGATTGTGCTGTGCCATCCTTTCCTCTTAGAAGGTTCTCCCCACACAGAACAAAAACGACATACCATTCTGTTGTTGAAGTTATGGAAGTTCTTAACCAACACCTGCTCAATCATATCCGGGTCAGAGATCACGATAAACATCCGGCGACCAAGGTAGTACCTGGGAGGAATTAAAAAAATTTTTTTTTCTTTCCTTCAAACAGAACCACATAACTTGAACCATCTTGTTCCGCCTCACAAATTGAGGAGGAAATAATGGAGGATACCAAGACTAAACAGCTGTATGACCATTAAGTAGTAATAAAAAAATGATCAGATTTAAACACCTAATTCAAAGCCAACGACAACAGAATCGATACCCAATCTACAACAAGCTAGACACAGAGGGGACCACTTCTACTAGCAGCCATGGGGAGGGGGTAAAGGAAGGGGATATGGGATGCATACTGGGAACAGGGGTGGAGGGAGGACAACGTTGATGGTGGGAATTCCCCTGATTCAATGTCATTATGTACCTAAAATATTACTATGAAAGATATGTAATCCACTTTGGTCGAAATAAAAATTCTTATTATAAAAATCTTGAAAATGTATCAAAGTCCATTTTTCATTTCTCAACCCCAAAAAGGACCCAAAGTAGAAGAAAGAATGAAAGATGGTCCAAAAACAAAACAAAACAAAAACCAAAGAGTCAAAGAAGAAAAGGAAATGCTTATGCTTATGAGAGAAAAGAGAGGTTGTGGTGTCTAATCTCAAACTTCATCCCACCCTTTATGGAATCTCACCTTGTCCCCATCCCTGGAAACTCTGAAATTAATGATGTACTCCCCATACTTCCTACTCCCCAAGGAGCTCGCTCAGAGCTGAATGGGGAAGTCAGATCTTATACATGGAAACTCAACACTGAGGAATAACTCCTAATCGGGAAAGGGACTATTTTGGTAGTGAGATCAAGAAGGAAAATGGCAGCAATCGGTAACATCCATATTTTCTAAAAATCAAAGGAGTGATACATTCTAGCAAGAGGTGGCCAACCATTTTCATATAGTGACCCTTGGAAGATATCCCAAGTGCATAAATAAATGCTCTGCAGAATCCATGAAAAATTCCAGCTTTGGAGGGAAGAGCTGATTATCTACCCACCACTCTGACAGATGAAGAAGCTCACAGATATTCAGGATATGGAGGAAACCATGGAGGAAGATTGACCAGTGAACAGGTGACAGCAAATCCTAATGGAGATGTGCCAGAGTCTGTGTCTTTTCTATTTATTAGTACTTTGAGAATGCAAAAGCAACAAAGTGTGCCTAGTCATTAAAGTCTTACAGCCTGGTGGGAGTGACAATCAGGCCACCAGCATGAAGTGGGATGTCTGAGAAGCAGAGGTGACTTTGGAAAGAAGGAAGAGTTTTTGGAGCTGATGTTTTAGAGGTTCTAGGTTTCGAACCCTACTGAGTTCAAAAAAAAAAAAAAAAAAGAAGGAGTGAGTCCAGGAAGGTCAAGGGCAAAGAGAACCAAGCAGAGGGGCATCAGTTTGTGTGCCCACTCAGGAACAAGACCTGCCTTGAGGGGACTCTGAGTTCTCAGACGCCACATGTACAGAGCAAACCAGAATGGTGAGAAGTGGTTCTATCACAGTAAAATGTATTTGTAGGGTTAGGGGTTATAAGTTTAGGAGGTAACTGACTACTGGCCATTTCCAGCTCAGAGCAGTAAGAAACAGATTTAAAGGTGTAAAGTTGCAGATGTGAGAGCAGCAACATTTACTTTGAATTCTTAGTTTCTCCAAACTCTTCATAAACTAAAAATGGCTTTATTTTATTTTCGTTTTCATCTTGGCAGCAGAGCAAACTAATACAGTTCATAAATTATGACTAACATTTCAAATTAAACAAGCCCTATGGAAGCTTCCCAAACACCAGGATACTAAAATCCACAGGGGTTAGATTAACTTAAAAATGACTCTAATTTTTTTTTTAAGTCTCCCTTTTTCACTGAGTAGGAAAAACTGAGGGAAGGAGGTCTGGACATATTAGACAGAAAATATTCATCTGAGTAGGGATCATATTTTTCAAACTGTTGGGGAGATATTTGGGACACAACAATTCAATAGTTATGATTGAAGGAAAGAAAAGATAAAAACTAGATTTTTGTTGCTGTTTTAATAAAGATCAGAAATAAAGTATTAAGGGTAGACATTCATGTTTTAATAAATTTTGATAGAAATGGTTTTGTTTTTGTTTATTCTTTTGTTTGGGAGCCATACCTGGCAGTGCTCAGGAGTTACTCCTGGCTCTGAACTCAGAAACCATTCCTGGTGGTGCTCAGATGACCGTATAGGATGCCAGAGATCAAACCCAGATCAGCCATATTCAAAGTTAAACATTTTACCTGCTCTACTGTCTCTCTGGCCCCTTGATGGAAATGTTACAGAATTCTTTGAGGCAGTCATAAGACTTGTGGACTTGTGGACATTCTCTTTTAAAAATGGACTTTCAGGACTGGATATATAGTAGAGCAAGCTTGCCTTGCCCACGACTGTCTTGGATTCAATTTCTGGCACACCACATGGTTCCCTGAGCATCTCCAGGAGTGATTCCTGAGTGCAGAGCCAGGAATAAGCCATAAACATTGCTGTTGTGGGACCCCACACACACCCCAAAAAGGCTTTCACAGCCTTTTGCTTACAGTTAAGAGATGTGCTGGGATCTTGAAATCTGTGCTAGAGTAATGCTCTGAAAATTTAAAATATGCTTAAAGTTGTCTGGCTTGAAAAAATAAGGGCAAAAAAAATATCCTTCAATTTGGCAAAGGACATAAACTTACAGATTCAAGAAACTACATGAATGCTCAATTGGCTTGACCAAAGAAATCCATACCAATACAGATCATTAAACTAAAACCAGAGTAACTATTGGAAAGCCAGGCAGAAACCATGTATTAAGCACAAGGAATATCAAACTATTGGAAAGCCAGACAGAAACTATGTATTAAGCACAAGAAATATCAAACTAAGTAACATAAGAAGGTAGTGTCACGTGTTTCACATGCAGAAAGATGAAAGCTAATAGTCCTGCTGGAGTCCAGTGAAAATAACAGGAAAGATGAGGTGCTAACATTATTAGATGCAGAAAAACTCAGAGAATTTGTCGCTAATAGACATGAATAGTTAAAGGAAGTTCTTCAAGCAGAGGGGGAAAAGATAACAGAAGAATAAAACTTGAATATTTCAGAGAACAAGAATAAAATGGTTCAATATTGGATGACTATGCTTGTTAGTTTCCTGAATCACACTTGAGGGTTGGGCAAAAAAAAATTAACACTATCTGGTGAGATGCCTAATATATACATAGAGGAAACACTAAGGATAATTAGATTTTAATAGGTAATGGGGTCAAACAGAAGTAGGTTTCATGCATGAGTCAAAAAGGTAAATAGAGGCCAGAGTGATAGTATAGTTTTTAGGGACTTTGCTTTGCACACAGCCAACCCAGGTCGAATCCCTGGTATCCCACATGGTTCGCCGAGCCTGCTAGGAATAATTTCTAAGCACAGAGCCAGGAATTACCCCTGGCCCAAAACAAACAAAAAATTGTGAATAAAGCATGCAGACTAGTAGGTTGCCATATATCCCTATATTTTTGTGACCACTAAGAAAGCTATAAACAGCAACATAAAAATATAATAAGTCAAAATAGAATCTTAAAAAATTCAAGTAATACACAAAAATATAGGAAAAATGGAATATGAAATTATATTGTGTTGTTTTTTCTTTAGTCTTCCAGTAAAACTTTAAATAAAATGGTATTGATGACCATACATCAAATTTTATGGCTATAGCAAAAGCATTTTGCTCTATGCTATATAAATTTCTTTATAACACTTAATGAGACCTTAGAAATAAGGAAAAAATGTTAAATGAACCATTTTAAGCTCCCATTTCAAGAAACAAGGAAAATAAGGAAAAAATAACTGCAGAGAAAGAGCAGAAATCAATGAGAATAAAAAGAAAAAATAGAACATTTTTCTTTGAAAAAATCATTAAAATTAATCAACATCTGGAAAAAATAGCAAAAAATAAAAAGATAGATGAGTCTATAGGACAGATCAAAGGACTGAGTATATACTTTGCATGTGGGAGGTCCGATTTCAATCCCCAGCCTCATGTGGCACTCTTGAGAATGACCCTCAAGCACAGAGCCAGAAATAAAAGTAACTCTTGAGCACTGCTGAGTATAGCCCCCAAACAAACAAAGGCATGACACAAATGATCAATATAAGAAATGAAACAGATTATCACAGTTCCTGCAGTTATTAAAAAGAGAAAGGACTATTACGCTATTATGCTGAGTGAAATAAGTCAGAGAGTAAGACACAGAATAGTCATATTTATCTGTGAAATTTAGGAAAAGTAAAAGACATTATTGTAATATTACTCAGAGACAATAGAGATGAGGGCTGGAACGACCGCCATGATATGAAGCTAATCACAAAGAGTGGTGAATGCAGTTAGAGAAATAACTACACTAACAATAATCATGACAATGGTAGTAAGTGAGAAAAATAGAATGCCTGTCTCAGATACAAGCAGAGGGTGGGGGAGAAGGGACATGGGGGGGCATTGGTGGTGGGAAGGTTGCACTGGTGAAGGAGGGTATTCTTTTTTATAATTGAAACCCAACTACAAACATGTCTGTGATTATAGTGCCTAAATAAATAAAAAAAAGATATATCTTTTAAAGAGAGAAAGGACTAATATGATTGACTCATATACTGGACAACTTAAAGGAAATGGATCAATTTCTTAACAAGTTACTAAAACTCAAGAGTAAGCAATCTGAATAAGCTCATGGTCTTTTAAAAAATTCAATCTATTCTTTGAAATTTCAAAAAATATGCCTTCTCGAATTGTTTCAACAGAAAATTAGCTGAACACTTAAGTAAGAATTAGCAATAACTTTATACAAATTTTTCCAGAAAGGCGCCAGAGAGATAGCTCAGCAATAGGGAGTTTGCTTTGCTTGCGACCGATCCAGGACGGACCTGAGTTCAATCCCTGGTATCCCATATGGTCCCGCCAGAAGTGATGTCTGAGTGCAGAGCCAGGAGTAACCCCTGAGTGCCACCAGGGGTGGCCCCCAAACCAAACAAACAAACAAACAAAATTCCAGAAATGCTGGTTTGGAGGCTGAAAACTGGAGACTTCTAAGAATGGGGGCCAGGCATCATCTCTTCAATCACTTGTACTTCTGGAAGCCCTACCAGCCACAACCACGTACTGTAGCTGTCACCATGTCAATTCATCTGCCCAGCCCCAGAGATTCTGAAATTCCTGGAATGACACCTCTAAATTCCTCAATACTGACAGTAGGAATACACCAAATGAGAGGAGAAAATAGCATAGAAGTCACCTACGCTCCACAAACAAAAAAACAATAACACAGAGTGCTCATTTTGCAACAAACAATTTAGTAAAACCTTCACACAATGACTTAATGACCTCATTGCAAGATATAACAATTTTCACAAAATTTCTTTTAGTGAAGGATTTTTTTTGATAGTTCCACTACCATCAGTTGTAACAAGCAATATAAAGTAAATTATATTGTGCCTACCAAGGGGGAAACTCGGGGGGTGGGTGGGAAACTGGGGACAATGTAGAGGGAATGTTACACTGGTGGCAGGATTGATGTTGGAACATTGAATGCCAGAAACAACTGAACTATGAACAACTATGCAAACCGTGGCGTTTAAATAAAGTAGTAAAATAAAAATTAAATAAAAAAATCAAGAATAAAATAAAAGCCACCAGGAGACATCATTACACATTTCAGAATGACTAATATCATAAAATAATACCAAATGCTGGTGAGCATGTAAAAAATAATTAGCATTGTACATGGCTGGTGTGAATGTAAATGGGACAGTTAGTTTTAAATATACTTTGACAGTTTCATAGGAAAGTAAACTTTCATTTGCCATATGACCCAGAAATAACACTTGGGCATTTATTTCAGAGAAGCAAAAACTTATGTTCACACAAAAACATGTTCATAAATATTCATCATGCTTGCATTCATAACAGACAAAAACCAAAAACAACTCAAAGGTTCTACAACTACTGGTTAAACAAACTACAACTCTCCATATAATCAAAAATTTGATTCAATAACCAGAAAAAATAAAAGACAATGAACCCATGCAATGATCTGGATTAACCTCAACAGAATTATACAGCTGAAACAAGCTAATCTCTAATGATTCATATCCTCTGGTTCTATTTGTAAAGCATCTTGGAAGCAACAGGAGAGAGTGTGAGTAGGTTAGCAGTTGCCAGGAGTTAGGGCTAGCATTGATGATATATTGGTGTGACTCTTTAGTAAAGGGTGATAGCAGAGAGACTAACACTAATAGGACAACAGTGTACACACATACCTACAACACACACACATTCATGAATTCTAATGGACATCGTACATGAAACCAAGGTCAACTTCCTATACTGTATAAAACACTCTCTCTAGGTAAGAGATTACCAAAGGGGAAACTGGGCTAGGGGTTCTCTCAGATATTTTTGTGCAACTTTCTGTGAACCTATAATAAAAACAGACAAACAAATTGAAGTTGCCAAGAGTTTTAATAAAATTCAGTGTCACAGCTTCATCCTTACCAAGCTGGCTTGATCAGGTCTGGATGGGGTCCTGGAACCTGCATTGTAACAGGTTCCTCCTGCTTCTGGAAGTTGAACCCTGCACCCCAATGGCTGTCATGGATTTCAGCCTCTGATAGTTCAGACATCAGAGCTTCCTGGCCTCCCCTCAGCCCACCATCTCAGTGATTGGAGTGGGACCAGTCCATTACTTTAACACTAATTCCCAGTGAATTCTGATGGGGTTGACAGCAGTCAGGTCAGGAGCCCACAAACCCCAAGCCCAAAACCCTGTTCAGTACTTATCGAAAGTTTGTGTCCATTCTCATTTCCCCAAATTCTTAGATCTAAGAGAAAGCATTTTCCATAGGGGCACACACATATTTTGGTAATATAGTTGTAGGGATTTAGCTATTTCTAGAATAACCTTACATATAATCTGGGTTTTAAAAAGAAAGAAAGAAACACTTCCACATTCAAATGAAAGTTGTCCTTCTAAGTAGGTACCTGGGGAGTCTTTGTGCTTTTTCTCCCAAGTAATATTGCTAATGCTAAAAACAATTTTGACACAATTCCTTCAGAAAGGCTTCAGAGCTACTTTATGAACCTCGTGAGAAAACTGGACCCATTTTACATGTAAATGGTGCAATCTGGGGCATTTATATTTACACAAACCCTCATATCTAGTTTAGGGAGTGCCTAGAAAAACCTTCAGTAGAGAACAATAGAAATGAAACTCATTTGTCAGGCTTTCCTTTCGGGGGGCATTGTGGGGAGTGGCACCATTTTTGTCTGCTGTTTCCCTTTCCATGCTGTTCTGGAATGCTGTCAGGATATATCACGCTTTGTTCAGGGGGGATGGAATGGCCAGGGTAGTGCCAATCTCAGCTCGGTGCAGCAGTGTATGGCTCCAGAGCGGAGTGGACATGACCCAGCCATAATCTCTCAAAACCCTCAAGGAGTACAAATCTGGAGGCAATTGGGGGGACATTCTCCTGGGGCTGCTAAACTGGGGTAACAGGAACCAAGGACTGCTACTGCTGCTGCAGCTTCTGGACAGATTCAAACTAAATTCTCAGTCAGCAGCATCATTGCAAACCTTTCGTTGTGAAAGATAAAATCATGGGTTGATGGCTTGGTTTCAACGTGTGCAGCTCTCCCACTTTATCTTGAACAATTCGGAGGTCTCAGCAGACCAGACACTCAGGGGTAGATGTGGCAGTCTTAAAATATCAGCTGATAACAATGACAAAGATTGTGATAGAAATGGACTTGATAGAAATTATGGAGATACAGCTTGTTGGGACAATGATAATGAACCTGTTTGCAAGTCCCTCTGCGAGCACTCTCGTTCCTTGTACAACTCTCCCCACCTCACCAAAGTGACTGTAAATGAAGCAGCCACTAGTCTGGCGACCCCAGCATCCATTAGCAATCCTTTAGTTAATTTGGATCCAACCGAAAGTTCTTCGCTTAATTTATCACAAAAGGTTAAAAGTGGAAGGGAAAGTGGACTCCATCTCCTCTTATTTGTCCCCCAGTGTCCACCCCAAGATTCTTGATGCATGTCAGTTTCTTTAAAATGGTGGACTTTGGGGAATGGAGTTATTGCATAGTTGGTAGGGCACTTGTTTTGCATATAGCCGACCTGAGTTCAGTCCCCAGCATTCCATGTGGTCCCCTGAACAACACCACAAGTGATCCTTGGATGAAGAACCAAGAGCACCTTCGAGTGGGCCTCAAAACAAAAACTAACAAACAAAAATCAACAAAACATAGGTAGTCTTTTCTGCTATTTGGTAATTAAGAATATTATGAAAACTAGAAGTACTGCCATCTGTTTGTCAAATTTGTTGGGGAGAGTCCCACCCAGCACTGTGCAAAGCTCACCACCAAACACATACCCTCAGCCTGGAAACAGCTCCTCTCTTTGTGAAAGAATACAGTTTGGGTGCCATTAGTTAGACTCTGACACTTGGAGCAATGTTCTGGAAACTTCTCAGCTCCCTGGAGCTCTCTGGATTTAAGAAGTAGGACAGTGGAATCAGCATTGTGGACCGTTGGTACCACAAAAGGCCTCTCCCTTTTAGGAAGAGGAAAAGGACTCCATTCTGGTCTTTGAATCTGGTTCTGAATTATGGGCTGTGAAGGTACTCATATCTATGAAATCAGATATGATATGGGAAGGGTTTGCTCCCAGAATCTCTGTAGTAACCACTACCTTGAACCCAGACTAGATTCTCACAGCTTCAGGATCTGTATCTGAACACTTTCCTAATGCACTCTGGATTCCTCAGAGAAAATGGATGGGATAGGGGTGGGAGGACTGTTTCCCTACTTAGAAGAATGGAAAACTAAGAGATAAAATGCAAGATCTCAGACAGGACTGTGAATCCCCTCCAGGCTACTAAGCCTAGATATCTTGTCACTGAGCATACAGACACTAACTCTGGAACATTCCAGAGACTGTGTATGAGAATGCAGCTGCCCATGTGTGGATTTTGTCCTTTCATCTTTTTTTTTTTTTTTTTTTTTTTTGGTTTTTGGGCCACACTCGGCGATGCTCAGGGGTTACTCCTGGCTGTCTGCTCAGAAATAGCTCCTGGCAGGCACGGGGGACCATATGGGACACCGGGATTCGAACCAACCACCTTTGGTCCTGGATCGGCTGCTTGCAAGGCAAACGCCGCTGTGCTATCTCTCCGGGCCCTTGTCCTTTCATCTTAAGGTTGTTTGTTGTTGTTGTTTTGAGCCACACCCAGTGGTATTCAGGGTTTACTCTTGGCTCTGTGCTCAGGGATCACTCCAAGCAGAGTTTAGGGGACCATATGTGGTGCCAGGGATCATATTAGGATTAACCATAAGCAAGGCAAGTAAACTACCTAATATACTGTCTCTCTAGCCCTTAGACTGTCTTCAAAGGTGAGGATATAAAGTACCTACTTGCTAAGGGCCAAAGCACCCATCCAATCCAGTACTTGAAGCTTCTGGAATCAGGATTCTATTTCCCTTCAACCCCCCCCCCCCACCAAAGGCACATTTTTACCTTTAGATGCAAAAACTCTTAACCACTCATTCATTTATATTTATTTATGCACTTTGAAATTGGCCTATTCAACATCACAGCACCTGGCTGAAGAGAACATTTAGGCAAATCAGTGAAGGATTGTGCAGATAAAAATAACCTTCCTCTCTGACTGGTTTAATTAGTGGTTTTCATTAAACAACAACAAAAAATACAGAGCTGACCTGCAAGTTAACCCCAGTGGTTTGCTACTACATCCTGGGAAGGGAGCTGGATTGAGCACTGTGGTTCTTAGCCCACGGGGTGCCTGTCCCTGCCAGAAATGACCAAGCTGAAATGTCAACTTCCAAATGAACTCCCGCCTCTAGACCAGATTTCTTTGTCCACCGGAAATGGGCCAAATTTCCCAGCTTCCCATCAGACTCTCAAACGGTTTGTGCTGTTGGAAGCAACAAGTCAAGAAGTCTCTTATACCCTCCTTGACCTGTAGATCGCGGCACCCCCAATTCCTAGTATTGTTAAAGACATTGTACCTTTTCACAGTCTTCCCAAGGCAGAAATTTACCCCCACACCAAGTCCTCATTTTTCTTTTTTAAATTTTTATTGAGACCAATGTGAATTACAAGTCTTTAACAGTTGTATGTCAGTTATATAGTGACAGTGAACTAGGACCATTCCCACCACCAGTGTTGACCTCCCTCTGCCACTGTTCCCAGCCTGCATCCCATACCTTCACCCTTAGTCCTGGACTGCTAGTGTGACAGGTCCCTTTTGTGTAGTATAGCTTGTTGTAGTTTGGGTCCCTTGATTCTATTGCCGTTGACTTTAGGTCTGATCATTTTTATTTCCACTTAATGCTCCTGAGACCATCAAGTTCTCATTTTTAAGCAGATAGTGTCAAACAACTTTGAAAGTATGTATGTCTTGCCTACACAGTGGACATTTGGGGAGTGAACAGTCCATAAAGGATAAAGCCTAACTAGGGAGGAGTTCTCAAAGGGACCAACAGATGTCGCTGTGTTCTCCAGGAATATGCAAAAATGTCCTAGGGACCAACCCACCCAGGGGTGCTTCAGCACTGTCTGCAAGCCACAGCCTATGGGAAGTTACTTGTTCTCGCACCCCACCCCTATTTTGCAGTCTTTTCCATGCTTCCTGTGCACATGACCTTTCAGTCACCCCTGTCACTCCCCTTCTTGAGGTTTCCCCAGCAGGGAGCCAGGTTGCCTCTATATAAGCCACTTTCCTGGCCCACTTGGAAGGTGAAGCTCTGCACCCCAAGAAGCAGGTGAAGCACCCCCAAGAAGCACTTCCCAGGCCTAGTTCTGATCCTCCCAGCAGTTGCTGGGATCCTCCCTGCTCTTGGCAGAGACAGAGCTAGACTGGGCTGAGTTCTGGGTTCCACACCAGTTCTGTTCCGGGTCCCTGCTTCTAAGTGCAGTCTCCCCCCACTCTCTCCCTCTGTGGGAGAGGCCTCCGGCTTTGTGTGTGCCTGTGTGCATCTTTGAGTTCTTCCTTCTGCACCTGTGAGTCCTCCAGCTGTCCTTGTGCTGACCTGTGAGAACCCGAGACTACCCTCCAAAACCAAGAACAAGCCACTCAAACTGGATCCCCCTGGGTGCTGCAGCTGCATGTGTGGCTCGGATCCTTGCAGGGAAATGGTGAGGGTACAAGGCTGCAACTTCCATGCCATGGTGCCCTGCAGTCCTCTCCGACTCCATGATCCATTGCTAAATTCATTCCTGACCTATCTGTCCCCAGAAGCTCTTTCTTGGATGGGTTCACCCAGAAGTTTCCTTTCTCTCCTCTTTTTCAGAGTGCCACACCGAGGCTCCTCCTAGCTTCCCTGGCCTGAGGTCCTGTTCCATGGCCAGCTCTCTTCCATGCAGCAACATTCATTTATTCTTCATTCAATGCCATCCTTTTTGTCTCCATTCAGCACCATTTGTTCACTCTCTACTCAGTGTCATTCATTCTCCACTTGGCCCCAGCCACTCACTCTCCACTCAGCTTTACTCATTTATTCTCCACTCAGTGGCATTCATTAATTTATTCATTCACTCAGCGCCATCTATTCACTTTCAACTCCGTTTCATTAATTCATTAATTCACTCACTCAGCACCATCCATTCACTTTCTACTCAGTGTCACTGATTCATTTATTCACTCTCTCACTCGGTGCCATTCATTCACTTTCAACTCACTATCACTCATGTATTTATTCATTCATTCACTCATTCAGCACCATCCATTCACTTTCTACTCAGTATCACTCATTCATTCATTCATTCACAATCACTCTCCACTCAGCACCACTCATTTACTCTTCATTCAACAACATTCATTCATTCTTCACTCAGCACCATTCATTCAGTATCCACTCAGTACCATTTATTTATTCATTCTTTCCACTCAGCACCATTTAGTCATTCTCCACTTAGTGCCATTCATTTATTCTTTTTCTCACTCAGCACCATTCATTCATTCTCTGAAGACCTCCCTCCAGGCCAGCCCATTCACCCTGTCTGGGGATTTTCCTTAGGAAGGAAGCAATATTTCTTCAGAAACAGACAACAGACCCATAAAGGCCTCCTGAAGGATAGCACCATGCTGCCACAGAGTGAAGTGAGAGAGTCTGTGCACAGAACATTCTAGAAAGCACGCAGCTATCATTCTCCCACAGGAATAGAGGGGTTGTCTCTTATCTCTGGGCCTGTGGAAGGTGGGGACACAAACTGTGAGATGAGTATGGAAAGTCATAAGAGGCATGGGACATTTCCACACCCCCTCAGTAACCACAAAGCTGATGGTAGAAAAAACTGACCTGGATGACTGGGTTCCCTTGAGTCCCAGGGTCAGAGTCTCCGCATCAGGTGTGGAGACACCACACCACACCGGGAAACTGTCAATTCTTTGGTATCAGATGAAAAAGCAGGTGCCCCATCTGTTTTAGGGACTTTCCAGGCTACTGCTGGGTCCCTTGGTGCATTTCTAAGTGGAAGAGTTGAGGATTCAGTTCTGAACCCCACAAGTCCATCTGGAAAAGGAAAACCAGGGCCACACCAGGGATGTCCCAGGTCACCTACTTGCCAACCCCTCTGTCATATTCTGTCCATGTGACAGAGAACTAGCAATAGGATTTCAGAAGGTATAGGGGTTTGGGGTGTGAGGTGGGGGGTGGGTGCTGCTGAGGTGCACTATAGTTTCCCCAGCTCCTGGCTCTGCTAGGGGGTAGCGCCCAGACTTACTGCAGCTTGGACTCAGGACCTAGGATGAACAGGCCCTGCATCCCAGAGTCACCGGCAGCAATTCTGGAAGAGGGACCAGGCCACAGAGATGTTACAGATCTGAGAGCCACCTCCACTGTGGAATCTCTCTCCCCTCTCAAAGAGGCTCATCAGTTTAATTTATTCCGTTAATAAATGTGATCCCCAGAGGGGGACAGACTGAGGCAGGCTACAAAACACGGTGACAGCGTGCGCTGGGCACAAGCTCCAGCTCCCCACCATAAAAAAGGGAGTAATTAAGAGATGTACTGAAGTGGATAGGAATCCTGAGGGACACCGGTGTCTCCAATTCGAAGGACTGTCCTTGGTGCAAATTTAATTCAATAGGGAATAGATAAATAAAAATAAAGGAAAAACAAATTCAGAACAGATGTTAGGCAAGCAATTTTTTTCACAGTAAGAATCATAAACATGAAGAACAGCCTATCAGGCAAAGTTGTTGATGCAAACAGCATCAAGCTACTAAATAAATAGCTGGATGGCGCCGCGGGACAGAGACAGTCAAACAGTCTTCCTGTGCTCGGATGCCAGCCCTCCAGCCTTGCCAAGCGAGGAGCGACTCTGGAGTCCAGGGACACATGAGTGCGTTAGTGTGTGGGGCGGGGGTTGTACGTGTGTGCTGTGGAATGCGAGTGTATGTATGCGAGTGCATATGCACATGTATGTAGATTTGTAGCTTGTGTGTTTATAGTGTATTGTGAGTATATGTATGTGTGTGCATATGACAAAATGACATGTTTACATGGGTCCAGAATATGAGCAAAGGGAGTTAATGACAGACCAGAGAGGATTTCAGGGGTCAGGGGTACATCCCAGAATCAGGGGAGAATCTTAAGGGCCATTGGGAGAATCCTTGGTGTTAGAGGTGAACCCCAGGGTCAGGGAAGGATCCTGGGTCTTAAGGGGGGATTCTTCCAATCAGGGAAGGATTCAGGGTAAGACCCTCAGGTCAGGTCAGAAGAATCCCTGGGGTGAGGTGAGGATCCCTCAGTTCAGGGGAGGACCCCTGGGGATAGGGAAGAATGTCTGGATTCAAGGAAAGATTCAGGGGAAGATCCCTGTGCTTAGGGAAGATTCTTGGGGTCAAGAGAGGATCCTTATGTTTAGAAGAGAATTTTTATAATTAGGGGAGGATTCTTGGGGCCAGAGGAAGACCTTCAAGGTCAGGAAGGTCCCTATGTTCAGGGATCCAAGGGATCTCGGGAACCAAGGGAGGGTTTCTGAGTTCAGGGGAGATCCCAGAGTCAGAGGAGATCCCTGGGGTCAGGGAAAGATGATCAGGATCAGGGAAATATCCCTGGGTTCAGGGATCCTTGGGGCCACGAAGAAATTGGAAAGAATCCTTAGGCAGCAGGATAGGAACACTATGGTGGGGAGGCACCCAAGGTTCAAGACTTAGAAAGCCCAGACACATGATTCTAAAATACAGACTAGTGGCAGGAGATAGACATTGCTGAGGAGTGAGTGGCAGCACAGAAAGTTCAAGCCCAATTCAGACAGTTTAAGAAAGGTTAGAGATACTCCTCTAATAGAGTCTGGAAAAGATAGTCCTACAGTCCAGCAGAATCCCCAGCATTGTGCCCTGTGATCAGTTGAGAGGGCACAGCTGCAGTCCAGGATTGACAATGACTAGTTTGCTCTTCCATACCAAGGAGAATGGCCAATCTGACTCTGAATTCAAGGTTCTCCCAGGCACCCCAGATAACCCTAAGCATTCCTTGAAAGGAGGTCCTGAATAAGTGTGGAGATAGCACTCCTCCTTGGGCCAAGGGCATCCAGAAGGTTTCAGGCCTGTGGTGAGCTAGGAGGGGTCCCTTCTCAATTGAGAGTAGGTTTCAGTCACACACACACACACACACACACACACACACACACACACACACACACACACACCTGGATGGTACAATGAGAATCTCCTCCAAATCCAATGCAAATTGTTTGCATTTCAAGGGGAGGCAAGATCTGAGCCCAAAAGCAAAGGTCGAGAAGATTCTGGACTCACCCAGTTAGTGTTTCCAGGTGCTTCAGGTACTATGTTCTGAAAGGGGGATTCCTGTCCTCAGATGCTCTGTTCTAGCAGCAGCAGAGAAAAAGCACAACCTCACTTGTAGACCCTAAATATCAGAACAGGTGTGGGACAGGGTGGCAGAGGGATGGAAGGACAGTCAGGGACAGGAAAACTGAAGCAGTTTCCATGTCTCACAACTTTCTCATCTTAAAGTCATCCTTTGCCTCTGGATTCATTGCAGGTGATGCTAAAACTCAGCCGCTCATGTCCAATTGTTGGGACAGTGACCAGAGAAGACACAGACAGAACATAGACCTATGTAGAGGACCTGAGAGCTGAACAGTGTTCTGTGTCTCTGACAGTCAGCAAAGAGACCAACAGTCTAGAGGACACCCATGGTTTCATTGCTACACCCAGCTCTACATCCCCCTCTCTGATTGCTGCTGAGAAAGGTGGTAGGAAATCACCACCTTTTGGGACCCCCCCCCACCAACAAGCAGGATTGGGGATCTGCAGTGGAGCAATAAGGACAAATACCAATGAGAGGAAAGAGCTGTGGGTGGTGCTGCCTTTGCCAGCAGCAAAGGGGGAATGCTGTGAATGTGAGAATGTTCTGTTTGCAAGAACATGGTCCCCCAGATCCTGACTAAGCACAATGGACTGTTTATTGGATAGGGAAGGGGAAGGAGAAAGAGAAAAAGGTATGGGGGATAAAGGGGAAATTTTTTTAAATGCAAAACCTGTGGTAAATGGATTCCCACTTCTCCATAGCAACACACACTGACATTCATACACTTGTACACACATGAACACACACTAATATATGGGTGCATGTTCAGACATGTGTATATATGTGTCAACGCATTCGCCTATGTGTGCATATGCACACTCACATGTGTGATCACACACATGTATATGCCCTATGCATGGACACTCACACATATCCTTGGAATGGAGGCCATGAATAATTACTGGCTGTGGCATTGATAATTCATAACGGTGAAGTAAACTCTTCTTATCAATGTATTTTTTTAATGTAGAATTCCTTAGGAGTAAAATGCAGCTATTTATAAGATCACTGTTTTCTCTCAAAGCCTGTTCTCCATATTCTCATCCCAGGAGAAATCCGGAGAACAACAACAAAACTATATTCCGTGGTCAAATAAACACTGAACACTCAATTTCTCACCTGGAGATTTGCCAAGCACATCATTCCAGCAATGTTCAGAGGAGTCCTCCCAGAAAGAAAACTGTGTTCCTTTCACTATCCTTGTGTCTCTAGTAATTGGCTCAGGGGAGCCCTCCACCTTCATCTTATTATCTGAGTAACGATCCTATTGTCTGGAGAAATAGTTTCAAGGACAAACTGTGTAAAACCACCATGGTTGAAGGATGAGTGACAGGAGATTCCAGATCCCATGTAAAACTGGAGATTTATCAACATTCCTCTCCTTCCTCCCCTGGCAAATGATCCTGAGAGTGCTTTGTCCCTAAATCATTTTACAGCCAAAGTTTCATCTATAGCTCTAACTGATAGTAGCCAAGATGGAATGTCCTCATACAATCCCATTATGGTATCAAAGATGGTTTTTGTCTCCAGAATCAGAAGCCTACAATTTTTCTAGCATGCCCTCAGTCTCAATGCTCCCTCTTTCCTCTGTCTTCTTTCTTCTATCTCAGCCCAAACCAGGATGATGCACCCAGAACACTCCTTTCCATAGCCTGTCACCTCTTCTCTATTTGGGTGCTAGAACCCTCTCTGTGAGCATACTATGAGTGCAGGGACAACAAAAGGGAAATTCAGCATGTCTCCCCCAGCATAAGCTCATCCAATTGCAACCTGTGCCTGGAATATAGCCAAAAGAATGTGAGAAAAACACAGAGAAGAAAAACTCCTAAGCTACAGATTGCAAAGACATGAGCTTGACTAATGACCCGAGCTAAGGAGTGCAGTGATGGAAGGGCTGGGGGCCAGGGAGAGAAGTGTAGCCAGCGAATGAGAAAGCAGCAGTCACTAAGAATCCCTGACATAGAAGACAAAATTTACAGGAGACACAAAGGCCACAGTGACCTGGTGGGAAAGAGGAAAGTCAGAGGGGACTGAACGCAGAACTGAAAAGCAAACACATAAATTGTAGAGGATTTGGCAGAAAAGAGTGAGATAAGGAGAAAAGGGGCCCTAGGGAGGGGGAAGTACTGGGAATTGATTAAAATGCACTGGATTTATGGGACAGGACAAGTGTGTGCTGATAACAGAGCTAGTTTGCTAAAGAATGTGTTCACTGGTTTGTCATCAATAGAAAGTTGGGCTAAGCTTGCCAGCAGTATGCACTGCAACCAGAAATGTGGGGTTTATATTAACCAGTTTGCAGAGCAGGAGAGAAGTGTTGTTTTTTGCCAAACTTTGCTCTCAGGACTGAAGGTGAAGAAGCCCTGACTTTTCAGGAAGATTCATGGAACAACAGGGCTGTGCCCTTCAGTGTCCCCCCACAGTAAAGTGTTGTAATTGCTATGAAAACCAATATAGTGATCCTAAATAAACAAAACAAACAAACAAACAACAAAACAACAAAACCCACTTGCCAGATGACCCAGAAGTTCCAGGAGTTCCAGGAACACAAAAACGCAATACAAAAAACGCCTTCCTTGCACCTATATTCATTGCAGCGCTATTTACAATAGCCAGAATCTGGAAACAACCAAGATGCCCTTCAACAGATGAATGGCTAAAGAAACTGTGGTATATATACACAATGGTATATATACACAATATTATGCAGCCGTCAGGAGAGATGAAGTCATGACATTTTTTTATACATGGATGTACATGGAATCTATTATGCTGAGTGAAATAAGTCAGAGGGAGAGAGATAGACACAAAATAGTCTCACTCATCTATGGGTTTTAAGAAAAATTAAGGACGGGCGCCTGGCAGACCTCCGCATGTGCCAGGGGCCTCTTGGCCCGGCCTAGAGGAGGGGGGCCCGGACCTGGGTCACCCGACCCCCCTCTCCCTCTTTCCTCCGGATCTCCAGGTGGGTTCCTGGGAGGAGCTGATGGGGCACCCTGGGTTTTCCCCACTCCCAGGCCGGCTCCAGAGATTGGCTTAGGGGGTGGAGTTTGATCTGGGGGGGTGGCAGATAGCTGCTCAGCTATACTCAGGCTGTCACTGGCAATTTCATACCAGTCTACATGTTGCAAACCGAGCAGGGGCTAGTGCCCCCGAGCAAACATATACTCCTCCCAACCATCAGTACCCCAGATTTACCCTTCTTTACTTCAGTAACACACAGTTCTAATCTCAGACCAAAGACATACAGTGGATCTAACAATCCCAGAACTATTTAGAAGGACATAAATTGAACACATATTGAACACATATATCTTTTGAATATTTTATGTGTATTTTCTTTAACTGCTGTAACTCTCTCTATATATATTCTTCTGCCATGATGTTTCTATCCACTTTTCATCTTGTCTTTTCTTTGTAAGCTGTCCAGTAAGGATTGTTGGTGGAACTGTCCCTCAGTTTAATGCCTATGATTGAACTATGTCATGGAAATTGCTGGTCTTGTTCCTATTGCCTCCAGATACACCAATAACGCTTCATGGCATTGATCCTTGTTTGCATAGACACATTAAAATGGGAAAACACTATACATACAGATAAGTTCTTATAAATCTCAGTACAATGTACCTTACACTCTGAACATTGATATAATAACCTGGCACAGGCCTCAGAAGAATGGGCATCCTCCATTCACGCCGGAACCAGGCAAGCTATCTACGAAACATCCGAGGTCTTTTATAGCAACAGCTGGAAGCAGTCCTCTACCAGGAAAGACACTACCAAGGGTCTGACATCGACCTCCTAAAAAGAGACTTCCGTTTACACTGAGAAGACTTGACAACAACAATGACCTGCTCTACAGGACATGGTTCTCTCTATTGCCCCTTAAGTGTGAGGTGAAACGAGAGGATGCTCTGCACCATCCTGACTGCAATATGGGATATGCAGACTCCAGGATCTTTAATACAGAAGCATGATACCAACAACAGAGACTATGTGAGGAATGGAGGTGTATTGCCACTACAGACGATGACTTGGATTGGACAAACTAGTTTGTCTGGAGCCTAGAGTCAGTCCTGTGCCAGGAAACTTCAGGGGTAGGGTCTCCTTGTATTTAGACCATAATTTTTCTTTCCATGTCCCTTATATTTTGGTGGGCCTATGCAAACAAATGCCACTCTAGCACCATTTTTTACTATGTTCCCTTGACTCCAATCCTTAAGAAAAACAACCCACTAAAACTTTTGAGGTTAACTTAAACTAGTAAGCATGTGCATGGAACTAGAGAAATGTACTTTGCCCTCAATGTTTAAGGAGTTACATAAGTCTAATGTCTTTAGATTATATTGTGTGCTGCTAAGAAATAGTATGTACTACAACTGGGGATTTGAGGGACAAAGTAACTGTATTGTACATGGGTTCAGTTTTGTTTTTCTTAATGTTCTTTGGCTGAAAGTTCAAGGCTGGGATATCATTGATGGGACTACCGAGAATTCTGTTTATGGGTGATTGGGCTTCCACTGTAACTTTACCCTGTCCTCTTTCTTTGCATCTTTGTTGTCATAATTAAAATAAAAAATATGAAAAAAATTAAGGACATTGTTGTAATAATACCCAGAGACAATAGAGATGAGGGCAGGAAGGACAGGCTCACAATATGAAGCTCACTACAAAGAGTGGTGAGTGGAGTTAGAAAAATAACTACACTAAGAACTATCGTGACAATGGTAGTGAGTGAGAGAAGTAGAATGCCTGTCTTGAATACAGGCAGGAGGTGGGTGGGGAGGGAGACGTGGGGCATTGGTGGTGGGAAGGTTGCACTGATGAAGGGGGGGTATTCTTTTTATGACTGAAACCCAATTACAATCATGTTTGTAATCACGGTGCTTAAATAAATATATTTTTTAAAAAAAAAGAAGTTCCTCTTCTGGATATATACCCCTAAAAATGGAAGTGGAGAACTTAGAAGATAGATACTTACTTTTAGCAGCAATAGTCACAACATCCCAAAGATGAAAACACTTAACCTGTCCATCAACAGGAGAAAGGACAAACAAAAATGCTATATGTGTACAATAAATTATTATTTAACCTTAAAAGAGAAGATGTTCTGACCCATGCAACAATAGTGCTGAGCACTGGGATTCTACCAAATGAGAGCCCACATACATGAAACCAGGCCAGCTCATGTAGACACCACCGTAGAGGTCTTGAGCCCAGCATCTTCCAGAACAGCCTCAAATCCTAAACTCCACAGCAAAGTCAAATTCATCAACCATCTGGCCATCTGTTATTGTCCCCTTCTCACCAGCCCTACTGCAGAAGCATGAAAAGTCATTCTAGCCACTCAGATGGAATATTTATTCCACGAGTGCTTATTTGGTTTCTTTGGTCCTGAAGCCTGGTGCTCATTAAGAAACCCTTAAGTAAACACGGACTTGCAGTGGGGGGATAGATTTGAGGAGGCTCAGTGTCCTTTCAAGGTTGGATATAAAGCTTTTCGGAGAGCCCTCAGCCTATGGAGGACTAGAGCTGCGGCTTGGAAGTTGCTATTTGGAAAGTGGTCTGCAAAGCCAAATGAGAGAGAGAAGGCTAGGATTTGGGGTGAAACAGTGAAGAATCCTTGGATTGGATTATTTTGTAAAGGTGTCGAGGCCACAAAAGTCCTAAGAGACAGGGCCCGGAGAGATAGCACAGCAGTGTTTGCCTTGCAAGCAGCCGATCCAGGACCAAAGGTGGTTGGTTCAAATCCCGGTGTCCCATATGGTCCCCTGTGCCTGCCAGGAGCTATTTCTGAGCAGACAGCCAGGAGTAACCCCTGAGCATCGCCGGGTGTGGCCCAAAAACCAAAAAAAAAAAAAAAAAAGTCCTAAGAGACAATGTGTGGCCTGACAATGAGTCCAAGAAGCTGAAGAGTCACATGAACCTTCAAAAGAAATGAGATGTTCCGGGCCCGGAGAGATAGCACAGCGGCATTTGCCTTGCAAGCAGCCGATCCAGAACCAAAGGTGGTTGGTTTGAATCCCGGTGTCCCATATGGTCCCCCCGTGCCTGCCAGGAGCTATTTCTGAGCAGACAGCCAGGAGTAACCCCTGAGCGCTGCCAGGTGTGGCCCAAAAAACAAAAAAAAAAGAAATGAGATGTTCCAGCCAACATGGCTTCCATTTATAAAAATGTAGGTATGACATTTAGTAAGGGGGAAAAGGTGGGAAGGAGGACAACACAGATTAGCCTGATGTCTTCACCTCAACCCCTGGATCCTATTGTGAAGGGGAACAGTCTTTTTATTCTTTTTTTTGGGGGGTTGGGGTCACACCCGGCAGAGCTCAGGGGTTACACCTGGCTCTGTACTCAGAAATTGCTCCTGGCAGGTTCGGGGGACCGTATGGGATGCTGGGATTCAAACCACCACCGTCCTGGATTGGCTGCATGCAAGGCAAATGCCCTACTTCTGTGCTATCTCTCTGGCCCCGAGGAAAGGTCTCAAGCCATACCCAGATGTCCACTTTTCTGAGAAAATCAAGAAGTAGTGATGGCTGCTGTGACACAGAAAACCCACAATCACCATAGCGGCTTAATAGCTGAGGACAGGCCATCCAGTAGCTAAGAGTTGAGGCAAAGTTCCTAAGTGCCGAAGTTAGTAAGTTCCTCCTCAATAGAGGCAAAAATAGCGTAATCTCCTAACCAGCCCTCCTTTGAGGTTATTGTGGGAGTCCAAGAAGAGGCCAGAGAGCCAGGCCTGTAGGAAGAACTGATAAGCAAAGAACCTTGTCCCAAACATTCTTGCAGTTTGGAGATAAAGACAATAATCAAGGAACTTGAGTCTCCAGTGAACCCTCACCCCAGCTGTGAAGGAAGGGCAGCTGCCTGCTTGGGAGTC
Source organism: Suncus etruscus (assembly GCF_024139225.1). Taxonomy (NCBI): domain Eukaryota; kingdom Metazoa; phylum Chordata; class Mammalia; order Eulipotyphla; family Soricidae; genus Suncus; species Suncus etruscus. The sequence goes on along the minus strand of NC_064848.1, from coordinate 149,172,003 downwards.
ATGAGCAGAAAGTTCATTGTCAATTCTGGGGCCTTCTTGAAATGGAGGTGAGAAAATTCTCCTGCCTGAAGACACAGTAGTCCACAGTCACACCCAACAACCACCTTTGACAGAAAAGGCACAGGAGCCAGAGTGATAGTGGGGAGGGCATTTGTCTTGCATGCAGACAAATTGGTTTAGATTCTCTACACCCCAGCGAATGGTTATGGCAACTCATGGTTCTGAGCCTGGTCAGGAGTGATCCTTGAGTGCAGAGCCAGGCATGAACCCTGAGTACTACTGGGTATGGCCCCCAAAAAACCCAGAGAAATGACCCAGTTTGACCAAACCTTATCAAATTGCAAAGCCACCAAATTGTTCCAGATTTATAGATTCTGGATTGCATGGCCGCACACATAGTAGTGTCATTTCATCTTTTAAAGTCTGCTGTAGACTGTCCAGCAAGAAGTAGAATGTAGGCCCGGAGAGATAGCACAGTGGCGTTTGCCTTGCAAGCAGCCGATCCAGGACCAAAGGTGGTTGGTTCGAATCCCTGTGTCCCATATGGTCCCCCGTGCCTGCCAGGAGCTATTTCTGAGCAGACAGCCAGGAGTAACCCCTGAGCGCCGCCGGGTGTGGCCCAAAAACCAAAAAAAAAAAAAAAAAAAAAAAAAGTAGAATGTAGTCAGCATCCTAATCTCTAAAGGATTTAAGGATTGCAAGAAAGAAGGGGAGAATCTGTTCCATTTTAGAAACACACTTGGATTATTCACCATGTAGTTTAATTTTCAAATGTGCAGTAAGGTTTACACTGTAGGAGTGAAATTATGGTCAACATTCAGACGACTTTGCCTTTGAGCCTATGTGAGTGGCCATTTTCTTTTTCCTCTGAAATCCATTCAAGGTTTCAAGAAGTTACATGAAAAAAAAAGCATCTGCCCATAGCATAATAATTATAGAGAAATTAAATTTAGCTCACTACAAATCAGGAGGTTGTGGGTTATTTGAATTTCCTATTTATTTATCAATTTTTATTTTAGTTTTGGGGGCACATTCAGTGGTGTTGGAAATACCATTTTTGTGCTTGCAAATCCCTCCAGGCAGTCCTTGGGAAATCATGTGGTATGAGGGATTGAACAAAGGCCTCCTACATGCAAAGTATATTCTCAATCTATTGAATTCTCTTTCCAGCCCTGGTAACAATTTTACTACTTTAAATTTATTTTATTTTATTTATTTTAATCACCATGATTTAGATTTTCTAATACTCTCAATGATAGGGCTTCATGTATACATTTCAACACCATACCCCACCAGTGTGTTCATTTCCCTTTAACATTATCTAAGGGTTCTATCCCTTCCCCCCTCATCCATCCTTCCTCCTAACTCCCTCCTCATTACCATGGTGAATTTCATTTTGCAGACCAATTCTTATATTTTATTGCTTCAGATTATGTTATTACCTTACTACGTTTCTTTATTATTATTATTTGGGGTGGGTTTTGGGCCACACTCGGTGACACTCAGGGGTTACTCTTGGCTATGCACTCAGAAATTGCTCCTGGCTTGGGGGACCATATGGGATGCTAGGATATGAATCACCATCAGTCCTGGATCTGCTGCACACAAGGCAAACATCCTACCACTGTTCTATCATTCTGGCCCCAACCTTACTATATTTCTTTATATCCCACATATGAGAGAGATCATTCTGTGTCTGTACCTTTCCTTCTGACCTACTTCACACAGCCTAATACTCTCCAGATCCACTCATGTGGCAGAAAATTGCATGATTTTCTCTTTTTGTCTAGCTGAGTCATATTCCATTGTGTATATATACCAGTTTCTTTATCCAGTCATCTATTCTTGCACAATTGGGTTGATTCCAGATTTTGGCTATTTGTGAACAGTACTGCAATGAATATAGAAGTGAAGATATCTATTTTGAAATAGTTTTCTGGACTCAGTGTATGCCCAGAAATGGAATTGCTGGGTTGTATTGGAAGCTCAGATCTTAGGTTTTGAGTGTTGCTCATATTGTTTTCCAAAAAGCTTAAACCAGTTGACATTCCCACCAGGCAATAATTGTTTTTTTTTTTAAGCTGGAAAATCAAAGCTGGCTTGTTATTCTTTTTGGGGTAGAATAGGAATGCTATTTGCATGCTTAATGGATAAAGATTGAGAGCCATTAAAATTGGGAAATGTGTGGTGTTTTGAGTTGATCATTGCAAAAGGGTTCCTGAGGGAAGGTATGTACGTGCATGGTGCCATGTGCAATTTAGACCCCCTTCCAGACAGTACTATGCCTGGGCAGAATGCCCTGGTGACTCATGGCTTAGTTACATAATTCTGTTTTGCATTTCAGGTTGAACAATTTGGATTTGTTGCAGGTACAATTCAATTAAATATGGAATTCATTATTTGGGAAATATTAGCTGGAAATTGAGCTTTTGTGCACTTTCAATTTGAGGCTTTCAGTGGTTTAGGGACACAGCTGTGCCTTGAGGATTAAATGGTGCCACATCAGACAGTCCCTGCAGGCAAGGGAAGGGCCTTCCAGCTAGGACTTAATTGACTGGTTAAGTTTGGAAATGCAACACTAAAAATAGGGTGTAGAGTGAGGGGTTCCCAGTTTCTCAAACCCTTTATTCCTCCTAGCCAGGCACTTTTATCTCTCCAGCTTTCCCAGCCTACCCATACATTCTGGGCTAGAACCCCCCTACCCTCATCATCATCCTTTATCTATTCCAGACAGGGCCAGCCTTTAGTCCCCAACTGAAAACAGAGTTGAGTCTGATCCTCAACTACGTTCCCTCTTAGAACTGAATGTCTGTCTCTGGATACCTCCTTCAGGCACTCCTTGAACTCCTTCCAGGTTCACTGCCATTCCCTTCTGCTGTCCCCTCCCCAAGAAGGAAACCAGTCACTGACTCTAAAGCAGAGATGAAGCCTCCACATGATGACTTGGATGTTCACAGAGCCAGTATCATCCAGAGAGATGTTCTAAATTGCCAATGGAATACTTGAGTCAAGTTGTATAGCTGAAGTTCTGGGTTCAGACGAGGAACGGATTTTAAACATGTTTGGACTTGTAATTTTGAAGGAGAGTACTAGGCCAGGCCTGGACTGGTCACATGTGCAAAAAACTTTTCAGATCAGAGTTCCTTTAGCAGTTCCCAAAGGACTCCTGGACAGTCTTTGTCAGAAGTTTCTAGAATCAAACTAAAGTAGGCAAAACCAAGATTTTTCATTGTGTTTTATTTCTACCAAAGACTGTTAGGGAGATGTGTCACTAATTTGTGGGACCATTATTCAGTACCAGAAAAGTCTTCAACTGGCCTCTGACACTTTTCTGTTTTAAAATCTTTCTTGAGTGCTCAAGAATGTATGAGTAGCTAAAATAACTAATGCACATCTACACAATGGAATACTCACATCTGTTATGAAAAATAAAATATACTATACATGGATGACTATGAAGATTATGCTGAGTAAAATGAGTCAGACATAGAATAATCCAATTCATTTATAGGATATAAAAATAAGACAGTATGGTAATAATACCCAAAGACGATAGAGACAAGGGCCAGGAAAACTGGTCCATAGATAATGGGGAAGTGAAGTTAGGGCAGAGAAGGGACCACTATGACAATGATAGTTGAAAATAATTACTATGGACAAGAAATGGACACTGAAAGGAGATAAACTGGTATGCATGATATTGTAAACCATAGTAACTAAAAGGAAAAAGAGAGAGAATGAGAGAGAGAGAGGTGTCTGCCATAGAGATAGAGAGAGATAGGGAAAGTGGATGGGGGAAGGGGAAGGGTGCGAGGCAAACTAAGGACATTGGTGGTGGGAAAAGTCAAGGGATGGGTCCATTGGTCAAGGGATGTGTGTTAGACACTATGACTGAAACTCAACTACTCACAGTAGTAGGGCTTTTGCCTTGCACGTGACCGACCCAGGACCAACCTGGGTTCGATCCTCAGCATCCCATATGGTCCCCTGAACCTGCTAAGAGAGAATTCTGCGTGCAGAGCCAGGAGTAACCACTGAGCGCCATGGGGTGTTGCCCAAACCTTCAAAAAATAAAAAATATAAAAACTCTTTCTTAGGGCCAGAACGGTGGCGCAAGTGGTAAGGTGTTTGCCTTGCAGTGCTAACCTAGGACAGACTTCATGGTTCAATGCCCCAGTGTCCCATATGGTCCCCTCCTCAAACCAAGAGCAATTTCTGAGTGCATAACCAAGAGTAACCCCTGATCGTCACCAGGTGTGGCTCAAAAAGCAAAAACAAAACAAAACAAAACAAAACAAAAAATCCTCTTTCTTGAGGTACTATAATTTGCAGTACTGTTGAAGGTGGTTTCATGCATATATTATTCTACAATACACCCATCCGTTTCCCAAAGACCCCTTCTGCTCTCCCCATACACACACACACACACACACACACACACACACACACACACACGTGAACTTGCACTCATTTCTATTCCCTTTGGTCCTTTGTTACTCCCTTACTTTGTTTCTTTATATCCTGTTTATATCTGATATAACAGAAAGATCATCCTCTTTTCTTCTGACTTCATTCCATCTGATCCCCTTCATTTCCCTCCATGTCACTTGCCTTTCCTCCATCTGGATTCACTAATAATAATTGATCATGTGATACAGGGTAGCCCACTGTGATCAATGAGTACTTGCTTTGGTTTTCATGAAATGAAATAGAATTGACATGGAGGAAAAGGGGAAAAACTTACCATTAGTGTTTGATATTTTTCCTGACAGAAGCCTATCATCTCACCTCTGATTTAGCTCTTTGATCTTGGAGAAGCCCCTTTAAGGTCACTGTTTGCTTATTATATTTAACAAGAGGACAACCATTTTAAGTAATTTCTGGAAACCAAGTTACATTATTAGTGAACCAGGCTTGACCCAAAGCCACATCCTAAAACTAACTGTCCTGAGGTGAAAGTGTCAACCAATTAGAAAAGAGAAGGGAAAGAAACTACCAATCAGGTGGTTCTCAGAAAAAGTTAGAACATAGGTTTCTCCAAGTGGCATCAATGATAAGGCAAGGGGAAATAGGTGGCCCAGCTAACCACACCTCAGTTAGATGGAGCCAACCAATCATCTTAAAGCTCACGGAGGAAATGACAGCCAGCCAGAATATTGTGTTTGGGGCCTTATAAGGAGTCCTATACCCAAGGGCAGGGTAAATCTTCCAAGGGGATGGCCCTGACGGGTCAGCCTCAGGACAGGTGCTTGCTGGACTTATGCTTAATAAAACTCCTTAACACAAAGCTTTGCATGGTCTTTTGGATACCAGATCCTAACACTTGGGAGTTCGTCTGGGATATAATAAGCTAAAGCACACCACAGTCAGCTCATAGAGAGACATCTGTTCCTCCAGAAGTAGGTTCTATCTGTCCTACATGAAGAGAAACTGGATGCAGTATTGCTCTTCGAGGCTGTGGTGACTGAGGGATGCCTCTCTTGCCCATGAATTCCCCTTAAGGGAAGACCAGTTTTTGAGATTTTCTTGGGGACCTCTTTCTTTTTGTCAGTTTTGAATTTGTCCTTCATTTCAGCCCTTGTCTCACCATGAGGGTGACAATTGTTCTGTGTTTTCATTGCCAAATTTTGTCTATCTGTCTTGCTCATATAACTATAATGGGACATACCAACATAAAAGGGAACCTCATGCCTCTCTCTCTAGTTCTTTAACATTTTAAGGATTATCAGACAAGAGCTAAGTACTCAGGTGACCAGGTTCACCCTGGAAAATTCAAATTCAAATTCAAACCCTGGCAAAGTCAACTAGAGTGACTGACATTCGAGATGGGTTGGCCTCCGGAAGGAACATTTGCCCTCAACCAAATTTACTCAAGAAAAAAAACTTCAATAGTCACTTGGAACAAATTCCTTACATAGTAGCTTGGAAAATTTTGTTTGCTTGTTTTTGTTATTTTTGGGTCATACCTGGCTGCACTCAGGGATTACTCCTGGCTCTATGCTCAGAAATTGCTCCTGGCAGGCTCAGGGGACCCATATGGAATGCCAGGATTCAAACCACTGTCCTTCTGCATGCAAAGCAAACACTCTATCTCCATGCTATCTCTCCAGCCCCATAGCTTGGCAATTTTTGGTGTAAGATCCACCCAGCTAGTTGAAACTCCACCTTCCTGCTGCTAACTGGACAATTTATCTTTCCATCAGACAGGTCAAAGTGTCAACCAAGGAGACACCAGGTGCTGAACCTGTTAAGGTTTTTCTGCCTCCCCTGGAAGAAAATGATCTGTCTTCACTGTACCAGGACTTCCACTCCAGTAGAGAAAAGGAGGAATCCTTTGCATAACCCCCCCCCTTGACCCTCCATAGTCCACCTCATAGGCTTTCAGGCTCAGGATATAGGGCTAGAGCTATGGCACTTGCAACAACCCCCCCCCCCCATTTTTTCCCACATCTTATTCTTCCTTGACATCTAGTGACCCAGATACATTATCTCATACGGCAGCTCAGACTTTCTTCTTAAGACAGTGCCCTCCCCTAAGGATATAGGTAGTCATACTTCATCTAGTCTCAGACCTTTATAACTGAAAGGCTCAACCAAATCCTATTCTGAGCATCCACAGGGCATGATTTTTCTCATAGAAATAGTATGTCTGACCCACTAGCCCACCTGGGTTGACATCCAATGACAGCTTCTGGCTCTCTTTACCTCTGAGCAAAGGGAGAAAATTACCTATGAGACAAAGAAAGTTATCTCTCAACAGCACAGACAGCCAAATGCTGATGACCATATTCTGGACAGACTATTCCATAAGACACCACCTGCATGGGATCCAAACACAGCATCAGGAAGGGAGAATCTACGAACCTACTGCCAGGCTCTGTTGGGAGGTCTCCAAGCTGCAGTCAGAGAGCCCATCACTTTGTCCAAAATCAGCAGTGTGGTACAAGGTAAGGAGGAATTCCCTACAGCCTTTTTTTTTAAGAAAGATTGTTGGAGGCATACAAAACTTACAGTCCCATAGACCTCGAGGCAGCAGAAAATCAGAGAGCTATCAACATTGTCTTTACTGCCCAATCAGACCCAGACATATGTAGGAAAATACGAAGGATAGATGTGTTTGAGGGAAAGAATCTCTCAGAATTAGTCGACATAGCAGAGAAGACGTTTGACAACAGGGATTCTCAAGACAACAGACAGATAAAGAAAATGGCAAAAGTCTAGGCACTGGAGAAGGGGCAAGAAGAAAATGAAAGTAATACTAAGGGAAGAGTGGAGATAAGAACATACTCTCCCTAGACAAAGATCAGTGTGTATACTATAAAGAGAAAGGACACTAGGCAAGAGAATGTGCCAAAAAGAAAATGTCAGGAGCCTTTGCCTTGCAGGGTGGAGGGTGCCCTGGCTCAGAATCCCTCTCTGAACCCTGGATGGTCATTGAGGTGGAGGTGAAGGGGAAGCCTATTGACTTCTTGGTTGACACGGAGCCCTGCAGAGATTGATGAGAAAATTGTCAGCAGAAAATATTTGAGTACAAGGGGCTACTGGAACAGGACCTCATTACTGGACAGAGAAAATAGGCCTGGATTTGGCAAAAGACTGATAAGACCCAAGTCATTGTTTGCCTCCATATCCCTTGCTCAGGAGGAACTTGCTCCACAAACTAAGAACAACCATTCAATTCACAGAAACTGATGTGTTACCTTGAAACCACCAGCAAGGGAAACTGGTGTGTACATCTGCATGGCAGTGGCAGATGAATACTTATGCAGGAAAGACGGGGATGAGGGAGAGGATAAAAGTACCAGTCTCCTTGCAACCTTACAAAGTGAGTTCCCTGAAGTGCGGGCTGAAGGGAACCCCCTTCTTTTCTGGCATTGGATCAGAGCCCAATGACAGTGACTTTAAAAACCACGGCCCAAGCAATCTGGTACACTCTCCACTAGAGGCAAAAAGAGCATATTGATTGGTTTCAGGAAGCAGGGATTTTAACACCCTGTCAGTCCCAATGGAAAACGCCCCTACTTCTAGTTTCAAAAAAAAAACAAAAAGGTGGAAACTTGAAAGTATTGTCCAGTACCAGATTTAAAGGAAGCAAACAGACAGGTGGAGGATGTCCGCCTGACAGTCCCCGATGACCATGTTGGGTCACTATATGGTGCTGGACTTGAAAGATGTTTGTTTATTTGTTTGTTTTTATCATGCTCTTCAATCCCACGAGTTAATCTATCTTTGTCTTCTAATGTTCAGATCCCCAGAACAAGCTCCAGGGACAACTAACATGGACCCGACTGCCACAGGAGTTCAAGAATTTATCTACCATCTTCTTCCATATTTTTCTGTGCCTACACAAATGACAACTGCCACACACACACACACACACACACACACACACACACACCACATACACACACTTTTTTTAGTGTATCTACCATCTCTAAAGGAAAAAGGGTGGGAGCATACTAAACCTTTGGCTATTGTATTAATATTAACGACTTTATTGGTGATATAATAATTTTCACAAATGTAACTGCTAATGAACTCCCCTTCTTTTTCCATTTTTTAAAAAATTCTCTATTCTCTTTCTATTTCTTAATAACTTCGATTTCTGTCATCCTGAAACAAATGTATTATTAAAAGGAACTAAGGATGTTCCTGTATAAAAGTGCTTGGTTAAATAGCATTAAGAATTTTAAACTACAGGTGCATTTTGCAGAAAAGTTCTGTTTATGAAGAAGGCTGATATTTTAATTATACACTTTAAACTTTGTTGCTTTGGGGGAATATTGGGTTTCCTGCCTTTGGCAGCCAGAGGTCAGGAAAACAAAACCTTTGTAACCTTGTCTCTTTTTTTCCCCTTTTTTTTAAAAAACAAAACAAACAAACAAAAAACAAACAACAAAGAACCTGGAGATGTTACCCTTCCCCCAACTTCCTGCCTATCTTACCTGGATAGTGAAACTCTCCCACATCTGGGAGGGTCTGTGGTTGGTGACTAAGGGGTTGCCTGAGGGGTGAAAAAGAAGCCTCAAGAAGAACAGATGCAGCAGAAGGGAGAGATCAGAGACAGAATGGATGCAGAGGAGCAAGAGAGAGGCTGGTTTCTTTAGAGGCCAGGTGAAAGTTATGTACATGGCGATTAGAGCCTTGTAATAAAACTTTATGTCTCCTGAAACTTTAACTGATTTCCTGTGGATCATTTCTTCACCATCATACTGATACCTACAGACCAGCCAGGCCATAGAAGCTGCAGACGCTGGGCTGAGACTAGAAAAGCCTCACCATCTTCCATCCACCATGCACAACTTTATCATTAATATTTAATACAACATAATATGATCATTTATGTTAAGTATGTGATGCATTTTCTTTAAATAAAAATTTTAAAAAAGAATTTATCTGGGGCCAGAGAGATAGCATAAAGGTAAGGATTTTGCCTTGCGTGCAAAAGGTAGGTGGTTCAAATCCTGGCATCCCATGTGGTCCCCCAAGCCTACCAGGAGCAATTTCTGAGCGTAGAGCCAGGAGTGACCCCTGAGCACTGCTGGGTGTGACCCCCCCCCAAAAAAAAGAATTTATCTACCATCTTCAATGAAGCCCTCCATGCTGATCTCTATGAGTATTGAGTATCCTTTCCAAAAGTGACACTTTAACAGTATGCTTGTTGCAGCCAAAACTTATGAGGAGTGCTTGAAAGGAACCAAGGGACTGCTAAGGATCCTGCAAACAAAGGGGTACATGGTGTTAGCTGAAAAGGCCCAGCTGTGTGTAATCCAAGCTGCTTACCTGGGTATTATTACCTGCATGAAGCTATGAGTACGCTTTCTGAATTAAGAAAACAGATAATCACCCAATACCAGAGACCTAACAGCTGCTTACAGCTTCAGAAGTTTTTAGGAATAGTTGGATTCTACAGGCTGTGGATCCCACACAACCTGACTAAGAAGGGCAAATTTTCTTTTTTTTTTTTTTTTTTTTGGTTTTTGGGCCACACCCGGCAGCGCTCAGGGGTTACTCCTGGCTGTCTGCTCAGAAATAGCTCTTGGCAGGCACGGGGACCATATGGGACACCGGGATTCGAACCAACCACCTTAGGTCCTGGATCGGCTGCTTGCAAGGCAAATGCCACTGTGCTATCTCTCCGGGCCCCAGAAGGGCAAATTTTCAATTGGACTACAGAGGCGAAAAAGGTCTCCCAGTCTCTCCAAAGCTCCCTTTTGCAGGCCCCAACCCTGGCAATCCCAGATGTCACTTAACCCTTCCACTTCTATGTGGACAAGAGAAATGGGATTGCCATAGGAGTCCTCACCCAGAAGCTCAGGCCATGGCAGTGCCCCAAGGCCTACCTGTGAGATATATTGGACCCTATAGTCTCGGGGTGGTTCCCAGATTTACAAACTGTGGCAGCCACATCGGGCTGTACTAGTGAAGGATGCAGGAAAACTGACCCTGGAGAAGACCTGGTGTAACACCACCCTCCATGCAGTGGAAAGCTTGATAAAGACCCCTCTTGATTGGTGGATGATGAATGCCAGGATAATGGGCTATCAGACATTACTTCTCAACTGTAAGGTAATACCTCCCCCAATGCTACCTTATACCTAAGGCTTTCCTTTGAGATGTTAATCCCACCTGGATGGTAAATCCTGCCCAGTTGGGGGTGGAGTGTTACCTTAACCAACCTCAAGTCACCTTTAAGTCACCACGGTCTTCTTTTTGTTTGTTTTGTTTTTGTTTTTGTTTTTGCTTTTTGGGCCACACTCAATCGCTCAGGGGTTACTCCTGGCCATGTGCTCAGAAATCGCTCCTGGCTTCTGGGACCATATGGAACACCGGGAGATCGAACTGCAGTCCATCCTAAATTAACGCATGCAAAGCAAACACCCTACCACTTGCAGCACTGCTCCTGCCATGCCACCACAGTCTTTTTTTTTTATTATTGTTAGTCAGCTGTCCATCAGTATGTTTTATTTCTTTTTTTAATATTTAAATGATATTTATTAGAATATATAACGACAAATCTTACACAGTCATATTTAAGGTACATGGTGACAATAAATGAGGGCCTTTCCATCAGCAGTGTTGCCAGCACAGTCTTAAACCAGCTATGCTAATTCTAACCCTAACCCTAAAACCTGTGACTGTGAGGAAGTACTGGCCTATGTGACGAGTGTCAAACTTATTTGACAAACCACCATTCAAGGATCCAGAACTAGTAATGTTCACAGATTGGGAAAAGGTATGTAGTGGTCTCGGAAGGCAAAGTGTTGTAGGCAGGATCTCTTCTGCAAGGGACATCAGCCCAGAAGGCAAAGCTAATAGCCTTTACTAAGGCCCTGGAATTGACAGAAGGTAAAAGTGTCAACATTTACACAGTCAATATACTTTTACCACTGTCCATGTGCACTGGGCAATCTACAGGAAAAGAAGATTGCTCACAGCTGAAGGAAAGGGAATCAGAAACAAGGAGGAAATATTAGGACTTCTCCAGGCCATTTGGAAACCAGAACGGGTGTTGATCATGCACTGCCTAGACCAGGGGTCGGCAACCTTTAAGACATAAAGAGCCACTTGGACTCGTTTCCAAAGGGGGAAAAAAAACCTGGGAGCCCCAAGGGAAGGGAAAAAACCCAGGGAGCTTCAGAAGCATTGCGACATTTTAAACAAATATAGCACTGCATACATTATTTCTTATCTTAATGCTATATACAAGATCATGCAGTTAGCTGTCCATCTGAAGGAAAAAAAGAACTTTTTCACTTAATGTAAAACATATATTTGTGCAAATTAATAACCAATTAAAATATGTAAGTGATACCACTTTCTGCCCCCCTTCTACTATTGACTCTGCTATTGGAGCAGTGGCAAAGCTTCAAAAGAGCCTCATGTGGTTCTGGAGTCGAGGGTTGCTGACCCCTGGCCTAGGCCATCAGAGTGGGAAGACTCAGTTGCTGAAAGGAAACGAGTGGCAGACGTTGCTGTGAAATGACTGCAGCTAAAACTAGTACATTAATAGTTATACTGGCACCTACCTTGCCACCAGAACCTTCAGACCCCCAAGAGGACCAACACTTCATAGAAAGGCAATGGCCCATGGTGATCAATGCAGATAAGTGGTCCATTGCTCATGATGGTAAGGTGATAGTCCCCCACCTACTTGGTAGAAGACTGTTAAAACAGATTCATGAAACTACTCATCTAGGACAGTAAAAATTGCGAGCTCTGCTAGGAAGACAGTTTGTGGTGTCCCAATTATATAGGATGACTAAGGACATTTCCACTAAATAACTGCAGTGTTAAATAACTAACCCTGGAAGAAGGATACCACGAGTAAGAAAAAGAGAGTGAAGGAAACTCCCCAGGGTGTTTTGGGAGGTGGATTTTACTAAAATTAAGTCCAGGAAATAAGGACATAAATATTTGATAGTATTTGTAGATACCTTTTTAAGATGGGTAGAGACCTTCCCCATAAGCAGGAGACTGCAAAGGTAGTGGTTAACAAGCTATTGGAAGAGATTATACCTAGGTTTGAACTGTCTATGACCATAGAATCAGATAATGGCCCGGCCATTGCAACTCAGGTTTCACAATTACTAGCTAAAGCTATAGGCACCAATTGGAAATTATACCTATCAACCTCAGAATTTGGGGCAGATGGGAAGAATGAATTGGACCCTAAAAAACACCTTAATCAAATTAAACTTGGAGACTGGTGGTGGGTGGGAATTTCTCTTTTCCTTCACCCTTTTAAGGACAAAGTGTTAAGGACAAACTCTTACTTGAGGGGTTCACTCCTTTTGAGATTCTATATGGGAGACACTCCCCTCTGCCCACGGGTAAAGGAAGATGTTATAGCAGAAATCTCTGATCAGACCACTCTCCAGTATTTACAGGCATTACAGGTGATCCTGTCAAAAATTCACACAAAGTATAAAGGCCCTGCAGGAAAACAAGCCCATTCTTCCTCACAACTTCAGCCCCAGAGACCATGTGTGAGTCTGCGGGTACCAGGTTGAAACCCCAGTGGAAAGGACTGTATGTGGTCATTCTCATCATTCCTACTCCAATAAAGGTGGACAGAGTCCAGACTTGGATACATGTATCACACTTGAAGGACCTCGAGGAAGAGGACTCTGAGAACCAAGAATGGACCACCCAATCCACTTCAAAGGACAGCTGAAAACCAAGACTGAAATGGGTGGATTAAAATTGGTAGGACTGTGAACATTGATGGAGCTGGTGGAGAAGAAAGCATGGACTATATACCATCCCCAATTCTGAATATGGGCTTTAACTGACATCCAAACTGGAAGACTAATAGCTAATACTATTGAGAGAAGGACAGAGGCACCTTGGTTATAGTTGGATGTATGTGCCCTATGGCCTGAATTTCGCTTCTTTCTTCAAGCCACCACCAGAATGACATGGATGCAATGTGGTAACTTGGATTTTGAAAGGGCAGCACCTCTTACAGCTACTATGCATGTCCAAATACAGGGAAAAGACATTGTGAGGGAAGTGAGCAATATCACTGTGCTATGTGAGAATTCAAAACCAGGCCTATGCCTCACTATATTGAGGAGTTCGAACACTCAGGTATCCAAGAAGGGACCTACTGCACTCTGGAAATAGTCCTCAAAAGTTGGGATATGTCCCAATAATATAGTGGGGCAGAGGGGAAACATAGGGTTTTAGGATCTTATTGCCAGAAGAAACCCTGCACAGAATTCACATTCCAGAGGCTAGTGATTCTCAAATGCCTGGGAGTGGCCATTGGCCCTAACTGGGGAGTGCTTGAACATAGCCTGCCCAGGTCGCCCCCAACTTAGAATTACCTATATCCCAGAGGGAAGAACCACATTAGCACTGGCCCAACACCTATCACTGTCGTTCCCAGTCCCTCTCGAGACTCCTTATTCAAAGTCTTGACTGCTACTTACTCTTATGTCAATACTACATGGCCTAATATGACTAAAGATAGTTGATTCTGCCTAGTTCCCCCGCCTCCTTACTATGTGGGGATTGGGGTCATGGAGACCTAAGCCCAGTTGAGGAGGAGTCAGAATGCTCATGGACAGATAGGGTCTTGGCCTTGGAAGAGGTTCAAGGACAGGGCATTTGCATCACTTCTGAAGGATACAACTTAGACCAGTTCTCCTATAAATCATATCGTAACAGAACTCAACACTTACATGTAACTGGAAGTAAGTTGTTCAAGGGATTTGCTGGCACCTGGCTTGCCTGCAAGCTAGGACTGACTCCGTGCTTGGCCCTGGGGTATTTCACCTGCAAATCTCTGGAGTTATGCATAATGGTCAGTGTGATTCCCCAATTATATGACTATAGTGGCCAAGCTGGTAGGGAACATATGACAGGGCTCAGAGTGAGGCGAGCACTGCCGATTTTCATCCCCATTTTTGCAAGTGTTGGAGTTACTGGACAGTGGATCAGTGGGCTGGGAGTCTCCTCCTTAGCAGTAAGTGAAGTAGTAAGTGACAGGAACTTAAGGACCTTGCCAGAAAAGGTTAGCAATGATATTAAATTCATGCTCTTCTCAGTGGAAAAATTGCAGGATCAAGTAGAATCTCTTGCTGAGGTAGTGTTGCAGAATAGAAGGAGATTGAACCTTCTATTTTTAAAAGAAGGAGGACTCTGCAGCACTGGGAGAACAGTGCTTTTGTTTTTGTTTTTACTTTGGAGACCACACCCAGTAGTGCTCCTGGCTCTGCACTCAGAAATAGCTCTTGCAGGCTTGGGGCACCATATGGGATGCTGGGGATTGAATCCGAGTTGACCATGTGCAAGGCAAATGCTCTACCTGCTATACTATCATTCCAGGCCAGAACAGAGCTGTCTTTATGTCAACTACACTGGAGTAGTTTTCGAAACACTTTGGAGAGTCAAGGAAAATATGAGAGAGGTGGGAGAGAAGGAGGAATGAAGGGAGAGAGGGAGGGAGTGAGGGAGAGAAAGCTAATGATGATTTGAAAGAACATTCTCATGGTCACCCTGGAGGACCACCTTGATATCATAAATAACAGGTCTACTAATATTTATTGGGCTTGCTTTAATATTTGGACCGTGTCTTATAAATGCTCTAGTAAAGTTTATACAACAAAGAATAGGAAGCATAGGAAGAAGGGTTGTCAGGGCCCAATACAACGCCCTATATACTGAGAAAGGAGAGGCACGAATACAGACAAGAAAAAGAGGGAAATGTAAGGTCACCATTTGCTTATTAGACTTAACAAGAGGGCAATCATTTTAAGTAATTGCTGGAAACCATGTTACTGTACTAGTAAGCCAGGATTGACTCAAAGCCACATTCTAAAACTAACCGCCCCAAAGTGAATGTGCCAACCCCCCTCAAAAAACACTTTCCCCTGGTGCCCCTGTACTGCATTTTAGGGTGCCAGGAACTTTCATGAGTCAATAACCATACAGAGTGGTTGGTAAAAAAAATTCTCATGGGCCCCTATGGGCCTCAACATTGGGGTCTCTTTTCAATATCATCTTTGGGCTTGCCAAAGTCCTAGAGTAAATTCTATAGGTTAAAGGAGTTCAATAAATATATATTCTTTAAAATAAAATTCAAAAATAAGAGAAGCCTTATGCTCCAAGACTAGAACATTGGAGAGACATGGCTCTGGAAGCAAATGCTGATGCAGAAGATAATCCACATACACTGAAGGGGGTGAAAAGGGTTCAAGAATTCTAACACACAACCTTCTGCTCCTAAGAAGCAAATAGTTCAGTGGAAAAAAGCCAGAAATACAAAAGAGTATTTTCTCAAGACCGGAATCTTTATTAGGAAGAACCAGACCACACCCTGGGTTGAAGAACAAGTGATCTCAACACCAATCCAAGGTGCTATGTTCAAAGATGTTTCCAACCAATGAGTAATAAGGTGAATATTAAATGGGGTGGCATCCAGTTAATACAACATCCAACATCAGGAGGCTCTTTGATAGCACAGTTGCTTGGATGCAGCCTTGGATGCAGCCAACCTAGGTTCAATCTCTAGTGCCCCATATTGTCCCTCCCAAACACTACCAGGAGTGATTCCTAAGTGCAGAGCCAGGAATAAGCCCTGAGTACCACCAGGTATGGTCCAGAAACAAAACAAAACAAAACAAACAGGATTAAAGTGGATATAGCAAATACTCTTAAAAAAAAAAAAAAAAACAACTATTCACTTCTGCGTCTATGTGTTCAGGTTCAAGCGTAAAATAGATTGTTTACTGAGGCTCATGATGGAACAGTGTATCAAGGCCATGGACTGTGTCCAAATAGTTCATTTTCCACTTGGAAGAACAGGATTTCTGGAGAGGAAGGGATTGGTGCAAATCCATTAAGCAGACGAGCAGTATAGACAGCTGGAGCTAGAATTTGAACCCTGTTTTGTGTTATAAGTTGTCATGCTCCAATTTGAAGGGTTTCTACCCCAAGAAGAAAAATGCAGGTCTTGATCTTTAGAGCTTATAGGATTTTCCCTCCCCAAAATATATATACATATAAACATGCATCAAACATGCTGTGACCCTTACCTGTCAGAGAATGATGTTGGGGGATGGAAGTGATATGAAAGGTATCAGAGTCACAATAGTGGGTAAATTTCCAAAGGCTCTTTGGATAATGAAAGATGGAAGAAAGATGGTCTTGATACCATAAGGAAAATGGGAGGTTACACAGTTATTTATCTTTTGGCTAAAAGCAAGGAACCATAAAGAGTCTATTAAAGCATCATTCAAGAGAAGAGTCTTAGAAGAATTCTGCTTGTCTCTTTTTGGGTACAATTAACCTGTTTATCTGAGGACAATTGTTCCTGTGACAATTCCATCATTGAGCTATGACTGGATTAAGACCATTGTTATGCGGGCTATTGCTAATAACTCTCTTCCTATTTTCAAAGTTCTTCTAAAAATAAAAATCAGATTTTATTCTAGAGTATTTGCTTTTATAAAATAATTCCCCCACCCAGTGCCATAACAGTTTAATAAGAAGTCATTTAAAATCGGTGTTCTTTTAGGCCAAATGTTAGTGATCGATCTATTTTGACCAGTAAGAAAATTGGTATTTTACTCACTGCATAATGTTCAATAATTATGGCCCACAGGCCAACAGGAGTCAGATTAATTTGGCTCCTGACTCATGTAGCTTGAAAATGGTGATTCTTAGATTTGCTTCCAACACTTCATGCAAGAGTCAACATTTTACCAAGTGAGAAGATTCAAATACTTCCAGAAGAGGTTTCTGAACTGAATGTTGAAGGTGCAAAGATACTGTGCTTCCTTAATAACCATAGCATAATGCATTTTCATCAACTCATTGTAGGGAGCTGTAGAGATAGTCTGTGGGTAAGCTAACATGACTATATTTAGTTCCTGGTACCACAGTGTCCCCTGATCACCAGTGGAGCAACCTAAACCCTAAATCAGGAGAGCCTGACTACTTTTGGGTGCGTCTCAAAATTAAAGCATTTCCAGAATCTAAGCACAGAGTCAAGATTAAGCCCTGAACATGGCCTCAAAACCCCCAAACCCTAAAACTAAAATACAAGTAAACAAAAAACCCATACTCGCCCCCTCCTCTCGCTAATAACCACATTTTAGGTCAAAAATGTCAACTCCTTCTCAGTCTTTCTTCCCATTTCAACAGCAGAAGCTGGATATTTAATTCCCACATCTCCTGATGCTCTTCTACTTAGGGTTTAATTTCCAGCTATGAGTTGTGACATCAGTCAACAGTTACAGTTCAGTGGAGCCCACTCCAGAGTGAAAATGAGAACAGGAGCTTGGAGGAACAGCTCATTGGCTTACAGCATCTGCCTTGCAAGCAATGGTCCATGAGTTTGATCACAAGGGCCACTGCATGCCCCAAACATGATTGGGCAGCTCAGCTAGCTGAGATCTCCAGTGTTAAAATCAATTTTGGGACACACCACATCTAGGTATGTTCAAGCACTGCAACTAAATAAAGTGTGCAATTGCAACCAACACAACTAAAATAGAAATGTGAGGACCAGAACTAGGCAGTAGAACTTCTGCTGAGTATTCGCACTGTTATGAGCGAATACACATTATGGCGAGTACAAGGAATACAGTGAACACACAGAAACCTGACATGTGGGCTGGGGAGCGCCACGGCCATCCCAGAAAAAAACACACATACACACGCGCATGCACACACACACACACTCACACACACACACACACACACACACACACACACACACACACACACACACACACACACACACCAGCCAACAGAAGAGGGTTTGGAGGAGAGAATAATTTTTTGACATTAAAATGAAACTAAATCTAATGGAAGTCAGGAAATAAATAATGAGAGGTCTCTCCTTAACAGCTGCCCAGAACAGTTAGAAGACTAATATTTTCTTGAACAAATCAGCCAACATTTTCAACCCACGCCAGCCTCTGTCATGGGTTCAAGTCTAGTGTGTTCCAGTACCTGGAGTCAAGGATGAGAAAGGAACACAGGAAGCAAATGGCAGAAATATGGGCGTTACCAGCAAAGATTCCACAAGCTGATATGCTGAGACTGTTCCCTCTCACCTCATTAGGGGTCAACCACAACAACCTCATCAAAAGCACCAAGGAATTGCATCAAATTTCATCAAAGCTTCTACACTTCAAAAGAAACAGCAACTAGGATAGAAAGATCACCCATGAAATGGGAAAAACTATTCAATTAATACCCATCAGATAAGGGGCTAATATCTAAAATATATAAGATACTGACAGAACCTAACAAGAAAAAAAAAAAAAAAAGGAGGAGGGCCGGAGCCATAACAGAGTTGTAGAGCATTTGCCTTGCACGCGGCTGACCTAGGATGGGCCGCAGTTCTGTTTTGTTTTGTTTGGTTTTGTTTGGTTTGGTTTGGTTTGGTTTGGTTTTGGGCCATACCCGGCGCTGCTCAGGGGTTATTCCTGGCTGTCTGCTCAGAAATAGCTCCTGGCAGGCACGGGGGACCATATGGGACTCCGGGATTCGAACCAACCACCTTTGGTCCTGGATTGGCCGCTTGCAAAGCAAACGCCGCTGTGCTATCTCTCCGGGCCCATGGGCCGCAGTTCTTTTTTTTTTTTTTTTTGGTTTTTGGGCCACACCCTGTGACGCTCAGGGGTTACTCCTGGCTATGCGCTCAGAAGTTGCTCCTGGCTTCTTGGGGGACCATATGGGACGCCGGGGGATCGAACCGAGGTCCGTCCTAGGCTAGTGCAGGCAAGGCAGGCACCTTACCTCCAGCGCCACCGCCCGGCCCCGGGCCGCAGTTCTATCCCGACATCCCATATGGTCCCCAAGCCAGGAGCAATTTCTGAGCGCATAGCCAAGAGTAAGTAACCCCTGAACGTTACCAGGTGTGGCCAAAAAAAAAAAAAAAAAGACAAAAAAATAAAATGAACAGACATTTCCTTAAAGAGGCACATAGAAAAGTACTCCATATCACTAACTATCAGGGAGTTGCAAATCAAAAGAACAATGAGATATCATCTCATGCCACAGAGACTGGCACACGTCACAACAAAGAACAAGAACAATCAATGCTGGTGGGGATGTGGAGAGAAACTCTCACTCACTGCTGGTGGGAATGCCATCTAGTCCAGCCTTTCTGGAAAAAAATATGGAGATTCCTTAAAAACTGGACATTGAGCTCTCATATGACCCTGCAATACCACTCCTCGGGATATACCCCAGGATCACAAAAACACAAAACGATAATGCTCTCTGCACTCCTATGTTCACAGTAGCACTATTTACAATAGCCATAATCTGAAACAACCCAGATGTCCAACAAAAGATGAGTGGCTAAAGAAACTGTGGTACATCTACACATTGAATACTACACAGCTGTTAGAAAAAATGAAGTCGGGCCCGAAGAGATAGCACAGCAGTGTTTGCCTTGCAAGCAGCCAATCCAGGACCTAAGGTGGTTGGTTCAAATCCTGGTGTCCCATATGGTCCCCCGTGCCTGCCAGGAGCTATTTCTGAGCAGCCAGGAGTAACCCCTGAGCAACGGCGGGTGTGGCCCAAAAACCAAAAAAAAAATGAAGTCATGAAATTCTCCTATACATGGATGGATATGGAGACTATTATGTAGAGTGGAGAGAGATAAATACTGAATAGTCTCACTCATCTGTGGGATTTAAGAAAAATATCAAACAGTATTTCTTTTATTTAGAGACAATAGAGATGAGGGCCAGAAGGATCAGCTCATAATATAAAACTTATCACAAAGGGTAGTAAGTGCAGTTAGAGAAATAATTATGCTGAGCTACCATGACAATGACATAGAGAGAAATGCAATGCTTGTATTAAAAACAAGCAGGGGATGGGGGAAAAGGGAAAAATAAAGAAGAAGCACCCACCAAAGCTCAAGCACTCACTGGATGTCTTCACACCAAATCCCCTCCAGGACATACACCCTTATAATGGGTGAAGTGCTGGAGAGTGAGCTTTCAAACTGGCAACCATCTTATTGTTTCCATTACTGCTGCCAATCCTTCTCCATCTGTAGCCCCAACTTTTTAACTTTCTTGCTTCCTGGTGACAGGTGCTATTAGTGAATGCAGGCAAGCTAATTAAATAAAAAATGCACTTGGAGGTGCTAAAAAGCCTCCCAGCTGAAGGTGTATAGGACATCTCTCCCTTCTAAAAACCTGAACTTTAAATCCGTGTTCTCATTCCTTTATACCACTCTGCTCTCTTTTTTTAAAGTTGATTTATTTTTCCAATGCAGGGACCCAGTGTTCCCGGGGAGATACATTACTTATGTTCTGATATGTGCGAAGAGATTCTTAGAAGTTCCTTTTTTTTATTCCTGCAAGGTACAAGAGGGCACTACATATTGGATTCCCTTAGCAAAGCTGTTCTGGGTGGCACAGGTTTGCAATTATGCCTGCAGTTGAGTGAATAAGGCAGAGATTCACAGAGGAAGTGATCAGTGAAAAGAGTGACATTTCAAATCCATTGGAAAAGGATAATTTCTAGATGGAATGCCTCCATCTGGAAGAAATAAGGGTAGATCCTACTTCTATCCTATTCTCAAACAAAAAATTTTATGTCAAATATCAGACAGTTTTTAGTGAAGTTTAAAAAAATCATTGGAGAAGAGAAAGTTTTAAAAAAGACACTTGATGGAGGAAGACTGAGTAAAATGCAAGATATAAACACCATTCAAAATAAATTCATTTAGGGGCCAGAGTGATAGTACAGTGGGTAGTGTGCTTGCTGGGAGGTAGCCAACATAGTTCGATCTCCAGCATTTTTTTAAGGTCCCCTAAGACTACCAGAAATGTTCCCTGAGCCCAGAGCCAGAAGTCAGCCCTAAGCATCACTAGTGCAAAAAAAAAAAAAAAAATCAACTCAATTCAGTGTTTTGTGTGGGTACAGTGCTAGAAATTAAACCCAGGGTCTCCAGCAACAAGATATGTTGTTTACAACTGAGACTTTAATTTGTATTTTAATTAAAAAACAAAGGCTTTCTATCTGTTAAGAAAATTAAGTATAGTACAGTGGGCAGGGTATTGCCTTGCACAGGCAGACCAGGGTTCAATCCTCAGCACCCCATATGACCTTCTGTCCCCTACCAGTAGTAATTCCTGAGTGTAGAACCAGGAGTTAGCTTGAGTATCACTGGGTATGGCCCCAAAATTAAAAATAAATAAATAAAATTTGTAAAAAGAAGAGTTAAAGAGATAGTACAGTGGATAGGGCAATTGTGTTACTTATAGCTATTCAGGTTCAGTGAGGTCCCTTGACCACCACCAGAAGTGATCCCAGAATGGAGACCAGAGTGACTATTAAGCTTATTCTGAGCTTTTAGTAAACACTTTAATATTTTCCCTCCAAAAATAATAATAATTAGAAGCCAGAGAGGTGGCACAAGCGGTAAGGCATTTGCCTTGCATGCACTAACCTAGGATGGACCGTGGTTCCATCTCCTGGCATCCTATAAGGTCCCCCAAGCCAGGAGCAATTTCTGAGTGCATACCCAGGAGTAACCCCTGGGCATCACCAGGTGTGGCTCAAAAAGCAAAATAATAATAATATTATAATAATAATAACTAATAGTAAGATAAAACAAACACCCATTTCTAAAAAGAGTAAAGCACAATAAAAAGGCCAAAAAAGAATAATTGAAAAATGGGAAAGTATTTGCATATCTCTTAAATGACATTTTCTTCTATTTATAAGGAACTTGTGCGAAGAAGTTGGGTAAAGATCAATACCCATAGATAGCAAAGGAGAAAATAAATCTTCAGAAAACAAAATAAAGGGAGCCAGGGTGATAGCACAGTATAGGGCATTTGCCTTGCATGCAGCCAACCCAGGACATATGTGGATTTGATCCCGGACATCCTTTTTGGTCTCTCTAGCCTGCCAGCAGCGATTTCTGAGTGCAGAGCCAGGTGTATCCCCTGAGCACTGCAGGGTATAGCACCCCCCCCCCCAAAAAAAAAAAAACAAAAAAAAAAGTAAATTGTAAGCATATGAAGAGATGCTCAAGCTTGTTCATAATTATAGAAATGCAAATTAAAACTACTGTCAAATGATAAAGATTTAAAATTGTGCATAAATCAAAGACAAATCAATTAAAAAGTAATAAAATCATATCCACACATTTTAATTGCAATTATGTGCAGAAACAAGTTTCTGTCACATCTTTATTTTAGGTATGTAAATTGAGAAAGCAATTTAATAATCTTTATTATATTAAGAGTGCTGATTATCTTTGACCTAAAAATTTTATTTCTAGGACTCTATTCTAAAGACACACTTAAAACCAGACAGCAAGGATCTATTGCTCACAAAAACAAAAATTGTTCATCTCTTGATAATTGTTTTAAAAATAATATCCATGGGCTGGAGAGATAGTACAGTGGATTTAACACTTGCCTTTCCTCTCATGCAGCAGATCCTAGTTTAATTGCTAGCACTCATGGTCTCCTAAGCCCCACCAGTACAGAACTAGGAGTAAGTCCTGAACACAGTGATTGTGCCCTAAAAACAAAACTAAATTATAAAATCAGATCCAAATAACTGATACTAAAACTAGGACAGCATCTACCAATAATAAATATAATTAGAAACAATTTTCTAAAAGTATTAATGAATAAATACTTTATTGTTTAGTGTATTTATTTAGAGTATTTAGTGTATTATTTTCTGGCTATTTTTTCCCCATATTCTCAATCCTACTATTTGAGTGATTTGAGTGCCTGCTCACAGCTTCACATTCTAATGTGACATTATTCCATGGAGGTGTCTTCATGAAGAGAGTAGAGAGAGACTCAGTAGCACTCCTCAATATGGAGAGTCACAGAATGCATCAAAGACACGGGGATACATAAAAGTCAAGTTTAACCAAGAGGACACATAGATACTAGCAATCAAAACTAAAGTGATGTGGGGACAAGAAAAAATGGCAGATGAGGCTAAATAAAGGCTCAATTGCAATGCTTGCACTTATCATATGAGCTAAGGTGCCATCTTGCAATTGAGAAGAGATTTCTATTTGGTTATTTAGATCTCCGAAATCTATTGTTCATTTGTATTTGTTCTTTGTCCTTGGTTTCTATTCACAATGTCTAACTCTCTTGCTATTTTCTCAGGGATAAGAGAAATAAAGGTGTTCTTTGTCATAAGAATGAAGTGGTCCGGAGACCAAGTGGAACCAGAAATGAGTTTTCAGCTTCAGTCCTCTGAATTCTGAATTGGGGTGAAGATCTGGATGAAGTTAAAACACCAATGACAGGCAATGCAACAATTCTTGTTAATTAAGCCACTTTCAAGCGTGAACCACGAGTGGTACTCGCCAGCATTATGTCCCAAGTCAATCCCCAATAGCTGATGCTTTAAGTCTTCATGCTTCTAAAATGAGCACCCCAAGAAAGCCCAACAAGACTGAGTTCAGATGGCTTCCAGGCTCATGATGGAGGGGGCTCCTCCCCCTGCACCTTTCTTCAGGCATCTCTGCATCTGGGTACACCTGGACTATATATAACCTTGTATCCTATGCCTGTGATCCAGAAAGTAAAACATTTCTCTGAGTTTTCTGAGAGACTAACAAATCAAAGGACTCCAGGATGAGGTAATGGGAACCTCCCCTCCACCGCTGGACAAAGCATCGAGACCCTGGACTTGGAAGTCACATTTGATGGGTGGGAGCAGCTCACACTGCTTTGAACTTCTAATGTGGCTTCTGCTGGAATTGGTTGGAATTGAAGGACATCAGTAATATTTAAGAATTGTTCAATGGGGGCCGGAGAGATAGCACAGCGGTAGGTACTTTCCCTGCATGCCCCTGATCCAGGATAGATGGGATTCTAACCCAGCATCCCTGAGCCTGCCAGGAGCAATTTCTGAGCCCGAGCCAGGAGTAGCCCCAAGTGCTGCCAGGTGTGACCTCCAAAAAAAAAAAAAGGGAAAAAGAATTGCTCACTGGTGAGGGGTATTACTGTACCCTAACATCCAAGCCAATTAGAATTAGGTATTAGAATCATTTTATTAGGGAAAAGAGGCTTTGGGACATTTTAGGATTTGCAAAGAAACTGAACTTGGGATACTGTTTAGATATTTGTAAGTAATCAATAGTAATAAATGGCACCTTAAAGGCTTATCATCTCCCTGGTTTTACAAAGCCAATTTCAACATCATCTTTTATCCTGAGTGTGCTTAATCTCAGATATCTAGTTGATTATGATGATACTGCTTTTATGGGGATATAAATCCAATTTGGGTCTCCTCCTCAGACTGAAGGAAAAGACCAGTAATCAATCAGTTATCTAAAGCAAAAAAGCCTTATTTTTTTTTTAAAGTATTATATCGTCAAGGGTATTACCGCATTATTCAAAATAATCTTGCTCCAGTTTGATGAGCTGAAAGTATGTAGGGCACTCAGAGGATAGTTCAGTGCTGAGAGAAACTGCCTTACAAGTGTATGTTTATAAGTTCAATCCCCAGGGCCACCATATGTACACAGGGCATTCCTGGCACCTCTGTTCTGTATGAGCCCCAATAAGTGCCACAAACGAAAGATAGACAAGTGCCATGGCCTTAAGTGTGACCTCCAGCAAGCTCAGCAGGAACTCTATAGCAACCTCCCTCAAGCACCTCATTCCAGATGATATAGGCACCTCAACTAAAGTGGGCAAGCAACCCCAGGTGAACACAAGCCCTGGACAGCCCTAGGGGAGCTCCACAGCCAGGCTTGTGTGTGACACCCAGTCTCCACAGCAGTAAACACTGAAAGGTGAACTGCTCCAGTTAGACTGTTCCACCTGCTTCACACTCAAGCTCAAAGACATCAGAGACCACATGTGCTATTTTCTTTGCGGGGCTCAGAAAAGCAGAAGGCAGAGTTAGATGTGTGGTGACAAACCTGGGTTGATTCTTGGTTGTCAGCTGCAGTGGTGACAATGATAGTGATCTACTGGAGTGGAAGGGTGGAGTGGGGAGTGGACTGGTTCATTTAATTGGTCATTTTAAATCTCAACCACTGCAAAGGCATCTAAACAAAATAGGCAATGGGATGGTGGAGGAGAGAAATGGCAGTAGAGAAAAGAAATCCCTGTTAAGGCAAGTTTTCTCTCTCTGCCCCTTCCCTATACCTATACAGGGATCTCACACACACTCACATGGCTGTGTCTAGAGACTAAGGGAATCTGAGAGGATGGAGAGCCGCTGGAGTACAGCCCTAGAGAGGCCCAGAAACTGTTCAGAGCAACAGCCCCAGCCAGGGGACACTGGCAACTATGACTATCTGAAACTATGACAGTGCACACTAGACAGAGAAGGGTGTAGTGACAGGACCTGACCTTCAGACACTGGTGTGCAGATGGTGTGAAGATGACCAGACAGCACATGTTTCACCCTCAGCCTGGTCTGGATTATTTCATGCATGACCCTGATTCAGACTTGTTCACCTGTGCTTGAAGATATGGCTCATGGGGGTGATTTTATAAGGGGGACAGGGAAAGGGTAAGGGACCTACATCCAATTTGGTCATGAGGAATGGTGTTCCAGGTTCCAATAATAGACATAGTCATTGCATTTGGTTTTCAAGCACAGAGCACAGGGGAGACCCATCTCCAACTACTGTCCTGTAAGATCAGGGTTTTGAGCATGTCTCTGATAGTCACATTATGGTGTGGCCCTTATCAAATATATCATCCTATTAGTCCCATCATGCAGAAAAGTATTCTGGGGTTGATACAATTCCTAATGATCAAGGCAACCATGAAATTATTTGAGGACAAAAAAGGACCTGAACTTTAAGGATATTTTTACTTTTCTTTTGAAAGGTGTCCCCAATATGACAGAGCTCAGGGGATGGCTTTGAAGGAATTTTGCCACCACCTTCTTTTTTGTTTCCTTCCCTTTCACCAGAAGTGGGAACAAAGAGTGAAGATGATACTGTCATTTTGATCTTTACCACTGCACTGGAAATCACTCCCTGTGATTCTATAATTTAAGTTTTCTTGGAATGAATGGGGAAGGAGTGATTGGACAGCACATTGTCAAGGAAACCAGCTCCTTCTCTCTCTCTTCCTCTCTTTCTCCCCTCTCATATGCATACACACACACACATACACACCCACCCACCCACACACACACACACACACACACCACCACCACCACCACCACCACACCACACCACCCTGCCCATTAATATGGCAACCTTTATCTTCATCTGTTCTTTTAAATTATTTTTTTATCTCATCTAAAAATCTCTTCAAATGATTCCTAGAATCCGAGCTCAGGGAGGCTATTTGGAATTCTGGAGAAACTGCTGGGTTCTGAGTCAGTGTTATGTCTGAGCAGTGTTTGGGGCAGTTTCCAAGGCTAATGCCAAGTCAACAGCAGAATGAGTCGACTAAGGAGAGAGCAAGAATCAGAACTTCAAAACCACAGAACAGAACAACACAAGAGTTAGAGAAGAGGGGCACAGCCCAGTAGTAAAACCCGGATGTTGCTAGTCTAAAGTGTAGGGCTGCATCTCTCAGGGTCAAAAGGTGGGGAGATAAAGAGAATAAAGAATAAAACAGTTCAATCACGTGAGCTTTTACTAGCATCAGTTATGTTTAAAGCAAGAAACAATGAAATTCAAAAGGAAAGTTAAAATGGAAAAAGATGTTAGAGACAGATCTCTCAGTTGCTGGTGAATGAAGGATGAGCACTTTTCATGGAGAGGATGTTCATTCTCCATGAGAAGGGTCATCTTGTTGTCTCCTGTGCTCCCTCAGGCCTGGCTCTGCCCCTCTGCAATGGTCATGAACATGCTGCCAGAGATCTTGGTCTGGCCAATCATGTGCTGGCATGATATGAGACAGTGAAATCTCAGCATGGTTGGACACATGCTCCTGACCTTGGCCTTCTCTGAGTGGCACCTATGCTCCAGGAGTGGAGGCAGCTCTGCTGACATGTTGCCTCAGGAACCCTCCCTAGTGAACTTGAAGAAACCAGGGAAGCAATGTCAATGCCCTCAGACCCAGGCAGAGAAGCTGGAGAGTCCTGGTAATGCAGTGTCTGAGAGCATGCCTCACCATGACCTAGCATGGCTTCTGTCTCATGGGTGAATTGTGCAGGCTTACAAGGACAAAATTTGAGCAAAATTCCAAGTCTCCCTAACAGGGCCCTTTACAAAGGGCAAGAGTTCAAGTTAATTGGGGCTAGAGTGATAGCACAGAGGGTTGAGCATTAGCCTTGCATTCTACTGACATGGGTTCGATTTCTGGCATCCCATACAGTCCCTAAACCTGGCAAGAGTAATTTCTGAGCAGAGCCAGGAGTAATCCCTGAGAGCTACTGTGTGTGGCCCAAAGACAAAAAAAAAAAGGGTGGAGGGAGGCCAGAACGGTGGTGCAAGTGGTAGGGCATTTGTCTTGCATGCTTCCAACCTAGGACAGACCGCAGTTCGCTTCTCCAGCATCTCATATGGTCCCGCAAACCCGGAGCGATTTCTGAGCGCATAGCCAGGGGAACTTCTGAGTGTCACCGAGTGTGGCCCCCAAAAAACAAAACAAAACAAAAAAGAGTTCAAGCTACTTGTAAAATAAATATTCCACGGGTTGTGAGATCACCCCACACATGTTTCTAAGCCCTTAGGTAAATGGGTCTGAAGAAGCAGGGTAGCAGCGAAGAAATAAAACCAAGCCAGTCAGGAAAGGATGGACATGGTATCTGTGGCCTTTTCCCTCATACTCTCTCTGCCGAAACCCAAAAGCCAGAACTGCCCTTTCTTTATTTAAAGCAAGCCCCAATATCAGGAGGGGGGAGGTTAAGTAATCCAGGTGGGCTTTTACATACCAAAAGAAGAGGTTTGGGAAAGGAGGAAGTTGAGGAAACAGCTTTGTTTGGGGTTGATATCATTTTACAGCTACTAACTTGGGGCTTGACCACAGGGGAAGGTTAAGCCTGGTGAACAGACCACAGGGTGAGTCAGGCTCACATAGCATGGTTCATGTGAACATGGCAGCGACTAATGGCTCCAACCCGGGTCAGCACTGAGTTACCCCCATGGCTCACCCAGCAGCTATGTAACAGTTGTAAGAGACACACACACTGATCAGGTCTTGGGGGTAAGTGGATACAGAGAGAAGCCACTTGCTTTAAGATAATCTTGAAGAGACAAAATGGGCTAGCCCTGTACTTGCACACTGGAGCCTGGACTGGTGATTACATTTAAAAGAAGAGCATGTGGGCCGGTGAGAGAGCATGGAGGTAAAGCATTTGCCTTACATGCAGAAGGTGGTGGTCCAAATCCCGACATCCCATATGGTTTCCCGAGCCTGCCAGGAGCAACTACAGCTAGGAGTAACCCCTGAGCGAGGCTGGGTGTGACCCACACAAACAAACACTAAAGAAGAGCAGGTTTGCAGCAAAGAGAACTAAAGGAAAAGGCCAGAGAGATACCATAGAGGTTAAGGCACTTATAGGTGACCCAGGTTTATCCCTGAAAGTCCATGGGATCTCTAGAGCCCTGCACGGAGTGACCCCAAGCACAGACCATGAGCAAGACCATGAGCAAGCCACTTGGTATGGTCCTTAAACCAAACAAAACTAAAGAACAAAAGGGAAGCAGGGCTGAAGAATTCACATAGCTGTGAGGCAGGTGATCTCTGTGGAGCCATGTCCTTCTCTGTTCCCTCCAACCTCAGGGGCCTTGTTGGTCACACTCTAAGCATAAGAGGGAGGAGCAACATCTTTTACCCACAGGGGGCTATAGAGAAGCAGGTTCACATGCCCTGTTGGGGCAGTTTAGATGGTGCACTGGGGGACCACAGGGCTGTCCACATTGTGGATGCTGTAGTCAGGGAGGACAAAGGCCTGGGTCACAGGATGGAGGAGGGAGGTGGGCCATCTTGTGCTCCCTGAGTTCTCACCTGTACCACCTGCCCCTCCTTTTATAGGTTCTTGCTGTACCCCCATTCTTTTTTTCTAGTTCACATCATAATGCCGTGATTTACCAAATTGTTCATAACATAATCATTTCAGGCATTAAATATTCAAACACCAATTCCACCACCAGTTTAATCTTCCCTTCACGAGTATCCCCAATCTCCCACCTACCACCATAACCTGCCTCCTTGCAGGCACAAACAAATTTCCTTCACATTGCTAGTTACAACACAAAGGCAAATGGAATTGTCAAAACTTAGCTCAACACATCTCTCCATGGTATTACTAAAGTCACCATCTAAAGATTTAATGGGCTATGGTTGATGCTAGTTGAGGCTTCTGTGTTACTGCTTAGACTCACTGATCTTGGTAGTTTACTATGGAACTTTCCCATCAGATTTCCTGTGATACTACAGGGTTGACAGTCCTATAAAATATTGACCACATGCTACACGGCTGCGTGGCCCAGGATTTATAGATCTACAACAAATTTTGTGACTGGTCAGTTTGATAATGTCAACAAATCATGGAGCTGAGGTATTTCTGTTGGAGGATGTAGGATGTGGCATTCATTTGCAATAGTCCATGCAGAAAGGGAAGTCTGTCCTCTCTCTTTCTGAGAATGCCACACAAGTATCAGCCTGGATCAGACTATCTAGGAAGTTTGGGCAACTGTTATTTTTGTTTGTTTATTTTTGGACCACACCCAGTCGCATTCAGGGGTTATTTCTGACTCAGTGCTCAGAAATTGCTCCTGGCAGGCTCTGGGGACCATATAAGATGCTGGGGATCGAATTCGGGTCTGTCTCGGGTTGGCCACATGCAAGGTAAATGTCCCACTGCTGTGCTATCACTCCAGCCCCTGACTGTTATTTCCTTTTGGAGATTGGTGGAGGAGCCAGGCCATTTTTCTGCCAGGAATATGGTGGCAGTGGGCAAGGCTGCTGAGCTTTTGAGTGTCAGAGTAGGTACACCCCATTCTTACCCTTACAACCTTGTCAATTTTATAAGCAACCACCAAGCCCCACCAAAGGTAGGTTTTGCCCTTACCCGCTCAGAGGCCCGTAGAGTTTCTTGAGAATCAGGTGACTTTCCCAAAAGCCCTGTAGGAAACAGTACTCTGATGAATAGTCAGCTCCATGAAAGGCAAACATTTATGCTTTTGGAAGGGGGAGGGGTATCTCTCAAACAATGGTCCAGGGGTTCTAGGGCCACTTGGCTAGTCCATGCTTGATCCCAGCAATGCAGTTCAGACCTCTAGAGCCATGTGTGGCAGTACCCACAAGGCCTGGTGGTGCTGGGATCAAACTTGGGGTCTTCCACATGCAAAACAGGTACTACAGCTCTGAGTTCTTCTGCTGACCCCAAGGTACTACTCCAAATAATACCCCCCAAAATTTCTTTTTTTTTTTTTTTTGGTTTTTGGGTCACACCTGGCAGCCCTCAGGGGTTATTCCTGGCTCTATGCTCAGAAATTGCTCCTGGCAGGCTCGGGGGACCAAATGGGATGCCAGGATTCGAATCACTGTCCTTCTGCATCCAAGGCAAACACCCTACCTCCATGCT
Organism: Suncus etruscus; assembly: GCF_024139225.1. Classification (NCBI taxonomy): domain Eukaryota; kingdom Metazoa; phylum Chordata; class Mammalia; order Eulipotyphla; family Soricidae; genus Suncus; species Suncus etruscus. The sequence goes on along the minus strand of NC_064848.1, from coordinate 149,141,016 downwards.
ATCTCTTCGGCCCAAATGCATACAGACTGAGCATTTATCTTTTAGATACGACATCTATGGAATTTGAAGTGCCTTTTTTTTTTTTTTGCTTTTTTGGGCCATATTAGGTGACGCTCAGGGGTTACTCCTGGCTATGCGCTCAGAAATTGCCCCTGGCTTGGGGGATCAACCCCCCAAAATTCTAAAGCAGTGAGAAGTCCCCTAAAGAAATAAAAAAAAAAAGAATTGAAGACCTAGGGCTTTCGATGACTTTATTTTATTTTAATGTTTTTTGGTTATTGGCCAGACCCAGCAGTGCTCAGGGTTTACTCATCATTCTGAGCTCAGAAATTGCTCCTGGCAGGCACCAGGGACATATGGGATGCCAGGGATAGAACCAGGGTCTGTTCTGGGTGGGCAGCATGCAAGACAAATGCCCTACCATTGTGCTATCTCTCCAGCCCCTTTCGAGGACTTAAAAGTATTAGAACAAACTAGTAGCTCTAAAAAAATATTGTGCAGGAAAAATATCTGTCAGCTCTGCTTTAATGGACAGAAGAGATCGTGTGTACTTACACTATTTATGTATAATTGCAACTAAAATATTTGGAAACGATGTGCTTTCTCAATGATGTTAGCATTCCCCCTCGCAATTGGGTTTATATTATTATTATTTTTGGCAAAGCCGCCTTTCTCAGACACTCTCTGGGTAAACTTCTGCTGAGTGTCTCCAAATCAGTCCCAATCCTGAATTAGCATGATTCGATTTAAATTGTAATTAACTGCAACATTTTGAAACACAAGCAGCTCAGAGAAACTTTGGTGAAGATGAAACATGAGACTCATTTTGGAGTGGGAACAACATGGATACTTGCAGCATGGAGTGTCAGAACATTCTAGAAGCATTGCTTTATAAGGATGGGGTTAGGAAAGAGATTGGAGTAAGGGTTGTAGATATACCTTTGGGACTCATAGAGAAGGGTGTTGTTGGTCCATAATACCATGGGAATAAAACACATCAAACTCTGCCTGGGACATATTGGGGGTCTGGAAAGTGATAGATTTGCCCTGTGGGCATGGAAACTTATTTAAAGGCTGAGCGAGAAGAAAAAGTTAGGGAGAAGGTCAAAGAGGTGGGTGTCCTTCACACATTCCATCCTCATTAAATCTTCTAAATGACTCTGTCTAACCTTGCTGCCTACCCAGAAACACTTACAGGAATATAAATATAGTCACAGAAAGTACTTGGCAGGGTTTGTATGTACAAGGACGATGAACTCGGACACATTAGGTAGAAATTACCCAGAGGCTGGGACAAGAGAAGTCCTGCTTTCCTCCAAATGCTGCTGCCAAATCCATCCCTCAGCTGACCACAGCTGGCCACCCACACCCCACTCCCCAAATCCATGAGCTGTTTTTCTCTGAGTTTACAACACCCCCTCCACCTAGGGGTCCTATTTTGGCACACCCCTTTCCTCCCACTGGCTTCAAGCAGCAAATGGATTGTTGTAGGTAGATTTTAGTTGTAAACTGATCATGCCTGAGCTAGAAGGTGTTGGAGAAATGCAAGTAGCACTAGTGAAGAGGGAGAAAGGGGACCAAAAAAAAAAAAAAAAAAGTCCAGAAAGAAGCTGAGCAGAGGAAGGAGAGGACAGAAATAGCTTGTCATCTATCTAGTGCCTCAGGGCCAGCAGTTCCGGGGCAGGACTGGGGAAGAGGGGGTGACGAGGATTATCAGGAGAGCCCCCAAAGCAGTCTTTCCTGCCTATGTGAGGATTAGTGACTTCTTTTTTTGCAAAATCCTTGGCTCCTTGTGGGCAGCAAAAAACATAGAGATAAGCCAACAGACAAAAAGTAGCTGAGTGAATTTTCTGCCAAGCAGAAAGAGTTCAAGGGGCCAGAGCATGGCTTCGCATGCAGGAGGCCTAGGCTCCATCCGTGCCACCACATGGTCCCCTCTCATCTCAGCACAACCAGGAGCTCCATGTCATCTGCCTGAATCTGCTGTACTCAGATCCATTCTTTCTCTCATCTCATGACCAGTCTCCGTATTAACCTAGTCCCAAAGCTCAAGGCACATTGGACTCAATCTGCCATGAACCTGCTCCACAAAATCATTCTAAAAGGTGACTTCTGGTCTCTCTGCGTTAGTTCTACCATCAGCCATAAACCATAAGGCATTAAGAGAAAAATGTTGGGGCTGGAGCGATAGCACAGCCGTAGGTTGTTTGCCTTGCACATGGCCAATCCAGGGCAGACCCAGGTTCAATCCCCAGCATCCCATATGGTCCCTCAAGCCTGCCAGGAGCAATTTGAGTCAAAGTCAGAGGTAACCCCTGAGTGCTGCCAGTTGTGGGGAGAGGAGAGAGAGACAGAGAGAGAGAGAGACAGAGAGAGAGAGAGACAGAGAGACAGAGACAGAGACAGAGACAGAGAGACAGAGACAGAGACAGAGAGAAACAGAGACAGAGAGAGACAGAGACAGAGAGAGACAGAACAGAGACAGGGGGGGTGTTCTTGCACAGCTGGGTGCCCTCTACTAACTCTTCTTCCCATAGAAGAATCTGTGAAAGCTGTGATGGTACTGGTATTCACATGGCACATGGCGCTCAGGCCCTGCACTCTCCTCTCTTCTCGCTACCTCAGATAAGCGCTCAGTTCATCAGAGCTATTGTCCAATAACAGTTGCTTTATATGGGCCTAACTGAAATCTATATCTGAAAAAGCAAGTTCCATCTGGGTATCCTGTATCTAGAGACAGCACATGGACATCTGTCAATGATCTTTCTAGATGCCCAGAAGAGAAGCCACCAACTTTCACATCCTCACTTCCCTAATCCCCCTCTCTCCAGTTCCTCATCAGCAAGGCAGTTCTGTCACGTAGACCCTGTTTCTCAGAGAGCTACAGTTGTTCTGCCCTGTCTGTGCATCCTTGTCTTTGTGTCTGTGGCTCCTGAAGAACCCCTGTCTTCCAGAAAGTTCAGTGGGATGATTTCAGTGCTCACGGATCTTTCTCTCTCTTCTTCAAACAACTCCCACCAGTCTAGTAGGGGTCTATGCCACCCATTCGGGTACCCCACCATATTCAAGTGTAGATCCCAAAGGCAAGCATAGCTCCTATATTTCTGAGTATGGCCTCAGGAGCCCCTCCATGAATGGATCTTGATGAATGAATAAATAAATGAATGAGTGAATGAATGAACGAATGAGTGAGTGAGTGGATGGATGGATGGATGGATGGATGGATGGATGGATGGAGGACAGGGTGCGTGGCTATAGATGGACAATCAATTATTGATCACATATGAACTCTGTCCAGGGGAGATTCATTGCAGTCTTTCACTCACAGTCCATCCCAGGGGATGAATGCCCAGAGATAGATGTGGGAGGGGATTCTGCAGTGGGTTCATCACATAGATGATGAAAAAGGGCAGAAGACCATCCTTACCCGGCGGAAAAATGTCAGATTGCCGATGAAAGGAGAAGGCTTAGGGTGCCTGATGCCCAACTTCTCCAGTCTCGAAAAGGCAGATGTGGAATACCTAGGGGAGAAGAGAAATTTAAAAACTGATAAACAGTCAGTAGGACATTTGTCTGGCAAGTGGCAAGGTTTGATCCCCAGCATTTCATATGGTTTCCTGAGCACACAGCCGGGAGTAAGGCCTGAGTACCACTGAATATGGCCCAATAGCTAACAAACAAAAAAGGGGGACCAAAGAGAGAAAGAATAAGAGGTAGATAAATAAAAGGTCATTATTTTTCTACCAAACATTTAACATGCAGAGAAGTCCTCATCTAAAATTCCCATTAGTCACTTGTTTTTTGTTTTTTTTTTTAAATTACTCCTTGGGACCCGAGCGGTGGTGAAAGCGGTAAGGCATCTGCCTTGCCAGCACTAGCCTAGGATGGACCATGATTCAATTCCCCAGAGTCCCATATGGTCCCCCAAACCAGGAGCAATTTCTGAGTGCATAGCTAGGAGTAACCCTTGAGCGTCACCAGTTGTGGCCCCCCCCAAAAAAAAATTACTCCTTGGTGGGTGTAGAAATGACGCAGCAGACAAGACACTTGCCTTGCATGAAGTCAACCCTAGTTTGATTCCCACTTTGTATATGATCCCCCACAAATATCCAGAAATGATCGCTAAGCACTAAGTCAGGAGTAAGCCCTGATGGACCAACTCCTACTCCGTGCAATAAAACATAAACAGTACCAGTTGGGAGGACAGGGAGAGAGTTCAAATAGTAAAGTGCATACCCAGCATATGTGAGACCTGCCACCTGTAACTTCCTAAAGCAGCTCTATTGTGCCCCAGTGATTCCTGAGCACTGCCAGGCCTGAGTCTGGACTCTGAAGTCTACAGTTCAGTCACAGCATGGCTGGGAATGCCCTAAGTCCTCACAAAACTGGACCTCTATCTACTGTGAACAGTTGTCTTCAAAGAGAAAAAGAAGCAATGGCAGAAATCTACTTCCTGTGCAAATTTGTATATTTCTTGGTCAAAACTGAACCCTGCATGTAATCTGTCACCCATCACATTCCAGTATCAGACAAAGAAAAATAAAACACAGGAGTGGGGGAGGGGAAATAAAAAAAAAAAAAAAAAAAAAAAAAAAGAAAAATAAAACACAGGAATGGAGGATCTACTCCCCCCCCCCATTTGACTCCCATATACCCTCCCCACCGCCCCCACCCCCAACCTCTTACATCCTCTTACAGCTTTGTTTTCACGGCCTGCGAGCATATGGGAAGTATATTTTTCTAACCCAAATTCAGGAAACATGGCCCACAGATTCCCGTGCCATTTTGCAGGAGAAAGTGGAGTCCCGAGAAGGGCAGGGTAGCTGTCAAAACATTGGAATTACTAAGATATGTCAGCCGTTTATGGGACGAAGGGCTAAAGGCAAAACAGGCTTAGTGAAACCCAGACATATGGCTGCAATCCCCAATCAGCCAGCCAATTAGGTCAGAAGTTCAGCTAATTCAGAAAAATTAATGAGTGAAAGTGGGTGTTTCAGCATCCTGCAGAGATCAGCCAGACCCTAACACAGGAGCAAGAAAAGCTAAAGACCAGCACAACTTCCAGGCTCCCCAAATCCTCAGGCTTAGACAAATCAGAAAGGCAGCTCAGAGATTCAGACTGTGAGCCAGTGGGAATGTTTGCTATGTCCTTGGCCAATCTTGTTCCTTCCTGCGGACCAACAAGAAGCACTTCAATAAGAAACACTTCTCCAAATGCCCGCTGCTCAGGCAGAGACTGACCAACCAACCAAATGTAATTCTTGGTTCGTGATCCAATGAGCAATAGGGTGGCATTTCAAGTGACTTCAAGAGAGAACTAAACCAGGCTAGAAAGGGAGAGAAGGCCACACTCCCCACCCCCACCCCCCCAGATTGCTGCCTGGAGTTTCCACTCATATTATTGGTCTGAATAAATTTCCCAGAACATCACATTTCAATGTCCAGGTGGAACTAAAAATCATAGGAAAGAGTCATGGGTAGGACCCCAGTACCCCATCTAGTTTCCTGAGACCACTATGATTGAGTCCTGAGCACAGAACCAGGAGTAAACTCTGAGCCTTCCCAGGTGTGGCCCTAAACCCCCCCCCCCCCCCAGAAAAAAGAACTCCCTTTCTACCCTGGAAGAAAGAGGAAAAAGGTGCTCAGACCTCATCACTTTCTCCAACATCCTCCAATCTGGCTTCTCTGCTCCTTCCTTCAACCTTTTTATGAATTATTTTCTAAATGTAATCTCCAGTGGGGAGAAAGAAATATGTAGAACTTGGGCCACGTAATTACATCTTAATTTTGTAATTAGATGTCTTGATTGTCTAATTAAGGGACAAGAAGCCTGTGCCTAATTACACATGCTAATTATCATGCAAGTCCATGCCCTAATTATGTAACTCCCTTTAACAAACCCCCCCCTCCCCGCTCCTGTGGTTCTGCAACATCATTCAGATCTTTCCAGACATATGGCGTCAGCAAAGAATATGTTGGACATCACTGTTAACTTCACTTTGCAGCCTAGGCCAAGGAGCCTAAGGCCCTCCAATGCCCATGTCAAAGTCAGTGAGGAGGGAGCCCAGACATAAGGAACGTGGCAAAATGGGTGGCATTATTCTCAATCTCCTATTCTCTGGCTCCAGGATTCCATGCTGTGCTTTGTCTCAATGGGCTCACTATTCAGAATCCAGGCACCCCATGGTCCTGAGTAAAATGTCATCAACCCTCTTACAGGTAAGTGAAAGTCCTACCTCCTTCCCTCCCCTTCCCCAGTCCCTCAGAATATAAGCTTATGATAGCAGAGATAGTACAGCAAGTAGGGTGCTTGCCTTGCACAAAGCCAACTTGGGTTTGATCCCTGGCATTCCATATGGTTTCCTGACCCCTGACAGGAATGATTCCTGAGTGCAGAGCCAGGAGTAACTAATGAGCATCATTAAATATAGCCCAAAAAAACCTATGTTGGTACACAATACTAACTCGCCTTGTAGAAGGTTGGTCCCAGTCAGTCTCGTGGTATGCAGTGATTCATCAAACACTCTAAACTCTTAAAACTTAAAAAACTCTTGTTTTTAATCTTTGTAGTTATCTTCACCTCTCCTGGTAGTTGTATTTCTTTCATTGCTACAAAGAGGTATCTTTTTTTTCCCCTTCTCTAATTAAAACAATTTTTTATTTAAAAATATTGCTCAACTTTGAAATAATTTTACTTCTTCCTCCATGTTTTGCACACACACAAACACATACACACAGCTCTAGCTAACTGGTAAAGTTGTTTGTTATGAATTTTCTAGGAAACAAGCAGCCGATGTTAGAGAATGACAAGCAGCTCTTGGCATATGCTTGAACAGCAAGAGGAGAGAGCTGCTGAATTCGGAACAGTTTTCCTTCAGAAAATAACTCACTGCAGCCTGGCGAACTGACTTCCAAGTTCATTTCTGTTCTTTCCTGCTGCATCTCCCCCAAAATTATAACAAGAGGAATGTCTAATGAAGACCCAGTTTTGCCTCATGAGCAAAAGACTACAGAGCAAAAGAGCTAAAGTCTGAGACACAATCATGCCTCTAGGTGAGAACTCCAGGGCTTCCAGTCCAGACTGTCTCATTTCCCTGTTAGCACCTTTTCTCACATTCAGGCCACTCAAGACTTAACGTTGCAAATCACTGGTCTCCAATCACTCCTGTGCCAGTAAACAGTAAGACCAGAATGTTCATTTACTCCCTTTATAAGGCAGAGGTGCTTTCCAGAAACAAGAATGTTGTTTCCAATTCCATTCATTTTGCTCAGTTTATAATGATAATCTTGGTAGTTTCTTTTTATTCTTTGTTCTGTTTTATTTGAAATTTTTTCAATTTTCTTTTTAACTCCGTAAGTTCATTTAGTCACTGGCCTTCGACAATATTTTATTTCTCAATGAGTGCATTTAAGGCCCCAAATGTCCCCCCAAAGCATTTCTTTACCTTCATCCACATATTTTGAGAGACACTGTTCAAACGTGGCCAATAGTTAGATTCCCAGGAAAATGTTTATGCAAAATGAGCTCTAAGATGTACACAACAAACTTAGAGGGAAGATTGGGAGCTAGAAAAATCTTTCCATTTTTCTTGCTTCTGTCTAGACATCCCTATGATTGTGTTAGTAGCACTTGTAGTCATTTATTCCCAAAGATCCAGAAAGGGGGCATGCTTCACAACCGACCATCATGCTCTATGAGAAAACATAGAGGACAGTTGAATAATTACTTCCACATCTGGCAGATGTGAGTCTTTCCCCAGTTATGTAAGAACCACAAAAACAGCCATTGTAACCATGAGCCTGACATGATGCTGTGTCACAGTGCACAGAAGGAGAGTCTTCTATGTTTTCGCTGTGCTTTGCATATCAGGTTACATGATATTATTTCTGTACCCATACTGGACTTACAACTCTTAACCATGTGCTTGCAAGACTGGTGTTCATTTAGATGGCTTATTTAGATTTATTTAGATTATTTATGTTGATGATGCTCATTTAGTGATTTACACTTCCCTATGCCTCTAGCCCTACAGATAAAGTTTGTTTTTTCCACAGATGAAGTTTAGCAGGGTTCCTTCTGTGGTTTGTCTTCTCCTGGTTATCTCCTGCAGTAGAAATAAGTTCTTGCCTCGGATGGGTTAGAGCTAAGCCACAACTTATTTGTCTGCACCCTTAGAAGTTTCACAACTTCCCCAGGCCTGTACCTCACCCTCAATTCATGGGGAAACTATGGTCTGGCATGGTACTTGGGCTTCAGAAATTTTTAAGGATTTAAAATTATTTTTGAAAGTGTGTGACACTCCAGCCTACAGACAGGTTAGGAGATAGGCAATCTGGAGGTTTTTTCCTACTAGATTCCTCTGTACAAGGTTCTGAATCCATGTGTCTCATTCTGTTATTTGCTGGGGTGGGGATTATCAATCACATCTATTAGTTCACAAGAGACTGAAAATGGAACGATTCCTGTTTCGTAGATCTAGGGCAATAATCATGAATAATCCTCATCCTCTATTTGACTACTCAGAGCAACAGTTCATGTCAGAAAAGGAGAATCTGTGCTTGATTCTTCCTTTTGTATGATTCATTTTCAAAATAATGAGTTGGCGCTGTAACATCTTACAATGGCAGTGCCAGATATTTTTCTATCATTATGAACTCAGGGATTTAAATATAGCTGACATGTTTTGATCCATGACAATTATGATCTTGTTCATCAGCTTGTCTCACCTCTGCATAATAGGAGCAGTTTCCCTGGTTCCTGACTACTGTGGATCGACAGTTTTTCACTTTCCAAAGTGAGAAGATGGACATTTTTTACCTGTGAACTGGAGCTGTCATTTCTCCCCAAGGATTCCAGTTCTTTTAGTGGAAAATGACATGTAGTATCTCAGTAGGAGGAAGGCTTTTCCTGAGATCAATTTGATACTTTAACCACATGCATACTTATTCAAGAAGACTCTATTAAGGGCTAATAAACCCTTTTTCATTGTTTTGTTTTGAGATGATGCCTGGCTCAGTGCTCAGAGACACTCTTGATGCTATCAGGGGACCAATGCAGTATTGGGGATCAAACCCTTCTATATGCAAAACATGTTCTCCAGCTGATTGTAATTTCAGGCACTTAAAGATAATACATCTTAAATAGGTTTTGAAACTGGAGGATTCTTCTATAATTTTTAACTTTATTTATTTGTGAGACTGGGCCATGCCCAATGGTGTCCAGGAGCTATTCTTGGCTCTGTATTCAGAAGTAAGGTTTTGGAGATTTCAATTAAGGTTAATTGACAGAGAGCACCTTCTCCCTGGATCTTTACTGTCTTCCTTCATTGTCTTTCTTGCAGGTGCCTTTATGTCCTTATGCTTCTTCTGACAGACCAATGGTATTGGGTTAGGACCTACCCTAATAATCTTATGGCCTTTCTTTAACTTAAATATCTCTTTACAGATCCCTAATGCAGGACAGAGAGATAGTATAGTAGGTAGGGAACTTGCCTTCCCACATTACTGATCTAGGTTTGATCCACAGCACCTAATATGGTCCCCTAAGCACAACAGGAGTGATCTCTAAACACAGAAAAAGAAGTAATCCCTAATCACTGCCAGATGTGCCCCCTCCTCCAAAAAAAAAAAAACCATAAAGTTCTCAAGTGAGTGGGGAGTAAGACACCATCCAAGTCAGATCTGAACATTTTATACTGGATATACTAACAATTTGGGGGTTGCCCAAATTTGGTTAGTCTAGAAGGTGTTTGGGCCAGAAGCTGGGGTAGGTGATAGTTCCCCAGTCCAGCAACCTGAACAGGGCCACATGTCAACTTTCAGGGGCCACTGCTCTGAGTCAGATTCCTTTCCACCTCAATGCATTCCCATGCAAAGCAAGCACTTTACCCCTAGACCAACTTTCCAATCCCTGGAATTAGTTTGGTACAAAGATTTCTCCTAGAAATAATCCTGTGGTCCACCAGAGCCACAATCAGTGCCATGCATTATTAGAGATTAAAATTCAGGGAAGGAAAGTTAGGCTTTTGCATGTACAAATAATTTGTTCTACTACTTGAGCTATACCCCTGGTCCCCAGAATGATTTTTTTGTTTGTTTGTTTTTGGGTCACACCCGGCAGCGCTCAGGGGTTACTCCTGGCTCCATGCTCAGAAATCGCTCCTGGCAGGCTCGGGGGACTATATGGGATGCCGGGATTCGAACCACCATCCCTCTGCATGCAAGGCAAACGCCCCACCTCCATGCTATCTCTCTGGCCCTGCCCAGAACGGTTTTAAATAGACAACAGAGAGATATTACAGCAGGTCAGCATTTGCGTTGCATGCACTCAATCCAGTTTGATCTTTAGCACCATGTATGGCCCCTGAGCACTGCTAGGCATGATCCTTAAGCATAGAATCAGTATCAAGTCCTAAGCAATAAACCATGAGTAAGCCCTGGAAGTGACCCCAAAATAAATAAACATATAACAGAGACTTACAGAGAAGATGAAAAAGACAAGTCCCATCAGAAAGGAATTTTTATAAGCAAACTCATATTTTTACAGCTATAGTTGTTTTCTATGATTGCTGGAACAAATAACTCCCTACCAAGTGGTTTAGAACAGAAGTCCAAATTGATCTCAATGGTCTAAAATTGAGGTGCTGGGCCAGAGAGCTTGTTCAGAGGGCTAGAATGCATGGTTTGCATGTGGGAATAATGGGTTAGATCTCTAGCACTACTCAGAACATGGTTGGTGCTCTCCCCAAAAAGTACATTAAAAACAATCAACTAACACTTAAATCATGAAGGTGAATGAAAACTGTAATCATTTCAATAAACATAAATTAATAGCACAAATAAATTCATTATCGAGGGAATTCTTCTTTTTGTTTGTTTCTGTAACTCCCTAAAAGAACAGTGTCTGACATGGACTGTCCACAGCCCATCTCTGGAAGACGAGGCTGAATGTCCCTACCAGTCTCTACTTTGTTGTGCTCAACTACGTTTGCCTGGGCCAGCGACTAGGTACTTCCTCAGGACAAATGGGGCATACTGAGGTCAAAGCCTCTAAGCATTGTGGACTCTGTCACTCAGAACTAGGGCACCTTTGGAGGGGCAGATTTATTCCCAACAACAATGGCATTTACCCTCACAAAAAGGAGAAGGCCCTGTGGGAGGTGCTTCAATTTATATGGGCAAATGCTAGTTGACATGTCATAAATGAAGGGACTTAATGGACCCTGTGGTCTGCCTCCTACCTGCCACACATGGTGCAGGGTGCCTGCAGAGCACAAGGACATTCAGTCGCTAATGACCAACAGTTAATGAAGCTTTACATTCTGATCCCTGCAAATATGTCAAAGGGTGTGTGAGTTGAAATGTTGGCTTTTGTGCTTTCATGACTGAAGGACAGAGGTAGACAGATCCAGTCAAAATAGGGCAACCCCAAAGAAAGCCATCAAATTAAGCAGAGAGGGAAAAAAAGTTTAGATTTTAAGAGTTCTGGGCAGGAGAAGGTGCTGGAAGGTGTGAGAAAGTTCTAGAAATTGCTAGGTGAGGCTAAGATGAAACAACAGGAGGACCTCAGAAAGAGGAAGTATTGGGTTTCACGTGGAAAGATGCATTGGCTGAGTGAGTTCTGTCCACTTTCTCAGGTTTTCCATATATTCTGTTCAAAAAGCCTAGGTCTTCCTGAAAAACCCATCTTTGGGACAACCCAAAGATGCCTTCTAAGGTAGTAAAGGGCTTGGAGGTAGAGTCAGTGGTTAAAGAGGGAGGGGACTCAGAGTGAGGTTCAGATCTTGGACTGGCTTGTGCCTTCATGCTCAGATCTTCCACCACCACTTCCTGCAGTCAGTCATGAAGGATTGGGTCAATGCTGGCCTATTGTGCTGGAAAGAAGAGATTGAATAGGAGAATGAGGAAGAGGAGGAGGAGGAGGAGGAAGAAGAAGAAGAAGAAGAAGAAGAAGAAGAAGAAGAAGAAGAAGAAGAAGAAGAAGAAGAAGAAGAGGAGGAGGAGGAAGAAGAGAAGGAGGAGGAGGAATGCCAAGTATGGGTAGCCTTGAATTTATATAGAAACAAAGCAACTGATTTATGTCATCGTACCAGTGAAATGGCACGTTGTAAAATCAACCCACGCATCATATTTTCAACCCCAGGTGAACGATTCTGAAGCAGGGTCGTGCATGAAATAATATAAACCTGGCTGAGGGTGAAACATGTGTAGCCTGACAATCTTATAATTCATATGGAAAGTAAGCTGCCTGTCAGACTGTTATTTTTATTGAGTACAGAGACTATCCCCATGTGAGAGAATAAGGACAGAGTAAGGGCAGATAGCTCAGGCTATTCTGAGCTAGTCCTGCCCAGTTTACATGTAAGATGATATCCGTTTGGGGTAAAACTAAGTTGTAAACAGATACAAATGATATTTCTTTTGGGTGAAGCTAGATTCTAAACAAACAGATGCCATCTACATCCCAGTATCCCTCTGCCTGCTTCTCTGGCAGGCATTTTTCTTCTCTGTCTCTCTCCCATTTATTTTCTTTCAAACACTGTGGTTTGCAATATTGTTACTTAAGGGGTATCAAATATATCACTTTATCTTCTTTTAGCACACAGTTCTTGTCCAGAATGATTCTTGAGCATGGAGCCAGGAAAAATTCCTGAACCCAACTGGGTGTGGCCTCAGAAAGCAAAACAAAATAGTTTTAAAAAATGTAAATATATTGTAATATGAGAGTAGATGTATATCAAAATACAAATATATTCACATTCATGTTTCAATGTTTGTATATTTGGCCATGAAAGAAAGATGCCTCTGCATTGGATTTGCATTTCTTTTTTTTTTTTTTTTTTTTTTTTGGTTTTTGGTTTTTGGGTCACATCCGGCAGTGCTCAGGGGTTACTCCTGGGTCTACGCTCAGAAATATCCCTGGCAGGCACGGGGGCCATATGGGATACCGGGATTTGAACCACAGTCCTTCTGCATGCAAGGCAAATGCTTTATCTCCATGCTATCTCTCCGGCCCCAGACTTTGTATTCCTAAGGTAGAGGGTGGCAGACTGGAAGCCCAGTTGGGATGTCATGTGGGGAGTCCCAGCTGCATCCTGCTTATCTTCCTGATCCTGAGTGCTAAACTCTTCTGGGAAGAAAGGCAAGCCAAAGATTCCTTAACAACATCCTTTAAGCAGAAATGGTGCTTCACAGGTCCTATGTCCTGAATCCCAAGCCCCCACACTACATACCCCCTTCCCTTCCAGTACCTCCAGCTCACACAACGCCAAGGGGACCCTCTGAGCATAGCTAGGGAGAACCCTATCACCTAAAAATGGTGCTTCTGTGAATACACCCCAATTTTTCTGAGGGAAGCTTAAAGGGGAGACAAATCTCCCTAGAGGCCAGTGCACAGAGACTGGAAAATTGCTTACCCAGATCATCAGGGTACCTCAGAAACCACTGAAAGAATTTCCACTCCCAGACAGCTGAGGATCCAGGCCAAGGTGGGGGGTGAGGGGTGTTTTCACTTCCTTCCCTCCATGAACATGGAGAAACCTCCAATGATAGTTTGTATAAGTAATTGAAGATGTTTGTCCTCTCCAGGATTCAACATTACATATCCAAAGATGTTAGGAAGCCCAAATTCACCTCCAATCAGAATTCATCACTTCTCCGAGTGCTACAAAGGAGATCTTGCTTTGCTAATAATTCCAAATGAAGGAGCAGCCCTGGTTAAATAAGGAAGTGATAGTGCCCTTAATTACTGCTGCCAGGAGCTCACGCATGCTATTTGATGTGCTGTGTTTACATGAGCACGTAGGGCAATGCATGCAGTGCTAGTATCTTCCAAAACTCTCCAGGACAGGAAAGGTGATGCCAGGTTTTACTGGGTACAACAAAAAGAATCTAGGGGCTTAAGTGGACCACAACTAGGTGTTGTGGCAGTGTGTGCCATCATGTCTGGCTCAGAGGAAGTAATTTCTGTTTGTGAAATTGCGTAGGGCCTCTGCACTTCCCACAGCCTTAGACTTGACCTCTGGGACACCCCTAACACCACCTCCCCTGTCCCCTGCTCCCCCACCTTAACATGCTACCTCCTCTATTTAGGGCTGCACCTCCAGATGCCTTTCAGGTGTTCTCTGACCTCCTGATGCCTAATCTTCTCTCACATGGTTCTTCACCCCAAATTAGCAACTCTCACAAGCCTGCAGACAAGCCTTGACTCCCTCTCTGACCCCTCCTCATTGCCCCAGGATGTGGTCAACCTCTGGGTGACATGAGTCAATGTGAATCCTGACTCTAATCACAAAGGCCAGGTCAGGTCAGGGAAGATAGAGGGCAGGGCAGACATGTGGCTATTGGTCCAGAACAGTGCACTCACAGGGTCCCAAATGAGCGAAAGTCACTTCCAGTTCAGTTCCACACTCCTGTGATATGTTGAGTCAGAGGCACCAAGGGCATAAGAGAGGAATTGGGACTCAGCGAGATTCTCAAGGACATTATGGGGAGGTTGGGAGGGTTCCCCCCATGCTTACTGAGGCCTGGGATAGCTCTTCACAGAATCAACATCTTTGCTTGCAGCTCCTGTAGCTGTTAGTATGCAGGGGTCCTCAAACTTTTTAAACAGGGGGTCAGTTCACTGTCCCTCAGACCATTGGAGGGTCTGACTATAATAAAAACAAAACTTATGAACAAATTCTTATGCACACTGCACATATCTTATTTTGCAATGAAGAAACAAAACAGATACAAATACAATATGTGGCCCGCGAGCCATAGTTTGAGGACCACTGGATAGAGGGTACTAACTGGGACTCCCCAATGCCCTGTGGCTAACTACCTCACATTCTACCCACCTTACACTGTCTCTCCCACCTCCCTCCCCTCTCCTGGCCCCAGATCTCTGCAGATCATCATGGTCTCTCTGGGCATGGATTCATCCATGAAACCTTCACCTGCCCCACAGATGGTCCCTTGAGCATCCCCAGGGTCACTCCTGAGTACAGAATAATGGCCCCTGAGCACCCTCAGTTGTCACCCTTAAGCAACAACAACAACAATAATAAACTTGCTAACAAACTCAAAACAATGACAGGAGAGCTTCAAATGACCACCTGGCCCATAGTAGAGGGGCCTGCAGAAAGAGCATTCAATGGGCTGGAATGTGGGAGCCCTAGATTTGGTCTCCAGCCCCACATGATCCCCCAAGCTCTGTTAAGAGTGATTCTCCCCTAGCACAGAGCCAAAAGTAGCTCCCTCCCACTCCCATGTACCATCATGTATGGCCCCCCAAGACAAAAGAAAGAGTAGAAGGGTCATTTCTTGAGCTGGTTGAGTTTCACCATCTCTGAGGAGTGGAGGTGCCTAAACAGGGTATATGCAGTCCTGAGGAGAGAATGTATCTAAATTCTTTTAGCTCTGGTTGCACAGGCATCCAAAAACGATTTGCCAGTTGGATTTGAGGTTGTGCCTCATAAGCCTGCCAATAGCTTTGCACCATGACCTACCCGAGAGCCTGTAACAGGCCTGGGAAACCCAATTCCCCTCTCCCTGCTTGGCAGCTGGCTTAAGGAGCTTAGGCCATTAAAATAACAAAGGAATATTGTGAGTGTTTCCAAATAGATGCATAAACCCACCACATCTTGTTTGTAGCCTTAATCCCCAAATCTTGGGAGTGACCTAATTCCTGGCAAATATTCTCCCTGTCCTTCAATCACCTCTTTGCTACAGTGATCAGAAGGTGCAGCCTGAAAGAGATGCAGCAAGAGCTGAGCCCTGGGAGAGCTCAGTAGCCTGCTCTATTCTTCTGCCCCCTGATTCTGGCTCTTACCAACCACCTCCTGACCAAGATACAGACCCCAAGTTACTGCCTCCCCAAGATTTGTGCCCAAGCCAGCCTGTTCCTTTGACTTTGGTCTCTTGTCTACCTATATACCAGATACCCTTGTATCATGCCTGTTCCTGGTTCTTTTTTTTTTTTTTTATAATATGTTTATTTAAGCATCATAGTCAGTCCTGAACATTACCAGTATTCATTACTAGTGCTGGGAAAGGAGTTGCCCTCCAAAACATTAGAAACATTAAACAATGCTCTATATTATCCTGAGTTTGGGGGACTTGGGAGATTCCCAGGATATTGGGGCTCCTCTAAGTTTCCAGTCCACCTGTTGTGGGACATACAATCATCTCAGGCCAGGCCTATAGAACCACCTCCTCTCTCTCACTGACTAGAGAGGTTTTTGTAGGATGGCCATTGTACCATAACCCCCACTGTTCTGTCCTGTGGGTCCTGACCAAGGAACTCACTGGGGACAGAGCTGTGCTGAGGTGGAGCAACATGGGTCCAGGGTCCTCTAGACTATATTGGAGGTAGATTCTAGTCCATCTGTGCTCCTGTGAGACAAATTCCATGAGACTCTCTCCTTCCTCAGAGTCACTTGGCCTCTCCTAGTGGTTGTGAAACTGAAGTTAGTCATCATCTCTTCCTGCCAGATAAGAAATGAAAAGCATCACCACAAAGAGTGATGAGTTTAGTTAGAGAAATAACTACATTGCGAACTATCCTAACAATGAGAATATATGAGGGAAATAGAAAGCCTGTCTAGAGTACAGGTGGGGCAGGGTGAGGAGGAGGGATATTTGGGTCATTGGTAATGGGAATGTTGCACTGGTGATGGGGGGGGGGGGTCATCTTATATGACTGAACCCAACCACAATCATGTTTGTAACCAAGATGTTTAAATAAAAAATATTAAAAAATAAAAAAAATAATAATTAAAAAAAAAAGAAATGAAGAACAGAGGAGCTGTTTGACTATCCATTCCATACAGTGGTCCCCAATGCCCCACCAGGCCCAGCTCAATGCCCACTGTCAATGGACAAACTCCAAGAAGGAAGAAGGAACCCTGAGGAAGATGGCTTTGGAGCTCCTGAAGGTCCACAGGCTCTCGCACAGCACAGGGTCAGGCCTGGCATAGAACATTCTAGAAACATCCCTGACTTTTACAACTCCATCCACATCCTGGCTCTGTGCATTATTCAGATGAGGAAGCAGAGGCTTAGAAACTAACCCATCTTGGTTACTGAGCAGGCCACAACCCAGGCCTGTTTGGGTAATCCAGGAACCTGACCTCTGACTCCCACTCAGAAGTGGGAGTACCTCCTGGGTACTCCCAGCCAGCACTTACCATGGTGGGGACAATGAGAGACACTTAATCACCTAACTGTCTCGGGTGAGTGTTGTACAAGGGTTCTCGGGTTCTCTCAGGACCCAGGGGACTATCCTTCCTGGTCCATTCTGGCATCTGGGCAATTCTAGAGGGTTCTGTTTGACCATCTCTGCCCCCACACTCCCCTGGAGAGTCTCTGTGGCTCCTTTGCCTAGTCCACTCAGTCTGTGTCTAGACCCAGACTTCCCCCTTCTCGAGAGCCTCTAAATCACAGATGGTGCTCATTCCTGCCTGCAAGAAATCAGGTAGCTGGACTCCCCTCACCAAGCCCAAGTTCTAGCTGAAGCCACATTTGAGGGACAGTGGCCATGAACCGAGGGGAAACACTGCTCAGCCTCCTTCCCAAACCCTCCGAGCTGTCAGCAGCCCTGAAAAGGCTTTAAGGGAATAACCCCCAACTGGGCAGGTGAGAGTGAGGGTGTCTATCTAACTTTTCAGGGTCAGAGAGTTTGTGAGAGAAAGAACCAGAGACCATAATGGAAGACTTGGTTGATAAAGATTCCCCACTGACCATGTTGAAGCTTGTGCTGCTTTTATCTAAATTTAACTTTATCTACTAGGGGAGGGCTGACACCCCTCACCTCCCTCATTCCCCTCTCCCTCACTGATCATTATTTAACTAATCTATAATTTAGCTGTCCCTCTCAGTCTTGGGAAAGAAGGAACTGAAATTCTGTGGCTGAGACTGGCAAGAGCAACTTCCCGTTCAGACTCACTAGCCACTTCTGAGAAGAGAGAGGACAGCACAAGTGAAGAGAAATAAAGGCTATTTGGAGTCTTCGAATAACCCTGTTAGCTGCATCCTGCACTGTAGAAGACCAGCTAGGATGTCCCTCATTCCTTATAGCCCTGACAGCATTGTGGGGAGTTTATAGGAGAGAAATCCTCAGCTTATTTGTAATTTCATTAGTAGGACTCAAACCCTGGGGCAGG
This sequence comes from Suncus etruscus, assembly GCF_024139225.1. Lineage (NCBI taxonomy): Eukaryota > Metazoa > Chordata > Mammalia > Eulipotyphla > Soricidae > Suncus > Suncus etruscus. The sequence continues at coordinate 149,122,870 of NC_064848.1, read as the reverse complement.
GGGAATCAAAGAAAACAATTATGGGTTGGTTGGTTGGTTGGTTTCACTTGTTTGTTTTTTTGTTTTGGTTTTTGGACCACACTAGAGGATCAGGGATCACTCCTGACTCTGTGCTCAGATTCACTTCAGGTGATTTTGGAGAACCATATATGGATTGAGCCCAAGTCAGCTTGCATGCGAAGCAAATGTCTTAACTTCTATACTATTTTTTTGACCCTTGAAAGGAATTGTACAGTAGAGTGTCCACAACCCTTCCTTTGCATAACAGCATCTATGAAAGTATTGACTGTTGCAGAGCAATGAACTTGTCTTAAACATAAGCATTCCACGAGCAAAGCTGTCCCTCGTTTGCTGGACTTCAGAATGGTCAGCCCAGGCTCCCTCTGTTCTCTTAAAGTTCATAGATGCATCCCTATATCCTATGCTGGCTGACTTCAGGGGGCTCCTTTATGTAGTAACTGCTCTCTGCATCCTAGCCCTAATCCGTAGCATTATCTGGATAATTCACAGAGCCAGGATGTAGATGTAGTTGTAAAAGATAGGGTGTTTCCGGAGAGATAGCACAGCGGCGTTTGCCTTGCAAACAGCCGATCCAGGACCAAAGGTGGTTGGTTCGAATCCCGGTGTCCCATATGGTCCCCCGTGCCTGCCAGGAGCTATTTCTGAGCAGACAGCCAGGAGTAACCCCTGAGCATCGCCGGGTGTGACCCAAAAAAAAAACAAAAAACAAAACAAAACAAAAAAAAAGATAGGGTGTTTCTAGAATGTTCTATGCCAGGCCTGAACCAATGCTGTGCCAGAGCCTGTAGACCTTCAGGAGCTCCAAACCCGCCTTCTTCAGGGTTCCTGCTTCCTTCTTGGAGTTTGTCCTAGCCCCGCATCTCTGAACCTCTTCTTGTCTATTCTGACCCTTGGCCATCAGTCCCTGGTCTCCATCGCTTATTCAGCTGCAAATTCCCAGAGATATCACCCTGCTCAGCCTAGGTCCAGCCTGAACCCCTCTCTGAGTCTGTGATTCTGCTTCATACTCCTGTTGCTAGCTAATCCCCCCAGAGCAGGACCCATCACAACCCACGACCTTCCACAGCTGGCATACTGTCTTGTCTATTTTCTTTGCTGAGACCATTGTTTTCACTGACAATAAAAATCCATGTCCATGAGCTCTGCATTTAGGTTTGTTCTTTGCCTGCTTTATTTTTGTTACTTGTTTCGTCCTATCACTTGGGGTCTCTTTTTCCACTGCCAGATATCCGAGCCCAGGTGTGTGATCTTGGAGTCCAGGGGAGATTAAATCAGCGTTTTCCATTTTTCCTGTGCTCTGAAGTTTCTCCTGTTAGACTGGGGTGGTACATTTTGCACTCCCTGCTATTATGTTAGGTAGGGCCACACCTCTTGATTTAAGGAAAGAAGTGTGAGAGCACTTGCAAGTTTGCTTAAAGCCCCCAGCACTGTAGATGGTTTCTGACAAGAGAGATCTCTGAGCACAGAGCCAGGCATAGGCCCTGAGCACCACTGACTCTGGCCCCAAAAACCATTGAACAAACCAAAGAAGACACTGTAGCAGACAATGGAACCTGTAAGGGAAAATGACAGTGTCTTCATTAAGGAATCCGCACCTAAGGGCTTGGCAAATGAGTGCAAGAAACCAAAGTTTAGGGCCAGAGTGATAGTACAGTAAGTAGGACATTTGCCTTGCATGTGGCTAACCTAGGTTCAATCTCTGGGGTCCTATACAGTCTCCTGAGCATGGTTAGGAGTAATTTCTGAGTACAAAGCCAGGAATAAGTCCTGATTACTGCAGGGGAGAGGGAGAGAGAGGAAGAAGGGGGAGAGAGAGAGAGAGAGAGAGAGAGAGAGAGAGAGAGAGAGAGAGAGAGAGAGAGAGAAAGAAAGAAAGAAAGAAAGAAAGAAAGAAAGAAAGAAAGAAAGAAAGAAGAAAGAAAGAAAGAAAGAAAGAAAGAAAGAAAGAAAGAAAGAAGGAAGGAAGGAAGGAAGGAAGGGAAGGAAGGAAGGAAGGAAGGAAGGAAGGAAGGGAAGGAAGGAAGGAAGGAAGGAAGGAAGGAAGGAAGGAAGGAAGGAAGGAAGGAAGGAAGGAAGGAAGGAAGGAGGGAAGGAAGGAAGTGGAAGGAGTGAAATGAAAAGCTTTGACCTTTGAGAAGAGCAAGTGCAAAGCTTTCGTAGGATTTATTACTGATCTGAGATGGATGCATCAGGGATACCTCAAGTTCTCAGGCCAAGGGCCAGTGTCAACTAATGAAATATACATATTAAGTGGAGGAAAAAATAGAATAGTACTTTTAGTGTTCAAATCAAAAGAGAAGTGTAAATTCTGTCCTAGCAAAATTCAAAGCTTTCCAGAAGGCAAATAAGGCTTAAAGCTCTTGCCCTTTTCAAGAAATAGGCTCTTTTAACTTTATTATTTGTTGTTTTTGCTTTAGGGATCACACCTAGCAATGTTCAGGGCTTACTTCTGGCTCTGTGATCAGGGATCATTCCTGGAGGGAAGGTTGGGGGCCTCATATGGGGTACTGAGGATTGAACCCAAGTCAGCACATGCAAGGCAAGTGCCCTACTTGCTATACTATCTCTCCAGCCCCTATCTTTTATTTTTAAAGACAGCAACTTGAAGATAACTGATTACCTCCAATAGATCAATAATAACATGTGTTGATTTAAGAAAGACTGACTAACAAATGCTCCAACTACATTTTAAGGATCCAGGAAACAGATTCCTGGCTCTACATGACCTTAGGAAACTGAGTCCTTTGGCTGGGTTGGGGGCAGTTGAGTAGGGGTCTCCCAAGTTACCCAAAAGTCACTCCTAGAGGTATCTCACCAGCCAATTGTTTAAGTTGCAAACCCAGGGACATGCTGCTGCACAGGCCATGCAGTGCCAGAGAACACCAGGGTCCACTGGCCATGCTCAGGGGTTCCAGGAATATGTCTGATGGTACAGTCCAGTGGGGAGGGAGTCATGTGGTGGCTGGGTTCAGAGTTGGGTTTCTGCACACGCAAGATATGAGGCCCTGATGCTACACTATCTCGTCAGACCTTCAGTTCTTTAAAAAGCACATTCTCAGGCTAGAGCAAATAGTACACAGGGTAGGATCCTTACTTTGCATGCAGCTAGCATAAATTCTATCTCTGACATTCTATATAGTCTCCTGAACCCCATCAGGAATAATCTGTGAGTGCAAAGAGGAGGAGGAGGAGGTATAGGAAAAGGGGAAGTTAGAGGAGGAGAAGGAAGAGGAAGATAAGGAGGAGGGGTGGAGGAGGAGAGGGAAGAGAAGAGGAGGATAAAGAAGAAATGATGAAGGCATAAAATAATAATAATAATAATAAAGACACTTCTCATTCTCTACTTCCAATTTCTTCTTCAACCTGTACAGACCCTTCACTCCTCCCCACCCTATGACAGTCTCCAACATAACCCCAGGCTTCTTTGTTGCTGAAGCTAATAGGGCATTTCAAAACCTTATCTTCCTCATTTTAGGTCAAATTCTATCTAGTGCGCTGAGCCCAAGGTCATCCCAAAGCAGCTCATTTGTTTGGCGCTGATGTTGCATTCTTTGACTTCAGTGCAATCCTGGGGCAGGCGTGAGAACTCTTAAAGGTATGGACACACTAGCAACACGCACAAACGCATTTTAAATAAGACACTTCATGATCTCCCTACCCTGCACTTACAAAACATGTTGTTGAATTAGCCTGCAGATATAAGATAATAAGAACAATAATAAGAGTTAACACTTACCATATACTAGCTGTGCCCAATACTACCCCATCTATTTCATCATTTTGGCTCTTTTTATTCCTTCCAACCTACCAAGAGGGAATGGCTATCATTATCCGCATTTTCCCATAAGAAGGAAACTGAGGTACAGGGCATGGGCTCCCTTGCTTAAGATCACAAGGCTGTCCTGATTAGAATACTCAGCTTTTTGGGAGCCCACGTTCTGGACAATCACACTAAGTAGGGGGAAAGGCTGCCAAGACCAAAGTGGGTTGGGTGGATCTTTAAGCATCCTGGAGGTGTAGAAGTGGAGCTTGAAGTTTATGAGTGTTTGTTTCCCTAAATAGAACCAACAAACCCCTTGGCCCTGTCATTTTGTTTCACATCTCCTTTTCCCACAAATTGTGCCAAGATGAACTTTAACCCACAGTCCCCATCTCACTTGAATAATAAGGACAAAATCTTTTTATTAAGATCCAGAGTTCAGTTCCATGACATTTGATTATAGATCAAGCAGAGGTTTAGTTGGCTGCTGTTGCCCAAATATTCTCTGCAAGAATACCCAGCAAGGGGCTGGAAAGATGATACAGCAAGTAGCTCATTACTTTGCACATATCAACCAGGTTCAATCCCCATCACCCCGAAGGGTTCCACAAGCACTTCCAGCAGTAATTCCTGATGCAGAGCCAGCAATATTTTGAACATCTCTGAATATGGTCTCAAAATAAAACAAAACAAAAATACTCAGATCAGTAAAGAATAATCATGTGTCTCAGTAACCCATATCTACAAAGTACATGCCATCCCAAATCCTATCACTTGTTTTCAATTGACTGAGGCTCCGGGTAAGTAAATTCTTCTTGATGATAGAAAATGTAGTACATGGACAGAGCAATAGCACAGTGGTAGGGCATTTGCCTTGCATGCAAGCATTGACCCAGGAAGAACCTGGGTTTCGATACCTGGCATTCCATAAGGTCCCCCAAGCAGGAGCAATTTCTGAGCACATAGCCAGGAGTAAGCCCTGAGTGTCACCAGGTGTAGCCCAAAAACAACAACAAAAGAAAAGGAAGAAGAAGGAAAAAAAAGAAAGAAAGAAATGTAGTACATGGTCCCTAGAAAATGTGTACTTAAGAGCAGGCTGAGTCAGACCTAAATCTTTCTCTTGAGAGACCCCACCATAGAAAGAGGACCCAGGGATATGGCAAGAAGGGTGTCTCAAAAATGGCAAGAATGTCAGGAAATCTGTGCCTCGGTTTCCCCAGATGAGAAATAGGAATAAGATAATAGTTTCTTGCTCTATGTTGGGAGAATCAAATGAGAAATTTGGTAGTTGTTTTTTGTTTCGTTTTGGGGACACACCCAGTGGTGCTCAGGGTTTACTCCTGGCTCTGATCTTAGAGGTGGTAGAGCTTGAAGAATCATATGGGATGCTGGGAACTAAACCTGGGTCATCAGGTGCAAGGCAAATGCCCTACCTGTTATCTCCCTGGACCAAGATGATGAATTAAAGCAAGTCTTTGGGAAGCCACTTTGCTTCCAAAGAGCTAGTATTCAATAAGCATGAACTATTGTTACATGGGGCTAGACAAAGGACACAAAAGTGTGTTCCCAGACTATGGGGGTGAAGGGCCTCTCAGGAGAAGGGAGGAGCTGAATGGTGTATGGAAAGAAAAAGAGCAGCAGAGGGCAAAGTCCTGGTAAGAAGTAAGGGGATGGGGCCAGAGCAATAGCACAGTGGGTAGGACGTCTGCATTGCACATGGCTGACCCAGATTCAATCCCTGACACCCCATATGGTCTCCTGAGCCCACCAGGAGTAATTCTAAAGTGCAGAGCCAGGAGTAACCCTGAGCACCTCTGATTTTGGCCTCAAAGCAAACAAAAGTGGAAGAAGAAATGGAAAGTGGAGGAGAGTAGGAAGGATTGCACCAGGCCAGGAGACCTTACCCCTTGAGAGAAGACTGCAGAAGGAAGCCAGGTCTGAGCTTTGTAGCTATTCTGGCTGCCGTTTGCAGCCCCAGTTTTTTGGTTTTCTTTGTTTGGGGGCCATGTCCAGTTGTAATCATGACTTAGAGACTTTACTCAGTGTCCTCACTTGGTGGGCCTTGGGGAACTGTGTGTGATGTTTGGGATATAACCTAGGTGGGCTGCATGCAAGGCAAGTTCTTTACCCCTGTCCTATCTCTCCATCCCTTTGAATCCAAATTTGAAGGGCATCAGACAAATGCAGAAAGCCAGAAGGGATGCAAAGGGATGCACTAGAGAGAAGGGGTGCTGGGCACTAGCTGGCTGTTTTTGAAGTGGCCGGCCATAAGCAAACAGCACAGATTGTGACTGTGCCCAGCTCACCCTGGTGGACTTGCCCTCCTTCAATGCTATTTTCCTTGAAACTGGGCTCTCATTTCCTTGTCCTTATCCCATAAACTGAAGCTCCAAGTATCAGTGGCTAGATGACTATGCTGAGAGAGAGGCCCCCACAACATGCATGCCCCATGACCCAAGAATCAGCCAAGGTGGAAGGTGGGTGTACGAGTTTGTTCCAAATAGCCCAGTGGAAACCATAGGGGTTAGAAAACAGGGTGTGCAGGTTAGTGGAAAGGTGGCATTTCTTTACTTTGGAGCTAAATGTCAACTTGGCCTGCGGTCATCTCAATGACTCACTTGCTTCTCATCAGCACAATTCCCTCAGTTTGAATTTTTGAATAAAATTAAATAATTTTTGAATAACTAAAATGTGAAAAGCCACACGCTTTGCTTACATCTACTTTATCTTTTTTGTTTGTTTGTTTGTTTGTTATTTTGTTTTTGGGTCACACCCAGCAGCACTCAGGGGCTACTCCTGGCCCTACACTCAGAAATCACCTCCGGCAGGCTTGGGAGACCATATGGGATGCTGGGATTTGAACCACCGACCTTCTGCATGCAAGGCAAACACCTTACCTCCATGCTATCTCTCCAGCCCCACATCTACTTTATCTTTGGGCACCGAGATATAGCCCCTCTGAGGAGACCATAGAAACAGGTTATGGAGAAGAGGTCAGAGGATAATGCTCTAAAGGCTGGAGATTCCTGTGCCCCAGAACAAGGGAGACTCAGTGTTTGTCCTGTGGGGCTTTTTCTCTCCTGTCATCCCCCCACTAGTGTTCAGGATGCCTCCCAAAGACACTGGGTATCCCCCACATTCTGAAATGACCGGGTTCTCTTTTGCATTAAAATTTTGCTCTTCCACGTGGAATATGGCCAGTAGTGTTTTTAGATTCAAAACAAGGTCAGTCACTGCACAACAGTGAGGTAAGACAGAACAAGACCAGATAACAGTCCCCATTCCAGGAGGGCACCAGCTAAGATGGGGTTTACTTACTCTTTCAGTGCACTGTACCCTCAGCAACCTGCCAGACGTTGGGAACCCTGGGGTCATGTGCCTTGGACTAAGGCAGAGTACTGTACTTTCCCTGTTCTGGTACACACACAAGTGCATGTATACATAGACACATGCATACATGTAACTGTGATTGCTTGGGAGACAGAAGCCTTTTCTTTGAAACCTGGGGCCTTAAGATGAACCTTAACATTTATTGAGCAGAGATGGAGCAATAGTGCAGCAGGTAGTGCATTCACCTTACACACAGCAGATCTGGTTTCAAATTCTGGCAACACATATGACCTGGTCTTACCAGGTGTGATCCCTGAGAGCAGAGACAAGAGTAATCCTTGAGCACTGCCAGGTATGGCCACAAAAAAAAAAAAGTTATTGAGCAGCTACTATGCACTTAAAGTTCAGCTCCTACCTGGAGATTGATGGGGCTGAGAATGGAACTGGAAGACAGGATCTGCAGCCACACAATACAATGATACAGCCAGCACAGTGGACAAGAGTTTCAAGTGGGGGGCACAGGTGAGGGTTGGCATGAAAGGGCAGGTGGTCTTTGGCAGGGCTGGGAAGGTAGACAGGAATCCAACAAGGAATAGAGAGCCATCCTGAGATGGGATGGCTTTGTCCCTGGAGAGAAGGTGTGAGCTGAGTGGGATGGAAAAGGGCAGTAGGGCCACTCAGAATATAAAACCAAATGCTATTGGGGGTCATGGGTGCATATCTTAGCCTCTTCCCCATGCACCATGCTTGGGCAATGGAGTTCTGGGTGTGAAGATGGGTTTTGTGGGTTCTATTTCCTGGAGAGTGCAGAGAAAGTGTATCTTGGGACATTTGCATTTTGAGATACTGTTTGTGGGGGTGGAATCTGGAGGCATGTCTGGATCTAGGCCTTGAAGGGAGCCTAGCCTAGCACTAGCAGTGCTGCCTAGTGGGGGGGGGGGGTTCTACCAGGAGGCAGAAGACAGGCTGATGGGACTTCCCTACTCTGCCAATTCTCTCATCTACCCCTCCAAGAGGATGCTTCTAATTCCCAGCAATCCAGGTGAACCAGAATCTTCTTCAGTAACTCAGACAATGGCACAAGCCCCACAATCCTGTCCCCTGTCATCCCCATGGTCTTGCCTTGGATCCACACTGGAGTCATTCCCATGAGCAGACACAAGGTCCACATCAGCTTTATTCCCTGAGCAGATACAAGATCCATACTGGTGCTATCCCAGAGGGCAGAGGCGAGGTACACAGTGGAATCATCCCCAAGGGCAGACACTAAGTCTTTACAGTGTTGCTCCCATGAGCAGGCATGAGGTCCATACCAGCTTCATTCCCTATCAGATATGAAGTCCATACTGGTACCATCCCCAAAGACAGAGACGAGGTCCGCATCAGCATCATCCCCAAGGGCACAGACAAAGTTCACACTGGCATCATTCTCCAAGGGCAGACACATAGTTTATACAATGTCATTTCCATGAGCAGATACAGGTTAACACTTATTGAGCAAGTGTCATCTCCATGAGCAGATATGAGGCTCACACAGGGATCATTCCCAGAGCAGACATGAGGTCCACACTAGTATCATCCATAAGGGGATTCATAAGGTCCACACCAGCATCATTCCCATTTACAGACAGCAAAACCTGTCTTTAGATGTTCCTGGAGACAATGCATTCTCCACCTGGGCAAATGCCAGCTGTGAAGTGGGTATTATTATGAAATGTGGGGTGCAGGGAAGGGTCTCATTTTGGAAAATTCCAGGTCCTCTCAGGGAGAGCAGTGCTCAGCATGGACTCGGGATATACAAAAGAAGTATATGGGCCGCTTGGTTTCTAGAACAAAAAAATCTCTCATCTCTCTCCAAGAGCAGGAAGTAGAAAGGCCGGAGTGCCTTAAGGAGAAATAGACGGTATGACAGGGTTGGAGACATGGGACAGGAGTGAAGGTGCTTGTGTTGCATGTGGAAGACTCTGGTTCAGTCCCTGACACTACCTGGTCTACTGAACACCACTGGGAGCAAATCTGAGCATGGACTCAGGAAGTAGCTCCCAAGCATTGGGTAGTATGGTCCAAACCTCCCCACAAAAGAAGAGAAGGTATGGGGCCAAAGTGCAGTGGTAGAGTGTTTGCCTTGCATGCAGCCAACCCAGGATGAACCCGGGTTCAATCACAGCATCCCATATGGTCCCCAGAGCCTGCCAGGATAGACTTCTGAGCACAGAAGGAATCCCTGAGTGCCGCTATGTATGGCCAAAGAACGAAGAAGAAGAAGAAGAAGAAGAAGAAGAAGAAGAAGAAGAAGAAGAAGAAGAAGAAGAAGAAGAAGAAGAAGAAGAAGATGATGATGATGATGATGAAGAAGAAGATGATGACGAAGAAGAAGAAGAAGAAGAAAAAGTATGAGGAGGAGGAGGAAGGAAGGAAGAGGAAGGAGGAGGAAGAAGAGGAGGAGTAATAGGAGGAAGAAGAAGCAGGAGCAGAAGGAGGAGGAGGAAGAGAAGGAAGGAGGAGGAAGAAGAAGGAAGAGGAACAGGAGAAAGAAGAATGAGGAAGAGGAGAAGGAAGGAGGAGGAAGGAGGAGGAGGAGAAAGGAGGAGGAAGAAGAAGAAGGAGGAGGAGGAACAGGAGGAGGAAGAAGAAAAAGAAGAAGATGATGAAGAAGAATGAGGAGGAGGAGGAAGGAAGAGGAAGGAGGAGGAAGAAGGAGGAGGAGGAATAGGAGGAGGAGGAAGAAGAAGGAGGAAGAAGAAGAAGGAGGAGGAGGAGGAGGAGGAAGAGAAGGAAAGAGGAGGAGGAAGAAGGAAGAGGAACAGAAGGAAGAAGAAGAAGAATGAGGAAGAGGAGAAGGAAGGAGGAGGAGGAAGAAGGAGGAGGAGGAAGGAGGAGGAACAGGAAAAGAGAAGAAGAAGAAGAAGAAGAAGAAGAAGAAGAAGAAGAAGAAGAAGAAGAAGAAGAAGAAGAAGAAGAAGAAGAAGAAGAAGAAGAAGAAGAAGAAGAAGAAGAAGAAGAAGAAGAAGAAAAGGTGCGGCCATAGTGTGAGTCCATTCTTTTGTGTTCTTCAAAAGAAAAAATAACTGTCTTAGCAGGAAAACTCATTTAACTGGTGATTGTGGCCCATTCAACAGAATTCTCAGAATTGCCGAACATTCATAGATCTCTTTGGTAAATATGCTTTACAGAGCTGGAGCGATAGTACAGATGGCAGAGCACTTGCGTACACCCGGTTGTACTGGATTCAATCCCCAGCATCATATTTGGTTCTCTGAGGACCACCAGGAGTGATCTCTGAGTGCAGATCCAGGAGTACACATGGAGAATTGCCAGATTGGGCCCCAAAAGAAAACAAACAAAAAACCCCAACTGCTTCATTATAACATAATTTGGGGGATTATTATTATTATTATTGAATCTCATTATCTTTTGTCCTTTTTATCTTTTATCTTTTTAGGCTGTTTCAACTTCAGGGGTGGGTGGGATGTGGAGCCTGACACAGAGGCAAAGCCTCTTCCTTATAAGGACAAGGCCACAATTTGGATGTCCAATAATGCCACATCCACCGAGCTTGGTCTCCTTTTCTCTGCTGCCTGGGACCTCTGGGACCACCATAGAGTATATTCTCTAGTTCATACCCAGTGTGCTCAGGCACCATAACTAAAACACATGACACCCCCTTCACACACACACACACACACACACACACACACACACACACAAACACCACATATGACCACTGCAGGGCACCTGGGAAGAATGGAGCCTGAATGTGCTAGACCACTGCTGTTAAGGGCCTGTGACCCTGGCAACCACCTGTGCAAACGACAGCATGTAAAGAGATGAACCCTGGTGACCACCACAGCTGAGGGACACGAGCGCCGCCAGGGGAGAGCATGGATTCAGCTCCTTGTCACCACAGCAGCTGCAGCAATAGCAGAGTGAGGGAGAGGAGAGGGGAATGTTTTTTAAAATCAATCCATTCTGCACCAAGACGACAATTTCTTGCCTTGAGGGCTGTCTAGACAGCAAGGGCCATTCCCGAAGAAAAGTGCAAAGCCTCTGTTTTCTGAGAGCCTGTGCTCGGGAAAGGTTTAGCCGATCAGGAAAATGCCTTTGAAGGTCACAAAATTCATTCCGCTCTGTAAGTTCTGGTGAGTATGCTAAAATAATCAGTCACGTTACTTTACAGTCGCCCCTCGTACTCCCATTGTAGAAAATCAATAAAGCCAGGGGAAGGCGAGGGGTGTTCGGTATAATTATTTAAAAGAGAGAAAACAACAAAAAATATCATCAGAAAAATTTCCTGTGACAACCGTCCTCGAAGAAGCATGGGCCTCGTTTTCATAAGCAGCCTCCAATCTATCTCCCAGTGCATTGCTGAGTTATTAAACCGAAGTGGCCATCATCTCCCAGACAAAAGCACAAAGAAGAAAAAGGGAAAAAGAGCAGTAAGTGGGAGTAACCAGAGATCTGGGATTCAACCACACCCTTTTAAATACCTTTCAGTGATGCATCTATTATTCAGCTCTCAACCTTTGCATCTAGAAAATGCAACAAAACAGTGCTGTTTTTTGCTGCTGACCCTTCCCCTCTTGCCTCTCTTCTGGTTCCTCTCTGCAGCTCAATAGCTCAAGATCTTCCTATGACCCCAGAACCCCATCTAGAGATCCAGAAAGACTGAGCAATGAAGGCTGGAATGTGAGACGATAGACTCGAGCATGCAGCTACTCAAGCATTGGGGCAGCTCCAAACACTGCTTCGAGATGTGTTTCTGCTTCAACACCCTCAGTCCTATAAGGAGCTGCCATAGAAAAGGAAAAGGGGGGTATTTCCTGGTGTTTTATCTCACCTGCATTTCAGCCTCAGCAGCTGTGTTCCACACACCCCAGTCAGGAGACAGCAGCACTGAAGGAGATATACACAGAGCCTGTGCCTAGGTGCCATTCAGGGGTCATCTGTGCTGACCGCCATGCAGAGGACAAATTCAGGGCACCTGATGAAACTTGGGGAGTTCCTCACAGCATCCCCCAAGTGGGGTTCCTTCCATTCCCTGCATGCTGGGGTTACCAGTCCACTGTAGTTACCATTCTCCATTTTGGCCTGCTTTGCTCACCAGGAAAACAATAACAAGTATCACTTGCTCTCTCTGAATTTGCAAGATCAATGCCACATCTTCTCTTCCATTTTCACCAGGCCTAGTGACCTCACCATCACCACCTGGACATCTGTCAGCTCTTCTCGAGGAAGCCAGATGGGCCCCTCTCACCTGTCACAGGATCGTCATCCACAGCCTCGTGAAATCAGACAAGTTGGAGACACAGCGTTAATGAGCAGCACCTTGCAGGGCCTTTGCAAGAAATAGGAGACAGGGCCCGGAGAGATAGCACAGCGGCGTTTGCCTTGCAAGCAGCCGATCCAGGACCAAAGGTGGTTGGTTCGAATCCCGGTGTCCCATATGGTCCCCCCGTGCCTGCCAGGAGCTATTTCTGAGCAGATGGCCAGGAGTAACCCCTGAGCACCGCCGGGTGTGGCCCAAAAAAAAAAGAAAAAAAAAAGAAAAGAAAAGAAATAGGAGAGAGGTTCCCCCTTTCTTTGGAGAAACAGAACTAGATGGGAGACGGTGGGGGACCCCATTCTTCCATCTTAGAGATCCACTTTCTGATTCACCTCCCACTTCTAAGCCTGAGTCTTTGTGGCCTGCTAGACCCTCAAAGCCAAGTTTTCTGCCCTACCACATTACCTCACCCTACTCCACAACATTTTATTGTATTGTGATTCATCAATAAAGATTTTGTACATGTAAAGCCTATCGCATGATATTTTGACATATATATCTTGTATAATGATGATTCAATCAAAGGAATGCACATATCCTTTCCCTTTCTACAATCTCAAGTTACTTTACAGCAGAGATATTTAGAGAGATGTGTGGTCAGCTGACTTCATCCCTATGTGTGTGTCATGGAACATGAGTCCACAGACCCAAATGGGACACTCCAGCCCCCGACAAACCTTTAGACACCTAGCTAGTTTCCAGAACTAGAGTGGTATTAAATGTCACGTGACTGTGTTTGCCTGTGGGTGTGCTGTGTGTATGAGAATTCTTAGGATCTATTCTTTCAGTGACCCAACTAGTTATCCAGTACAAAATTGCCTTTTGTACAGCTTATCCGGGTTCAGTCCCTGGCATTCCATACAGTTCCCTGAGTACTTCCAGGAGTAAACTGCTTAGCATTTCTGGATATGACTCAAAAACAAAGCAAAAATAAAAACCAGAATTATTGGCTATAATTTTATGCTGTACTTAAAGCTCTCTAGAACTTATCCCTCTAACAAGTGAAGATCTATCCCCTTTACTTTCTCTCTTTTTTTCCCCTCCCATTCTCCCCTCTTTTCTCTGTCCTTTTTTCTTTCTATCTGTCTCTGTCTCCCTCTCTTTCTTATCCTCACTCTCTCCCCTCCTCCTCCAGAGCTCTCCCCCTTCCCTCCCCCTCCAGCCTCTGGAAACCTGCATTCTACTTTTTATTGAGTATGACCTTTTTAGATTATGCCTAGGTGTGAGATCAGGCAATATTGATCTTTCTACGTCTGGTTTCTTTCATTTAGCATAAAACCTTCTGAGTTCATCCATGCTTTGGGCAGCAGCAGGATTTTCTTTCTTTTTTGCAAGGCCAGACCACATGTCTGAGTACATGCAGACTACACCTTCACCTTCCTTCATCCAGTAGATGCTGAACACTCGGTCCATTTCCATATTTCATGACTGTTGGCAATGCTGCAGTGATGAAGGTGAGAGCAGTTCAAGGTGTTGTTGTCACTTCTGAGGAGATATACCCAGAAGTGGAATGACTGGCTCAGGTGGTAATTCCAGTTTCGATATCTTGGAGGGAACTTCATACTGTTTTCCATGGGAACTGGACGTGTTTAATTCCCAGCAATAGCCAAGAGAGTCTTCATTTCCCCCACCTCCTTCCTAAAACTTCCTATCTCTCATCTTCTGGATAATAGTCACTGTAAAAGATAATTATTGTGGTTTGATGCGTATTTCCTAGTAATTAACAATGTGGATTATCTTCTCATATACCTTTGACTATATTTTTTGAAAAATGTCTGTTGAGATATTTGCTCCTTTATTAACTTTTTTTCCTTTGGCAGTGCTAAGGATCAAATCTAGTTCTCATCTGTGCAAGACATTCATATTACTGCTGACCACATTCCTGGGCTTTTTTAGGCCAATAATTGTTTTGTTTTGTCTGTAGATCATGCCTGGTGGTGCTCAAAGCTTGTGCTCACTCCTGGCTCTGTGCTAAGTAAGGTCACTCCAAGCAGTACATAGGATTTAACCAGGATTATGGTTTAAGCAGCTTCATGACTTACCTTCCTTCCTTCCTATCTCTCTAGTCCCATATTTGCCCATATTTTATTGGACTATTTGTTTTATGGTTTGAGGATATTTTTTGTTGCTATTGAGTCTTGTACCTTCCTTGCATTTTTATATGAGCTCCTTCTCCTATACATTGCCTTCACTGCTGTAATTATTTCTTTTGCTTTGTAATTTTTGCTTTTTGTTTTGTTTTGTTTTTGGGCCACACCCGGCATTGCTCAGGGGTTACTCCTGGCTGTCTGCTCAGAAATAGCTCCTGGCAGGCACGGGGGACCATATGGGACACCGGGATTCGAACCAACCACCTTTGGTCCTGGATCGGCTGCTTGCAAGGCAAACGCCACTGTGCTATCTCTCCGGGCCCGTAATTTTTGCTTTTTAATTTGATGTCACCCTACTCATTTGTTTGCTTTTTGTTTCCTGGGCTTTAGTATCTTGTCCAAAAAGTCATTTCCAATGGTTTTTTAACCTATATTTTCTTTTTATTGGGGGGACAGGGGTTCCTAAGCAGTTCTCAAGAGGTCCAAATGTTCCTCACAGAGATTTTCCATCAACCAAGCCAAGGTTTGATGTAAAGGTCCAAGGATACACTGCTACTGTTTGGACCCTGCAGTGCTAAAGGTTTCCCAGGCCACCTGGCATTGCTTGGGGACTATGTGATACTGCATATAGAACAGGGTCAGCCACAACAAGGTTATCCCAACCCTGTCCTGCCTTGTTGGCTCCCTTTCCCTGTTTTTGGGGGAAGGGGCACACCTGGCAATGATCAGGACTTATTTCTGGCTCTGCACTCAGGAATTACCTCATGGTGGTGCTTGAGGAACCATATGGGATGCTAGGAATTGAACCTAATTTGGCCACATGCAAGGCAAATGCCCTAACCACTATCCTATCTCTACAGCCCCATTTCTATATTTTTTCTAGTACTTTTACAGTTTTAGGTTTATGTTTAAGCTGTAATCCATTTCCAATGATTTTTACATATGAATATATAATTTCACACTTCTACATGTGATTATCTAGTTTCCCAATATCATTTACTAAAAAGACTATCTTTCCCCCATTATATAATAAAACCATTATGTGTATATTGGTTTGGGGACCACAGCCAGTGGTGCTCAAGAGCTGTTACTGGGTCTGTGCTTCATATGTGGTGGTACTCCATATGTGGAGCCAGAGATTCCAACTGGGGTTGGCTATGTGCAAGGCAAGTACCTCACTACCTGTTCTATCTCTCTGGACCCCACTGTATATTTTTTACTCCTCTGACAAAAATTAATTACCATATATATATGTGAGTTTGTCTTTGGGTGCTTTATTCTGTGTCCATCTTAATGCCAGAACCATAGTGATTTGACTAGTATAGTTTTGTAATATAATTTAAAATCAGGAAGTGTGATAACATAAGCTTTTTTTTTCCTTAAGGTGCTCTGTCATTCTCACAATTTCTGTGTCCACAAAGATTGCCTTGACCATTCAGTTTTCTTTATAGTAACATATAAATTAAAAATTTTTTGAGAAAAAAATGCCATTGGGCTTGATAGAAATTGCACTGAATCTGCAGATCACTTTGTACAGTACAGAAATGTTCATGATGATAAATGTTCTGATCCATAAACACAGAAAAATTTCCATTATTTGTATTTTCTTTAATTTCATTCATTAGTGATTTATATTTTTCATGTATAGACCTTCTTGGATTAACTGATTCCTAAATATGTTATTCTTTGTGATGATGTTATACACATAATTTTTATTTCTTTTTCACTTGGTTTATTTTTAGTAATAGAAATACAACTTGTTTTCATATATTGATTTTTTTTTATCCTGCAACTTACTTTTTTTTTTCATTTACTAGCTTCACCTTGGAGGAGTTTTAATAAATTCCTATCATCTGAAATCATGACATCTGCAAACAAAGCTGATTTTACTTCTTCCTGGATTTTAATGACTACT
This sequence comes from Suncus etruscus, assembly GCF_024139225.1. Lineage (NCBI taxonomy): Eukaryota > Metazoa > Chordata > Mammalia > Eulipotyphla > Soricidae > Suncus > Suncus etruscus. Next base: position 149,106,431 of record NC_064848.1, on the reverse strand, counting down.
ATTTCTCTTGACTGAATTGCTCTGGTTGGGTTTTTCAGAATATGAATAGCAGTGGCAGAGTGGGTATCACTGATTTTATTTTTCTGGTATTAGAAGAAAACCTTTCAATTTTTCACCTTTAAATATGATGTTAGCAGTGAGCTGTCAGATATGACCTTTATTGCATTAAGTTATATACATATACATATATATTCCTTTGATACCAGATTCATTGGGAATTTTTATCATGAAAGGAGGCTGAACTTTGTGAAATGTTTTTTCCACATCTACTAAAATTATTGTAGCATTTTTATCCTTCTTTCTGTTAATATGATATGTCCCATGTGTTTGGATCATATATTTAGAGACAACCCAGGAGAAAATACAAAGAATTTTTGCAAATAAAGTCTGCAACCATACATAGAACTAGAATTAGAATCCAATTCTCCCCCATGGAAAGCAAGTTTTCTAGGAAAGAGGGACAATGTTTTTATTATTATTGAATGTTTTTATCAGTCTCCTGTCCTAACAATCACCAGTCACACTTAGCATGGGATAAGCGTGAGACTTGATCAGAATTCAAATTCATCCGGATTCCTTTTTATGTCGAATTGACTTGTACCTTCAAATCGTGGCAGTCGACACTTTGCTTCCTTCTCACAACTGTACTCCCCACCCCACACCCACAAACACACCTGCTCAGAAAGTTCTACCCTGACAGTTTTGCCACTTCCTGGAGCAACCCCGTTCCGTCTTTCCCTCCATCTTTGCATACTCTAAATGGCCCTGTACATTCTTCTCTGCTAGTAGAAAAAAATGAGATTACAATCTCCAAAACTCTCTGCTGGAAGCTAGAGTCCCCCTTCCCCTACATCCCTTTTCCCAGAAAGCTTCTCCTTTTTGGCCCCATAATTCATATTCATTAAGGAAATATGGTAGATGCAGAGACTCCAAGAAGAAGGGGGAAAAAATCACCCAGAATACCCTCACTGAAGGAAAACTGCTATTCATATGCAGGCTGTTTCCTGACACTATTTCTGAAAGAAGAAAGAAATCTTTATCTGGCAAACAGGAATCCAGCTGCCAGTTTGAAGGTGTGCTTGAAAGTTTAAAAGCACCAGGCTTCTGACTGCCTCCAGCACGATCCAACTCATACAACTTAGCATTTCTTCATCAAAGCTCTTCCAGAAGTAAGCTTTTCATTTGTATACAGAAAGGGGGGGCTCTCTTAAAAATTGTTTGACTGTGTTCAACACTGTAGTCCATGTGCTAAATACTCTCTATCACCAGCCCTGCTCGACAAACAGCAGAGCAATCATGATCTCCCTACACCCCAATTCATACTTCTCAGTCACATTTCAGTCCTTTTAATGCTGGATATTGGAAAATCCTGTCGAATACTTTTCGGGGAACCTATCGAGATGTAGTAAGCCAATGTGAGTATAGTTCAATGATATAGCATTTATCTTGCATACTTATTATATGCAAGCCCTGGATTCCATCCCTGGCACCCAAAGAAAACAGAAGTGTCAGGTTTAATCCCTAGGGCTTGAGAATTTCCTAAGCACCACTTGATAAAGCATCCAATAAAGCAAAAGCACACATAAAAAAAATGATATTTTACGCCTATATTTTTTAAATCATGGTCCCTTTCTAAACAAAATAAAATTGTCTTCTCTCTCTCTCTCTCTCTCTCTCTCTCTCTCTCTCTCTCTCTCTCTCTCTCTCTCTCTCTCTCTCTCTCTCGGTGTTTGGGTCACACCCACCAGCGCTCAGGGGTTACTCCTGACTCTAGGCTCAGAAATTGCTCCTGGCAGGTTCAGGGGACCATATGGGATGCCGGGATTTGAACCACGAACCTTCTGCCTTACCTCCATGCTATCTCTTCGGACCCGACTGTCTTCTTTCTAACTTCACACCAGCCCATGATAACTACAGCTAGTGTCCAGGGTCTGTTCTAGAAGTTGAGCACAGATTTCAATTCAGCCCACCTGCCTCTATTCGAAAACTGGATGCCAAGTTGAAACAAGCTAAAACACAACAGGGCTTCTAGAAGACAAACTGGTTGTGGACAACAAAGCCCTTTAAGACTGGCAGTGAAGACTGAGAACCTAGCAAGGAAGCCCAGGAAAGGCCCAAGGCCAGAATTAGTGCTCAATCCCAAGAATGAGATGCTACTCCAATGCATGCTGGGAATGGAGACAGCAGAGATATGAGAATGGAACAGAGGCTGCCCCAGAGAAACTCGTGGGTGCTCTGAGTAGACAGGAAACACTTCTCTCAAGTGCTGCCCCTGAACTTAGCCTCACAAAGAGAAGCAGGTTGAAAGGTTGAAAGGACAGGCAAGCAGCCCCACCACCATTTCCAGTCCAGTCAGATCAGCTATCAGCACCAGACATGAGGGCATGAGTTCTCTGGGATTCCAGGAACCAAACCCCCCTGGATGCACTTTTGAATGCCAAACCATTCAAATAGTGGCTGGGGAAAACAAAAAAACAACTGTGAACAGGCAGAAATTTCTAAAACTAAAAAAGCAGAGCTGGTCCTGCCCGACCAGATTGATGAAGCTGAAAAGAACTTTGGGAGTCCCCATCCTTTAATCTCAAAGGGAGATGCTCTGCAGCCATCTGCTTGGGCCCAAAGTGGAATAAGTTTAAAGAAGAAGGACTCAGAGTTGAAATCTGCCGCATTCCAGTTTTCCTCAGAGACAAATGGCTATAAGGGTCTCTACCTCAGTGGCCTCTCTCAACCTCCACACATGCCTTCTCAAGAGAAAGAAGTCAAGAGGGGCCCTCAGGTTGGTGTCTTTTACCCCAGCTCTCCCTGGGATTTTTCCTGAAGAGGGGCATGAGGTGGGTCACTCTGAGGTGGGTTGAGGGAGAAGTCTGGGGTCACCACCCGCTCTGGTTCTTCAGTGTCATCTTCCCAGATCGGAACTACCTGCCACCCCCTGTCTCTGTCCTGACCTTGGGCCCAGTGTTTCTATGGCCACCAAATAGGAGCAGATCAGGAAGCTCAGATGACAGATGGGGCCTCCAGTCTCAGCCTGCTTCCCACCTCAGTTTTATCCCCCTGGAATCTTCATTACTCCCTCTCCCCCAGAATTAGGACTAAAGACTAGTTAGAGGGGAAAAAAAAAACAGTCTTGAGAAGAGGCTGCAAAAGATGCAAGTAGCTGTTGACATGAGACAGTGCTACTGCTGAGACTTGAGGGCACAGCTTATCAGATAGGACACACACTGTCCTGTCCTTAGATGTCCTTAGACATCTAATGAACAGAGCCATTTTCAGGCATTGAGTTTCATTCATGACCACAAAGTGCCAAGAGCCTACTCTATGAGGCATAGAGATGGGACTTAAGACACAAAATAAGGCTGGAAAAATAGTACAGCGAGGTAGGCTGCTTGCCTTGCACACAGCAGATGAGGGTTTGATTCCCAACATCCCATATGATCCCTTGGTACCTATCAGACTGATCCCTAAACACAGACCAAAACCAAGCTCTGAGTGCTGCCTGGTGTGGCCCCCCCCAAAAAACAAATAATACTGAAATAAGGCCAAGTAATAGCACAGAAGCAATCACTTGCTTTGTAAGCAGCTACAGTGCCTTCAACTCTGGTTCAAATGCAATCATATCTGGTCTTCTGAGCATTCGGGGTCACTCCTGAGCACAAGAGGCAGGAATAGCCCTGAGCACCCAGTTGTAGGCAAGGTTTTCCTCGCAAAAAAATAGATAAATAAACACATGTATGAACTTCAGGCCCACAAATCGTGTTTCCCCCACATCCACACTACTCGAAGTATGATTCTGGAGGGATGATCTCAGCAGCACAACACCATGGGTCCGCACTGTTCGGACTGCAAGCAGTGCTGAGTAATAGGGGTTCGGGGGCTCCCAGTGACTCCAGGTTTTGCACGTAGTTGGTTTCCATGCCAGATAAGCAATGCCGAAAATGGAAAAAGTTCAAAAGATAATTAAACAGTTAAAAAGCCAAAGAGCACTTGGGACTGAAGCAGGGTTCAAAGCAATTTCCAAGAAGTAATTTCATCATCTTGGAACATCAAACGTGAATTCCATTTTCAGTTATGCAAATTCCAGAATAATAATACCTCACATTTGCATAATGCTGGATGCTCTCAAAGTGCTTTCCCAGTTATTAATGATTGAGGAGGCTTTATTACCACCGGAACAAATGAAAATTCTGTTCAAAGTCAAGTTCTCCATGATGCTTTCCAGATTCCCCACCCTCCCCTGCTCGTGCAATACCAAAGCTGCCTAAATCCAGGTGCATTGCACTGGGGGGGAGGGAGGGAAATGCGATGAAGTTTAATAATAAGCCACATACACCCAAAGAACATGAAGAAGGGGCGGGCTCCAGGTTCACAGCCAGCCAGACTTTGGAAAACCTGTTTGAATGAACAAAGCCACCATTCAAATGTGAGTCCCTGCCACCCTCAAACTCTGTAGCCACTCTGTTCCTCTGAACCCATCTCTCCTCTCAAATATTGGGAAACTAGAAAATGAGGTAGACCTTTTTCTCCTTCAAGCCTCCATCATCTCCAATTTGGTGCCACATGGTCACCAAGATAGACAGTACCAGTATCCAAACCTTATATCTCTCTCCTTTACATTGCCAATATGGGGCCGGGAAGGTGGTGCTACAGATAAGGTGTCTGCCTTGCAAGCGCTAGCGTAGGACGGACCGTGGTTCGATCCCCGGCGTCCCATATGGTCCCCCCAAGCCAGGATCGACTTCTGAGCGCATAGCCAGGAGTAACCCCTGAGCATCAAACGGGTGTGGCCCAAAAACAAAAAAAACAACAAAAAAAAAAACATTGCCAATATGAGCAAAGACATTCTCTGTGAATATAGTCTGGGAGAGAAGTTTTTGGGTTTTTTTTTTTAAAGAGGGACAGAGGAATAGTACAGTAGTCAGCCTTGCATGCAACTGATCCAGGTTTAATCCCCAGTATTTCATATGGTCCCCGGGCCCACCAGGTGTGATTCCTGAGTACAGAGCCAGGAGTAATCCCTGAGCATCATCAAGTATGGTTCCCTCTCCCAAAAAAAGGGCAAGAAAATAGGACAGGTTTAGGGTAATATTTGGACCCAAACCTTTGTAATGTCTCTTTCTTTCTGACTTGTCCCAATTTAATTACACAAGACTTCTGAGTCAGACTCACCAGGTTTTCCCAACACCTCCACCTCATGCATTTTAGCAAAAGATTAACCTGCCTGTTTGCTTTTCATTCTGCAGCTGCGTTAATACTCCACTCCCTGGAGATTAGAGAAAGAAGCAAAGCACGCTCCAAACACGCTTTGCCACGTCACCTACCCTGCCCAGCCGGGCTCAGGTTCGTCCTCATCCCCAGGACACGAAAAGCTGCACTTACCATCTCAGGAGGGCCAGGAGAACTGCTGATAATACCACCGTGACCAGGGAACTGCTCACTTCCAGTCGGAGACCCCCCCAGATTTCCATGGCCCTTGGATACCCTGGCAGGGGATGGTCCAGAGGAAAGAGGGAGCCAGTGCCCTGCTGTTCCAGAAGTGTTAGTCAGCAGGTGGCAGATGAAGGAGACTCAGACAGAAACTCAGACACATCCATCCAGTCAGCCCCCCCTCCCCAAGCCCGCCTGCCCAGAGTTCTTCCTCAGAATGTCTCCAGATAAAAAGAGGAAGGAAGAGGAGGGGGAACAAAGGGTTTTGATGCAAAGCAGTGAATCAGCAACTTAATTTTCATGATGACTGTGCCTGTCAATAAACATTTGCAGGCATCTTCCTGGAACACAACAGAACTGACCAGGTGTTGCTGAGAAAGAAAGATGGGAGCTGTCTAGGCAGACAAGCAGTATTTAAAGTGACACTCCTATCCAAAGCTCGATGGCTAGGCTGGGGAGATGGTACAGCAGGTTGGAACTCCTGTTTTGCATACAAGAGTCCTAGGTCCAATCCCTAGCACAATAGGATCCCTAAATATTGATCTAGGAGTAGTCCCTAAGCATTCCAGGGTGTTCCTTCCCCCGCAAAAAACCACCTCTTTTCTTTCTTTTTTTTTTTTTTTGTGGTTTTTGGGTCACACCCGGCAGTGCTCAGGGGTTATTCCTGGCTCCAGGCTCAGAAATTGTTCCTGGCAGGCACAGGGGACCATATGGGATGCAGGATCCGAACCGATGACCTCCTGCATGAAAGGCAAACGCCTTACCTCCATGCTATCTCTTCGGCCCCCAACCACCTCTTTTCTTAAAAAAAAAAAAAAAAAAAGGTATATACTTAAATGGATGGAGGTCAGGACACTGGGACTGCCCCAGGAAATTGGGGTCTGGCTTGGCAGAAACAAAAATAGTTGGCATTGAGGACCTCAAATCAGTAAGTTCCTTTGTTCCTGGGGTCTAACGACCCTTGAGGCCACAGGAGTCCTTCTTTGGGGACTAGCTCTGATTTTAGCTGGGACCACAAAGAGTTGGATGATCAGTTTGCTGAAAGACTGTGGTTGCCGAAAGGGGGTAAAATGTGATATGCATGGTATGCTTTCTGTAATGGTATTGAAAATCATGTTGCCTAAAAAGAAAAATGAGGGGAGGGAGAGAGAGAGAGAGAGAGAGAGAGAGAGAGAGAGAGAGAGAGAGAGAGATAGAGAGAGAGAGAGAGAGGCAGAGAATGAGAGAGAGAGAGAGAGGCAGAGAATGAGAGAGAGAGAGAGAGGCAGAGACAGAGACAGACAGAGACAGAGACAGACAGAGACAGAGACAGAGACAGAGAGACAGAGGATAGCTGTTTGCCATAGGGCCAGGCCTGGGAGGGGGTGGGAAGGAAACTGGGAACATGGGTGGCAGGAAATTTGCACTGTTGTTGTACATTGTATGACTGAAACTCAACCATCAACAACTATTTAACTCTATATCTCACGGTGAGTCAACAATTTTTTTTAATCATGGTTCCCACATTCTATGGTTCCTTCTTTCTTGTTCTTTATACAGACCTGGTGTATGCATAGGAGGCCTTATCAGGAAATGTGTCACACTTTTAAGGACAGGGAGGGGCATCTCAACAGGTTGGATAAGAGTGCAGGCTCTGTGCTGAGCTCATGTTTGGAAAATAAGGAAGGAACAGGGCTTGACAGAATTTTCTGGGGGAAGAGACATGCTATAGTGAACAGGGACTGATCAATCCACACTTACAGGCTGGAAACAGTGCAGTGAAGGTCAAAGTCAGGAGGCCACAGGAGAGCAGCTGTGCTGGCTGAGCAAGAGTGAATGGGACAGAGAAGCTCTGATTGCACTGAGCAGAGTCACTGCAAAGCTTTCTGGGCACAAAGGGGAAGAAAAAGGGGAGAAGGAAGCAACAAAAGGATGGCCCTGAGCACCAGCTGCCTGCCTGAGTCTTGCAGGCTTCTGGGTGGCTGATTGGGGCTTATGAAACCCTTCTGGAAGCACGTGAAGAATGTTCTGGAAGAATGAGAAGCAAAGCAAGGCAGGGTGGCCCCTTGGAAGGGTGTAAGAGTTCTCCACCAGGAGATGGAGAGATGATACTACGCAGGGAGGGAGTGCCTTGTATGTGACCAAACTGTGTTTGTGTTCAATACCCACATCCCATATGGTTCCCAAGGAATGCTCCCTAAGAGCAGAGCCTGACGTAAGCCCTAAACACTAATGGGTGTGTTTTCCCCACAAAGAGAGAGAGAGAGAGAGAGAGAGAGAGAGAGAGAGAGAGAGAGAGAGAGAGAGAGAGAGGGAGAGGGAGAGAGAGTTTTTCCCCAAAATAGGGATGCTGGAATTGGGGAGATAGAGAGCTTGGGGACCAGAGAAGTGGCCTAAATGTCTGGACATGTCTTCAGATGTAGGAAGCCAGATACAGCCCCTATACATGTGAAATATTCCTATAGGAAGTAGCCCCTGACCTCTGGTTGGTGTGACCCCAAAGTAAAAACAAACAAGAATGGCCAGAGGCATAAGCAGGGCCTAAGATACTTGCGTTGTGTGTGTGTGTCAGAGCCTGGTTTCTTCCCCAGCTCCACACAGAGTCCCCAATCAGGACCAGGGGTCCCTCCTGAACATGGATCCAAGAGTAGACCCAGAGCACTGCAGGGTGTGGCATCTAGACAAAAACAATTAATTTTTTAAAAGAAGAAAAAGCCAGGGTTGAAGAGATAGTACAATGGGTAAGGTGCTTACCTTGCATGCAGCTGACCCATGTTTATCCCCAGTTCCATACATAGTCCCCTGCGCCCTGCCAGAAGTGATCCCCTAGTCTGAAGTTAGGAGTGAGCACTGCCAGGTGTGCCCCTAAAACAACAGCAACAACAACAAGTAAAACAGGTGACTTGGGCCTTCATGTGGGGCAAACCAAAGAGTTTCTGGGTAGAGATGTGGAAGATGAAGTAACAGTGGAATGCACCTGTGCCCCAAGTTCCTTTACCTACAGTGAGAGGGGTTCTGGGATAAACCCAGAATTTTTTAGAGCTTAAGTTTGAGAGCTGTCCAGAACTGTGCAGAGCTGTGACCAGGAGAGCAATCTGGCTCAAACATAAAGCACTCAAAGTGTGTCCTATGTGTCTATTATGCTTGTCTCTGCTCCTGTCCCCATGCTAAAAGGTCCAGCACCCTTTGATAGAAGAAACCGATCCCCAACAAAGAGACACAGAGCACTGTGAGAGTCCCAAGATAATATACTCAGATACCGGGCCTCCTAGACAAATGCTATTCAGAGTTCAAAGTAGATAGCACAATAGGTAGGGCAGTTGCCTTGCACATGGCTGACCAGGTTTACTCCCTGGCACTCCATATGGCTCTCTAAGTCTGCTAGGAATGATCCCTGAGCTCTGAGCCAGGTGTAATTCCTGAGCATTACTGGGTTTAATCCAAAACAAAAACACAAAAATGAAGCCTTGGTGGCTGGAGTTGCTGTAGACGTGTTGTGTCTCAGCAATTCTGTGGGTCATAGTACATTCACGAGAGGAAAATGGGTACATGAGCGGACAAATATGAAATATGAAATAATTGAGACCACACAAAATGCATTGTATGGGGGCCCATGTCTATGAGATGAGAGACAAACTTTACTTTTCAGCTGATGACATTTTAAGCACAACTCTGGTATGCAAGGTATTTCAGGGAAACAAAGGGCAGAGGATTGTTAGGAGGGAAAACACAATGGTACCTGACCCTAAAATCTACATATAAAATAACTAACAAATGTAGGTGAGAAAGAGACCTGCTAGAGGTAAGGCGAAACATGAGACGGAGGTGTTCTGGTTTACAAGAAGTTCGCAGCCTCCAAAAAGTAGAATTCAAGAAAGGCAGAAGCTATTGTATAGCACCAGAAAGCTGAGAGCAGGAAAAAGCAAGTTGCTGGGAACTGGCTTAGCTCAACCTTTGAGTTGCAAATATACTAACCAGCGGGGAATTTAGCAGTCTTGGTGCTGAAAATTTCTATAAGATTGCAGGATAATTGAGGCCGAATATCTGTAGGTTAGCAAGGGAGGCAAAGCCAAATAAATAAAAATAAAGAGATATATAATGTCACAGCCATGTCAGAAATATAGCCAGGAGGGACTGGCGAGGTGGCGCTAGAGGTAAGGTGTCTGCCTTGCAAGCGCTAGCCAAGGAAGGACCACGGTTCGATCCCCCGGCATCCCATATGGTCCCCCCAAGCCAGGGGCAATTTTTGAGTGCTTAGCCTAGAGTAACCTCTGAGCATCAAACGGGTGTGGCCCGAAAAACCAATAAATAAATAAATAAATAAATAAATAAATAAATAAATAAAAGCGTAAAGCTCTGGACCCGGAGAGATAGCACAGCGGCGTTTGCCTTGCAAGCAGCCGATCCAGGACCAAAGGTGGTTGGTTCTAATCCCAGTGTCCCATATGGTCCCCCATGCCTGCCAGGAGCTATTTCTGAGCAGACAGCCAGGAGTAACCCCTGAGCATCACCGGGTGTGGCCCAAAAACCAAAAAAAATAGAATAAAATAAATAAATAAATATTAAAAAATAAAATAAAAAAAATATAGCCAGTAATCCACGTAGGGGTTATGATTGACTTCCACCAACAGGCCTTCTGGCTGAATATTTCTTGGGGAAAATCAGGCACTTCATCAGGAAAGCCATTAGATACATCTGGAGTGTGCTATCCTTTTATAATGGAGACAATCATGTTACGTGCAGTGACATGGAGTGGTAGTACATTCAGCAGGTATGGCACTGGCTTTGCATGTGGTGGACCAAGTTCAATTCCCTGTGTCCTATATGGTCCCATGAACCTGTCAGGAGTGATTCCTGAGTATAGAGCCAGGAATAACCTCTGAACACCACTGGGTATGACCCAGAAAACAAACAAAAATCTCAAATGCTGTTTAAATGTGTGGGATTATTGGAATTGGTCCCTCGGTTTCTACTTCACTCAGTATATACCTTGTTACTCATTGATTGGAAACATCTTTGAATGTAGCATTGTGTGTGTGTGTGTGTGTGTGTGTGTGTGTGTGTGTGTGTGTGTATTATTCTCCAGACTGCCATCCTCTTTCAGACCCGCATTTCTCCAGTTTTCTGGTGTTTGAACCTGAGGACTTTATTCAATAAAATTCAAGGACTTGTGAGCTGCAGGCACTTTGCCTGCAGAGGGAAGGGCAGAGCTGTCCTGTAACCCCTTTCTCTGACCTGAGTACTCTGCTTTCTCTTTCACAGATGATACTAAAACCTCTTCTAGAACACTGAAAACCTCAATTCCTCTCTACCCTCTATGCAGTGGATCTCCAATACCACCTGTGGTATTGCAAGCTGCTGCTCTAATTTCTGGGAATCTGGGATCTCACCCACTCCTCCATTCCTTTCTTCCATTGACAAGCATTGAGCAGAAAGCTACCAGACTCTAGGATCTAGGAAAAAAGTCCAGCATATACACACCCCAGGCCCTGCAGCCCAGGAGCTCAGGATCCAAGATGGGGAAGTCACCTCCCAATGTTCCGTTAAGCAGGAGACACTGTCCGCTGGTGTACAGGCCACAGAGTGGTAAAAAGAAGAGGAAGCATGTGCTATAAGGGGGTTGAGCAAATTGAGCAAATGTCATCTATGCTAGACCAGAGTAATAATTTGTCGCAACAGAGACATGCTTGGAGGAGCAGCCTGGTTTGGCTCCTTACTACTGGGCCCTTGAAGTTGAGCCAGAGAAAGACAGGGTGGAGGAGTCAGGAGAAACATCTGAAATCCAGCAGTGGTGGGATTCAGAGTGTTTCCAGAAGGGATCCCTTGAGAGACCAAGTGAAAGGCTTCAGCCTGAACTAGTGTTTCCAGCAAAGATGTGACTCAACAGGTAGGAGAGAGGATGGTCCCACAAAGTACAGCAGTCGAATGGCACCTCCTGACTGAGGTAAGGTGTTACCCCACCCCCCATTCTTCCTAACCTTACCTGCTAATAAGACTTGCCCATTTCTGGGAGGGGTCTTTGATGGGTAACAAAAGGTTGGGCCTGAAGGGCAATAGGGGATTGGAGAGGATGAAGAGGATTTTGGAGGATGGATTGAAAGAGAAGCATGAGGAGGAAAGATGGCTGAGAGACAAGGTACAATGCTGGGCTGAATAGAAATCCAGCGTAAAAGGTTATGATAGGCCACACACATGTTGGCCAGGGCATGAATAAAGCTGATATCTCCTGAAGAAGCCTGATTGTGAGTTTTCTCCCCGCCACTATCCCAAACCTGCAGACTCGTTGGCTGGAGAGGGCTACAGACAAGTGGCCCGGGCTGGAGGAGAAAAGCTTCATCTCACCATCCACCACCATCCAGTCTATCAAAGGGCTAATATTCTACAGTAAGGGTGTAGGGAGGGGGCATGTGGAGGACCAGTCATCTAAGCCTCTGGCTCAGAAGTTTTTAACCATGAAGTTAAAGGCCAAACCCACCTTTTACTTGGTACATAGGTACCAACATCGGGTCTTGACACGGAAGCAACATGGGAATTGAGCAGCCTTAGTAGGGAGCAAGCTGAACCCCTGGGGTTCATGCAGATAAAGATGCTCAAAAGGCAGTTGGACCTGGACAGCTCAAGGAAAGATGTCTCTTCAAGCAGAGGCAGTGTCATTTTCCAGGACCATATGTGGAGGGATCAGTGAATTGTGAAGGACACAACAGAGCATGCCAGATAGAGCTTTGGGTGACAGGCTTGAAAGGATGTTGCTGAAAAGGCAGCCAGACAGGGGAGGGGTGAAGCAAAGCCTGGAAAGGGGTGAGGAGGAAGGGTCTGAGGGAGCAGAAAGGACCTAAAGACGTTTGGTGTGGAAGGATGTGGGTTTGGGTTCCAAATAACTCAAGCTTGAGTGAGACTGTTTCTGCTTGCTGGCTTGGGTGGTCCTGGGAAGCTGCTGCATCTCCCTGAGCCTCAGATTCTCCTCTGTAAAGTGGGGGTGACAATATCTGCAGCACTGTGATGTTGGGGAGGTGCCAAGGTGCCTCAGTATCCCCCTTAGCAGAGCTCTAGCACAGAGCATACTTGTTACTGTCCTCTGCCAGTGTTTTCACCCAAATCATGTGAGAGGGTACTTAAAAGCAAAGGTGGTGGAGGGGAACAGAGAGATGGGGCAGGAGTGAAGGAGTCTGATTTGCATAAAGCCAGTCCTGGTCCCCCAGATATCATCAGGTGAGACCCTGGAGCTCCCCAAGTGTCACTAAGTGGATGGGGTAGGGGGTTTCCAGAACCAGCACATCCTCAGGCCTTAGTATTGAACTGCCACTTGGTTGTGTTTTTTTTTTTAATCTTTATTTAAGCAGCATGATTACAAGCATGTTTGTAGTTGGGTTTTAATTATAAAATAAAAAAGGAGGGCCCGGAGAGATAGCACAGCGGCGTTTGCCTTGCAAGCAGCCGACCCAGGACCTAAGGTGGTTGGTTCGAATCCCGGTGTCCCATATGGTCCCCCAAGCCTGCCAGGAGCTATTTCTGAGCAGACAGCCAGGAGTAACCCCTGAGCATCACCGGGTGTGGCCCAAAAACCAAAAATAAATAAATAAATAAAAAAGGACACCCCCTTCACCAGTGCAACATTCCCATCACCAATGTCCCAAATCTCCCACACACCCCACACCTGCATTTGAGACAGGCATTCTACTTCTCTCAATCATTACCGTTGTCATGATAGTTGTCAGTGTAATTATTTCTCTAACTGCACTCACCACTCTTTGTGGTGAGCTTCATATTGTGCCACATGGTTAACTAAGAATCACCGGAGGACCTGAGCTCTACTTAGAAAGTTCCCCCCAAAAAAGAGAATAGCAAAAAGGATGAAAGATACTGAGGGCTGCAGAGAAGCTAAGTGTGTGGACATGGCTATGAATCTAGCAAAGGGACCTGCGGTCAGCCCTGCACGACTTTGGTGGGGTGTTTTATATGCAGAGACAGACCCCAGCAAAGACAGCTGGGATTCAGCCAATGCAGAAGGAGAAGCAGGCACAGGCTTTGGGGGTGAAGGGGGACTGTCCAGGTGTGGGACCTGTGTCAGGCCGAGGGGCCTGTGTGAGGTGGCAGCCATCTGTTCTCTCTCCCCTCCTAGGATAAGGACACCCCATGGCTGCTCTGCACGGTTGCTATGGAGACAGGGGAGGGTGTAAAGAGTTTAAAGGTCTAAGTCAAATCTTGGCTTGGTATACTTGGGAGTGGACCCTTTCTTAAGCTTTTGCATGTGGTCACCCTCCAGTCACATGACCACAAGGGAGCCATTGGCTTTCAGGGAACCCCTGGACCAAGCCTTTGCCCTCCAGCCCAGGTTTTGCTCCTGCGCGTTTTTCTTTTTTTTTTTTTTTGGTTTTTGGGCCACACCCGTGATGCTCAGGGGTTACTCCTGGCTATGTGCTCAGAAATTGCTCTGGCTTGGGGGACCATATGGGACACCGGGGGATCGAACCGCGGTCCGTCCAAGGTTAGCGCAGGCAAGGCAGGCACCTTACCTTTAGCGCCACCGCCCGGCCCCGCGTTTTTCTTTTTTTGATTTTTTTGGACCACACCCAGAGTTGATTAGGAACCACTCTTAGAGAGGCTCAGGGGGATTAAATGGGGTGCAGAAGATTGAACCCAGGTCAATCAGGCCTCAAGCTCCAAAGCCAGGACACTGGAGAGACGCAGGTCTGGAAGCAAATGTCGATTCGGGAAATAATCCACACACACTAAAAAGGGTGAAACGAGTTCAGGGGTTCCAACATAAGCCTTCAGCTCCAAAGAAGCAGGAAACTCCGTGGAAATGCAAGAGAACATTTTCCTGAAACTCTTGACCTTTATTAGGAAGAATCAGACCACCCAGAGGTGGAGATACGTGGTCTAAACACCAATCCAAGATACTACATTCAAAGATGTTTCCAACCAATGAGTAACAAGGCCTATGCTGAGTGGGATGGCATCTGGTTAATCCCAGTATACGGCCTACTCTCCTAGCGCTCTGGCCCATCTCCTGTGTTTCTGATAATATGAATCCAGCAGCAGCAGCTCACTGAGGTTCTGCTGTCCCAACAGACAGTCTCAAATCTAAGCCCCACCTCCCGGTCCCCTATCCTCCTTCAATCACACTGACTTGCATCTCCTTCCACTCAGGTCCCAAGTCAGAAATGTGGGCTCTCAGGCCCCACATCTACAACCCAGTTATTGCCAAGTCTTGCAGTTCTGTGAGAGGCCTAGGTTCATTTGGGCCCAACTTCCTGGGCTGTTCCCCCTCCATCCATCAGGCTTGCAAGACCCCGACTGTGATGCTCCCCTGACACCAAATCCACCCATGAGCGGGTTCCTGATCTCATAGAACTTGTTTCCCAAGGAATTCACACAAATCATAGCTCCACAGCTGGGAGTTGAAAGTGGGGTGGCATCAGAAGACATAAGTGCTGGGAGCTGTGGGAGAAATTCCCGATCTCCTCTCTGAAAAAGGGAAGCAGCTGCAGGAAGGGCTTTAACTGGAGGACCTCATACTCCATGGGTTTCTTTGTGGAAATGCATGTGGCATTGCTCAAAGGGAATCCTGACACTCACTTGGTCCTTCACACTGGGGAAAGCCAAGACCCCTGACCCTGTTTCTAAGTCCTCATTCAAAGGAGAGCCATGGGGCTACCATCCACCACAGTCAGCTCCTGAAGCTGGAGATCAAACATACCCATCCTAATCCACACACATTTGGGCTGTTTGTTCCCAACTTTCACCTGCTCTAAATTATCGTCTCATCCTGGCACTTCTTGGGGCTAAATGTATGTTGACAATCAATTGGGCGGAGCTGGCTTGGGAAGATAGTGTCAACAGATGGTCTGAAGGCCTGCTGGTGCGTTTCTGAGCTTTCCTACAAGCCTGAGAAAGTTCCTCCCACCAACTCAGGAGTATGGGGATGTTTAGGGCAGGCATAGTAGTGATGAAGGCATACACTCAGAAAGCAGATCCTAGGATCCAGTTTGCAATGGTTCCTGGCCTAAGAGCAGGGGTCTCAAACTCAATTTACCTGGGGGCCGCAGGAGGCAAAGTCGGGGTGAGGCAGGGCCGCATAAGGGATTTCGCTTACCGAATATTCGCAATAAAAAATCGCATTAGTAAGAAAAAAATCGCAAGAAATCGCATTAAACATTTGCATACCCCGAACGGAACAACTGCTTGAGGTATGTGAATGTTTAATGCGATTTTTTTTTACTAGTGCGATTTTTATTGCGATTATTCAGTAAGCAAATAATCGCGAATACTGTGATATTTGAAGGCCGGCTGCAGGCCACAAATGTTGTACGGAGGGCCGCAAACGGCCCGTGGGCCGCGGTTTGAGACCCCTGCCTAAGAGGGAGCATCCCCGAGTCCAGACAGAGGTAAAAGAGCCCTGAAACCAGATCAGGAGGTTAGTCAGGGGAACACCAAAGCACTAGAAGTTTGAGAGCAGCTGCCTTCTAGAAAATACCTGAGTTATCAGATAGGTGAAGCCCAGGGTGAAAATTGCAATATGGAGATAAGAATTGAATCCAGGGGGGCCCGGAGAGATAGCACAGCGGCTTTTGCCTTGCAAGCAGCCGATCCAGGACCAAAGGTGGTTGGTTCAAATCCCGGTGTCCCATATGGTCCCCCGTGCCTGCCAGGAGCTATTTCTGAGCAGACAGCCAGGAGTAACCCCTGAGCAACGCCAGGTGTGGCCCAAAAACAAACAAACAAAAAAAAAAAAGAACTGAATCCAGGAACAGAGCAATAGGATAGATTGCAAGTAAGGTACTTAAATGCCTGCAAAAATTCCCAGAATCACATATAGTCCCTGAGCCCCACTGGGAGTGACCCCTGAGGGCAGAGCAAGGAGTAAGCTGAGCACAACTGAGTGTGGACAACCTCCCCGCCCCAAAAAGGGCCTAATCTGAGTCAGGAATCTTTATTAATAGACCTTGAAGGCATGAGGCCAAGAGTTTGATCCCTGCCTTGATCCCTTCCCTCAAGCACCGCACCCAAATGGGTAAACTCAGACACAGAAATCATAGTAATGACAACCACCAGAGTGTTGGGAGGCTTGGGAAAGAAAAAAATCAAAGAATTGGGAGGAAGATGGACTCTGAGTGGTGTCTTAAGGAGCCTCCAAATTTTCACACCAGGCCTATCACAGATAGTCCAAATATGTAAGTGCTGGGTGGACACCATCCAGGTATAGAATTCTGGCTGCTTCAGTACTGTGGGTTCAACCTTGCCTCCTCCAATGCTCTCCCCTCACCCCAGGTCTCTGTGGCATCACAAGCTGCAAGGTGGCAACTGGAAGGAGAAAGGGGAAGGATGTGTGGAAGGTAGGGAGGCCACCACATTTGCACTGGTTCCTCAGCTGAAATTCAGAGGTAGGCACCATCTCCTCAAAGGAAAACTAGAAGATGGAGCTGGTGCAGAGAGGGCCTCCTTTTGATAAACCTCATCTTCCTAGCCAGGTGTGTCTCTGCCTAGGTGTCATGCTCCCAGAACAGGTAGAACAGGAAACTGAAGTGCCCTACTTTATAAACACTCTGGTGGGTTCTAGGGTCTGAGATGAAGTCAGACCTCTCCAGTCTGGGATGACAATCTCTGTCTCTCTGTGTCTCGGCCTCTCTCTGTCTCTCTCTATCCGTCTCTCTCTCCCTCTTCTTTCTTCCTCTCTCTCTCTCTCTCTCTCTCTCTCTCTCTCTCTTCTCTCTCTCTCTCTCTCTCTCTTCTCTCTCTCTCTCTCTTTCTCTCTCAGCTGATCCCACAGGCTGCTAACTGGGGTTGAGCTCAAAATCTCACTGCCAGGACCTTCTCTCTAGCCACATCACAGTCTCTCGAACTTTCTATACTCACTTTCTTTGAGGCTAGGTCACACAAGCAGAGCTACCTGCCAGAAACAAGAATCAATTCTGCACCCCCGTGGATAGGGAAGACCAGGCTTGCTGGATCTGAAGAAACCACACATATGACCCTTTGGCCAGTCCCTTCTCTGTGGGACCCCCCTCCATCTGCTGTGACAAGCTTGTGGTCATTCTACAGCCTCCTTCCTATATATTCCAGGCACCCATGTCAGTGCCTCCCCCATCCCCACTGGGAAGCTTCTTAGGGCTTCTGTGTCTGCCCTGAGCCTTCTCAATGGAAGTTAATCAATCCACTAAAGTGTGTAGGTCTACACTCAAGAGGCAAAACCAACATTGCATCTGATTCCATAACATATTCCTAGTGGATAACAGAAAGCCTTCTCGCCATTTTCAAGCTTCTCATGAACTGTACATTGTTCCGAAAGAATGATTTGGAGGTATTGGAAGATTGGGTCAAATGGGGAGGTGCTCAGGGTTTAATCCCTGCTCTGTGCCCAAGGATTACTCTTGGTGGTACTCAGGGAACTATATGCGGTTCCATATGCTTGCACATATGCGGTGCACGGATCAAACCATTGTGAACCGTGTGCAAGGCAAGAGCCTTACCTGCTGTGCTATCTCGTTGGACTTGATATGAATGAATGAATGAATGATGCCCTTCTGCCTGTGCTGCAGGTAGCAGCCACCAGGTGGCAGTAGTGTTCTTTGGGTCAGAAAGTAGTCAGTCTCTTAGGGAGTGCCTGCCCTAAATTAAGGTTTGCTCTCCTCATCCAACACCTGCTTGCTTTTCTCCACCCATCAATTTCTTGAAACAACCTCCAAATCATTCTCCACTTTACACTCTAGAAAGACTTTAACAAGAAATACCAGGCAGGAAGAGGTACCCTGAGGACTGTGGGCCCCTGGTACCATGCTCCCTAGTATCAGCCCATTAAAGATTCACTTAAATCTACTCAGACACCCGACACGTACATACGGGTTCTGATCCCCGCATAGTGTCTGCCCGTACCTGTTCTGGAGTGCACAGGCGCTCATTCTCCTACTTATCTTATCAGGGGTTTTCCAGTAGAGGGTTGCGTCAGAGCATGGGTTTAGGGAGAAAGTGTGGGAAATAAGGCTGGGAGTAGGGAGGGCCCAACAGGAGCTCTAGGGAACAAGAAACTCGGACTTTACCCCTGAGAGAACATGTATGGAGGGACATGTACTCATGTGATTGAGCAGGACCACAGGAACTGGGGACTCAGAACTGAGTCTGAGGTGGGGCCCCGGAAAACAGCTGCAATCATTAGAGTGAGGCTGAGATAGCAGCAGTTGGGGCTCTGCAGTAGAACTGGTGGGGAAAGGTCTGTCTGGTTAGTTAGAAAGGAGGGGAATGGGGCCGAAGAGATAGCATGGAGGTAAAGCATTTACCTTGCAATCGGAAGGTTGGTGGTTTGAATCCCAGAATCCCATATAGTCCCTGAGCCTGCCAGGAGCGATTTCTGAGCGTAGAGCGAAAGAAAAGAAAGAAAAGTGCAAGATATCTTCGCCGTTATCTTGGCTGGGTATTTGTGAATCCAAGAACAGTCCCAGAATGAGAAATTACTTCCATCCCTTGTCCCCTTTCGGGGGAAGACCTTGGTAATATTTATCAGAGCAAGTATAATCCACACAGAAAGAACGATAGGGTTTAAAAGATCGGGCAAGGAGAGCAGAGAATCCTCTGCAGCCAGCAGCTTTTCACAGAAGGACCCCTCACTCCTGTCCCTCAAGTATTTATTGCCAACTCCACAGCGCCCCACTGGAAGGGTTAGGTGGGGCAAAAGTCACAGAACAATCTAAGGAAAACTTTTAAATACAATTCAAGAATCATCTTATGGAAACTTTTTCATATGCTACAGAAAAGAAAAGAAAAGAAAGAAAAGAAGAAAAGAAGAAAAAAGAAAGAAAAGAAGAAAAGAAAAGAAAAGAAAAGAGAAAGAGCAAGAGGAGAGCTGAAAATGGCAGGCTCTTGGATTAAACCTCGCTTCTGACCTCATGCTGCAAACTACTTGCAAACCTACCTTGCAAACATCATCTCACTACCACCATCACCCTTTACCGCTGGGAGAGCTCCTGCCACAAAGTTTGGGAGGGGTGGGTACCTCTAGGGTGCTACATCTGCAGGAATCAGAGGCTAGTGAGGGGCTGGAGGCTGTGAAGACCTTCCACCATTGTTCCAGTGTGGGAAGAGTCTTCCAACCCCAGCAAAGCTTGGGAAACACTGGGTGGGATGTTTAAGAAGCCACAACTGGGGCTGGAGAGATAGCATGGAAGTAAGGCGTTAGCCTTTCATGCAGAAGGTCATCGGTTCGAATCCCAGTGTCCCATATGGTCCCTGAGCCTGCCAGGAGCAATTTCTGAGCATGAAGCCAGGAGTAACCCTGAGTGCTGCCAGGTGTGACCCAAAAAAAAAATAAAAAAGAAGCCACAACTGCCAGATTGTATCTAAGAACTCTAGATCGGGGTGGCAAACAAGTTTGACACAAAGAGCCAAAATTTTAAACTGTGAGAGCCAGAGAGCCACACGCGCAGTGACTGCCAAAACAAACACTCACACAAAAGCATATAATTTTAACAATAATATATGAAATACATATTGCATTTTGCCATTTTGAGTGAGGGTAAAAATCCTGTTTGCCACCCCTGCTCTAAATGACATGTCCTCTTCTCTAGGCAGGATTTCCAGACTGGGCCTCTGTGGCTAGAGCAAGCCTGATCTGTACTTGCCGACGCTTGATGTCTGTTGACAATGTATCTCAATCTATCCCCTTTTCCTTGCTATCAAAGGAGCCTTAGCCCCTCCCCATGTTCCCCAACAGGTTCCACACCCCACCTCTGTCATTCAGGAGCACCCAGAGCTCCGTTGGGATCATTGTGCCTGTTTCAAGTTTGGCAGCTTGCAAGCATCTTTGTCTGATTCTAGAAGCTACCTCTGCAGGTGGAAAAGCTCCCTGCTCTGGCCTCACCATTTGCTACTAGAGGGAGACCCACTCCTGCCCTCCCAGCCACATGAACCTCATCCCCTCTGCCCTGTTCTTACCACTTCTGCCTTCACACACACACCCAGCTCTTGAAGGCACATCTGTGTTTTTTCCCCCAAGGGATTATTTACAATACTGTGGGAACTCAAAGTAGAAACTGTCCTTTCTCACAATCTGCTGGTGGAAAGATGAGGTGCCATAAGGTAAGTGGGGGTAGAAGTAAATACAAGGCCTGAAATCCCATATAATTACATACTGGAGGTATTGCCAAGGTAAATTAATAAGAAAACAGTTGGACGATGTTTACCGACAGAGTCAGTTTGGGGTGTAATACCCCCTGCTTTGGTTTTGTCAAGTGAGCCACGAGTAAGACGAACATGCCTCCAGAGGCCACCTCTGCTGGAAGGGCTTGGATGATCCTCTGCTCGGACAGGCTACCTATAAGGCTCAGGAGGCGGCAAGGGGGAGGCTGGCAACTTCAGGAGTGGTATGTTCCCATTGGCAGCTTGACTCTACCCTGTAGCCCCCAACTCCTTCAACCTCATTTAGGTCCTGACCTGGCCTCAGGTTTTTCTCCAATTGGGGTTCTCACCTCAAAGGTATGGCTTGAGATCCACAAAATCCTGGGTGGGCTCCCAGTCTAACATGGTGCCGTGTGGCACCATTCTTGTTGGAACCTCCTTGTCCAACGTTCTTGGCCATGTGGCCCCACCCATATACCCCAGAAGCATCGGGTCCCATGGTCCAATACTTCTCTCAGCCTTCCCAACCCCTCTTGAAGCACATGTTCCTGGTTCAGAAGCACCTATCCACCCGTCCATCTGTTCATTCACCCTTGGGGGCCCCCAGAGCATTGAATTTCCTCCTGAATGAGAGGAGGAGGCCTCTTCCAGGGCACAGTCAAACTTACCCCAAATTGGAGCCCCATGTGTTGGGAGGACCCCACAGGCAGGAAAGACCCAGACTTCTCCCCTCATTGTCCTTGAACAACATGGTAATGCTGGGGAAGTGAATTGAGGAATGAGGGAGGTAACAACACACACCACACACACACACACACACACACACACCATCTACCTGCCATCCAAGTTTGTGGATGAGGCAGGCTTCTTTTCTTTATCAGCCAGAGCTGATAAAGGCTTTCCCACCTTCCCTGAACCCCAAATACAGAGATGGGAACATGAGTAAATGATCTATTCACCCAAAAAAAAAAAAAACCCTGGTGTCTTCTGCTTCTGAATCATGTCTGTAAGGAGAGCGCAGCTCTTGATGTAGACCCAGTCAGAGAATGGAGTAGCAACAAATGCAGTAACCAAGACATGTAGAGAGTGAAGTTGTCTTTCTGCTGCCTTCACTCTCTGTGTCTTTCCTTAATGCTAGAATGAAAGTGTGTCTCTATATTATCAGGAAAGGATTATACCTGTGCAGGAAGGGATCTGGTGTCCTCACGTCCATCTCCCAATCACCCCCAGTAGGACTGACTCTAACCCCCCCCAACACAAACACACACACACACACACACACACACACACACACACACACACGCTCAGTAGGAATTTGGCTTTGGCCTGGGCCACAAAGCACAGAAGGCTGCAACCTAATTACCTGCACTCAGCAAGGCTTGAGTTTCCAGTGAGCCTTTTATGGGGAACTGGAGAGAGAGATGGAAAAACCTCATAGTCTGGGATGCTGCTGCTTTTCAAGAATCAGAAGAAGAGGGGCCAGAAAAATAAGCTGGGGGGGGGGCAGTTATTTTGTATGTGACTGACCAGACTGGGTTCAATGTCCAGCATGCTCTGATTCAACTGAGACCCACCAGGTTGATTCCTAAACTCAGAGCCAGTAAACCCTGAGCACCTCCAGATGTGTCCCCTCCCAATTTTTAAATAAAATAAAATAATAAAATAAAATAAAATAAAGAATGGCAAGAAAAAATAATATACCTTAGAGCTCGAGTTTCTGCTCGTGGACCATCCTCTTGACCCAAATTCCAGCTGTGTCCCAGCCAGGCCTCGAGGGTCCTGGATTAGGAGTGAGAAAACCTTCAAGACTCAGATTTATGACTGTTCCCACATCCCCACGGCCCGTTCCAGGCACGTTCCTGAAATTTATGAAATGCAATTGCTCAAAAGGACACAGGCTGGGAAGCGGAGGGCTGAGATATTCCACCTGGTCGGCTGGGCAGGCCTTGCTGGGGCTGTGCCTGGAACAACTTCAGTATTTTTCTCACTAGCACAGACAAAGCCAACTGACACATCTTTCCTTCCAGGTGAGACACCCTGCTGATGTGTTACTCACTTCCTCCAGATCCATTCCTTCTAGCCTTCCTGTTTTGCTTTTAGCCTTTACTTCTCAAGCCTGTCCATTCTGTTTAGATGTTTCTTGCAGAAGTAAGTCCCAGAGTGTCATTGTTCAAAAGCACAAATAGTGCTATAAGATCGATCACATTTAGCCAGAAACAGAGAAGAAACTCCACTCTTCTCAAGGATGTTGGACTGTGGGGAGTGGGAGTGCAGTAGTACTGGAAGCCATTTCCTGGCTCCACGCTCAGAGGTTAATCTTGGTGGTTCTGGGGATGGAACCTACCTGCTAAGCTGCCCCTTCAGCACCCTGATGTTGGGGTTTTTAAGACCCAAGAAGAAAAGCTCTTTGAGCAAATTCTGTGTTGCTTCAGGTTCAGGCTGGTCTTTGGGGGGAAAAAAAAGCCATGGGAAGAGCTTAAGGCAGTGTCTTACTCTACACTTTTGCTCCTCATTCTTCGATTCTTGTGAAACAGCTGCTTCCCACACATGGCACCCTGTATCCAAAGTGACTGTGGGTGTAAACTCTATATTGATTTATGCCCATCAGAAGCAAAAATTAACATATTTCAGTTTTCTCTGCAAGTCCTTGTTCTCCCTTGAACACCTATGTCCCTTGCTTGTCTCTGTTTCTTTACCTATTTCCAATCTGCAGAATTTTATGTTCTCCCTCAAACTTGTACTTCTCCCTTTCTTTACCTTCACATCTTTCTAAATAAGTTCTTGTTTATTTGTTTGTTTGTTTTTTGGTCACACCTGACAGCACTCGGAGGTTACTCCTGGCTCTGCACTCAGAACTAGCTGTTGGCAGCTCTTGGGACCATATGGATGCTGAGATTCGAACCATTGTCTATTCAAATTGGCTCTGTGTAAGGCAGACACCCTACTGCTGTGCTATCCCTGAACCCTCTAAATAAGTTTTTTTTGGGGGGCTCACACCTGGCGGTGCTCAGGGGTTACTCCTGGCTGTCTGCTCAGAAATAGCTCCTGGCAGGCACGGGGGACCATATGGGACACCGGAATTCGAACCAACCACCTTAGGTTCTGGATCAGCTGCTTGCAAGGGAAACACCACTGTGCTATCTCTCCAGGCCCTCTAAATAAGTTTTAATAAAAACTATCTTGTGGGCCAGAGTGAATTACAGTGGGTAAGGTATTTGCAATCCCTAGCATCACCAATGGTCCCGTGAGCCCAACAGAAGTGTTTCCTGAGTGCAGAGCCAGGCATGACCCCTGAATACCACCAGGTGTGGGCCCAAAACAAACAAAGAAAAATACTATCTTGCTTCCTCACATACAAAATAACGAATCTGAACATGTTCCTATAAAAATAGATGAGGAAAAAATCTTCCGAGTAATTTTTCAGACCGAATCCAACTTAAAAAAAAAAAAAAGACAATAAATGAGCAAACAAAAATCGTTCAAAAACAATGGACCTAAATTCAAATAAGTTTCATTGCTGCAATTTTGTGTTCTGCTTTTCAGGTAGTTATAGGTATGTGCCATCGAAATCTTAGACACCAAATTTTCCATCCAGGAGACAGGGAAACCCACAGAGCTTTCAGAGCTGCTTCATTCCTACGAGAAATAGCCTCAAACATGCTGGCAGGAACTGGGTATTATACTTGTGGCAGGTTTTTGCTCTGTTATGATTTTGCTTTTAAATATTTATTTGTGGAAGATAAATCTTACAAAGATTGAAGTCTGTTCTGTGGAAGAGACTATTGCTTTTTCTGTGACTTAATGGAACGGCTGAGTCGTTTTGGAAAACAAAAAGGTTCGTTTATATAAACAAGCCATTCTAGAAAGTATAAAATAACAGTTCCAGTGAATGCTACCCTTCTTCACGAGGCTGGAGGTAGGTGCCTGTAGGGATTGCCTAAACGGTATTCAGCTCCCCGAAATATGAAATGGGGGCTGGGGACATGGCTCAGTGAAGAGAGAATATGTCTAGCTTGCATGAGGCTCCAGGCTTGTAGCCCCAGTACTTATGATTCCCTAAGCAGCACCCCTTGAACACTGTAAGATATAATCCTTGTGGTCCCTGGAGACTCATCCAGAGTGTGGTCTCATACTAACAATAATAACTAAAGAACCAGAGACCAGGACTCAAAACACAGAGAAGTTCAGATCTAGAAATGCTAAGAATTGTAAAAGAGAAGATGGAAGGACAGAGGATACATAACTAGAAATGTCTACTGTCATTCACACTGATGGCTCCCAGGGCTCTGCTACCTTCAGACCATACCAGTGGCTGTGCTGAGCCCACACAATGATTCCATCTAATTCTCTTCTGACTCATTTTGGATAGTTTAGGATATTAATTTGTGGAGGGGGTCTATAAAGATAATGCAGCAGACAGAGCACTTGCCTTGCACTTAGTCAACTCTGGTTGAATCCCTGGCACGCTATGTTGTCCCCTGAGACCCCAGCAGGAGTAATCCCCAAACACAGAGCCAGGAATAAGCCCTGAGCACTGCTGGGTGTAGCTCAAAGTCAAAGACAAAGACAAAACAAAACAAAACAAAAAATTTCGGGCCCTGAGAAATAGCACAGCGGCGTTTGCCTTGCAAGCAGCCGATCCAGGACCAAAGGTGGTTGGTTCGAATCCCGGTGTCCCATATGGTCCCCCATGCCTGCCAGGAGCTATTTCTGAGCAGACAGCCAGGAGTAACCCCTGAGCACTGCCGGGTGTGGCCCAAAAACCAAATAAAAAAGAATTTTCATTTTCGGTGTGTGTGTGTGTGGGGTGTAGCTCACTAGTAAAGCACGTCTCTCATGTATGAGGCCCCCAGGGTTTGACTACTGCTACCTCTCTGAGCTGCTCTCCCCACACCCACAATGGGGAAAATAATTGTATCCTTGATTAGAAAGGGTGCCAAGATGCCCATCTATCCCTGCCACTGACAAAGTATGTTCCAAGAAAAATGCCCATAAGTCTTGAATCTTTACCCAAAAAATTCTCTGGGAAATGCATTTGGAGTGCTTTAAAATCATTGATGGGGGAGTGAAGAGACAGTGCAGGAGATCAGGTATAAACCTTGTATGAAGCTGCATAGGCCAAACTCTATTTAATACCTGGCACAATGTATGAACACTTGAGCACTTCCTGAGTTACTCCTGTGCACAGAGCAAGGAGTAGCACCTGAATAACAGTGAATCAGGTAACTGGAGGGGCTGGAGTGATAGCACAGCGGTAAGGCACTTGCCTTGCACATGTCCAACCCTGGACAGATCTTGGTTTGATTCCCAACATCCTATATGGTCCCCAAGCCTGCTGCAGAGCCAGGAGTAACCCCTGAGCACAGCTGGGTGTGACCCAACCCGCTCAAAAACTAAAACAAAACAAAACAAACAAAAAAAAGCAATGAATACTGGGGTTGCAGTAGGAAGTATGAGGAGAGCAATAAGATAGGGTCTAGCCTTTTAAGCAACTCCCTCACGCCTCCAATGAGTGACTTTTTTTTTTTTTTTGGTTTTTGGGCCACACCCGTTTGACGCTCAGGGGTTACTCCTGGCTATGTGCTCAGAAATCGCCCCTGGCTTGGGGGGACCATATGGGACACCGGGGGATCGAACCGCGGTCCTTCCTTGGCTAGCGCTTGCAAGGCAGACACCTTACCTCCAGCGCCACCTACCCGGCCCCCAATGAGTGACTTTTTAAATGAATTATTTTATTTAAACACTGTCCATTGAGTTCCTGTCTTGATTCAGGTCACCTTTAGGAACTTGAATTATGGTAGGCATGAAAAGATTTGATCTGAATCAGAAATACCCTGAGTTTGGAACCAGTGGCCTCCCTGGGGCTTACTCCTTGAAATGTGCAAAGACACGAAACTCCTGCCTGGAACATTTCTTTTCTCTCATTTCCCCAAATTGATGGAGATTTTGTCCTCTGTGGTAGCACAGATGACATTTTGTTTTTGGCCTCTGCTTTTTCCTTGAATCCCAAATGCCATATGGTAGGCAGCCAATAATGCAGTTTACAAAGCTGTGTACCTGGCTTCCTCCAGTACAATGAAAACCTGGCCCCACCCACACCTGTTCTCTCCCCTGGCCGGTTCCCAGCTGACAGCCCCTTTCTTTCCTCTGCTGGCTTCAACCCCTGATTTCTCCCTTCCCCTTCCTCAGACCTTCTCCCTCTCCTCAGTAGTACCCCTACCCCCCCATCTCCTAGGTCTTCCCTACAGGCTCATAGATTCTGAGCAGCACTTGCTGAATCTCATTGTCTGTGCAATGACTGCCCTGCCTGACTTCTGTCTGTTCAGAAAAAATCCTTGTCATCTCAGCTTCAAGATGGTCTGGCTTCCAGATAAACTAAGATTTATTGCGGGGACACAATGGTGACCCATAGGCTGGCTTATGCATTTGGAATGCAGAGCGTGAAGGGGAAAAGTGGAGGCAAACAGCCTCTTTGCTTTATCTGGGAGACTTTTTAGAATTATTGAAGAAGCTAATACGTGAGATTAAAGAAAGGCTTTCCCAGAAATGGGGTGGGTGGAGTCTGCGAGTGGGTGTGGCCTCATGGTGGGCGTGGCCTCTTGCATGTGACTTATTGGGTGGGTGTGGTTTTCGTGAGTGGGAGTGGCCTCGTTGGTGGGTGTGGCTTCATCGTGGCTGTGGTCTTGTGTATGGGTGTGGCCGTATGGATAGAAGTGGCCTTACCAGAAGCTATAATTAAAGATGGTGGCAGGGTAGCAGAATCTTTAGAGGGAAATGAAATACTCTCACTCAGGTGTGAAAGGACATGCACTTTCCTGAGCCCATTCACTACCTGAGAATCCTAATTCTTCTTTTCCTGCTGCCAAAGAGAAAGGAGATATATTGGTGAGAGTTGGGAGCTGGGGTAGGAAAGGCTAGCAGATTTGGGAGCCTTCACCTTTGACCCCAGCTCATCCACCCATCATTCCCAAGTAGCACGGTCACGCCTTATGATCTTTGGTTAAGTTGAACAAAATGATAGCACTTGAAAATAGTTTGCTGTGTTGATTCAGCTCATGAAATAATAAGATATTAGAAAGGATCAATAAAGCTGATGGCTAATCTATGCCCCAAGTCCTTGCCTGGTATGAGAATAATTAATTCAGCCATGAGCCAGAGAAAGCTGGTGTCTGATCAGTTAAACCCTACTGTATTCTTTCCCAGCAGAGAATCAGACATTATATTTGGTTCCATTACTCACAACTGATTTTTTTGGGCTTCTGATACACTTTTTCTACCTGGGAGACCATGGCTTTTCAATAAAACTCTTATTAAAAGACAGGGTGAGGGATGTAACCCAAATGATATAGCACATGCCTACCATATGTGAGGCCCTGAATTCCATACCTGGCCTCACAAAGGAGAGAGAAAACATCTAGAAGACCATATAACATAAAAGTGCATACATACTAAGACATGGGACTACATGGTGACAAGAAGCAAATAGAACATAGAAAAGTGATATTTTCAGGGGTAACACCAATCCTCTGAAATCCTGGGTCCCAAGAATTCATCATTGCTCAAGGGCTATTTTAGATACACACACACAGAGAGAGAGAGAGAGAGAGAGAGAGAGAGAGAGAGAGAGAGAGAGAGAGAGAGAGAGAGAGAGAGACGAAGGAATGCTACAGATACTCAGTGCGGCTGGTACAAACAATTGTCAGTGGCTCTTAGAGCTGGAAAACTGCTCTTGACAGCATCAGGAGCTGATGTGAAAGTGAAGTGACAGTTCTCTTGAGGAGGACCAAGTTATAGGTGCTGACACAGGAGATATGAAAACCATATGAGGGTGTGAAATAAAGAGGAAGAACAGAATTACTCTGAATGAAGAAAGTCAGTGAGGGCTGGGCTAGAGTGATAGCACAACATGAAGAGCATTTGCCTTGCATGCAGACTGTTAGAGCTGTGAAATGGTGGGTTGTGCATTCCACAGTCCCAGGAGAAGGATCCCCATGCCCCAAATCCAGGTAGAATGAGAGACACAGGTCCAGCAGCAATTCCGATGCAGGAAATAATCCACACACAGTTGTGAAGGAATAGCAGGCCAGAAACTCACACCGCAAGCTGTTCACCCACAAGACAGTCGCTCCACCACGTGGAACCAGGAGTCATGATGGTAGCTGCACCCCACTTCAGGCCTCCAAAGCAGCCTTTATTGGGAAAAAAACAAAGCCCACCTCAAGGGGAGGGGAAAAAGTCAGATGAGGAAGCAATGGGGAAATATCTTTTTAACATGTAAACCAAAGGAATCAATCGAGAAACTTCTAATTAGAAGGCAACATGAGGACTAATCCAATGGCTTCTATCAACACAGACAACCAGGTTCAATCCCTAGCATCCTATATGGTCCCCTGAGCCTGACAGGAGTAATTTCTATTTTGGGGGGGTTGTTTATTTGTTTGTTTTTGTTTGGCACTCAGGGGTTACTCCTGACTCTGCACTCAGAAGTCACTCCTGGTAGGCACAGGGGACCATATGAGATGCTGGGATTCAAACCACCATTCGTCCTGGATCGACTGCATGCAAGGCAAACACCCTACTGCTATGCTATCTATCTCTCCGGCCCCATGAGTTATTTCTGAGTGCAGAGTAACCCCTTAGTGCCGCTGGTATGGCCCAAACCCTCCCATCCCCACCCACTCACCCCCCCCACACACAAAAGCAAAAAGGACATTCAATGGACTGGAGATCTGGCCTGGTATGCTGGAGTGCAGGTTCCAGCCCCAGTACAAAGCATTTTCTGGACAACAGTGGCTGAAACCCCAGAGCCAGGAAAAAAGACACTGAGCACCAGCAGGTGTGGCCCCCAAAGCTTAAAGATCAGGAAAAAGGGGGGGGGTAATAAGTAAGGTTGCTTTATACACATACATAGAAAATTATTTTAGAGTGTAAAGGATATTTAATTTGGGATCACAGAAGTATGAAATAGCTTGTTCAAAGAGAAAGAATTCTGTCTATTGTTTGTAGGCACAAGCACTCACACACACACACACACACACACACACACACACACACACACACACACACACACACATACAATACCACCTCCTGATTTAAGAACTCAGCCTCTGCTTCTATTTGCCACATCTTTGTGAAGAAATCCCCCTATCAAAAGGCTCCAGATTAGCAAGTCAATATGAATCTGTGACCCCTGAGCAGAAAAGAAAACAAAGGACCCAGGAAAAGAAAGAAACAAACAAAAAGGCTTGATTC
Source organism: Suncus etruscus (assembly GCF_024139225.1). Lineage (NCBI taxonomy): Eukaryota > Metazoa > Chordata > Mammalia > Eulipotyphla > Soricidae > Suncus > Suncus etruscus. Next base: position 149,076,671 of record NC_064848.1, on the reverse strand, counting down.
CTTGATTTCCTTCCTCTCAGCCAGACTGATCAGGCTGAGCTCCTTCATTCCTATCTCTGTTTCTTGGCCTTGCAAACTGCAAAGCGTTTGGTAGATGTCCCCATCACAACCAGCCCTGACTCAAGTGAAAGATGTTTTCTCTCCTTCCGCTGCTTTTCTAAATCAAACCATCCTGAAATGTCTAGCTGAAAATTAAAGCTTTCCAGGCCGACAAGGCTCTTCTCATTCCCTGAAAGCCAACAGAATTGATAACCATAATCTCTCGTTTAGAAGCTACCACAAACCACCTTAGAGTGTAAGTTTATTCATTTCTGTCTTGATTGGGAGTTTGAGGCCTGGAGAGATAATTCAGAGTTTAAGGCACTTGCCTTGCACATGGCCAACCCTAGTTTAATCTCCAGCATTGCATCTGATTCCCTGAGTGCCACCAAGAGCCTGAACACAGAGCCAGAAAGAAGCCCTGAGCAGGACCAAAGGTGGCCCAATAATCAGGAAGAGAAAAGTTCAAAAACCAGAAACCAGGGCCCGGAGAGATAGCACAGCGGCGTTTGCCTTGCAAGCAGCCGATCCAGGACCAAAGGTGGTTGGTTCGAATCCCGGTGTCCCATATGGTCCCCCGTGCCTGCCAGGAGCTATTTCTGAGCAGACAGCCAGAAGTAACCCCTGAGCATCGCCGGGTGTGGCCCCCCCCCCAAAAAAAAAAAAAACAAACAAACCACACACACACACACACACACACAGAAACCAGTGCTCTAACCCGAACATCCTGATTTAGTGGTGAATTGGATAAACTGCATTTAGAAGGTCTAGGACATTCTCAAGTCTGTTTTGGTCAGTGAATGTCCTGCCTTTCTTCCCTTTATCATTTTGCTTCAATTCCTTTTCCTGCTGAACCAGGAAATCCAAGGAGATGGCCCTTCTTTCAAGACATCCTTGTTGTCGGGATGGAGCTTCATGCTTGTGTGCACATTGGTTGTATCAACATTTGTGTCATAGGATCACTACTGGTTATGCTCTACCCAGTAATACTTCTGACCAGTCCTTCTGCACTCAGGTCCAGAGATGCCCAGAGGTGCCTCTGGGGCCCTAAGGCTACCCCCAGCAGCGCTCAGTGGACTAGGAAATTCCAGCTTCAAACCCCAGGTCTCAGAGCAGATTCTTTTGTAACTTGAGTTTATGTCCCTGGCCCTGCACTTTCTTCTTTGTATAAAATATTTGAATTTTTTTTTCTTTTTTGGTTTTTGGGCCACCGGGATTCGAACCAACCACCTTTGGTCCTGGATCGGCTGCTTGCAAGGCAAACGCTGCTGTGCTATCTCTCCAGGCCCAAATATTTGAATTTTTAAAGTCACTTTACCTGGGGCTGGAGATTTAGCATGGAGATAGGGTGTTTGCCTTGCATACAGAAGGATGGTGGTTCAAATCCCGGCATCCCATATGGTACCCTGAGCCTGCCAAAAAGCGATTTCTGAGCTTAGAGCCGGGAGTAACCCCTGAGCACTGCCGGGTGTGACCCAAAAGCAATATATATATATATAAATTTACCATTGGTTTATTATTCTACTGGCATCTCAGGAGCATAGCTTCATGCCTTGATGTGTGTTACATCTTCAGAAGCTCTAATAGCTCCCCATTATTAGACTGCCCCCCATTCCATGGCTGGCCTACCAGGAAAGCCCTCTTATGATACTAAATGATACAATGATGGGCCATAGAGATAGCATGGAGATAGGGCATTTGCCTTGCATGCAGAAGGACGTTGGTTCAAATCCCGGCATCCCATATGGTCCCCTGAGCCTGCCAGGAGTGATTTCTGAGCATAGAGCCAGGAGTAACCCCTGAATGCTGCTGGGTGTGACCCAAAAAAGAAAAAAAATAAAAATAAAAAATAAAAACAAATGATACAATGATATATACCATATTTTCCAGCGTATAAGACGACTTTTGAAACAAAAAAAAGTCAACCGAAAATCGGGGGTCGTCTTATACGCTGAGTATATCCCGAAAAATGTTTCAATATGCTGCTAAATGAAACAAACAAACAAACAAACAAACAAAAAATCAGGTCTCAGAGTTTCCAAATCTCTTTCTTGGGGGCTCCCAAACAGTACTCAGGAGATCTGGGGGCCACTCCTGGCAAAACCCAGCTAACCGTGTTGGTGGTTCAGTGCTAGGTTCCGAGGATGGGGTGTTGTTTGGTTCATGTAGTGTTAGAGATTAACTGACGCCACCAGGGAATTGCCAGAAAAGGTGCCTATGATAAGGGACCAATCACTGCAAGGCTGCTCAGACCGCCTCTCTAACTCAGCCAATCCGAGCAGGCTTTTTATGCATGCAAATTAGACAATGTTCTGGACCCGAATCTACACTGTAAAAAGCCTGCTCAGATTAGCCAGAGTCAGAGAGGGAGTCTATTACAGTATAACCTTTGTTTGTTGTGATTGGGTCACTGTGGTACATACAGTTGCAGCACAGGAACGTTCTGTCTGATACAGCAAAGATAGGCCTAAACCTATGTTTTAACTGCAAAATTAGGGGGTCGTCTTATACGCCCAGTCGTCTTATACGCTGGCAAATACGGTATATTTTTTGGGTTTTGTTTTTTTGGACAGTGCTCAGGGGTTACTATGGGCTCTGTGCTCAGAATTTGCTCCTGGCAGGCTCAGGGGACCATATGGGATGCTGGGGATCAAACCCAGGTCCAGTATCAAACCCAGGTCTGTCCCAGGTCAGCTGCATGCAAGGCAAATGCCCTGCTCTGTGCTATCACTCCAGCCCTGATACAATGAATTTGTTTGTTTGTTTGTTTGTTTGGGGCCACATCCGGTGACACTCAGGGGCTACTCCTGACTATGTGCTCAGAAATCACTCCTGGCTTGGAGGACCATATGGGATGTTGGGGATTGAACCACTGTCCGTCCTAGGCTAGTGCCAGCAAGGCAGACGCCTTATCACTCCACACCACCACTTGGGCCCCTGATACAATGATTTTTTTTTTTTGGTTTTTGGTTTTTGGGTCACACTAGGCAGCGCTCAGGGGTTACTCCTGGCTCCATGCTCAAAAATTACTCCTGGCAGGCTTGGGGGACCATATGGGATGCCGGGATTTGAACCAATGACCTTCTGCATGAAAGGCAAGCTCCTTACCTCCATACTATCTCTCCGGCTCCAATACAATGATCTTTTTTTTCTGGGGGGGGGGGTCACACCCGGCAGTGCTCAGAGGTTACTCCTGGCTCTATGCTCAGAAATTGCTCCTGGCAGGCTCGGGGGACCATATGAGGTGCCGGGATTTGAACCACCGTCCTTCTGCATCTAAGGCAAACGCCTTACAGCTGTGCTATCTCTCTGGCCCCTACAATGATTTTTTTAAAATGCATTTCTGGGCCAGAAAGATCTCACAGAAGGTAAGCACTTGTCTTGCCTTGGTAGTGGCCAGGTTCAAGCTCCAACATCATATATGGTCGCCAAGCACTGCTTGGGGTCACTCCTGAGCACAAAGCTGTAAATAGCCCCCTAGATAGCCCCTACAGCTGTAGGTAGCCCAAATCCCTGCTTTCCAAATTGAGACCTCTCTTTGGGGAAGAGTTTCTGGCCATTCTTTGTTCAGGGATAATGCAGCCTTTGCCAAGAGCAAACTCTTCCTTTTCTTTAATACACATATTTCTGGGCCATACCCAGCTGGGCTAGGGGCTTACTCCTGGGTCTGCACTCAGAAGTCACTCAGAGTGATACCCAGGGAGGCCAATCGGAGCGTCCAGGATCAAACTTGGGTTAACCTAAAGCAAGGCAAGTGCCCTATCTGTTGTACCAACACTCCAACCCTCATTGCACTTCCGTGAAACCACGTCAAGAAGTGCTAAGCTGTCTGGTAAGTTTGGCTTAGAAGTCAGGGTCTCTCTGCACACCTTTGTTCATTATAGCTCTTAGCTATGATTCAAAAGCCCAAATAACTCAAAAGTTCAGGTACAAATGAATGCATCAAGAAATTGTGATATATACAAGGCCAGAGCGATAGCACAGCTGCACGGCATTTGTCTTGCAATCAGCTGATCCATTATGGACTGGGTTCAGTTCCTGGCATCCTGTATTGTCCCCCAGCTTGCCAGGAACAATTATTTTGTTTGTTTTTGGGCCTCACCCGGTGGTGCGTAGGGGTTACTCCTGGCTATGCACTCAGAAATCACTCCAGGCTTGGGGGACCATATGGAATGCTGGGGATCAAACCGAGGTCAGTCGCGTGCTAGGCAAACTCCCTACCTTTGCATTATCACTCTGCCAGGAGCAATTTCTTAGTACAGAACCAGGAGTAACCCCTGAGCACGATCAGGTGTAACCCCCCCCAAAAAAAAACAAAAACAAAAGAGAGAGAAGAGAGAGAGAAAGAACAAAATCATGCAATTCACTTCAACATGAATGAAACTACAGATTATCATGGTGAGTGAAGTCAGTGAGAAGGAAAGGGATAGATACACAATGAATTCTCTTATATGTGGGACTTAAGGGGACAAAATAAGGTAGCAACAAAGAGCTAGAGGTCAAACAACAGGAAAACTGACCCATATGATTGAGCTGGGGACTTTGGAGGAGGGAGGGAGGTACACTAGGGAGAAGCGTAGTATTGGAATTGTGTGCACAGGAAACCATTATTAAAGGATCATAAATCACAAACTCAATCAATTGCAATTTTAAATGAAAAAATAATACTTTTTTAAAAATAAAGAATAGGCTTCAACTGCTGGGAATGTCAGACCAGATGCAGCTGAGAAAATTTGAAAGGATACAAATCAGAAATGAGTGGTAGGGGCCTGCAAGGTGGCGCTAGAGGTAAGGTGTCTGCCTTGCAAACGCTAGCCAAGGAAGGACCACGGTTTGATCACCCGGTGTCCCATATGGTCCCCCCAAGCCAGGGGCAACTTCTGAGCGCTTAGCCAGGAATAACCCCTGAGCATCAAATGGGTGTGGCCCTAAAAACCAAAAAAGAAAAAAAAAGAAGAAAAGAAATGGGTGGCAGAGTAGGAGCCATAATGCTGGGGGGGGGGGTGGAGTAATAGCACAGTGGTAGAGCGCTTGCCTTGTTCATGGCCAACCCTGGACATACCCAGGTTTGATTCTCTGCATCCCATATATCCCATATGGTCCCGAGCCTGCCAGGAACAATTTCTGAGTGCAGAGCCAGGAGTAACCCCTGAGCGATACCGGGTGTGGTTCAAAAACCAAACCAAACTAAACCAAAACAAAAAACAATATGGCAGGCGGTGTGCTTGCTGTGCACAAGTCTGATCCATGTTCAATCTCCAGCATCCCATATGGCCTCCTTAGCACTGCCAGGACTAACCCCTGAGAACTGACAGGTGTGGCCCCAAACAAAACAAAAAAAAAGGCAAATGTAAGGTTCCAGAATAGAAGGATGAGACCACACAACTAGAATAAAATTTAATACTTTAATCCATCTGCCAACAAGACACCCCCCCACCCCCAGCCAGGCCAGCCAGGGCCATCCCCCGAAGGAGATGAGCCCTGCCCAAGGTCATGAGGAAGATTATATAGGGAAGGGATATATGGAGGTTTCAGCTTTCTGATGATCCTTAAAATGATTGGCTCTTATATAAGGGTACCTTCCTACTGCTCCCTTGTCCTTCCCTGATAAGCTACCTGGTATGGCCAGGTAGCTTGGGGCAGGGTCTATGGAAATAGGCTTGTGAAGACCTAACATGTGGCTTACACCATGTGGTTCTTACAAAATGCTGTCTCTCCCTGCTCAGAACCTAAGAAGAAGCCTGCCATGTGGCTTTTACAAAATGGCGTCCCTCCTTGTTCAGAATTCAGGTCCCAACAGCAAAAGCAAACAGGTGGAAGCTGACTTGTCATGCATCACAGGTGTGGATCTCAGAAGGTTACAGAGGGTTTGGGTGATGAAATCGAATGGGCTTGACTTGCTCTAACCCAACCACAGACTAGCTTCATGTAACCCTGGCCCCAACTTCCTGTTTCCCTAACCACTTCTTTTGAGATGTTAATCCCACCTGGATGATCATAATGTGAAACCCACATTTTGAATGATAAAGAAAAAGTGCTGGCTAGCAAAGCAGCAAAGGAGAAAGACAGAGCTCCTGAAAGAAAGACATGAATTAGGCAGACATAGTGCAGAGACTGATGGCAGAGAAAAGCCTGAGAAATAAAACAAGCTGACTCCAATAAAACTTTTACTGACTGCTTGTGAATTATTTCTCCGGGCCGCTACTACCCTTCATGAGACCCATCCACCTGAGAAGTTAGAAACATGATACCTGGGGTAGCCTCACCCAACATGTGGACTTTATATTTTATTTTAATCAACAGCTTCACCCCACCCCAGCTGTCAAAACAGAACTTCAGTATAGTAACTTAGGAGGGCACCTTTAAGGCACTAAGGTCAAAAAAAAAAAGGCACTAAGGTCTCCACCTGGACACCTCTGTCAAACACAAAACTCAACTATTAAATTCTAACTGCCCTGTTCCCATGAAAATAAGACACTGTTCTTATATTAATTTTTGCTCCCAAAGATATGCTAAGTCTTATTTTCAGGGATGTCTTATTTTTCCACGAAGAAGAATACTGTACACACTTATTGTTAAATGAAAATACAGGAAATTTATTAGCTGTATATGGTACGGTAGTTGTCAACACAAACCAGACAAACTGTGAATCCTACAGATGCCAGTTGGGGCTGCCCTAACAACCAGTTTATGGTAAATTAAATTTTTTTGTTTTTTGTTTTGCTTTTTGGGCCACACCTGGTGATGCTCAGAGATTATTCCTGGCTATGTGCTCAGAAATCGCTCCTGGCTTGGGGGACCATGTGGGATGCCAGGGGATTGAACTGCGGTCTATCCATTTGCAAGGCAAATGCCCTACTGCTTGCGCCACCCCTCCAGCCCCTAAATTAATTTTCATTCTGAGAAAGAGCCTAGGGAAGGGGGCCGGGCGGTGGCGCTAAAGGTAAGGTGCCTGCCTTGCCTGCGCTAGCCTTGGACGGACCGCGGTTCGATCCCCCGGTGTCCCATATGGTCCCCCAAGCCAGGAGCAACTTCTGAGCACATAGCCAGGAGTAACCCCTGAGCGTTACCGGGTGTGGCCCAAAAACAAAAAAAAAAAAAAAAAAAAAAAAAAAGAAAGAGCCTAGGGAAGGCCTTATTTTCAGGAGATGCCTTATATTTCACCCAGAAGGTGAAATAAGTGAGTAGGCCTTATTTTTGGAGAATGTCTTATTTTCAGGGAAAGCAAGGTTCATGCTCACTGGACAAGGCTCCACCATGTCTGCCTGTCCGTGGACAGCCTGCTCTGGTCCAACTCACCACTCTGCCCTGCCCAAGAAAACTGATCCCTGAGAATAGTGTGGTATGAGACACACTGACCCATTCTTCTTCCTCCTAAACTCCGAGGACTACCACTCTTTACTTGTGTCATATAACATAAATACTTCTTTGTTTCCATCTTTTAAGACCATACTTAACATTCCTTCCATTCCAAAGGATGTGATCATTGCAAGATGTGAAAAACACAACAAAAATGAAACTCTGCAATGTCCTTGGTAAGAAGTCCACAAGAGTGGAGCTCAGGGGTAGGACATTTTGCCTTGTTTATAGGGAGGCCCTGAGTTTGATCCCCAGCACTTCAAAAGAAATGTTTGCAAACTCAAGTTTCTGTTTGTAAACTCAGTTTCAAACTCTGTTCCAGTCCTTGATATATAGTCAATGTGGAGACACTAGGGTATGCAGACTTTGTGACTTTTTCTCAGGAACCATCCAAAAATAGGCAGCTTACTCAGGGGGCTTCAGATTTCTTTGTGTACATATGATGCTACACAATGCACCTTATTTGCTCAACACACTATGTACATTTCCCTACTCAAGGTCGGTGGTCATAATTCAAAGTATTAATGTTATTGTCATTATTACTATTTGTTGGTTTGGAGGACATGCTTTGCAGTGCTCAGGGGATACTCTTAGCTCAGTGCTCATGGGAACTGGGTGCTTTGTTCGGGGTGGGGACATTGTGGTGCCTGACAGAAAACTAAGGTCCACTAAAGAAACCATGACTGTGGATTCTTTTAAAAATCATTGTCGGGCCCGGAGAGATAGCACAGCGGTGTTTGCCTTGCAAGCAGCCGATCCAGGACCAAAGGTGGCTGGTTCGAATCCCGGTGTCCCATATGGTCCCCCATGCCTGCCCGGAGCTATTTCTGAGCAGACAGCCAGGAGTATCCCCTGAGCAGTGCCGGGTGTGGCCCAAAAACCAAAAAAAAAAAAAAAAAAATCATTGTCACATGGTAGTGAGAGAAATAGAATGCCTGTCTCAACGACAGGTAGGGAAGGGGTGGGGAAGGATGGAGATGGGGGCATTGGTGGTAGGAAGGTTGCACTGGTAAAGGGAAGTGGTTCTTAGTTCATATTTATAACTGAAACCCAACTACAAACATGTTTGTAATTATAGTGCTTAAATAAAGATATTATTAAAAATAAATAAATAAATAAACATTGTCACAGTGGGAGACAGCCCCTGATTTTAAGCCTTTTTTTCTTTTCTCATTCATTGGAATATTCACAATGTTCAATACAAGAATGTTATTGGGCCCAAGGGTTTCATTTTGCAGTTGGTGAAACAGAGGCCTAAAAAGTTAAATGAAAGGGCCAGAGAGATAGCATGGAGGTAGGGTGTTTGTTTTACATGCAGAAGTACGGTGGTTCAAATCCTGGCATCCCAAATGATCCCCCAAGCCAGCCAGGAGCAAGTTCTGAGCGTAGAGTCAGGAATAACCCCTGAGCGATGCTAGGTGTCACCCCAAAACAAACAAACAAACAAAACAAAACAAAAAGTTAAATAAAGCACAATTAGAGTGAAGGAGAGGAAAAATCTGAGCAATCACAGTTGTAAAGAAGAGATGTGGGGTGCCAAAGAGATAGCACAGTAGTAGGGTATTTTTCTTGCATGAGGCCAACGCAGGAGGGACCTGGTTCAATTCCCAGAATCCCATAAGGTCCCCCAGCCTGTCAGGGACAATTTCTGAGTGTAGAGTCAGGAGTAACCCCTGAGCATCGCTAGGTGTGGCCCTCAAACCAAATAATCAACGAATCAATCAATAAATAAAGTAAAAAAAATGATGTGGGACCTGGGTGTAGGGCTGGGACTTGAGAGGAAACCATCATGAATATAGTATGCATAGAGTGCAGGAAGATCATAATTTGGGGGTCCAGAATGTAGTTCATTGGCAGAGCACCCACTTTGCCTGAGTTTAATCCCAGGCATCCAAACAAGTTAACAGGGCCAGAGAGATAATAAAGAGAATAAGGTACTTGCCTCGAAAAAACTTGCCTTCAAAAACAAAACAAAACAAACAAACAAACAAAAAAAAACTAGATACTCTAGTTCAAATTTCCAGCATCATATATGTTCCCTGAGCACTTTCAGGGAGCACTTCTGAACAAAGGCCCTGGAACTGATGGGTATTTACTCCCATCCCACAACCTCAAACAACAAGGAATGCCATTCTTTTTGGAAGCTTAAGTTATACATAAGTAACTGCAGCTGGAAATACATGTTGATTTTTGTTTGTTTGTTTGTTTTTGGGCCACCCCCAGCAGACCCAGGAGGTACTCCTTGCTCTGTACTCAGAAATTGCTCCTGGCAGGCTCAGGGGATCATATGGGATGCTGGGAATCAAACTGGGCTCTGCCTGGTGTTGGCCTCGTGCAAGATAAACACCCTACCTCTGTGCTATCGCTCCATCCCCTACAGGTCATTTCTCAATGTGATTTCTCCTGAAGCTTGAACGTGCTTCTTTGAATGAGATGCAACGGAGAAACTAGACCACTGGCCTTATCGTCTGTGTGACAGGGATTGTGTGATGTTTCATTACACTGGTTCTCTGTCACTTGGGCACTTGGCTACATCAGTTAGCCTGCCCCACTTCCAGCCCATCATGCTCTTTGGTGAAGAAGCTGTATCACTGAACAGGACACCTGTAATTATCACTCCCCTCCTGGCTGTCATACCTCCCTACAGCTAGCTGCAAGCTGAGGGCTTTTGGTCCTGTTCATAGGCTGGAGAAAGTCCCTGGAGCTCGAGAAAGTCTGCCTGCTTGGCATCCCTCGTCAGATGAGTAGAAACCAAGCACCACCGTGTCATCCATTGTGTTAGCTTGTATCTGTGCCAGCTGCTTTGTTACTTCACCTGGTCTATGGCTTCCCATACATCCATGTTTCTGTGTTTTTATGGATATTAACCAGACACCCAATCCATAACCTATTTCAATGGACACAGAGTCAACGTTTTGTTCCCCTTAAGACCAGCCAGTTTGCACAAATAGAACATGGGACCTAAAACCACTCCTGAGAATGAAGACATAGGAGTAAGTATTATGAAGTATTTAACTTAGTACCATCTGATTGAGTTTAATTTGGGGGGTTTGTTTGTTTGGGGTCCACACTCATCTGTGTTCAGGGCTTACTGCTGGATCTGAGCTCAGGGAATCACTCCTCGTGGGGCTTGGAAGACCAGAGGTGGTTCTGGGAATTGAATCCAGTTCGAGGCAAGCATCTTCCCCACCATATTCTCTCTCCTAACTCCTAACTAAATTTGGTTGGATCTCAGTGTAAACTTGATTTATTTTTTCCAAGAGCTGAAGGAACCTTCCCCTGTCTCTGAGCAGTCTCTTTTTCTGTTTACATCAGCACCCACACTATAAAATGTTGGCTTGATAGGACTGGGAAGTTTAGAATAATTATTTTCATTTTTCTGTCTGTTGGGATAGGAAAAGATGACTGGGAAATGGGTAAAGAAGTGGAGAGGAAAATGAAGGGAAATTAGCTAGTCTTGGATGACTTCCACTTACAAACATCTTCCTGGGTGGAGGCCCAAGAGATGTATAGGACAGCCAACTTGCCTTATATACATCAAGTTCCCTCAAGTGTGGCCAGGCTCATTCCTAAATGCAGAGCCAGGAATAGTACTTGAGTATAATTGCTGGGCATAGTACTCCCATATTCCTCAAGCCCCTCCCCCCAAATAAAAACTCTTCTTCATACGGATAGTAACAGCAGCAGCAGTTACAGGAATAGCAGAAGTTCAGATGTTTCATTCAAGCCTGAAACCCAAAGGATCTTCATGGTCCCTACTCGCATTTTATTTTAATTTTTAAGCTTTATTTATTTTATTTATTTATATTTATTTTTTATTTTTTGGGCCACATCCTGTGGTGTTCAGGGGTTACTCCTGAGTCTGTGCTCAGAAATCACTCCTGGCAGGCTCTGGGGAACATAGAAAATGCCAGGGATCGAACCAGGGTCTGTCCCTGGTCGGGTGCGTGCAAGGCAAATGCTTTACTGCTGTGCCATCATCACTCCATTCCCCCAATTGCATTTTAAACGAAAGCTACACTGACTTTATGGCTCAGGCAAATGATTGAGAAAGCTAAGCTCTGAAGCCACCTTTCAGGATGGAATGATTGCCACAAGTTGTGACTATGAAGAAAGGGAAATTAATGTGGAGAGCCAAATATGCTTGTTGGGGGAAGAAGAGTGAGCAGAGTCAATGTGCAGAAGACTTTGGCCTTTCACCCCTGGGCTAACCAGGCACTTGCTAATAACCACGTTACGCAGATGACAAAGCAACGCTTAGAACTCTGTGTGACTTGCTAGTGGAATTGACCTAGAACTCCATGTCCAGACCTAAAAATACTCTAGAAAAATATACTTACAGGAAACAATAAGTTGAGATCATAGGCACAAAATACTGGCAAATCTGAGTCTCCGAGGCCAGCATTCCGCTAAAAGATTGCATGCACCAAAGAAACATCAGCATGTTTTTGGTTTGTCTTACTGAATAGGCAAGAAGAGAACTATGTGTCTCTGGCAGGGCGCTAACCCTGGTCAAATGACTCTTCAGGACCCTCATTCAGGAAATAGATGGGGTGACACAGAGAAGCAGACAGAGAGGGCCTTTCTTGTTTTGGCAACAGTGATATGGCAGCCACTACTTACCTAGATTCCAAACTAGAGAGCTTTTGTTTTCCAGATTCGTTTCCTTTTCTCATTCTACTAGCTTGGACTCTTGCTCCCAAACATTGCAGCTTCTTTTTTTTTTTTTTTTTGCTGTTGTTTTTGGTTTTGGATCCAGCGGTGCTCAGGGGCTACTCCTGGATCTGTGCTCAGAAGTCGCTCCTGGCAGGCTTGGAGGACCCTATTAGATGCCAAGGATCAAACCGAGGCCTGTCCTGGGTCAGCCATGTGCAAAGCAAACATTCTACCACTGTGCTATTGCTCCGGCCCCACATCGCAGTTTCTTCATTGTTGAATGCTTCACTGTGACCTTGACCATCAGACATACCTACCCAGGTGTGCATGTTTTCCCCTAAGTACTTTTGTTGTTGTTGTTGTTTGGGGGCCACCCCCTAGCATTGCTCAAAGCTTCGTCCTGGCTCTGTGCTCAAAAATCGCTCCTGGCAGGCTCGGTGGACCAGTTGGGATGCCAGAGATTGAACTCAGGTCCATCCCGGATAGGCAGCATGCAAGGCAAAACACCTTCTCACTGTACTATCACTCCTGCCCCTCCCCTAAGTACTTTGCTTTAGGATATTCCGTTGGTTCCAGCTAGGCATAGTTGAAACCTATTTCTACCATCACGAAGTCTTACTTCTGCCCCTGCTGGGGCAGCGCAAGATACCAGCAGCTAGTTGATGCTCGTCTTGCTTTTTCTCCCCTCCCCAGCCCTTCTTCTGGCTCTGTTGTTATCCTCCTAAGTGCTCGGTTCTCCCAGGGCCAGGAGTCCAGCCTTCTAGAATATTCACCAGGTGTCTCAGCTCCCAAGGGCAGGGGTGGGCTGTGTGATTGCAGCCACTCAGGGCTGTGTGCTGGTTCCGTGCTCTGCTATCACAGTCTTGAATTTCTTACTAGTTTCTGAACCGGGGGGAGGGAAGGGAGAGACACGTTCCTTGCATTCTGAGCTCCACAAAGCATCCTGCCGGGCCAGTGGGTGGGAACTCTTTGTGTGGGCAGCTCCAACACGCGGTCTTGTGTTTTGATTTAATTAAAACGAAGAAAAAGCTCGAATGCACCTCCAGTGCTTTCTGCACACAAAGCAATTTCCACGCACCACCTCCTCCAATTGGCCTGTCAGCCCTGGGGAGTGAAGACACCCTTTGTAGGTGCTCTGGGCATCTCCCCATCAATGGGAGACAGTTTCTGAAGTCCTTTCTCATTTTTTTTTTCTTGGTTCATCTCAATCAGAGCTTCTTGTTTAGCAATATTTCAAATAAAGGTTCAGAGTAACGCAGGAGGTCACTAGACTCATCACTGGGATTGATGGGGAGCCCTAAACTGGAGGCCTTAAGAGGGATTGATCTCAGTGTGATTAACCTAGGAGTCACAACTCCAAATTTCTACAGCAACTTCAAAAGAAACCTATTTTAGGGGGTGGTGGGAGAATAGGGGCCATACCTGGTGCTACTCCTGTCCCTGCACTCAGAAATCACTCTTAGTGGGGCCCAGGGGAACCTTATGAAATGTTGGATGCATGCAAAGCAAGCATCCTACCTACTGTACTCTATCTCTGGCCCCAAGGGAAGCCTCTTTTCTTTCTTTCTTTCTTTTTTTTAAAACCTACCCTTAGCCTCCATGGGGTTCTAGAGAGTTTTAGCCTTTTTCAGCTTGTCAAGGCACTAGTCCCCCAGTCCCCAGTTCTTTTCCTTCTTCTTGACAGGAACCATGTTATTGAATTAGGATTTCTCTGCTCCAGGGGTTCTCTGGCACATATCATGGCCTCCTTCCCTGTTAGAATTAGGCCTCAGGTTCCAAAGCCAGGACCCCTGAGAGACAGGGGTCTGGAAGCAAACTTCGATGTAGGAAATAAAACACACACACACACACACACACACACACACACACACACACACACGAGAAACGGGTTCAGGAATTCCAACATGTAAACCTTCAGCTCCTAAGAAGCAGGAGGCTCAGTGGGAAGTCCAGAAACACAAGAGAGCATTTTCCTGAAACTCTTGGTATTTATTAGGAAGGAACAGGACGCACCCGGAGGTGGGATCAGGGGATCTAAACACCAATCCAAGGTGCTGCATTCAACGTTGTTTCCAACAAGGCGAAACAATAACAAGGCATATACTGAATAGGATGGAGTCCGATTAAACCCACACCCTCCCCAAGTGAATTCATGCTAAGATATCAGTCATTAAGATTCCACCCTATCTTTTGGGGAGGCTCACAATTCAACCCCTAATAAACTTCCTTGCTGACCCCAGATTAGTCCTCTTAGTCTATTGATTCCAATTGTAAAATGTTGTTCTTTCTCCTCACAGCGGCCCTCACCGAGGCACACAGCTTCCTCAGAGCTAGTCCGAGTCTGCAGACTTTGGGAACCTTTCCCCTACCTTGTCACTCCCTAACTTGCCTATGATCTCTGGACAACCCCAACTAGAATGAACCTTATGTGGTCTGCCCAGCCCAGTGCCCTTGTCTCTTTAATCTCCCTCCACCCATGCTCTTTCCTGCTACCCTCCTCTTCCTCCTTCTATGTTCTAGGTGGGCGACTATTCCTTGCGAAGGTCCTAGATCTCATGGGTCTCGTGCAAACAGCCATGTACCCCTCATCTCCTGCAGGGCTGGGCCCATGCCTGCCTTCAGTGATTGTCCCCACCCCTGTGTTCCTGTACCTGATGGAAACCATTACTAAAGGGGCACCAAGACCCCTCTTTTCTTGAAACCTCTCTTTTCAAAGAAACCCCTGAAATCACTAATACTAGAATCGTCCTCCTTCTCCCCATCTTCCAAGGAAGAAAAGAGCTAAGACAATTACATGTTGACGCCCTGGGTGCTCAAGCGAGGGAAATAAAGTCTGGGCGTGGAATGAAGAATGTGGTTGCGTGGCACGCTCTGTAATCCCCATTTGTGCTGCTCTGGAAATGCAAAAAGACCAGGAGATTCACTTGAAATCACTTGGGGGTGAATTGGCAGTGAGCTGAGACCAAATGTGTTGATTGTCGTGAGGTACCCTCCTAAGCTTTGGCTGGAAGAACATTATCATGCCCCACCCCATCTTCATTGTGTGAGTTATTTGTCTCTTTTCCTCTCAAACTCACAGGACCTAATGCCATGCCAAATGCACGGTAAACTCTCTGGCCATTGACTAATGAATGAAGAAATAATGTGACAGAAACTGCATCATAGAATCGAAGAGATTTTGCCAGGGACAGGTGGGTCATGTGTGGCAGACACTCAACTTAGCCTGACACCCAAGGCCATCTTCTCAGCTATTAGCCCATGAGTTCTCAGAAGGCTGCAGGAGTCCTCAGGCTGGGTCTGAATTCAGCACAACTGTGTTGTCCATAAAGATTTGTTGAATGAAGGAGAAATACAAAGAACAGAGTAAGGAGCAAGGAGGAGCAAGGAGGAGACAGAGCTATAGAACAGTGGTAGGGCATTGGCCTTGCAGGTGGCCAACACAGGATGGACCCCTGTTCGATTCCCAGCATCCCATATGGTCCCCAGAGCCTACCAGGGGCAACTTCTGAATGTAGAGCCAGGAGTAACCCCCTGAGTGCCACCCAGTGTGACCTTCCCCAAAATAAACAAATAAAATAAATGAGCAAGGTAAGAAGAGAGGATAGAGGGCTGGAGAGACAAGCACTTGCTTTGCATGTGGCCAACCCAGGATTAATCCCTGGCATCCTATAGGGTTGGTTTCGAGAGTACTGCTAGGAGTGATCCCTGAGCAATGTCAGTTATGAAGAAACCTTTCTCCCCTCCAAAAAAAATAATAATAAGAGGACAAAAAGCAGAGGAAGAAGAGAGAAAGGGGATGAAGAGAGAAGGCGGGAGAATGTCTTATCATTCTGCCTAGTCCTTGATGGTGGCATACTCTGACTCCATGCAGGTCACCTGGGCTTACTGATCCTCATTTAAGTGTCAGAGACTCTTCTGGAGACTCAGAATAGATACACTAGTGGACAAGACTAAAGTTTCACACTTTGTGGAACTTACACTAAATTATATATATATATATATATATATAATATATATATATATATATATATATTCTGGGGGGGTTTTTTGTTTTGGGGTCACACCCATTGACACTCAAGGGTTACTCCTGGCTATGTGCTCAGCAATCGCTTCTGTCTTGGGGGAACCATATGGAACACCGGGAGATCGAACTGCAGTGCATCCTAGGCTGGCGCTTGCAAGGCAGATGCCTTACCTCTAGCACCACTGCTCCAGACCCTTACATTAAATGTTTTTTTGTTTTGTTTTGTTTTTGGGTCACACTCGGCAGCGCTCAGGGGTCACTCCTGGCTCTACGCTCAGAAATTGCCCCTGGCAGGCACGGGGGACCATATGGGATGCCGGGATTCGAACCACCGTCCTTCTGGACTCAAGGCAAACAAACACCTTACCTCCATGCTATCTCTCTGGCCCCACATTAAATTATTTTTAATTTTTTAATTTAAATATCATAGTTTACAAAGTTGCTTACAATACAGTTGTTTCTGGCATTCAATGTATGGAACTTACTTTTTTGGTGGTTGTTTTTGGTGGTTACTCCTGGCTCTTTGCTCAGAAATCATTCCTGGAAAGCATGGGGGACCACATGGGATGCCAGGGATTGAACCCAGGTTGACCCCATGCAAGGCAAATGCCCTACCGGCTGTACTATCACTCTAGCCCAGGAACTTATATTTTAATGGGGAGAAGCAGACATTAAAAAGAAGCCTTAGACTAGGAAAATAATCTGCAATGGAACCTGAGAAAGGCCATGCAAAGGCAGCAGGGGGACGGCAGGGCTTCTGACCCTGGATCCTGTCATCACTAGCACTTCATGGGAATCCATATCTGTGGGCCTGGGTAGAAAAAGACTTCCTTATTTTCTCTATTTTTAACCTTTCTTTTATTTATTCATTTATTTATCTATCTATTTATTTTTAGGTTTGGAGGCCACACCTGGCAGTGCTCAGGGGTTACTCCTGGCTTTATGCTCAGAAATTGCTCCTGGGGGCCAGCAAGATAGCACAGCGGTAGGGCACTTGCCTTGCATGCAGCCCATCCAGGACAGACCTGGGTTCGATTCCCGGCACCCCATATGGTCCCCAAGCTTGCCAGGAGCAATTTCTGAGTGCAGAGCTAGGAGTAACTCCTGAGCACCACCGGGTGTGGCCCCAAAACAAACAAAAAAGAAATCGCTGCTGGCAGGCTCAGGGACCATACGGGTTGCCGGAAATTGAACCCAGGTCAACCCCGTGCAAGGCAAATGCCCTTCCGCTGTGCTATCACTCTGGTCCCTAGTCTTAACCCTTCTAATGTCACAGGAGGCATCGGTACCTGTGATGGCGTCATCAATTGGGGCTATGGGGATTTTTATGCGGGCTTGGCGCTTCTTACAGCTACTTAAACTATTTGCTACTTTGTGGCCACTGGACTTGCTGTCCTTTAATCTGTCTACAGAGAAACATATTTAGCGACAGTGTTTCAATGTTATCCGCTACTTGGTAACCTTGTGTATTTTTTAAAGACACTTAAACCCTTCCTCTGAGGAGGCCTAAACTCCAGCCAGCAGCCAAAAGCATTCACAGAACTAAAACTGGCAGAGAGGCGTGAAGCAGTAACAGGGTGGGTAGGACGTTTGCCTTGCCTGCGACCATCCCATATGGATCACTGGCGTCCCATACTGTCCCCTGAACCTGCCAGGAGCAATTTCGGAGTGCAGAGCCAGGAGTAACCTCTGAGCACCACCAGGTGTGGCTCAAATTAAAAAACAATCAAACAAACTGGCGAAAAATATCTCATTTGAAGAAACAGGGTACAATGGTGGCAAGTGGAGAGGGGGCAAAGGTCTCATCCCTAATGTCACACTGAACCTCAATTTTCAGAACACGCTCTCCTCCTCATCCATGTCTACCATCTGCCTTTGCCCAAAATCCAAATGCAGATGCCCAGGGAGATTTAGACCATGTCTAGGGCAAATTGTCACCCCCACCTATGTGCCCTGCAACTCACATCCTTGCCTCTTCAGCTAGTCCACATAGGATTGAAGAACAAGTGAAATAATGTTGAAAGGACCCAAGGAAACAAACAAACAAACAAACAAAAAAAGTACTGTTACAGAAAGCTAAAGAGAGAGCACAAAGATAGAAAAGCTGAAGAGATAGCACAAAGGTAGGGCATTTGCCTTGTATGTAGCCAATCCAGGTTTGATCCCGAGCATCCCCGGAGCCTGCCATGAGTAATTTCTGAGTGCAGAACCAGTAATGGCCTCTGAGCATCGCCGAATATAGACCAAAACCCTAATAAGTAAGTAAATAAATAAATAAACCCAAAATGAGCCGGAGTAATAGCATAGCAATAGGGCATCTGCCTTGCATGTAGCCAACCCAGGACTGACCCTGGTTCGATCACCACCATCCCATATTGTCCCCGGAGCCTGCCAGGAGCAATTTCTGATCACAGAGCCAGAAGTAACCCCTGTGCACCTCCACTGCTCAGTGTGGCCCCAAAACAACAATAACAACAAATATTCTATTCAAAAAGACACTCTCATTGAATCAGGCAGGTAGTCTAAATCTCCTTTAAAAAAAAAAATAAAGATAAGCCTAGCAGCATTTTGAATATGCTGATTGAGTGACCACCTAGGGCAAATGGAATGTGAGCTGAGACTCCTGCCAGGTTTATAAAAAAATATCTTCAAAATTTAAATTCATCTCACACATATAGCGAAAATTTCTTGGTTCTCTATGACAAAACATCCTTTGTTTTTAAAAATAAATGACACTCAGGGACTGTTGGAAAATATAGATATTTAATAACATGGACTATGGTCAAGCACCATCAAGAGGGCTTTAGTGATAGCACAGCAGTCGTGCGTTTGCCTTGCATGCAGCCAACTTGGGACCCAGGTTCAATCCCCGGCATCCCATATGGTCCCATGAGCCTGTCAGGAGTGACTTCTGAGCTCAGAGCCTGGAATAATCTCTGAGTGCTGCCTGGTGTGAGCCAAAAACAAACAAAGAAACAAAAAAGCACCATCAAGAAATCACAAAACCAGTCTCCCTCAGATGAAGTTGGATATATATGTGGGTATAAATCTGAGACTCTCTGGAGCCCTGAGCCTGAAGCCAAAAATCCCCTCCAAGATACCAGCACTTCTAAGGTGCCAAAACCTGAGGAGACCACCAAATCTCTTGACCTGCTAATCTCCCTATCCCCTATTCAACCCTTTAGTGTCTTGGGTTCTCATCCCAGAGGCTACTGAACCTCTCTTTTATAAATCTCTCCTCTAGCAAGGGTGGAACGATAGTGCAGTGGTAGGGCATTTGCCTTGCATGAGACCAACCCAAGATGGACCTGGGTTTGATTCCCAGCATCCCATATGGTCCCTGAGCCTGCCAAGAGCAATTTCTGAGCTCAGAGCCAGGAGTAACCTCTCAGTGCCACCAGGTGTGGCCCCCCAAAAAACCAAAAAAAAAAAAGATGAAGAAGAAGAAAAAGGAAAAGAAAGAAAGAGGAAGAAAGAAGGAAAGAGAAAGAAAGAAGAAGAAAGAAAAGAAAGAAAGAAAGAAAGAAAGAAAGAAAGAAAGAAAGAGAAAGAAAGAAAGAAAGAAAGAAAGAAAGAAAGAAAGAAAGAAAAAAAGAAAGAAAAGAAAGAAAGAAAGAAAGAAGGAAAGAAGGAAAGAAGGAAAGAAGGAAAGAAAGAAAGAACAAAGGAAAATCTCCTCCCAGACATTTGGGACTCCCAGACACCCCAGACATTCCTGACTGCCATGTCAGTCTGTTTGGGTTGCTACCTGAAAACCCTTCATCTCTGAGAAAGCCCCCCCAATTTTGGTCAAAGGTGACAAGGAACACGCTTTGACAAGTGCCCCATGTGACTGCCTCTCAAATGATCTTCCCACAGCAAAGTATTCTTAGGTGCTCCTCGCATACTGCCAAGTCCAAACCATTTCTCGCTCCCATTAGACACACTTGGCTAAGCTCCAATCCCCTACACCCACCTGGCAAGTGAGCACCCCTATCTGCCTATCTCCTCGAAACCTTTAGTTTAACAGGTCTCCCTGAATGAATGCTGTTTCTTCCCACACCAGGTGCAGAGAATAAGGTCCATGTTTTCAGCTTGGCATGAAGATGGTCTGTGTCCATGGCCTCATCCCCAAACAATGCTCAGGTTGGGCTCTTTTTGTTTAGCAATATTCAGCCTTTTCTTTTCTCTTTTGTTTTTGGGCCACACCCGGTTACGCTCAGGGGTTACTCCTGACTCTGATCAGAAATTGCTCCTGGCAAGCACCGGGGACCATATGGGATGCTGGGATTCAAACCACAGTGGGTCCTGGGTTGGCCGCTTGCAAGGCAAACGCCCTACCTCTGGTGCTATCACTCCGGCCCCAATATTCAGCTTTCTTACAGATCCTGCTTGCTTGTTCCAGGCCAGAATTCCTTCCGTGTGGCAAAGATGTGGCCCCTGCTCTCCCTAACTGAAGCCTCCCCCAATTCCCATGGACATCCCGCTTCATTTGCCTCCCTGTGTCAGCTTCCAACTATGCAAACCCTGAATCCGTCCCTTTGTACTGCGCATTTACCAACTTTACCAGGTGGTTTTCCTTTGAACTTGAGCTTCTGGAAAGCAAAGGTTGTGACTTAATCCCTTCTAGGCTTCCAGCAAATGCTACAAAATCTTAGCAAGCAGCCACCACAGAACACTGGGATAAATTACTTGGTGGATGAGAAAGGGAGCCAGGGAGAGCCAGGGTGGGGGGAGCTAAAGGGACGTTTTCAAAGTCCATGGTTACAGCAAGTCCGGGGAGGGATTGATCCGAGAAGGAGAGCAGGATTAACAGTGTATTATTCATGTTTGCTCAGCGCTCAAGCAGGGGAGGGGCTGGGAAAGGCCTGGATTTGGCGTGGAGATTGGGCAGTGTCGATCCTAACAGTCCTTTGCAATTAGGGTTAACCTCTTGCCAGGGGTTGCCACACAGGGGCAAGCTCTTGCATGCCAGTGGGAGGAAACTTTACCACCTGAATGTTACACGGCCCAGCAACATGCAGGCCCACTGACTGAACCCTGCGCTGGGCGGAACCGAGTTCTGCAGTCTGCTCTGGGTTGCTGCACTTCTGCTGCCTCCTTCCTGTGTCTACCCCTCTTTCTTTCTTTCTTTCTTTCTTTTTTTTCTTTCTTTCTTTTTTTTCTTTCTTTCTCTTTCTTTCTTTTTTCTTTCTTTCTTCTTCTTCTTTCTTTCTTTCTTTCTTTCTTTCTTTTCTTTCTTTCTTTCTTTCTTTCTTTCTTTCTTCTTTCTTTTTTTCTTTCTTTCTTTCTCTCTCTCTCTCTTTCTCTTTCTTTCTCTCTCTCCTCTCTCTCTCTCTCTCCTTTCTTTCCTTCCTTTTCCTTTCTTTCTTTCTTTCTTTTTCTTTTTTTTTTTTCTGGGCCATACACGGCAGTGCTCAGGGGTTACTCCTGGCTATCTGCTCAGAAATAGCTCCTGACAGGCACGGGGGACCATATGGGACACCGGGATTCGAACCAACACCTTTGGTCCTGGATCGGCTGCTTGCAAGGCAAACGCCGCTGTGCTATCTCTCGGGCCCACTTTTCTTTCTTTCTTTTTCTTTCTTTCTTTCTTTCGTTTTTGGGCCACACCCGTGACGCTCAGGGGTTACTCCTTGCTATACGCTCAGAAATCGCTCCTGGCTTGGGGGGACCATATGGGATGCCGGGGGATCGAACCGCGGTCCGTCCTAGGCTAGAACTGGCAAGGCAGACACCTTACCCCTGCGCCACCGCACCAGCCCCCTACTCCACTTTCAACATTTCAACATCCACTGTTCTCTCCGCCATTTGGGAGGGGTGTCACACCCGCAGTGCTCAGGGTAACTCCTGGCTCTACGCTCAGAAATCGCTCCTGGAAGGCTCGGGGGACCATATGGGATGCAGGGATTCGAACCACGGTCTGTCCTGGATCAGCTGTGTGCAAGGCAAACGCCCTACCACTGTGCTATCTCTCTGGCCCCACTCTCTCCGCCATTTCTGCCTAATGTTTTCAAGTGCATCCTGGGCAGCATGAGGGTGGATGGTACACCAAGCCTTCACCCATCTCTGGTCACCAGAGATGCCTCTCTACAGGGTAGTGTTGCCCTCTGCACTGCATCTGGCATGCAGCCTTTTGCTCCCTGAACTGGCATCCCAGAGTACGCATCAGATTCACTTTAATGTCGACATCACAGTTTCTTCTGCATTCATAGTCCAGTGCTGGGAGGGTGTACAACTTCTGTCTGCAGAATGTCACTCTAGTTTGTTTTTTTTTCTTTCAGTTTTTGGGGGGCGGGTTATTTTTTTTCTTCTAGTAGCCACAGAAGAATCGGACGGATATCTCCCAGCCAATCCTGATTTTCTCGGATGGATTCAATCGCAGGTTCCCCCCCTCACCCTGCCAAAGCTTTCTCTGCCTTTGCACTTTAAATTGTTGCTCCTAGTATTCTGAGTTTGGATACAAAGTCTACCTACACTTTTCCTTTCCTCTGAGTGCATAATGGCCCATTTCTAAAGGTTTCCCTTAAGGAATCTTTTAATCATTAAACACTAATCTGTTGCAAAATGTATCACTTCAGCGAATCAAAGACTTAAAACATAAAGATTTAGCATCAATGTATGGTAGAGATTGATACAGAGAAAAAGAAAAAGACTGATACTGTTGTCAAAAAGAAAAGGGGTGAGTGGGTGGGAGGTGAGAGAGACTGGGCCAGAGTCTGATGGAACAGAAGGGTGATTTTCTGTTCAATAGACAAGAGCCTGAGAACAGGGCCAGAGAGATAACACAGCAGTAGGGCATTTGCCTTGCAAGCAGATTCAGGATGGACAGTGGTTCGAATCCCAGCATCCTATATGGTCCCCATGCCTGCCAGAAGCAATTTCTGAACACAGAGCCAGGAGTAATCCTTGTGCATTGTGGGTGTGACTCAAAATTAAAACAAACAAACAGCGCCTCAGAATAGCTTCTCCCTAGGACATTCTGGAAAGACAAAATCATAGACATTGGATAATGAACAATCCCACAGAAAGAAGAAAGAAGACACACACACACACACACACACACTGGAATATATAAGGTATGTCAGCTGTTGCAAAATTTATTTACATATATATGTATATGTCTTAATCTTGTGGCCTTTGAGGCTAGAGAGGTCTTGTGCATTTTTATCATTAGAAGCACTTACTCTGTAAGAAAAATGAACCTGAATTCAAGGTCAAAGCATTCCCTCATATTGACTAACACCAAGAAAGATGTCACTTGTGCCATTGTGCAGAAGGGCAAGTGTGAAGAAGTCGATTGCATAGGTGTGTGCTAAAGCCTCTTCTCTTGCCTTTGTTTTCATTTCTCTTAGCGTTGTAGCATCTCAGAGATGGGATGCCCAAATTCAGGAGAGGCTTTATGTGAGGAAGGGAAGCAAGAACAGGGACACTGTCACATGGGGTTCCAGGAGAGGTTAAAAAAAAAAAACCTGGTTCCTTTATATCTTCCTAACTACGGGAGTGGGTAAGCACTGTGTATGGTTCAAAGCATGTAAGACAGAAAAACACAAGAGTTTGGGGTAGAGGCTTTGCTCTCAAGAATCACTCCTGGTGGGCTTGGGGACCACATGGGATGCCAGGGATCGAACCCAGGTCCACCTCATGGAAGGTAACAGCCTTACTTGCTATACTACTTCTTAGCCCCCAAGAGTGGGACATTTGAGAGGATTCTGCATCTTGTGCATATCCTGGGTGCATTCTCCTGAGTTTCCACACAAGGAATTTTTGTTTTGCTTTGTGTGTGGGTCAGACCCAGTAGTGTTCACAAAGAATTTTTGACTCTGTGACCTAGGATCACTGCTGGTGGACTCAAGGACCAATATGTGCCAGGGATCAAACCTGGGTCGGCCTCATGTCAATCAAGCAACTTTACCTACTGGATTATTATTGTCCCAGCTCCCAAACAGGAAATGCCTTTCTTTGGGACCATTATCTTTCTAATCTCACTTTACTTATTTCTTTCCCATCCTTCCATCCTCCTATCAATGAAGGTAATTTGGCCAAACTAGAGTTCACCTTCATGCCAAATAAACCCAAAACAAAACAGCTTTGTTAAATGAGCTTATATTGCTGAACTTTTTTTTTTTTTCAAACACTAGGTGAAAATGCATTGACTCAATAAATAAAATGAGGTCATTGCAGGCTCTCACCAGCTCACCTGTCCCTTCACCAGGTGAGCTCTCTATTGCCCTCTACTGGCACCTCCCACCTGCTCCTTCAATGCCCACCTGGCAACCTGGCACAGGAGACATTTCCAGGCTGAGCTGAAGAGTCCTCCTTCCCCCAGCTCCTCCCCCCCAATCATTCTTACCAAAATCACTAAATTTTAATGTAGAGAACAGGGGCTGCTAAGCCCAATGGCCAGCTCCATGACACTCATTGGCAGATACTACCCCTCCTTGGATGCTGGCCTTTGTCCTGAGATGCCAAGGTTTTTGGTTTGTTTGTTTTTGTTTTGGGGCCACACCTGGCGACGTTCAGGAATTACTCCTGGCTCTACGCTCAGAAATTGCTCCTGGCAGGCTTTATGGGATGCTGGGGATCGAACCTGAGTTCGTCCTAGGTCGGTCAATGCCCCACCGCAGTGCTATCACTCTGGCCCTGCCAAGGTATATTTTTTTTTATCCTCGTAGTCTTTACTCTTTTCCTCTTGCCATCATCCAGATACTACCACTCCTCAGAGTTCTGTCTGGGATTCTCTCCACTTTCTTGGATTCTCACTTTCTCCCTCCATGACAGTTCAGCTTGTTGGGCTGACATTTTGCTCCTAGTTCCTGGAAGGAAAGGTGGCAAACTGATGTCCTCAAGATGTCACTTCTCTCTCTCTCTCTCTCTCTCTCTCTCTCTCTCTCTCTCTCTCTCTCTCTCTCTCACACACACACACACACACACACACATTCCAAATGTGTTTAACATTCCCCCATTTATAGATTTTTTGTTTGTTTGTCTGGGGCCACACCCAGTGGCACTCAGGGGTTACTCCTGACTCTGCACTCAGAAGAAATTGCTCCTAGCAGGCTCAGGGGACCATATAAGATGCCAGAGATCAAACCCGTGTGGAAGGCAAATGCTCTGCTGCTGTGTTATCGCTTGGGCCCCTATAGATATATTTTACTTACTTGGACTAACATATCAGGTGCCATCCCTGTAGGCCCCCCCCCACTGATATTGCTAAGTTGGAACTGCAATTGATCCCCTGAACCTACATCATGGTTTTGCCAGGCCTGTCTCAGGGGTGCCCAGAGCACTCATATTAGCCTGCAGCAGGCAAAATCATCAAACACAAAGCATGTTTTATAATAACGCGTTGAATAGTTCCTGTCGTTTATTGAACACTGCATTGATAGAGAAGCATCGAGTGCCCTAATTCAAAATCTGAAGCATGCTTTCTACTGAATGCCTATTGCTTTCGTATCATCATAAAGTAGAAAAACCCTCCGTCGAACCGTCGTAAATCAGGGATTGTCTGTGTGTGATTCCAAGTCTGCTGGTTCAGTGGAATGATTTTCCCTGGCGTTTTGCATCTCACTCATACAGCTCTGGACATGATGGTCTGAGTCAAGGTGGGGATTTATCTGTTGGGTTCCATCTTGTGCTTTTTGGGGGGCACCTCATTTTCTTATCCAAGACTATTTCCTTCCCAAGAGGAAAGAGACCCCTGCCATCAAAAAGCTTGATACAGGAATCCTTTCATTTTATTTTATTTTTTATTTTAATTACCCTCCGTGGCTACAGTCCCTTGGCTAAGCTCCCTACCATCACAGTGTTGCAGGGACCAGTGGGGTTAGCCATTGGAATGTGCATCCTCGTCTTTCTGGAGGCTGGAAGTCTGGGAACAAAGTGTAGGCAGCATTGGTTTCTTCAGAGGCCCATGTCTGTGGCTTGAAGACAGCTGCCTTCTCTGTTGCTTCATGAGGCCAATTGTTTTGCGTGTATCTGTGTTCTAATCTCCTTTCCCTGTAAGAACCCCAGCTGTATCAGATTAGAGTCCATCTGAATGACCTCATTTGAACTTAATGACCTCTTTAAAGACCCCCAACTCCATACATGTTATTCCTAGGTTTAGGATTTTAACATTACAGATTGGGACCTGACAGAGCGGGATTTCTGCCTAGAATCACTCACAGCTGGACTTTCGCAAAGCCCTGATCAGTGAGACCTGAATCAAGAGATTTCTATATCAAACACAAGTGCAATGGAGCCTTGCAAACCCAGTTTGGGGCCTAGAGTACCTGCAAGGAAGGAACCCGGTCTCTGCACTAAGAGGAAGATTCTGCTTTGGGCCAACAGAGTGTGCATGGTGCGTGCGAGTAGTGCGTCGGTGTTTGTGCAGTTTATTTGTGTGTGCGTGTGTGTGCGTGTGTGTGTGTGTGTGTGTGTGGTGTGTGTGTGTGTGTATATGGGCAGGAAAAGAGAGAAAACACAACAGAGCTGGCCATGGGGAGTTTCCTCGTACTTGCCATCCGTTGCAAAACTTATGCAAAGTAGGTCAGGCCTTCAAATACCACCTTTTGGGTGTATTCTGTGATGAGGAGTCTCACATCTCCTATTGGAGGCAATGTTTGGGCTGCAATAATCCCCAGGATCCAGAAAGCAGATTGGGAAGTAACAGTGAGGATTTGGCCCAGGGGAGACTTGGGAGAAAAGTGTCCTGTTGGGCAGAGGCTTGGAGGAGCAGAGGGCCTGAAGACAGGTATTGGCGGCCGGCAAGCACACCCGGGTGACAGAGAAGACGAGCTCAGGACAGGACAGACCTGAAGACAGCCTGGAAAGCAGCTTCAAGCAGGACCAGAGATCACTTTCCATGCTGCTGCTTCTCCTACACACACAGTTCTTCGCTGACCACAGGGGGGTCTCAAAACTCCCCAAATTTCTTCACCCTCTGGAAGGAGGGATTAGTGCCCACCTTTCAAACACCCACTGTGATAGTCATTACATGCACTCAGTCTTTCACGTACTCATTCAACATCCATCCATCATATTAGTTAATTCCCTATGCAGATTCATCTATTTCAGTTTCTTGATTTCCTCCTCCATCCATCTCATAATTCTGTTCATTCGCTCCCTCATTTCTTCATCCATTCATAAGCTCGCTCACTCCCTTCCCCACTCCTTCACCCACTCATTCTCTTCATTCCCTCCTGCCTCTTTCATTTGTTCTGTTCATTCACTCGTTCCTTTATCCATTATTCTGTTCATATCCTTCCATCATTCCTTCACCTCTCATTATGTTAATTCCCCTCCTTCAATCCTTTGTCCCACTCAATATGTTTACTCGCTCTCTCATCCCTCCATCCACTCATCTAGTCATTCATTCATTCATTCATTCACAGTCAGCCCGGCCTTAACACATCCGCCCACCCACCCATCCACCCATCCACCCATCCATCCATCCATCCATCCATCCACCCACCACCACCCACCCATCCATCCATCCATCCATCCATCCATCCATCCATCCACCCACCCACCCACCCACCCACCCATCCATCCATCCATCCACCCACCCACCCATCCATCCATCCATCCATCCATCCATCCATCCATCAATCCATCCATCCATCCATCCATCATCCATCCATCCATCCATCCATCCTTTTCCTTGTCCCACTCCTTCAACCCATCATCCAGCCCAAGCCCATCTCAACACTCCTCACCTTCATTGATTCCTCCACCCATCCCCCACTCCCCTCTCCTTCCTTCTTTCCTTCACGCATTCATTCATTCATTCATTCATTCCTTTCTCTCCCTCTGGTCCACAGGCTCCAGAGCGCCCCCCGCCAAGCCCAGTCGGGGTGGTGCGCAGCTGGCCGGGGAAGGGAGCGCTCCCTGGCGGCGGGGCACGGGCGTGCGGGCACACAACACACAGACACAGACACACACACACACACACACACACACCGCACAAACACACACACATATAAACACACACACGCACACACACACACACACTCGCGCGCGCGCGCGCCTGCGCGAGCGGGCTTGGGGCCGGGGCCCGGCCGTCCCCGCCTCGCATCCGTGCCATCGGCGCTCGATTGCGCGCGGCCGCGGCGGGCCGGCTCGCTTTCTCTCTCTCTCTTCTCGCTCTCTCTCTCTTTCGCTCTCTCTCGCTCGCTCGGCCGCGCCGGCCGCCCCGCCCCCGCGCCTCCTCCGCGCCGCCCTCCGCCCTCCTCCCGCCGCCCCTCCTCCGCCGCCCGGGCAACTTTTGCCGGCGCCCCCGCGCGCCCCGCACGGCCCATGCGGAGCTGAGCCGAGCCGAGCCGAGCTGAGCCGGGGGCCGGCTCCCGCGCCTGCAGCGCCCGCCCGCCCCGCCCGCCCGGGGTCCCCACCGCCCTCCGCCGCGCGGCCGGCCGGCCCTGGATCGCGCCCCCGGGCGCCCCCGGCTCGGGCCCGGGCCCGCGGCGGCGTTGGCGGCGGCGCCCGGCCCACCTCGCCCGCCCTCCCCCGGCGCCGGCCCAGCGAGGCGGGGATGCGGGCGCCGGCGGCCCGGCAGCGCCGAGCGGCGAGACCCCAGGCTCAAGATGGCAGGAGCCGCCTGAGGCCGGAGGGGCCGAGCCCGCGCGCCTCTGCCCCGCGCCTGTGCCTGCGCCCCGCGCCCGTGCCCGCCGCCCGCGCCCCCTGCCGCCCCGGCGCCGTTGCCATGAGCCGCGCCGCCGCCCGGCCCCGATGGCCCCGTGTGCGCGAAGGTAGGTCGGCGCGCGGGCGATGGGATGGGATGGAGCGGGCGGAGGGAGGCAGGCGGGCGGGCGGGCAGGCTGGGCGAGCTTTGTTCTGCCCAGCCGGCTCGGGGACCGGACCCCCGCCCCAGACCCCCGGCCCGGAATGGCCCGGGATCTGCTTTCCAGGGGGGGAGAGGGAGCGAGAGGGAGGGAGGGACAGGCGGGGGGGCGTGTGTGCGTGTGCATGGTGTGTGCGTGTGTGAGTGTGTGTGTGCGCGCGCGAGCAAGCCAGCGAGGGGGAGCCTCTGGCCGAAGAAAAGAAATGAAATGAGATGAAATGAAATGAAATGGGGAGGGGGCGCCCGCCCAAGGCAGCCCCCGGGGACGGCGCTCTGGATCTGGGTATTTTTTTTTTTTTGCAATACAGAAAAAGGTGGGGTGCTCCGGATCGCACCCACCACCCCTCTGTACACACACACACACACACACACACATACACACACACACACGCACGCACACACACGCACACCCCCCCCCCCCAGGAAATTGCCTCTGGACTCCCCCGGAGTGGCACCACTCCGCGTCTGTCCGGCTGTCCCTCCGCACACCTCCCCCTTGGCATCTCTGCACTCACTCCCACCCCACACCCCTTTGATTCTCCAGCTTTGCAAGCCTAAGCGGGTGTTGGGGGGCCCGGCGGATGAGAATGGAGGGGCCAAGGTGTTGCCACAGGGTGGAAAGTGCCTCTCGGAACAATGAAATTAGGCCAAAAGCGCCCCGCATGAGCTTTGGGTCCTGGGAGGCGGAATGAGGGGGGGGAGTGTAGTTTTTCTGGGGAGGGGTTAAGAATCGGGGAGGGTTTTTTTTTTCCTCCCCTAGCTCCGTCCTAGTAACACCTCTGTGGTGCACCTCTCACTTGGAGTGGGTCGGGTTATTTTTCTCCTCCCTCTATCCGCTTCCCCTTTCTCCCTCTTCTTGATAGGATTGTCTTTGGGAAGAAAGAAGGTGAGATCCAGGGGGGAGAATTCAAAAGGGAAGAAAAAGAAAGAAAGAAAGAAAACGGGGGAAAACCCAGTTCATTCTTTCTGTACACCGGCTCCTTATCTAGCTCGCTGGATCTTTGGGTTCTTCCTAAGCGGTGTGGCGTTGTCAGCTTCCAGCCAAAAACCCAACCAGAATCAACTTAAGTTTCTGCACTTACCCCGGGGTGGTTTTTCTTCTTTTGCTTTTGCGTTGCTGGTGGGAGGAGAAATTTTAAAAGCAAAAGTGTGTCTGATCTCCCCCCCCACCCCACCCCTTCCCTTTCCAGTCAGTCATTTCATCGTGAAAATGTTTCTCTCATGAAATCATTGAAACGGCAGCCTTCACATACTTTTTCTTTGCGTCTGCCCTTCTGGGTTTCTTTGGGTTTTGTTCAGATATTCTGTGGCTGAAATAGCAAGTGGCAGCAGGGCCAGTTGGGGTTTGTGGAGGTCGGAAGGAGGGGCTTGGAGGGGCGATTTGATTTTAATCCTTCTGTAAACGCAACCACAGTTGGGGAGACAGGAATGCATTAATAGTTTTATCTCTGTTACGAGAAGCCGATTAAAACACACACACAGGCACACACACACACACACACACACACACACACACACACACGCACCCCACAAACTTATCTGAAAAGAAAATCTGTTATTAGTTCCAGGGCTCCGAATGAATTAGGTTTCTGGGCGGAATAAAGTTACCAGTTAGGCCGTGGATAAGGAGACTGTAAATAACGTATGGACTGTAAATATTTTTTTTTCAAACTCTCTTAGAAACAAAGGGGCTGTTTAGAAGGCAACAGAGAGATGTTATTCCAGGGGCTTTCCTCTTTGATTCTGAAGAACACAAGGTCCATTTAAAACGTTTGACAAAACAAAAACGAAATTTCTGATCCCGCCAGCAGGCACCATAGAAGGAGCCGGTGGCTATTGGAACAGGCCTGCAGAGCCCATGTCGGGCCTTCATTGTTCATCTGTGTCTCGGGGAGGGGGACATGGTCAATGCTCCCACTGTCTGCCGAGTGTTAAAATGAAACAATTTTCTCTTTATTAAGTACTTCCTTGAGACTCCCTCTGCTGGTCACTCTGGGTGAACATTAGACAGGGAACTTGCCTTTGGATCCAGAGCTGCAGACCCTGCCCGCCTGGCTGGCTGGCTGCTCCCTCGCCCTGTTCCCTGGTGGGGCACTGGCTTTGTGAATTGGGATGTATTTGATCAACTGTGGAGAAAGCCTTTTGGGCCACTGCTCATTTCTGCTGACCTTTCCCTCTTCCCCAAACCAAATCCATATGGAATGTAGGCCATGCCCCTGACGTTAAAACCGTGACCTTTTCTTTTTCTTTTTTTCTTTTTTTCTTTTTTTTTTCTCTGTCCTGTTCTTTAAGTGCAATTACATCTGATAAAGACATAGGGTGTGGGAGCTGTCAGAGTTTTAAGGATGGGTTTGGATCTCAAAGGTCTCACTCAGGAGCTCCCTGTTATTTGCAAGTCTTCCTTTCTCCTCCCCAGGGTGGGGGGGGGCACTTCTGTTCCCTGATTTCTTTGTGACCTGTTTGTGAGAGGGCTCTCTCTTCATATTCCTGAGGCTTTGGAGCCCAGATTTTCCTAACGCATTCCTGAGTATCTTTCTAGCTCTTCCAGGTCCTCTGTGCTCAGCCAACCCCAGTGTGAGTCTTTCTGAAAAAGGGTTTCTGAGAAAGGGTTGATCCTGGTCTCAAATCTACAGTTGACCCTATGTTGGAACCTATGTTCACTGACTGGGAAAAAGTATCACATAGGAGGCAGTGACACCCCCACCCACCAACCCACTTTCTGTGGATTCTCGTTTTCTCACACCCTAGCTGGAACCTATAGAATTCCTGCTTCTCAGCTTTCCCAGGGTGTTCTATATCATTCCGAGTCTTTGAACACCTTCAAAAGCAAACTTGGGCTGTTGTTTTTCTTGGGGGTGGTGGTGGTGGTAGAGAAGTTCAAGGAGAGAGGGTGCATTTCAGCTGGAGGCCATGGGGGTACAGTGACCCTCGTTGGAATCTTGGTTGAAGGTACGGATTGCAGTTGTGGACCATTCTGAGCCTCCAGAAATGCTGAGAGAAATGCAGTCTGTGAAACAGGGTCTGTGTGCTATTATGAATTAATGAGTAGCAAAGTGTAATCAGTGTTCGCTGACTTGCTTTTAGCGATAGGTTTATAAATAGCCTGTTAGTTTTCTGTGGTGTGGTACTGCTTAAGTTAAAAACTTAAACTTAGACCCAAAAAAAAGGTTTATATCCGTTGAAAGGTTGAACATCCGCCCCCACGATTTTGTTTATGCCATCAGCTCGCTTTGAGAGGCTTCTTGCGTCTGTCCTGCCAAGGTCGGTGTTGGCCCAGCTTTTGATGTGAACAGTGTCTCCCCCCTATTTCAGGCGCATTGGGTTGTGCTGGACCCGAGATGTCCTGTGACTCTGGCCTTGGCTCCGGCTCCCACTGTCAGCCTTACCAAAATTGTCTCTCTGAAATCTGTCATCTCTGGAGCCCGCGGCCTCTCTCCAAGCTGCCTACCAAGAACCAGAGTGTGTCATCTTCCATTAAAAGAATTTGATGACACATGTTCTAGAACATCTTTCCCTGTGTTTATGTTTTATATTTTTAAAGCGAGCAAGTATAAATATTGTTTTCATGCTCATCCCCTTTGGTGAGTCAGGGCTCTTTCATTTCATCCTCGGAGTCTGGACAGCATGGCATGATTCAGTCCTCGAGTTGAAGAAGCCTGGGTTCGACCCCGGCTCAGGGCATGGCACTGAACCTCTCTGGGCTCTGTTCGAGGTTTCTCAGCCTGCTGAGATGGCTCCGAAAGATTTTTCTCCCTCCATGTCAAATGCCTCTTTTCCAGCTCCTTATAGGCGTGAAGACCTCAGGGAAAGAATAGCCTACAAATAGTTTCGAAAACCAATAATAGCAACATTTCAATTATTAATCTCCTGCTAGTCCTTTTCCGGTCGGGGCAGCACCCACAGTGGAAACCCCCCCTGCCATGATCCCAGCAGAAAGAGCCCCTTTTGACTATCTCAGGGCCCTTCCCACCTGCTGGTCCCAGGCAGGGAAGCTGGGAACTACACCTACCCTCCTGGCTTCTCTTCCCCACAGGGGCCAGCTTTGCCACTGCTCTGCCACTTTAAAAATGAGCAGATGAACTGCTGGAAGAGTTGGAGCTGGGCCTCTGCCAACCTTCCAGCTTCCGGGAAATGCTGGCAGATAGATGACCTTTGTCCTCAGCCAGGTTCCACCTTTTACCCGGCTCTGGGCCCCAAGAGGTGGCCCCAGGAATTTGCTCCCACCTCACATGGCACTGGATGGCTATGCCTGTAGCCAGTTTGTTCAGACAGTTTGTTCTCCCTTCTCTCATCCTCACACCTTGGGGCCTGGTCTTGGGGAGTTCCAGAGTTTTCTCTGGAACCAGGAAGTGATGAGGAGGAGATCATTGTGACTTTTTTTTTTTAATTTGTTGGCTTATTCTCTCTCTTATCAGCCCAGCTTGTTGGTAGTCTGGGAGACTCCAGCCCAGCTTGAGGGTCTCTATTTGTGCAAATCCTGCTTGAGAAGTGACCAGCAGAGCTTATAGAAGTGTCCCAGTGCAGGCTTGAACCCCACTGGCAGGGGCCCCATGACAGGATCACGTGGCAGCACTCTGGGACTTAGTGTGATTCTGATTGTGGGGACTAGAGAGGGGAAATGGAAAACCTGGAGCAGAGCAGGACTTTTTTCTTCTGGAAGAACTCAAGGTGTCCACTCACCCCTTCTCCCGTGTCTTTCTCAAGCCCCCTCACCACACTGGACTCTCCCTGCCACCATCCCTGAGGAGAGTGCTGGACTCTGCATGCTGCGGGTTGTGCCCCACCCCTTCTCCCAGCCAGGCTTGATTCCAGGCACCCCTTTCTTTGTGCAGCTCCCTCTCCTTGAGGTCTTCTGGGGCTACCAGAAGTGAAAGTCAGAGTTCTGAGCCAAGTGGGCCCAGCTCAGATGCGACAGAAAGCTGGGGTCAGGAAGGGCTGGGTCCCCATTCCAGAACTCAGCCATTCTCTCCAGTGTTTGGAGGGGGGGGGATCCTGACTCTCTTGTTTCTCCAGAAGCTTCTTCCCTCTTTGGAGCCCTCCCAAGTATGTGTTTCTGGAGAGAGGACATTCCACTGACACTCCCCTCATCCTTCCATTCTGCATCCTCACCACTAAGATTCTTGATTTCTCCTACAGCCCCGAGACTCTCCACTTGGGGTTCAGGCTCTCAGGCACTTTTGCTCACGGACCCCCCATCTCCCAGGAGAGGGACACGACAACAGAGAGACACTCCCCGAATTTGCTGCTGGGCCAAAGTCTCAACTCCCTGGAGCTTTGTGGCTGAGGAGGGAGAGGGGAGCTCCAGGTAGGTGGTCCCCGGCACCTCACTCAGGAAATTTGGGGAGAAGATAACCCCAGCTCCGCCTTTGGGGTTCCCAGAGCCTGGAGCAGTGTTAGCCTAGGGGCAGGGACTGAAGAAGACCACTGTCTTCCTTTCATCCACAATGGACCATGACTCACACTGATCAGTCCATTCTCAAAGTCTTTTGTTTTATTTCTTTTTCCAGGAAAAAGCCAGACTACTAGGTTTCCCTCCCACTGCATGCAGTCACCTAATGATCCGGGACAAGGGTCACCCTGGCACCTCACCCAGTATCCTTCCTGCCACCTGTTCTGCCTTGGTTCTATCTCCCAACCCTCTCCTAGATTCAAAGGTAGTGTCCAGAGCCTCTTGTTGGCTGCTCTCACTCTCACTCTCCTCTCTCTCTCTCTCTCTCTCTCTCTCTCTCTCTCTCTCTCTCTCTCTCTCTCTCTCTCTCTCTCTGTTTTCTCCACATTAAAAACAAAAACCGCAGTATCAAAACCGAATGCAGCTCTTCATAATAGAGGCCTCATTAGCTGGGTGGACAGAAGGAAAAAGAAATGACTCCATCTTCTTACATCACTGGGAAGCCCCCCCCCCCAGGGCAAAGTTCCAGTACTGACTGCTTTGGCTCCATCTGTCCCAGTACCCCATGGTGCCCCATGACCTGTGCTCTTCCAGAAAGGGGGCGGTCGCTTCTCAAGTTGGGCATGTGGGATCCAGAACTCACCTGGGCCCTCTCACAGCCCGATACTAGTGGTGGCTTTCTCTGGCTGGCTCTCCCCTCCATCCTCCTCATCCTCCGTGTCTTGGGTTTCTCCAGCCTTTCCCTGCCCCTATAGCACTTAGGCATCTGCTTGCTCATGTTGAAGTCCACTCTCCTCCTTCCACTTCCAGTTCCCTCTTGGAATGATCTCCAGCACATATGACAGTGGGGACAAGCTGCCCCCCCCTCCAAGTGTCAGTGTGAAGAGTCACTCCCTAGAAGGACTCCTGAGTTGGCTTAGAAAGGACAGTGTGTGGAATGTCTCTACTTAGTCTGAGTCAGCTGAGGCCAGACCTGTTCTACCAGGTGAGAGAGAGAGCTCGAACTGAGTAGCTGGGAGAGAGAGAGAGAGAGAGAGAGAGAGAGAGAGAGAGAGAGAGAGAGAGAGAGAGAGAGAGAGAGAGAGAGAGAGAGAGAGAGAGAGAGAGAGAGAGAGAGAGAGAGGAGAGAGAGAGAGAGAGAGAGAGAGAGAGAGAGAGAGAGAGAGAGAGAGAGAGAGAGAGAGAGAGAGAGAGAGAGAGAGAGAGAGAGAGAGAGAGAGAGAGAGAGAGAGAGCTCGAACTGAGTAGCTGGGAGAGAGAGAGAGAGAGAGAGAGAGAGAGAGAGAGAGAGAGAGAGAGAGAGAGAGAGAGAGAGAGAAGACGGTACCCTGTGCCTGGCCTTTTGAAAGCAGGAGGAGGGGGGAACAAAAGCCTCCCCCCCACAACAAAGCCCTGGCAGCTTGGTTTTGTCATTAGCAAATAAGTGAGTCAAATTGTTGCTGATTGAAAACAAGCAAACAGGGGGCCCGAGTAATAGCACAGTGGTAGGGCACTTGCACTGCCTTGCACGCAGCCAACCTGGGACAGGCCTAGGTTTGATTCCTGACATCCTATATCGTCCCCTGAACCTGCCAGGAGGATTTCTGAGCACAGAGCCAGAAGTAACCCCTGAGCACCGCTGGATATGGCCCCAAAACTAAACTAAAAACAAGCAAACAGGACCGAGGAGACTTGGGGAAGAAGACAACCACCACCACCACCACCCCACCACCACCACCACCACCCCCCCCTCCCCACCCCCCCCACCCCAGTGCCTCAGAAATAACAATTTTCCCCTTTGGACCTGGCAGCAGTGTCTTTGAAAGTGGTCTGCCTGCCTTTGCATCTCGTGCCTAACTTCTTTTGCTCTAGTAGGTTCTGATTAATTAAATGCCATTGCGGTTAAGCAGAATGAAGATTGATTGGCTCCCATGTGTGCTGATGCTCTGGACTGTGTGAGACCTCTCCTGTCGCAGGGAGAGGGCAGGAGAGTGTGTGTGAGTAGATCAGGCCATTCCCCCAGGCCACATGTTTCCACCCTCATCGAAAGGTTGCTGTGGAACTGCTGGAACATTGGGCAGCTGTGGGTGCCCCTCACCAACCACAGATCCCTTCCTGGTGAAACAGGGTTTCCCCTTCCCACCTTCTATTTTCTGTCATTTGAGTATCACCTCATTAAGTCAACCTATGGAATTGTTATGCACAACAGAAAGTGATCAAGTGATCTCCCCCCCCTCCCAGGGCCCATAAAAACAGTGATCCATATGCAAGGCTCTGCCGAGCCCTTCAGGTTTTGTACCATTAAAAGAAGCAAATTTGTACCCAGAACTCCTTTGAAGGTCCCCTGGTGTAAGGAGAGTGGGAAAACTGATGGATTGTGGATGTGCTTTTTGGGGTGGTGTTTTGTGTGTGTGTGATTTTTTTTTCTCCTCTAATGGGGAATTTCTAGAGCTTCAACAAAGACCCCCACAGACAGATTCTTGCAATTGTGCAGAATGGCGAGTTGCAGCCCTGCTGAGTTCTGGGTAACTGAACCTGCTCACAGCATCTGATAAGCGGGAGCTTCTGCTGGAAAGTCCATTTCAGGGATCCTTGTAACTAGCAGGGAGGTGGAGGGGTGGGGGATAGGGAGTGTGGGGGAGAGAGAAAGAGAGAGGGAGGGCAGGAGGGAGAGGAGAGGAGAGAGAGGGGGAGAGGAGGGAGGGCAGGGGAAGAGAGGGAGGGGAGGGAGAAAGAGAGAGAGAGAGAGAGAGAGAGAGAGAGAGAAAGAGAAAGAGAACAAGCATTTGGCTTTCCCTGATCCACTTGTATTCGCAGCCCCAGCGCACTCTGATTACTGTTATTCATTAAGTCCGACCTGCACCATCAGGAAAAGATTAATCGATATTCATTATGTTCTGTTAACTGAGACTTGGAGGCTCTCTAATGCATTGCAGAAATGTTTCCATTAGAAAATGGTCAAAATAAAGAAGCGCTTTCATTTGATTAGACCAGGACTCCCTCCAGCAAAAAAAAAAAAAAAAAAAAAAAATGGATCGAAGGTCCGCCCCTGCCTCCGAAAGGGTTAAGGCTTCTTTCTGGAAAGGGGGTGGAGGGTGCGCATCTGTGGGGGTGGGGGAGGCAGCATTAATTTATGTAGATCAATCTCTCGGATCAGCGTCTTTCCAAGGATGCTGGATAAATGAGGTCTTCCTTTACAAAGAGACAACAGAAACAGTCAGAGCTCTTGTGCCGGCTTAACAAGGTGAATAAGCCGAGCGCATAATGGAATTCATTTGCACAGTAATTTCGCCCGGGCTGGAGTGGTAAAGCACAAAATAGACCAGCAGCCAGAGAACACTAAGTGTTTGGGATCAGTTGTTGAAAGGTTTAAAAGGGGTTCTAATTCAAGAGACGTTTTACGGTGTGAAGAAGGGGGACCGATATAATCAAAATGATACTTGAACAAGGTAATTTTTCTTGGCCTGGGGCGAGGGGAGAGGAGGGGTGCATGCTGGAGGTGCTCCCTCCATACTGGGAGGCACCATGGAGACGGATCTGGGGCCTGGTCAGGGGGTCACGCTCGAGAACACACCCACAGCACTTACCAGCCAGCCTGACCCAGGGGTTCAATAAATATTTGGTTTCTTTCTGCTGCCTCCTCATGCCTCGTGGTGATGAGGATTTAGATCCTGAGGGCTCAAGGTGGTTGGTGCAGTCCCATGAGCCTTGTCTGCTTTTCTTCACATTCTCTTCTTTCTTTAGGCTCTCACCTCCCGAGTTCCACGTGGGGATCCCTATAGCCCAGGCTCTTTGGGGGAGTGGGGGAATCTTCACACATGAGTATTACTCTGATACTGAGGCTCAGCAGCAAAGGTTTGCACCAGCACCACCAAGAGAACTGGGGGTATTGGGGAACAAGGAGCAGAGATGTGTGAAAGTTTCAGGCTAGGGTGGGTAGGGTGCTTGGAGCTCCCCCAAGCTCACCGAGGAGGAAAAAAAGGCCCGTGGCATGGCGTGGCCTGGGCTCCGGGGTGGAGAGGCTTCTGTCTCCTAGCCACTCCTTCTGTTTCCCTGAGAAAGTTCACAGCTTGCCACCGGGGAGCTACTTATTAACAAAAACAAACAGCAGTGAGAAACCAGCACAGCAGAGCTGAGTCTCACAGACCCTCAGAACTCCTTCCCGCATGCACACGCGCGCTCTGGCTTGGTGAGAAATAATCAATCATTGAATCAAATCAAATCAAATCACCCCTTCTCTTGGGCTGGTGAGAGGCATCTATTTTTCTGGTGGGCCCAGCCCAGGCCTGGCCATTCCAGCGGGCACTGGATCTGCTGCTGCCATCCAGCTGGCCCTGTCCAGATGTCCTGGAGTGATCCCTAAACACAGTCAGGGGATGACCCCCCAACACACACACACACACACACACACACACACACACACACACACACACACACACACACACACACGAGCCTGAACAACAGTCCTGTTCCACAATGCTGGGTTCACTTTGACATTGTGGTCAGTGAGGGTTAGGCCAAGCCCAGACTCTAATCTCTCTGTGTTTGTATGTCTGTCCACATCCCAACCTCCTCCGCCTCTCCTTGGACATGGGGATACCCCTGGCCACCTGCTCAGGTGCCCCACACCCTGGACACCCCAAGATGGCTTGGTAGCTGCTGGTGTTCGAAGGACACAGGTTGGCCTCCCCTGTGATGGGTACCCCACTCCTCCCCTAGGGATTGGGAGGGGGCTGGAGCCCAGGTCTCAGAACAGGACTCACTCTCGGGGCAGTGTCAATCAAGGGGGATTTTTGCCATCGGGACTTGGGCAACCGAGGCAGCCTGAAATGCTTCCTGTTTATACAAGCCCCAGCTGGCGATTGCCTCACAGGGCGCCCCGAGCCCCTGTCTCCCTCCCCAACCATGATCTTGTGCTCCAGTTGCTCCATAAAGCCCCGTTGATGAAACTGACCCATTTCCTGTTGCTTGCTGGGGCAGCTCAATAACCAGCACCTTCCTCCCACCATGAAACTTGACTGAAAGCCTGGTGAAGGAGCCAGCTCTGCCGTGTGGTCCGTGCCCGCCTTGGGGCTGGCACACACATAGGCACAGCCTACACCACCTCTCCATGCTGCCCCCCACCTGCCTCCTGCCTCTCTCTGCTCATGCCAGTGTTCAGGGTTCCTTTCTGTGTTTGCCCTGGTCCTTGGCGGGGGTGGGAGCGAGGGTGCCCAGGGAACTTTCTTGTGGGTAGATTCCTGTCCAGGACTGTCTGGGAGAAGCGGTTCTCCAGCTTTGGGGCTCACTAGCCACCTGGAGGATTGGTTCAGGCTCTGCTCTGGGCCCCACCTTCCAGAGTTTCTGTTTCATTAAAAGCTGGGTGAGGCTGGATAATTTGCATCTCTCCTCCTTCCCTTCC
This sequence comes from Suncus etruscus, assembly GCF_024139225.1. Classification (NCBI taxonomy): domain Eukaryota; kingdom Metazoa; phylum Chordata; class Mammalia; order Eulipotyphla; family Soricidae; genus Suncus; species Suncus etruscus. The sequence continues at coordinate 149,037,025 of NC_064848.1, read as the reverse complement.
TCCCTTCCTGACCTCTGCTCCAGAGGGCAGCTCTCCTAGTGGAAAACCAGACAATATTTGCAACCCTGCAGACTGGAGATCTAGCTTAAAGGGCTGAATCACAGGCTTTATCAAATCCGGGAGCCCTACTATTGACGGTAGGGGGCCAGAGAGATAGTACAGCAGGTAGGGCACTTGCTTGTAGCTGACCCAGATGATCCCCAGTACTCCACATGATCTTCCTCATCCCCAAACACTGCTCCATGATCCCTGAGCACAGTCAGGAGTCAGCACCATCTATCTGTCTTCTCAGTACACTCAGGAGTCACTCCTTATATTTCCGGTTGGCATTTATGCCAACCCCTCACCTGCCGCCGTGCCTTGTGAGTTCCAGAACATGGTCTCCAGGGCCCATGCTCACTCCTTCAGTAACTTGTGACTGGACCAGATCCACAGGGAAAAGTCACAGTTTCCACCCTGGATAGGAGAGGGGACAGCTGAATGGCCCCCAGTCTCTGAGCAGAACTGGTTGGAGCCTAGGTTAGAACCTCAGCAGACCCGAGCAAACTCCCTTCCTCACCAGGTAGATAACATGAGCACCCTGGGAAAACTGTGCTGCTGAGCACCTCTAGGGTGGGGGCCATGCTTCTGGAGTGCTCACCTCCCATTTCCAAAGCTTTGTGGGCCCCCATTTGTAGTGCCTTTGCCTGACTGGATCAAATGAGAGTATCAAGTACTTCAGCAACTGGCATGCTGTGCCATAAACCCCCTTTTGAAAGATGCAAAATAGACAGGATGTTTGAGGAGTCTCACTGAGGCCTTCTGGAAAGTTTGGAAACTGTAAGGAGAGAGACAAATCCCAAGGCCAAGTATGTTCAAGTGTGTGCCCTGATTTCAAGGCTGGAGTTGCCAAGTGCAAAGTGCTGGTGAGGAGGATGAAGTTGGTAGAAACGTCAATTCTTCCCCAAATGAAAACGTACTGTTTGTTTCAGAATATGAATAAATATTTAGGGTTTTTTTTTTCATGTTTCTGCCCCCCCCCCCTTTTATATTTTTGGTCACACCTGGGGCCATTCCTGGCAGTGCTTGGGGAACTGTACATGGTGCCAGGGATTGAGCCAGGATCAGCTGCAGGCAAGGTGAGCCTTAACTCCACTACTCCACTCCCTCCTGGGCCCTGAGTGAGTGTTTGAAAATTTGAGAAACTGGTTTCTGTGGTGCTTCTTGAAAGCTGAGAGATGGGGGAGTTGGCGTAGAAAAACATCAGGTATGGAAAGTGAAACGGACTCATGTTACCTCATCAGGGCATCAGGAATGGGGCCCAGGATCTCCTATGTGTTAGGCTTGTGTCTCCCCCTCCTGTCCCCCTATTGTATGTTCACGTGGACCACCAAGTTTTAAGTTGAGCCTGACACTTTGTTGTTGTTGTTGTTGGTTTTTTTGGTTTTGGGGTTACACCTGGCAGCCCTCAGGGGTTACTCCTGGCTCTATGCTCAGAAATCGTGAGCCTGACACTTAACAGGTGCAGGAGACACACACCTGAGGTCTCTGTCATATCTATACCTTTATTTCCTAGATGGTGAGGAGTGGGAGGGGAGGGAACACCGTGGGACAAATGGAACCAGAGCCCACAGCAGTTGCAAAGATCTTAGTGGCTTTTATCGCTTCCTAGCATCGCACCAACCTGAATCCTGCAGGGTAAACATGTTTAAATGCCACAAAGTCTGTCGAACACGTTCACGGTGCCAGGAATGCTTCCAGGGGCAAAGCCACCCACCCGCTCCTCCAGCGATGCACACAGTTTCGGAGATCAAGGGAAATCTTTGCCCATTTGAGAAAGAAACTGCTCAAAATAGAAGTGGGTATTTATGAAACCTCCAGAGGGGCCGAACTTTCTAAGTTTAGAAGCAGGAGAAGAAATCACAGGGTGAGGGACTGTAGTGCTGGCTTGTCAGTGGAACATTTCGAAGATATTATGGTGGTTCCTCTGCTCACACCCCCACCCCCTCACCTCCACCCCCAAACTCCTCTGTGTCATGCAGTAGCGTAGCACTTGCAGGTGTCCGATTTGGCTGGAAGGCTCTCGAAAGTGGGCCAAGGGTGTAGACAGACACCTGTCAGTTCTGTGTCTCCCACGAGTCGATTTCCTCCCCCAAAAGACTTTTTATATATTAAATCAATCAAACCACCAAGGTTAAGCTTTTAAATTCTTGCACCTGTTCGTGTGGGAAGGAGCAAAGTTCTCTCTGGGTCTTCTCTTTTTTGTGTGTGTGTGTGTGTGTTGGGGGGGCAGTCTATGCCATCTCCCAGGCCTGCAGTTCCCCTCCTTGCAGCCTATCCCAACCTGAGTCCAGAGCCATCCAGCCCGTGTCCTTCCTGACTCCACGGCATTGCCCACTGAGCTTGTCCAAAACACCACAATGTTGGCTCTTGGTGACATTGGCCTTTTCCAGGCCTCTAGCTCTCCTCCAGGGAAGTGAACCCAAGTTTCCTCTGTGCCTGCTCTCCTTATCGTTTTCCAAGAGGAATCCATTCCCAGCCTTACTTGGTGCCGTCTCTCTGGCAAAAAATGTTTCGATGAGCATAATTTTGAGGCTCCTTGGCATTGCTGCCTAAACTGCATTAGAAGCACAGACAGTCTCCGTGTGCCCAGGATGGGCTCAGATTCTCACCCATGTCCCTGCCCATGTCTCTGCCTCGAGAAACCCAATCTGCTTGTTTCACACGGATGGTTGGTTCCTGGACTCGAAGTCACAGGCCACAGCACACAGCAAGTTGGGGTCTAAGCACTGTTTACCAACACAGGTGTTTTCTCAGAAGGCACTGCCCACCTTTGCTTGTGGGCACCCTGGGTAGCCCTCTGGCTCTTGAGCTTGGGGGGTCCTCATTGCTAAGTCTCATCAGGAAGCAGTAGACTTTGCAAAATATCCTTGCTTGTAAGAGCTGAAACCGGAACTGTGCTGGACTCAAGGGGCAGGGGAGAGTGGGGACAGGCACTCAGGGAGTCCCCTTTGTTTGCCTCGAACAGACATACTCCACTGTATTGATTTTGGGTTACAAATCGAGTTTAGAGAGTGGTGAATTCCTGAGGCTCACCTGCAGAGGGACCTCATCCATTTCTCCAAAGCACAGACACATCAGGCTGTGCCAGGGGTCTTTGCAGCTGCTGCCAGCTGAACAAAAACAAGAGGGCCCGGGTGTGTTCTCCTGAAACTTTTATCATTAAGCAGACCTTAACATTGTGCTTTGAGTCTCTGGCTTCGTTTCCCCACCCTGATTTCCAGTCCTGAGTCGCCAGTTGATTCCCGTAAAGCTATTTAAGTGAAAGTGAAATATCTCTCTCTCTCGGTCTCTGTCTGTCTGTCTGTCTTCCTCTCTCACACACACATATACACCCTGTGTGTGACACTTTCTAAAATAAAAAGGCAGGGAGTGATCATCCTACCTGCAGATTTTTGTGGGAAGTTGCAATGCAGAGACTAAAGAAGTCATTCTGAAACAAGGATGACTAAGGAAACGGGTCTGTGGAGACTTTGTCCAATGGTGTGTCTTATCCATGTGGTCAAGAGGGTCCTGCCTACAGGTACTGCCAATACCCTTATTTCTTCTGTGGCCAAGCCCTGCATTTCCACTCTTAGTCTCGGGTTCTCCACAAACTAATCATGGAGTGAGTGTGCCCGTGGCAGCATTTTGGCACATCCTAAAAGGGACGTTTAATGCTGCTGCATTTCCCTATGAGCCTCTCTGGGTCTTCAGTGACCTAATTGAGGCAGCTTTTCCCAACTGCATCGTCCTTGCACTCAGAAATACCAGAGCTGTGAAGTTCCAGATTCCATAGTGTGGCAATGGTCCCAACAAGCTGGGATTGTGGCACAGGGCAACGGGTGTCCTCTGGGTGGCTTTGAGAAATAGAGCATTCCATTATCAGGCACTGATCAACCATAATGAAAGAGAAAGCTTCTGTGCACCTGATTTTTTTAAAAAAAAATAATATCTGTATTTAAGCACCATGATTACAAACATGTTTGTAGTTGAGCTTCAGTTATAAAAAAGAACACCCCCACCTTCTCACCACCAATGCCCTATCTCCCTCCTCCCCTACTCTGTGCCTGTATTTGAGACAGGCATTCTACTTCTCTCCCTCACTCACTACCATTGTCATGATAGTTGTAGTATAGTTATTTCTCTAACTGCACTCATCACTCTTTGAGTCAATCCTTCCAACCCTATCTCTATTGTCTCTGGGTATTATTACAGTAATATCTTTTATTTTTCTTAAACGTCACAGGTGAGGGAGACTATTCTGTGTGTCTCTCTCTCCCTCTGACCTATTTCACTCAGTATAATAGTTTGTTTCCATGTCCATCCATGTATAGGAAAATTTCATGACTTCATTTCTCCTGACAGCTGCATAGTATTCTATTGTGTATATGTACCACAATTTCTTTAGCCACTGTTCTAGGCCTCTGGGTTGTTTCCAGATTCTTGCTATTGTAAATAGTGCTGCAATGAATATATGTGCACCTGGTTTCTAAAGGGCGTCTTCTAAATGTCACTTGATTATTATAAAGAATCAGAAAATGGACATGCTGCATCATGGGGTCACCTGCATTCTAGCTCCTGGGGGCAGAATTGTACTTCCTTTCTGGTGTCTCCTATCTGTCTCTATCTCCCTCTCTCTAATGTGACATTCAGTGCCTTCCCTCATAAAACTACTTGGAAGATTTCTAAAAGGTATGTGTGATGTGCTTATGCATGTGCCCGAGTGTGTGTGGGTGTGGATGCATGTGCAACTGTGAAAGTATGCACACATTCTCTTCCTTCCACCAAAGAAAACCATTGTCTTGCAGGCTTTTCTCTATGAATCTATCCACCCATCCACCAATATAGACAAATGTTGTTTTTTTTTTGTTTTTGTTTTTGGTTTTTTTGGGACCACACCTGGCAGTTTTTAGGGATTATTCCTGGCTCTGCACTCAGAAATTGCTCCTGGCAGGCTCAGGGGACCATATGGGATGCTAGGGATCAAACCCAGGTCCATCCCGGGTCTGCAGCGTGTAAGGCAAAAGCCCTACTGCTGTGCTATCACTCTGGCCCACAAATGCCTTTTTTGCTTTCATCAAAATTTTTAGTTACTGGGATCTGGAGAAGATAAGACAGAGGGTAAAACATTTATTTGCTTTGCACTCATTTAACCCGAGTTTGATTCCCTGTACCCACATATGGCCTCCTGAGCTCTGCCGGTAGGGATCCATCAATTCAGTCAGGAGTAAGCCTCCAGCACCACCAGCTATGGCCCTGACCCCTTCCCTCAAACCTCCTCCCTCCCAACCAAAAACAGTTCCATCCTGTGCTGGCATCTACTTTCTCTCTGGAATAGTTTCCCCCTTATCCCAGTGAAGTTCTTTCACTGAATTCCTTGTTTCGACTCTGATGACTGTTTCCCGAGCTCATCTGATGGTTGAAACCAGCATTTATGGATGAGCCTCACTGTGCCTGGCAAAGATTCTTTTATTGGGTATTGGGCACATCTTCAGGTGCTTGGTCTACAACTGGGATTCTGACTGGGTGAGGTTTAGGGGTTGTTACTCCTGTCCATGCAGGGGATTGAACCTGAGCCATCTGCTGAGCCCTGTTTGTTAGTCTCTGAGTTGGGCCAGTTGCCTGAGCTGCCCTCTCCTTCTCTGTGTGGGGCATTTCTGCAGGTGCTACCTGCCACCACCCGGTCCAAAGTTTCTGTCTTATCCGTGGACTTGAAGGATTCCAGTTCATCACTTCCAGCTAGAATTCCCTCCAGGGAAATGGACCTTTCTCTTTGCTTCTGGTGACTCCATCACCCAGGAGGCTTTGTAGGAGCCATCTGGGCTTGCTTCCCCTCAAGAGCAGAACTTGGTCTGTGAGGTGTGACACTACTCGTGAGATGTGACAGTATCTGTGATGCATGACATGGTCTGTGAAGTATGACATGGTCTGTGAGGTGTGGCTTGGTCAGTGAGGTGTAACATGGTCTGTGTGGTGCGACGCAGTCTGTGAAGCGTGACACGGTCTTTGTGGTGTGACACTGTGAGGTGTGACAAGGTCTTTGAGATGTGGCATGGTCTGTGTGGTGGGACATGGTCTGTGAGGCATTATTTGAGCACGTACACTGTGTGAGTCACAGCACCAGATAACCCTTCTCATCTCACCCTGTACTTGCGTTTTGCTTTGTGGGATAACGTTATCCATGGTCTTCCATCTGGTGCTTGTGAGAAGTGACATTTCTCCCTCGTAGACTGGTGGCTTTCTGGTTCCCTGCGAGAGTCAATAGCCTCGCTGGTGCTCTCCCCCCCATCATTCATTTCCAAAGCACAGTGTTGTTTAACAGCCATTTCAAATGGCAAGAAGCAGGATTTTTGTCTTTTTTTCCCCCCCCCTTTACAATTGTATACAGAGGGATTTTTATTGACTGGATATGCTCAATGCATTTATCTTTGCTGCAACTTTTAGGCATCACAGACCCCTTGGGTTAGTTCCTGAGTCCTTTGCCAAGACATCACAATTCCAGTTTCTTGCTGGCCAGCAACGACACCTTGAGCTGTCTTGGATTTTTCAGTGGTCATGGCCAGGAGCCTTGGCCACCATGCCATGAGCAGCGGGTGGTGGTGGCTATAGGGTATCTTGTTTCTCAGTGGGCAGACCAGGAAAACACATTGTGTCCCAAAAATCTAGAGTGCAGGGCTAGAGAGATAGTACAGAGGGTATCATCCATCTAGCCATCTGTCCACTTGTCCATCCTTCCGTCTGTCTAACCAACTATCCCTCCCTCTAAGGCAAGCAGGTAGGGCACTTGTCTTATATGCAACTCACCCGAGTTTGATCCCTGGCATCCCACAGGACCAGTCCCCTGAGTCCCGCCAAGAGTAATACCTGAGCACAACTGGGTAAGGCCTCCTCTCCCCAAATCCCCCAAAATCTAGAGTTCAAATTGTTACAGGCTGTTTAAATCTCAGTGTCCTTCCTGTGTTTTCACTGCTTCTTCACATTTTAGCAGTATAACTTCCTTCTCATCTATAGAAAACTTTTATTCCTTAATAATAAATACTGACTCAAGTTTTATGATACCAATATTTATATTATCATAAATGCTAAAACTATGGAGCAAAGTTTAATACTCCTTTGTAACTTCTATTCTTTCCTTGGAATGCATCCAGCTAAGGCTATATAATTAAATTGCTGTGTTCTGAAGTCCCAGAAATAAATTATTCCTCCCAGTCACTTGTTCAAATGTTGATGTATGGGGCAGGTCCAGATCTTCCAGTTTAGGAAAAGTTTTTAGGGGCCTGAGAGATAGTACAGCAGGTAAGATGTTTGCCTTGCACACAACTGTTGCAGGTTCAATCCTGCACTCTGTTATAAAGTTTTCTAAGTTTCATCAGGAGTGATCCTGAGTATAGAGCTAGGAGTAAACCCTAAGTACCAAATTTGTCCCCCAAATTTTTTTATTTAATTTTTTGAGATACATATGCATGAATATGTCTTTATATATGAATTTTTAAATACATATCCTTAAGAACCATGATTACAAACATGTTTGTAGTTTGGTTTCAGTTATATAAAAAAAGAACACCTCTCTTCACCAGTGCAACCTTCCCACCACCAATGCCCTCCATCTCCCTCCTCCCCCACTCCTGCCTGCATTCAAGATAGGCATTCTATTTCACTCACTACCATTGTCATGGTAGTTGTCAGTGGAGTTATTTCTCCAACTGAATTCACCACTCTTTGTGGCAAGCTTCATATCATGGGCCAGCCCTTCCAGCCCTCATAGTCTCTGGTATCATTATTATTACAATAATGTTTTTTACTTTTTTTTTTTTTTTTTTGGTTTTTTGGGCCACACCCATTTGATGCTCAGAGGTTACTCCTGGCTAAGTGCTCAGAAATTGCCCCTGGCTTGGGGGGACCATATGGGATGCCGGGGGATCGAACCGCAGTCCTTCCTTGGCTAGCGCTTGCAAGGCAGACACCTTACTTGTAGACCACCTCGCCGGCTCCTTTTTACTTTTCTTAAAACTCATGAGGAGAGAGATTATTCTGTTTCTATCTCCTTTGAATTTGCTATTTTCTATACTTGTTTTTGTTTTTGTTTTTGTGTCACACCTGGTAGCGCTTGTTCTGGGCTCAGAAATCACTCCAGCCAGGCTCAGGGGACCATATGGGATGCCAGAATTTAAACCACTGTCCTTCTGCATGCAAGGCAAACACCCTACCTCCATGCTATCTCTCCAGCCTGTATTCTGTATACTTTTTGAAAATGAAGGAGCCAGAGAGATAGCACAGTGGTAGGGTGTTTGGTTTGCATGCGGCCAACTCAGGATGGGCCCAAATTAGATTCCTGGCATCCCATGTGGTCCCCTGAGCGTGTCAGGAGGGATTTCTGAGTGCAGAGCCAGGAGTAACCCTTGAGAGCTGCTGGGTGTGGCCCAATCCCCCCCAAAAAGAAAGAAAACAATTCTTCAACTACCACCTTTGTATTTTTTTTTCTCAAATGCACTGCCTAACTATTTGAATCTTTGCTTTTTCAGTGTCCTACTGAAGTCTGTATATCTTTGATCTTTATGGCTAGAGCACACTCCAGTTGGTTGACATGCTCTGGTTTGTGCGACAGTAGCATACTTTCGATAGTAACCTGTGCTATTTGCAAACCATATCTAGTGGGCTGTATTGCATCCATGTCATTTCATGGGCTTGCAGGGATGTCCCAAGGACGAGAGTCTGATAAGTAAGAACTGTGAGGTAAAAGGGCAAGTGCAGTTGCAGTTTTTAAAAGATACTGACACGTTTCTCCAGCGAGGACTTTTACCTGGCTCTTTCACGCTAGCAGTAGTATATATTTGCCTAGAATGCTTTGCCCGGAGTCTTTTCAAAAGACAGTCTGCAATTTAAAATTCTCTAAACTTAGGGCTGGAGTGATAGCACAGTGAGTAAGGCGTTTGCCTTGCCTGCAGCCCACTTAGGTTCGATCCCCGGCACCTATATGGTCCCCCGAGCCTACTAGTAGTGATTTCTAACCCACAGCCAGGAATAATCCCTGGGTGCTGATGGGTGTGGCCCAGAAATAAACAACAAAACAAATAAATAAATAGAATATTAACAAAAATATAATAATTCTCTAAACTTAATAGAATAAAAAAAAGGGTCTTTCAAGATAGTTTAAACTTATTTTTTTTTAGAGTGCTAGAGGTCTTTTCTAAGTTTCAGACATGCAGGGTGAGCTTTACCACTGAGCCACCTCCCACACCGATTTATAAATATTTATTTTATTATAAATGAGGTTGAACATGTTTGCTTTTGTTTTCTTAATCATTTTCTATTTATTTCTGTATAAACATGAAGTGTGTATTTTTATGTTTTCCTACTTTGTTGTTGGCCTTTTACAAATTCTCTTCTTTTTTTAAAAGTGTTTTTGGGTCATACCTGCTGTGTTCAGAGCTCACTCCTGGCTCTGAGCTCAGGAATTAATTCTGATGGGGCTCAAGGGACCATATGAGGTGTTAGAGATTGATCCCTGGTCAGCCATGTGCAAGGCAAGTACCCTCTCTCCCTCCTTCCCTCCCTCCTTCCCTTCCCTTTTCTTCCTTCCTACCTTCCTTCCTTTATAGTTCCTTCCTTCCTCCTTCCTTCATCTTCCTCTCCCTCTCTTCCTCCCTTCTTCCTTCTCTTCCTTCCTTCACCCATTTCTCCCTCTCTTCCTCCCTCCTTTTCTTTTTCCCTCCCTCCCTCCCTCCCTCCCTCCCTCCCTCCCTCCCTCCCTCCCTCCCTTCCTTCCTTCCTTCCTTCCTTCCTTCCTTCCTTCCTTCCTTCCTTCCTTCCTTCCTTCCTTCCTTCCTTCCTTCCTTCCTTCCTCCCTCCCTCCCTCCTTCCCTCCCTCCCTTCCTTCTTTCCTTCCTCCCTCCCTCCCTCCCTCTAATAGCTCTTTATGTATTTGGAATATGAGTCGAAAATCCTTCACCCACCCACTCTTGGTCATAGACGTTTATGTTTCCTTCATTGTCTTTGCCTTCTGAGTCATCTAAAGTCTGTAATCAAATGTATCTTTTTGTGTATGACTTCTCCACTTTTAGTCTAAGTTAGAAAAAGCTTTTTCTTGTTCAGGCTTGTAAGTTCTTTCTGATATCCATTTTTCTTTCCAACTTTTTTTAATTGAGGCACATCCTCAAAGAGGACACTTAATAGTCAGTAGCTCAGCAAGTCTTCACAAAATGAGCCTTTTTTTCAGCAACACCCTGATCTACAGGAAGAGTCCTGCTGTCATGTGCCTGCTTCATCTTGCTCATGACCATTGTCAACCCAGAGGAGAAACAGCCCCTCGCTATCAGCCTCCAGCTCCACAGATTAAAGCACCATTATTTACCATTTTGTTTTGTTTTTGGGTCACACTGGGCAGCGCTCAGGGGTTCCTCCTGGCTCTACGTTCAGAAATCGCTCCTAGCAGGCTCGGGAACATATGGGATGCCCGGATTTGAACCACTGTCCTTCTACATGCAAGGCAAACATCTTACCTCCATGCTCTCTCTCCGGCCCTGTTTATTGTATTTTTCATTCTATAAGATGCACATAGTTTTTCTTTTCTTTTCTTTTCTTTTCTTTTCTTTTCTTTTCTTTTCTTTTCTTTTCTTTTCTTTTCTTTTCTTTTCTTTTCTTTTTCTTTTGGTATATCTTTATTTGAACAGCTTGATTACAAATATGATTGTAGTTGGGTTTCAGTATGCAAAGAACACCCCCCTTCACCAGTGCAACATTCCCATCACCAATGTCCCAGATCTCCCTCCTCCTCAACCCACCTCCGCCTGTACTCTAGCCAGGCTTTCTACTTCCCTCATTCATTCACATTGTTAGGATAGTTCTCAATGTAGTTATTTCTCTAACAACACTCATCACACATAATTTTTCGATGCTCTCCTCCCCTGTATTCAGGCTTCAGCTCCAGGTGGCATTTGCTCCATAAGACGAACTTTTGAGTGGGGAAAAAAAGTGTGTCTTGTGGTATGAAAAATACGGTATTTATTTGTTTGTCTGTTTGTTATTTGGTTCTTGGGCCATACCCAGTTGTGCTCAAGGCTTACTCCTGGTGGTCTTGGAGGACCGACCATATGGGATGTGAGGGGATTGAATTAGCCATGTGCAAGGCAAATACCTTCCATGCTGTACTATCTATCACTCTTATCTCAAAAGCTTTAACAATATTTGAGCCTTTGCATTTGTTTTCCTGCAGAATCTTGCTTCTACTCTTTTGGGTCCTCTAGGATCTATTAGGTTGGTTACTCAGAGGTTCTGGTCTTGTAGCTGATAAAGTTTTTTTTTGAATAAAGGTTTAATAAAAAGTATTATTAAAATCTTGAATAGTATGGAATATCCCATGAAAGAATGAAGTCTTAAATTACAGTCAGAAAAAACCTTGAACAAAAATGCTCTAAAATGTCACCATGAAAAAGCAGGTAAAATTGAACTGCTTACTCTGCTTTTCTCCTTGGAAGAGTAAACTAGAATTCAGAGGCCCAGAATAGACTGAGATAGATTCAGGAAAAAATATATGTGAGATACAATCCAAATGTATTCAATGAAAGAATTAGGGCAGCATGATCCATTCTTAAAAGAAAGAAAAGAAAATCAATATAGATCAACCCTGATTTCAGCCAGATGCTGAACCAAGAAGGGGGGAGAAATCAAACATCTGTTATAAACATCTATGTTCAGTGATGGAATGGGAAATATGCTAATAATTAATAGATAGATGTGAAATCTTAACAGAGAAATGGGATCTATTTAAAGGGAACCAAATATAAACTTTACAACTGGAAAATACAGTATTTGGAATGTAAAATTCTCTAAACAGAACAGAGAGCAAGAAAAGAATCGATAAGCTTGTAAATAAAGATTTCCTATTCTTATTATCTCTCCCATTTTTTAAATTTATTTTGACTCAGAGGAGCCAATACCTGGCAGTGCTCAGAGACCACATAGGGGTTAAGTCCTGAAACTCCTGTATTATATTATTTCCCGAGCTGTGTGTGTGTGTGTGTGTGTGTGTGTGTGTGTGTGTGTGTGTGTGTGTGTGTGTGAATTTTAGGGGAGGGCCATGTCCAATGGTGCTTCAGAGTTATTCCAGGCTCTATGCTCTGGGGTCATTCCTAGAGGGCTCCAAGGACTATATGAGATGCCAGGGATTGAATCCAAGTTGACTGCATTCAAGGAAAGTAAGTACCTTAACCTGCTGTACTATTGTTCCAGCCCCACTTCATTGCTCTTGTTTCCAGAATTCTCCTGACTATTGTTTGTTTTTCCACATGAATTTTGGAAACAAAAATATCAAATATCTTGATTTCATATAATACCCATTGGTACTTCCATTCAGTCACTTCACGCTTATTAATTGAGGAGAACTAACATCTCTGAGATTGAGGTGTTTTATTTTTAAGAGTATGTATTCTATCCAGGTGTTCTTTTTATGTTTAGTAAATTATGTTTTAAAGTTTTCTCAATATCTATGATATCTGCCATATAAATGCATATCTCAACTTATTATGGTCAATAAAGGTTCCCACTATCTTCTAATTGATTGTATTTGCATATATGAAGACTTTTGGGCTCCACGTATATTTTAATAGTTTTATTAAGATATCTTTTATAAAAATAAAAGGGGGGGCTGGAGAGATAGCATGGAGATAAGGCATTTGCCTTGCATGCAGAAGGTCGGTGGTTCGAATCCCGGCATCCCATATGGTCCCCTGAGCCTGCCAGGAGTGATTTCTGAGCATAGAGCCAGGAGTAACCCCTGAGCGCTGCCGGGTGTGACCCCCCCCAAAAAAAAAAAGATATCTTTTATAGGGTTGGAGAGATAGTACAAAGGGTAAGATACTTTCTTTGCACACGACTAACCTTGGTTCCATTCCCCCAAATCCTCTATGGTTCCCCAGAGCCCACCAGGAGTGATCCTTGAGCACAGAGCCAAGAGTAAGCCCTGAACAGGCCCCAAAACAACAACCCTCCCCCCAAAAAAAAACTATCAAAGATATCACTTACCTTAATTCACTTAATATGTGTGCAGTTTGGTGGCTTGTAGGAGAGTCGCAGAATTATTCAGTCATCATTGTATCTTGATTCAGTTATATTTCCATCAGCCACAAGAAAGTCTGTGCCCACTCAATGGGTCATTTGCAGTGGGCTTCTTTCACTCTTTCACTGTTTTGGGGATTCGTTCCTGTTGTCACCCCTTTTGCTGTTCTTCTCCCAGCTACATGCAGTAGCTTCTCATTCTGGCTTTTCTGTGCTGGTTAATTTTGTTTCCTTATGCCACTTACCCTCATGAGAGATTTCATAGCAAGTAGCAAGGGTGCTCTCCCTTCTAAATTGCCCCACTCACCCTCACACTCACACCTGGTAGAGACTGCAATCAGTAGACACGCAATCAACATTCTTTGTCTTAATGATGAGCCAGGTCCCATTTCTAGGACACCTCTAACTTGGTAAAGTTAATGTGTGGCTTTTATCATACAAATTTTTGGGTGGGGTGGTTTTATCCTTGGCAAAAGGTAATTAAGGAGTGGAAAACTCATGTTACAGCCAACAGCCCAATAAAAGCACTTTTGTATGATAGATGGTTTGTAATGATCAATGTGACATTTTCTTTCATTAGAATGAATGTATTGCTGGTTCTCCAGATGATTCTTTGAGCCCAAGATTCTATTGTTGTCAGAGATGACTTAGCAACTTGTATAAAGCAGGGAAGAAGTTGGGTGTGCAGAGGTTGGGATCAGAGGTTTGAACGCAATCAGTTAGCTCATATAAATATCTATATGACAGTGGCCCAAATAGGCCAAGGGCTGTGCTCCAAAATTTCTTAAGGTGATTATATGGACACATTTTACAATGGGAAAAATTATGGTCACCAAGATGTCATTTGTGTTTATATCTTCAGATCATACTGAACAATTAAAAAGAATGCTTGGGGCTAGGATGATTAGCATTTTTCTTGCTTGCTGACCTAGGTTCAATCCATGGCATCCCAGATGGTCCCCAGAGCCTGCCAGGAGTAACCCCTGAGCACAGCCGGGTGTGGCCCAAAAACCAAAAAGAAAGAAAAGAAAAAGAAAAAGAATGCTTGCCGTTTAGATCAAGCCTTAAAGAATTTTAAGGACATGTAATGGATGCTTGTGTATATGACGTCTTTGACCTAATAAATGTGATTAAAAAAATTAGGCACATTTGAGAAAAGGGGGGACAGAAAACGAGTGGCAGATTGATTCATTCACTGATTCATTCATTCACTAATTCACAGAGACAGATTGATTTCCCCGAAGTATCTGGGCTGGAGTGGTGAGGAAGGTAGAACTGGGCTCAAAAGAATATGCATTTGTTGCAAGAAAACACTGGTCTGAAAGAAAGTAGTTGGAAATTGAATGGTTTGATTTAGAAATAATATCTTAAGGACAGATGAATTGTAAAAATAAATAAATAAATAAAAAAGTGGGGTGTGTGCGCTGTGCCTCCAGCTTGAAGCGGTGATTTGTGAGCCTCAGGGAGCAGATTTAAGTGGACTGGACTGAGCAGGAACTGGAGCCAGAGAAGAAACCAAGGGACTGGATGACTGGAGCCCGAGCAGAGAGATGGAGCCAAGAAGCTCCTGGCCCCGAGAATTCCTCTATCCTGGGCAGGAAGTTGGGGGCTCCCCCTTGCCAGAACACAGGATGTCTGTGTGATGGCGCCTGTGTTGTCTTCGCTGTAAGGATCGGGGTCATCTCCTGTGGGCTCCAGGGAGCTCAGTCTTCAGAGAAAGGACTTCAGAGCAAGTGCCATATTTTTTTTCCTTTTACATAGATTTTTAGTGGGTCAGTTCTCCATGTCTTTAGTTTTTCTTTGGGGACCCGCTCACAGTGTTCAGGCCTGGCTCTGTGCTCAGGGATCACTCCTGGTGGTGCTTGGGGACCAGATGGGATACCGGGGGTTGAACACAGTTTGACTCTGTTCTCTCTAGCCCCTCCTTGCTCTTTCCGTTCATCCTCTTCTCACACTTCCTCCAGAGGCTGCCCTGTGGTAGTCGAGTCTTGTGGTTTTCTGTAAAGGATTAAAAAGGAGTGGTGACATTTCCCTAAGTGCTTAGCATGCACACGTGTGTGACTGACTTGGTGTTAGTCTTTTTACACACACACACATACACACACACCCCTCCACATTGCCAAGGACTGAGCCAAGCCAAGCCAAGCCAAGCCAGTGCTCCATCACTGAACGCCATCCACAGCCCCCTGAAATTTATCTTGTAGAAAAACACTGGATGAATTCCACTGGGGATGCAGTTTGTCTGTTTATCCTCTCCTGGCAGTTAGAAGCTGTGCTGGTGCTCCCACTGCCGGCCCCTTCCTGCTCACTGTCTTCATTTTGAAAGGTGGCCTCACAAACCAAATGCTGCTGCCAGAGTGCCGGCCATTTGTGTTCTGTCTATTTTAGGGGACTTGGATAAAGTAACTATTGTTCCAACAACAGTCCTGCAGCTGCGAGACCCATCTCCCCTCCTAGCCCTTCAGTGTCAGGGACCCTGCATAACCAGGAGCTAACCCTGAGTGGGGGCAGCCCAGGCTAAGGGCCCCTACTTTTTCTCTCTTCCTCTACAGATGACAAAGCCTGGCTTTGAAGTCAGGTTGCTCACAACACAGGGCTGTCCTCCCGCTCCTCACACAACCAGTACAACCTTTAGTTCAGGAAGAGTGCCTTGGCCGTCCCTTTCCAAGGGGATGAGGCAGTCGGTGGACCCTGCCCAACTCCACTTATGGTAGAGAGGGCATCTTTTATCTTCTGGCACTGCTGGGTCGAGATGGCCGAGTGGCCCAGTTGAGGGTGAGCATGTGTGAAATCTGTGGTACTTGTAAGCGTGTGAAGTTATGTGTGAGTATATTTGCAGGCGTGTGTATAAAGTATGTGTAAGTATATATGCGTGTGTGAGCATGTGAGTTTGTGTGTTTGTGCATTTGTGAATGAGTATGTGTGTGAATTCTTTCGTTTTTGTTTGTTTGGTTTGGTTTTGGGTCAATACCCAGCAGCACTCAAAAATTACTCCTGCCTCTGTGCTTATAAATCAGTCCTGGTGGGAATCGAACCTGGGTCAGCCGCATGCAAGGCAAACCCCTACCCACTGTGCTATCACTCCAGCCCCATCAATTCTTAGTCTATTATATATGAATCCATTGTGAAGGTGTGTATGTGTGCATGTATTTGTACAAATGTGAATGCATGAGTTGGTTGGTTGGACTTTATATGTGACTATGTTTATGTGTGAACGTGTGAGAAAATAGGTGTGATGCTGTGAATTGGCGTGTCTATGTGTGTATCGGCGTGTTTGAGTGTGTGACTTGAGTGTGAGAGTGTGTGTTCACACATGTATGGAAAGCTCATCCTCAGCCCTCGTCACCAGTGTCTCACTCCAGCCAGCTTCCCAGCAGCAGAGCTGTCTGGCCTTAGCGCTGGCTTCTCCCTTGTACTCAGCTCTTAGAGCTAATAGTTGCCCTGAGGGACCTTCCAGACCTTTTTGTCTTACTGTGTCTCCTCTCGGAATCATTTACTTCTTCTGGCCTTGTCTGTCCCACTCTGGTGAGTGTGGAGGTATCATCACTGCTGTCAGCCTGGCTGAAGAGCCATGGGTCACTCCCCCATTTTTTGTCTGTGAACTGAGTGGTCTGTCCACTCGCTGCTCTGGAACTTGGATTTTAAAGAGTGCAGAGGCTGAAATGAAGAAAAAAACAAAACACTTGAGACTACTTGTCCCTACCGTACCCCAAAGACAGTTCCACAGGCCACCACACACACAACAAGGCAGCCCTCAGCCAGGTGACCTAGGCAAAGTCATGACAGCCCACATTCTGGGTATCAAAGTGGCAGCCAGGTGCCAGCTCCTCACCCAGAACCTCGGGCTCCTGGACAGTTCCTGATGCTGGTCTGGTCAGCATGAGCCTGTGAGGGCCTCAGTTCCCTTCCTTAACAACTCTAGGTACAGCAGATGGTCAAAACTCCCCCTTTTCAGGACACAGGAGCACCCATGTTTCAAGGTATCAATGAGCCTGCTAATTGTGGTCTCTGAACTTGGTGACATTGGGGAATCATGTCCTCGCAGAAACTGAAGCTAAAAGATCTCAGTGCTGGGGGCTCCACAGGAGGTAGGGTGCAGTCCTTACCCCTGGAACATGGGTGACACCATCGGAAAGATTTTATCTTTTCAGGAGTCTGGGTGGTGGGGTGTAATTGGCGCCAGCCAGGAGGAAGGGAAGGGGAACATGGAGGCAAGTCCTGCACAGACACTGAGGAAACGCAGGGGCTACTGAGCCAGGCAGGGGTGTCTGAGAATGTTCCAGAACACTTTTGCTTTGCCCAGGCTGGGTGGTGTAGAGCTCTGAGAAGGACTGTGGTGGGGCCATTGCAGGTTCCACAAGATGGCTACCAGGTGTCTTTAAGACTGAGCCAGAACCAGAGAATCTGTGGAAGGGCTGTTGTCAAGGCAGGTGTACCAAATTACTGGGGCGCAGAGAGTGGGGGGACACAATAGCAGTGGGGACCACAGGCCTCTGGCTCACCACAGGGAGACTTAGATACATCTCAGAGTTCCCCAGAGTGTGTGCTTATGCCATGCCATCTAATATCTGGAAAAGAAAAGGTCAATAGGAACAGGTAGGAACAGCTTTCCTTGGTAGCTGGGAGTTAAATATGCGAGCAGCCTCCCAAGACCAGAGAGCTTCACTTTGCCTTCTTTTTTTGCCCTCTTCTTTTAAGGCAGAGTTAGAGCTGTCTATCCCAGAGAGGGCTGGGCATTTAGGTACTTTTGTAGTTACTCAGAGATTAGTCCCTTGGCTCTGCGGTACTGCATTTGTGGAGGTGGATTCTGGATAGATAGTATAATGGTGTCCAGCCCTACATTGCTTCTCATTTATCCTTGTATCTCTCAGAGAGTGAAACTACATGCTTAGCACTAGTGATAGTAAAAATTAGAATGTGTTTTTGGCCCAAAAGAAATCCATCTTCGGAGTCGCGGCCTCGCTCCGAGGTCGGCGCGGCGGGAGCTGACGCGGGACCCCCGCCCCCCCCCCCCCGACCTCCCCCCCACCCCCGGAGCTGCGGGAGCCACGCGGCGGCACGGACCGGCCCGGACCGGCTCAGCCCAGCCCGGAGGTAGAGCCGCCGCCGCCGCCGCCCTGGGCCAAGCTCGGCCTGCGAGCGCCGCCTCGCCCGCCGCCCGCCGCCCGGGTGTTGTCTAAAAGTGGTCTCCAAGATGGGAGGTGCTGTGAGTGCAGGGGAAGACAACGATGAGCTCATAGATAATCTCAAAGAAGCCCAGTACATTCGGACCGAATTGGTAGAGCAGGCTTTCCGAGCAATTGATCGTGCTGACTACTACCTTGAAGAATATAAGGAAAATGCTTACAAAGATTTGGCATGGAAGCATGGAAACATCCATATCTCAGCTCCGTGCATCTACTCAGAGGTGATGGAAGCCCTGGAACTGCAGCCTGGTCTCTCATTCTTGAACCTGGGCAGTGGCACTGGGTACCTTAGCTCCATGGTGGGGCTCATTCTAGGTCCTTTTGGTGTAAACCATGGGGTGGAGCTCCATTCAGATGTGATAGAGTATGCAAAGCAGAAACTAGACTTCTTCATCAGAACGAATGATAGCTTTGACAAGTTTGATTTCTGTGAGCCTTCCTTTGTTACTGGCAATTGCCTGGAGATTTCTCCAGATTGTTCTCAGTATGACCGTGTGTACTGTGGGGCTGGAGTGCAGAAAGAACATGAGGAATACATGAAGAACCTTCTCAAAGTTGGGGGCATCCTTGTCATGCCTCTGGAGGAGAAGTTGACTAAGATTACACGTACTGGTCCTTCTGCTTGGGAAACCAAAAAGATTCTGGCTGTTTCATTTGCTCCTCTGATCCAACCCTGCCATTCAGAGTCTGGAAAATCAAGACTTGTCCAGTTACCACCACTGGCAGTTCGAAGCCTTCAGGACTTGGCTCGCATTGCTATCCGGGGCACCATTAAGAAGACCATTCATCAGGAAGCTGTGGTCCAAAATGGAAGCGGGTTGAAGAACACTCCTAAGTTTAAACGGAGGAGAGTTCGCCACCGTCGAATGGAAACAATCGTCTTTCTAGACAAAGAAGTCTTTGCTAGTCGGATATCCAACGCCTCTGATGACAATAGCTGTGAAGGCTTAGAAGAGGAACGGAAGCAGTGGGAAGAAGAGAAAACCCTGCCTGAATCCAAGCCAGACCCTCCAGTGAACTTCCTGCGTGAGAAGGTCCTGAGCCTCCCCCTGCCAGATCCCCTGAAGTACTACCTGCTGTATTACCGAGAAAAGTAATGCCTGTCCCCAAGTTGACTGGAACAGATACAATCGAAAGGGAAGTGTTGGACCCTCTTTATTGCGTTATCTAGTCCTTGGTTGTCTTCTAGAATTTATCCAGTGGTATGATTTCCTAAGAAATAATTTGATGTAAAGTAAAGTTCACAGGTGCATGTTTTCTCAGGAGGTAGAGAAGGTTTTCCCTCTTTAGCCACACCGATAAAACTTGACTCTCCACTTAAGAGAAGCTTAATGACATTTCTCACCTGAGATACTCCCCCCACCCCGCAGGAAACCTGAAATCGTCATTCACTCATGTTGCTTTTTAAAATATGAGACAAAGCACAAGTTTATAAATCTTAAAAGAGATGTTAATTGTAATTTAAGAAAAGTGGTGGGAAAGTTGAATACATCATCAAAGTATGAGATATCTTTCAGGAATCTCCAAAGAATTTTGAGGACTTTTTTTTTTCTTTATTCCAGAACCAATGTTAAATAACTCCTTGAATGAGGGATTATTAATTTCTGTAAGAACAGAATGACTACCAACAGTTCACCCAATAGTGGATGGTGGACACAGTAGACATAGAACATAAAATGTGTGCAAGAGTCAGCAAGGTGTGCCCTCAGGAGAGGGAAAATGAGCAAAATTTTGAAAGATAGATTGGAACTCTAGACAGCCTGCAGGGATATGTGGGGTGTATATTATACTGTAGTGAGACATTTTTTTGTAATCATATTACTGTACTGATTCAGATTTTAGCTTTTGTAATTCTGGCGAAAAATACTTGTTAGTTTTCTACATTTTATTAAGAAATATCTTTATGGAGCTGGAGAGATAGCACAGCACAGTGGGGAGGGCATTTGCCTTGCATGCCGTCAACCCTGGCTCCATCCCTGGTATCCCATATGGTCCCCTGACCACCACCAGGAATGACCCCCAGAGCTCAGAGCCAGGAGAAACCCCTGAGCACTGCCGGGTATGACCCCCCCCCCAAAGAAATATCTATATTTATATACTTTCATTGTTTTAGAATAATGTAACTTACAGTGATTTGTGAAATCCATCTTTTCCAGGCATGTATTGTGAGAGCCTTTTATCTTTTTTAGGCTTACGCTTCTAGAAAAGGTGATCCTATCAGATGGCTGCTATATATTCCAAAACATTGATTCTTTTCAGTCTTTCCTTTTTTTAAACCAAAGAATGGTATAAAATGTTAATAAACCCAAATATAGAAAGCTGATGTGTGGAATTAAGCACCCAGATTCTATAAATGTATCCTTAGCCTCCTTTTTTCTTCTTGTTTTGTTTTGGGCCACAACCAGCAATATTTAGAGGTTACTCCTGGCTCTGCACTCAGGAATTAATTCTGGTGGTGCTCAGTGACAGTCTGGGATGCTGGAGATCAATCCATAGTCAGTTGTGTGCAAGAAAAGCATCTTACTCACTGTATTATCTCTCCTGCTGTATATTCATAGCATCTTTGGAGTTGTTGGTGTTCATTCTCTGTTGTATCAGCATCTAACGAAGTTCCGCTAGTTTTTGTACTTTCTCTGCTCTTTATTAGTCATCGAATCAATTTTATCATGGATACTATGTGTCTGCTTAGATACAAAAATGTATATTGCTCTAGATTTGTAAATTTGAGTATTGCCAAGAAAATTACATCACAATTGTGTTTTTCCTGTCTTTTAACTAAAAGTCAAGATTGATTCTTTCAGAGAAATGCATGTTTGACAATTTGCTTCTTGACATACATACGATAGTTCTTTGATCCTCGTAGATGGTATTCTGATCCATAAAAACCTCTGCGATATAGGGACTTTTTAGGATATAAACAAAATATGTAAATTATTTTTATTAGTAGCTTGATTGAAAATTTTCCCTCTAAATATATATTGAGCTGATAGTTTTAACCCAAGTTGCCTTCATGCTGCGTTGTAAAATCTCTTTACATGCTTTTCCCTTGATGTGTTAAATATTTCCTAACAATTTGAACTTATATGTTGTCATTTCTTGATTTCTATACCAACATTTGGTTAAAATATATATGTCTGTGCAACATATGTGCAATAGTTTCATGTTTCTCTTATACAAATAAAGGAGAATTATAAATGAAAAAAAAAAAAAGAAATCCATCTTCCCACCCACCCACATATATAACCATCCAATCACCCATTCATCTACCATTTCTCCATCCTTTCAGCCAACCCACTATCCATCCATCCACACACCCACCATTGATATAACTAGCCCCTTACTCATCCACCCACCATTTATCTTTCACCCTTCTTCCACCCAGCCACTCACCTGTGTGCCTATCCACCCAACCACCATTAGTCCATTTAGCCCTCATCTACCCACTATCTGAATATCACCCTTCCATCATGCATCCATGCATCATCTATTCATCCTATCACCCTTCCACCCAAGCATCCATCCATGCATTAATTCATCTTCTCATCCATCCATCCATCCATCACCCACACATCCATCTATCTACTCCCCTATCCTTTATTCACTCATCCATCTATCATCCAGCCATTCACCCATCCATCCATGTATATAATATTCATCCAACAAGGAAACCTTCCTCTAGCTTTTCCTCTGTTTTTTTTTTTTTTTTTTTTTTTTAGCAGTAGATCTGGTAATCTGTCTAGCCTACATCAATTACATCCAATCACAGGAAGTAGTTTAAATACATCAGGATTAGTTCCTGAGTCATGAAAGGGAAGGTTGGTGTAGGGGTGATACCTGCACCCAGAGGACTCTGCCAAGTAAGAAAATGAGGGCAGCTAGAAAGGCAACTGAGAGTGTCTGCTTCCACTATATTATTTTTCAAAATGTCTTGCTGTCCTGATAGTGTGTGTGTTTTTTTTAACTAGCATTTTCTAAAGTTGACTATATGTACTAAGGCAATTGAATTCTATTCAATTATACCTGGTCTTACTTTACAAATTAGTATTTATTTTTAGGGTAGAAACACAAATAATACAATAGCCAACTCAATTTAGAACAGAACTAAACTGAAACAGGAAAAAACAGATAAATATGGAAGCCCTAAAACAGGAGGAAAAAGAAATCACAGATATAACCTAGAGGAATAAGTACAGCATCTTAGAGTACTTGCCTTCTAAGTTTATGGTCACAAGTTCAAATTTTTGGTTCCTAGTAGCTCTGCTTCTTAAGCCTGGAAGCTCTTTTTGCCCTCCACAATCCCTAGCACGACAAACATTTAGCAATCACACTGCAGCCAGATATGTGGAAACACTCCAGAAAGGGTGTTTTGGGCACCTTACCAAAAACAGATGTGTGGGCTCCTTGGGACTGATATGTAATCCATGGCTTACACACCATGGCTCCAAGTATGCAAGCACCCCAGCCAGGCATGTGCAGACCAGACACATCAAACACAACAATGATGGGGAAGGGGAGAAAGGAAGAGAAAGGAAACCATAGAGACGGGCAATGAGACCAATTGTTTCTGTAGTCCAGACTTCAATTGGCTCTGAGCATTCACTTCTTCCAGAGCAAAAAAGAAAACAGACTAATCTTTCAAAGAAGTGATGATTCTTCCTGTTCTTTTAACCAGCAGTTTTCAGCTACTGGTTTGTGGACTAGTGCCAGCCTATAAAAGTGAAACGCTTGGACACCATTGTTTTAAACCCAGTTTGACAAACGGGTTTTGATCTGTGAAGAACTCACTGGCATGTTTAGCACTTTCTTTTTTTAATTTTTGTTTTTGTTTGTTTGTTTGTTTTTTGGGCCACACCTGGCGACACTCAGGAGTTACTCCGGGCTCTGCACTCAGAAATCGCTCCTGGCAGGCATTGGGAACCTAAGGGATGCTGGGATTTGAACCACCATTTGTCCTGGATCGGCTGCATGCAAGGCAAATACCCTACTGCTGTGCTAATGCACCAGCCCCAGCTAACAACTTTCTTATAGCTCTCTGCAAACTCAGGGATGGCCAGTGAGACAGAACTCAGCAAACAGAATTCTCCAAATGGTCAAACTAATAGGGTTAAGTGCTTAACCTCCTACTGATGTTACTTGATGTGGTGCCAGAGCCTGAAGCCCCCCAGTAGAATTTTGGGTCCACACATCTATCAGATGGTCTTTGGGACTAGTTCTAACCAACTTTTAACTGGTGTGAGTGGGTGATAAGAGAGCGAGAGACAGACAGGCACACAGACAGAGAGAAAGAACAACATGTGTATCCACATGTGCATGTCACATTGTGCCAACAGGAGGGGCTGTGGGCTCTGCCACCTGCTGACCCTACTCTTGACTAGCTTGGTGCTTGACTCGCAGTTGACCTGGGAAAGGTGACATTTCTTGTAGTCATTAGGGACTCTTTGAAACACTCACAGAGGACAATTCTATTTTTGTAAATAGGATAATTGGGTCAGAAACTGTGCCAATATCTGTCTGTGTTTAACCACTCATAGGATGAGGCCTTACTGTTAAAACCATGCAGCCATAACCAAGAGCCCACCAAGAGCCTGCTCCCTATTAGCCTGAGTGGTAGCAAAGAAGAGGATACTGGCTTGTTGGTTGGTTGAGGGTTTGGCAGCCATACCTGCTGATGCTCAGGGCTTGCTCCTGGCCTCTCTTCTCGGCTGTCACCATTGGCTGTGCTGAAGGTACCATATGTGATTTTGGAGAGTGAACCTTGGCTGGCCTTGTGCAGGCCCTTGTGCCTGAGCAATAGCAAAGCAAGTTGGATATTCACTTTGCATGCTGTCAACCTGGGTTCAATCCCAGATGGTCTCCCTGAGCCTGCCAGAAGTAACTTCTGAGCACAGAGCCAGGAGTAACCGCTGAGTATTGCCAGTTGAGGCTCCCTTCCCCCCCCCTCCCGCCACACCCCCCCCCAAAAAAGGCAAGCACCCTCTGCTGTCCAGAGCAAGCCTCTGGCTTCTGTGTCTGAGAGAGAGAGAGAGAGAGAGAGAGAGAGAGAGAGAGAGAGAGAGAGAGAGAGGGAGGGAGGGAGGGAGGGAGGGAGAGAGAGAGAGAGAGAGAGAGAGAGAGAGAGAGAGAGAGAGAGAGAGAGAGAGAGAGAGAGAGAGAGAGAGAGAGAGAGAGCGCTCAGGAGTTACTTCTGACTCTGCACTCGGAAGTCGCTCCTGTCAGGCTTGGGAGGATGCTGGGATTCAATCCAGGGTCCATCCTGTGTTGGCCACATGCAAGGCAAACCGCTCTGCTCTCACTCCAGCCCCCATGACTTAATGAATTAACATCATCCATTTGGGTTCCACAGCAGTGCCGGCGTACGTAGCACAAGTTCAGAGGGAGGATGGATGGGTTAAGAAGGGGAGAAACAAACATTCACAGAGGCTCTCACTGGACACCAGGCTTAGTATGATCTGGTCTGGCATGTGCCTTTGCTTCAGGAGCTGTGACTGGTCCTAGATCTGGTCTTCCTCAGTCAGAAAGAAGGAATGGGGCCAGAGAGATGGCTGAGGAGCTGAGCCAAGTATTCACTTTGTATGCCAGAGCCCTGGCTTGATCCCCAGCACTTCGTGGTCCCCTGAGAACTGACGGGAATGACCCCTGAGAAACTGGGTGGTGTCACAACTGCATTACCAGTGCCCAATCAGCAAGGATGATCATTGCAGTGATGGCCATCAAGGTGAGGTTGGCCCCACACCTCATTTTACAGATGGGTAAACTGAGACTCAAGCAGGATAATTATATCTCCTGAGATCTTTCATCTCATTCATGATGGCTCAGATTTAAACCCGATTTTCCAGCTTTGGAGCCTGTTAGTTTTCCCTGTTCTTTTTGTTTTTGTTGTTGTTGTTTGTTGAGCCACAACCAGTGGTGCCTATGGGGTTACTCTTGGCTCTGTATTCAGCAATTACTCCTGGTGGAATAATGATCAGGGAACCAAGTTTGGGTTTGCGTGGGGGGCCTTGTTCAATCTGTGCAGTGGGTTTGAGCTGACTGATGTGTCAGAGAAGTTACCTTATGTGGAGTAAGCTACTGCTCAAAGCTTGTTGCAAGGAACTGCATGCCAGTCTTTGAAGTAGCAGGAAATTGGAAGGCAAAAAGGTGCGCAGCAGAAGAGGACCTTCTCTGCCTTTCAGGAGGATCTTTAAGGAACTGTTAGTGTTCCAGTTGTCCACTCCTTACCACTCTCAATCCATATGCTAAAGTCCTAAACCCAATTCTATAGGCCTTATTTAGATCTGGATCTTTGTAAATGCCATGGGTTCTTCTGTGAGCTAGTGGAAGTCTGGGGGAGGAGGGTATGTTAGGGGGAGTACAGATCAATCCCGTATCTAAGGGTATCCTTTTATTTTTGTTTGCTTGGTTTTGGGGTCACACCTAGAGGTATCCATGGCTTACTCCTGGCTCTTAGCTCAGGACTATCACTCCTCTTCAGGCTCACAGGATCATATAGGGTGCTGGGGATCAAACTTGCATCAGCTGCATGTAAGTCAAGTGCCCTACCCAACTGTATTATCTCTCTGGGCCCGATTTTCTTTCTTTCTTTTTTTTTTTTGTTTTTGTTTTTGGGCCACACCCGGCGTTACTCAGGGGTCACTCCTGGCTGTCTGCTCAGAAATAGCTCCTGGCAGGCACAGGGGACCATATGGGACACCAGGATTCGAACCAACCACTTTTGGTCTTGGATCGGCTGCTTGCAAGGCAAACGCCACTGTGCTATCTCTCCAGGCCCCAAATTTTCATTTTTTAGAGCAATTCATCTCACAAGGGCTGGAAATACATTTTGTTCAACAACACAAGTGGCATTTATATAGTTTTCATTTGTTTGGTTTGTTTGTTTGTTTTCAGGCCACACCTGTTAATGCTTAGGGGTTACTCCTGGCTAAGTGCTCAGAAATCGCTCCTGGCTTGGGGGGACCATTTGGGATGCTGGGGGATCGAACCACAGTCCGTCCTAGGCTAGCACTTGCAAGGCCTTATCTCTAGAGCGACCTCGCCAGCCCCACATTTTTATCTTTTTAAACTGGCTGCCTTCAAGTTTGAATTTGTGAAAAGTTTTGAATTGTGAAAGCTGCAGCTAATTGAACTTTCTTTCTTTTTCTTTCTTTCTTTCTTTCTTTCTTTCTTTCTTTCTTTCTTTCTTTCTTTCTTTCTTTCTTTCTTTCTTTCTCTCTCTCTCTCTCTCTTTCTTTCTTTCTTTCTTTCTTTCTTTCTTTCTTTCTTTCTTTCTTTCTTTCTTTCTTTCTTTCTTTCTTTCTTTTTTAAATTGAACTTTCTAACTAATGAAAAGGTTCTAGAGTCTCCAGGATGGTAGTCAGGCACAGACAGACAGACAGACAGACAGACAGACACACACACACACACACACACACACACACACACTCTGTGTGGCCACCAAGCTAGCAAGATGACATGGGGCTGTGGAGTGCAAATTTGGCTGTACTTACTTGCTGGGTTACATGTGCAACTCCAGGTCAGGGGGGACAGTTGCTAGGGAAGCGGAAGTGTCTGGTTACACCAGCTTCCTCAGAAGGCAGGAGGGGCTGGGCTGCCTGGCTGGATAGATGAGCTCAAGTCCTTGTAGGCAGGTGCTGCAAAGATTCAACCCCTACAACCCTCCACTGCCTGCAGTGTGGGAACTCCATGAGCTGTGTGGGAGGCAGGGGATAGGGTGCAGTGGAGAATAGCCCCTTCAACAGACTTAGGGGGTAGCTGGCCCTGGCTGCCTGCCTGACCTCATTTCAAACTGCTGGTTTTCCCCAGCAAAGTAAAGAGCACGTCAAGACTTAGGGTTTTCCCAAATGCCATCACCAATGAAGGTTGTCACAGGGGAAGCTTTAGGGTCAAGTCCCTGCCTCATCCCCTTTTCCTTGGGCAGATAAGGCTCTGGTTCCAGAGAATTTGCTAACTAATGAGAAGGTTCTAGAATCTCCAGAATGGTAGTGTCACACACACACACACACACACACACACACACACACACACACACACACACACACACACACGGCTACCAAACTAGCAAGATGACCTATGCTATGCTATGCTATGCTAAGCTAAACTATACTATACTATACTATACTATACTATACTATACTATACTATACTATACTATACTATACTATACTATACTATACTATACTATACTATACCACTTCTCTTGATCCTAGGAGTTTTCTTTCGAGAAGAGGTGAGGGAGAGAAATGAACATGGGGTGGGGGTCATCTCTGTGGTTGCTCTGTCCCCCATGCCTGGGGACTTAGGGGAGTCTCTGTAGGTGGTCAGAGCTCAAAGCCATTGATGCTTCTACGGAGTGTCACAGGGTATCAGCCTGCCAAGTTTAAACCGTCCTCTAGCCACTCAGCCCCATGAGTGCCAGGTGTCTGGCCTCAGAGAGGCTTCAAGAGAGCCCCTCAGCTTAAGAGGCAGGAGGTGTGATTGGTTCCATCTTCACCCACTGCCCAATAATAGATGCAGATGGAGTCTAGGGGAGTCTCTGGAATGTCCCTTGGGAAGATGACCCCAGCTCTAGCTCACAGGCTTTTCACATGACTTTCCATCCAAGCCCATTGTGGCTATAGGCAGATGGAGAGGCAGAGGCAGAGCTTAGGGAGGCAGCCCTGAAGGAGTGACTCATTTGCCGACACCACCCGCAACACACCCACAGAGAGCCCCCAGCCACCCACTCAGCTCTCTGTCCTGTATCAAAAATCCTGGTTCAAGAGGCCCTAGTGCTGTGAGTGCACCAACTCCTTTTAGAAATCTTCCATCTGCAGGGAACCTTGGCTGATGCTCAGATAGTGGTGGGAGTGGGGTGGGGAGGAGTGAGGGTATGAGGGCTGTCTCTGAGTTTTAGCAGCGTTCAAGTGGGCTAGCATGGGCATACAGTAGGGAGGAAGAGGAGGCGGGGAGGGCAGAGGCTGGGAGAGGAAATGACAAGGTGGTAGTCCCTGAGAACACAGAACGCTAGACTACAGGGGAGAAAGGAGGAGGAGGAGGAAGTTGATGGGTTGGAGAACAGGGTTTTTTCAGGGGGAGATTTTGGGGGGTCAAACCTAGGGCCTTGCACCCAAAAGGCATGTGTCCTGCCTCTTGAGCCACATCCCGAGTTACACAGAGCTGTGTGTGGGCAGGACAGCCCATTGGGGATTGTCATCCACAGCTCCAGAAAGGCTGTGAATAAGAGTCCAGAAGTCCCCCTTCTTCCCGGCTCTAGCTGGTCTCGTTCCCTGCAGAGTCACTTGGAGGAGGCAAGTTCCTTAATTTCCCTCTCAGGGATCCTCACATTTGAATTCTAAATCCAGAACTCTGTTCCTGCTAAGTAGCTCAAAGGTTCCCGAGGGAACCTTGAACAGAGGCACCTGGTGGGACTTTCAGAGGCTCCTGAGGGTGGAGAGGGGCTGCAGGAGAGCCAATAGCCCCCTCAAGTGGGGGCAAATGTGAAGGTGGGTGGGGACCAGTTCATTACCTGATGCCCCACACCTAGTACCATCTGCTGAATCACTCCCCCTGCATGCAGAACCCCTCATGTCCTGTAAAATTGGGGTGGGGAGCAGCGGTGTGGTGCAGGGGACATAACGTGGTCTCGGGTCTATCCCGTTTGTGTTGAAACTTCCTCAGTTTCCCTCACCTGCAAATGGGTCCTGGGGGTATGCCAGGCCAGACCTCTTTGAAGAAGTCCCTCCCTGGAGATGGATCCCACACCATTTCTACTTCAGATCCTTTTGTCCCCAACATTCACCAACATGAGCATTGATCACTACTTGCCTAAGTGAAGAATGTTCTTAGATCCTCGCTTAGGTCCTTGGATCCTCCATCCCCCCCAAATTCCTGACCCATTAGCAGTCTCTTTCTAGATATCCCCCACCCCCTTTCCTGGTCCTGCTTGGACAATTACCTTCATGGGTTTGTCCATCCTCCTCATTCACACAGAGTCCCAAACTCTTTTGGCCTGTTGTCACTAATAGTTTTTCTGTTCATTCAATGTGATCACCTTATCAGAGCTTCATTTCTTTTAAGTCCCCTGTAATATGCTATTCTTTATGTGACTCACACTCACACTTGGTAGCACCCTAAAATTTTCCTCTGAGGGCTGGAGTGATAGCACAGCGGTAGGGTGTTTGCCTTGCACACGGCTGACCTGGGACAGACCTAAGTTTGATCCCTGGCATCCCATATGGTTCTCCAAGTCTGTCAGGAGCGATTTCTGAACGTAGAATCAGAAGTAATCCCTGAGCCTCACAGGGTGTGGCCCCCCACACCCAAAAAATAAAGCTTGCTTTTGAGCCTTCTGAGCTGCTTTCCTGGCTGCAGGGAGAGCATATCCATGAGGCACCTTGTTGGTAGGGAGGGAGATAGCAGAAAACCATTTACTGTCAAAGTAGAACATTCCCTGGGGTATATTTCCAATCTCCTAGCCCAAGTTGAAATCATTCAATGCTTTGTATTTTGAAAACCAGCAAAGCTTCCCCAAGGTGAATTGAGTGGACATGGACCGCAAGCTCTCACAGCCATTGGTAGAAACTGTAGCCCAGCACTGCAGCTCCATCTCACCAAGCATTTCTCAAACTGATCACTGTTTAATGGTGGTTCCTTTGGGAGTTTGTCGTGCTAGGACTGAATCCAGAGAAGGCCCATGCTCGGCCACTGGGGCCCCCAAAACTGAGCTCAATCTACTCTCTGTCCCTTTTTATAACCTTCAAGATAGCAAGCACACTCGGGAAAGTACGCCTCTTTTATAGACAAGGAAGACTGTCCAAAGTATTCCTTGATTTGCTCAAAGTCAGTTCAAAGTCAGACCCGGAGCCCGATTGGCTAATTCTTTCACCTTGTGTGTTGTTGCTAATCACCAGTTTGTGCTTACATCCAGGGGTTGCTTGGTAGGTTGGGAGTATGAAACATGGTGACTGCTGACATCGCCCAGGAGAAATGTGCTTTTGAGAACCTCTGACCTGCCCTTGAGTTGAACCCCGGTTCTGCCAGTCTTCTGGCTCATGCATACCCTGAGGCAACAAAGGCTGCTGGTTTCTCAGTGACTGCCTTCTGGAACCTTCTCCTGGGGGGAAGACTCAGTGACATGGTGGTGGTTTTCCCAGACCACTGTGAGGCCTGGTTCTTTCCACAGCTTCAGAAGGCTGTATCTCAAGTCCCAGAGCACAGTTCTGGCATGTACAGGGTTCTGACACTGCATGGTCCCCACTCCCCACTGCACAAGCAGTGAAGCCCTAGAGGTCCCTTGGCACTGCCTCAGTAGCCCTATCACCCCCAACACCACCAGGTTCTGAAAGCTACAGTGCCAGACCTAGGCATTGCTGGGAGTGGTCTTAGGCCCCTGGACACCTCTGTGGATAATTCCTGTTTAGCACAGATTTGATGATCCAAGCACCAGGCCATTTAGTTTGGGAGTCTGGGAGAGACCCAGAAGATAGTTGCTACAGTTCAAGAACTGTAGTTTAGAGACTAAAACTTTGTAGAAACTCAGTTGACACCTACTTGATTGCCTCTGCATTTGTTTCTTTTCTTTTTGTGGTTTTTGGGCCACACCTGACAGTGCTCAGGAGTTACTCCTGGCTCTGTGCTCAGAGTTGGGGATCAAACCCAGGTTTATCCTGGGCTGGCTGCATGCAAAGAAAATGCCCTACCACTGTGCTATAGCTGTGGCCCTTGCCTATGCATTTGACATGTAGTATCCCATTAAATAAGGTGTAGTCGTTGCAGTATATAACAGATGCAAACATAACCCAGGAGAGCAGAAAGGCTAAGCTAAGCCTGTCTTGTTAGTTTTGTTTTTGATATTTGAGCTGTAAGCAGTGGTCAGATTTACTCCTGGTTCTGCCCTTAAGAGATCACTTCTGGTGGAACTTAGAGGACTTAGGGGGTGCCAAGGATCAAACCCAAGTCAGCCATGTGCAGGCAGGCACCTTAACCTATACTATCTCTCCAGTCCACCAGTTTACCTTTAACACAACTTATTAGGAAAGGCTTGTTGACATGCTTGTCCCACATTGGGACAGTGTAGGGAAATGGAAGAGTGGATGGCCTAGGATGTGGAGGGCAGAGGGGTTCCAATGCTTCCCAGGGTGGGAAGCTGTTTCCCAGTTCTGGTCCAGCCTGTAGCAGACTCTGCCCTCTGTTCCCTGAAGCAGCCCCTATTCGATTTTCCAGAGCCCCAATCTCAAAACTTGCTTGTGAAGCATCAAAACTTATGCTTCTGCTAAAGGATTTAATGCCTGGTCTTCTCACCCAGGCATTTGTCCCATTTGCTTGAAGCCTCTCCCCACGGGCCACTGGTCCAAGTCTAAACTAATCCCAGCCTCCTCCAGAATATCCTAGGGCCCTGGTCCTTTCAGGCCACCGAGGGAAGGACCCATCTGATCACCTTCTCTTCCTGATGCTGGATTTCCCAGGCTCTCATCTTCCAGCTCTACTCCCACCAGGTTTGGAGCAGGCACCCTTATGGGCCCCGATTGCAGGCATCCATGCCACTCTGGCCGAGGCTGCAGTGAGGGGACGGTGGGAAAGTGTGCCAACACATGCCCCACGGCAGCTGTGCTGTGCACAGAGGCCCCTTCATGGGACCCGTGTGGTGTGCCAGACCATGCCTGTGCTGCCAGGGCTGGCTGCTTCCCCAGCCCATGGGGCTGATTGTGCTGCCTGCGTTGCACATGCAGCTCACACCTCCAACTCCATCCTCCTTAGCCAGCCTGCCTGATGCCTGATGTGAGCAGAGATGGGGGTGCTTCATAGACTCCTCAACAGGCAGCACTGTGTAGGGTTGTTTGCTGGGGGTAGAGGCTATGATTATCTCCACAACTCTTGGGGACTCCTAGGAACCTTTCCAGAAAACTCTGGCCACTTCTCCCAGGTGCACCCAGAATTTCCATGTACCTGAGCAGATCCACTGCCTGTCTCTCCCCACTCACCTCAGCCCCTGCCCCTGGCTCATTGCCCAGAATGCACGTCCAGTCAGGGAAGGGTACTTGGCAATAAGGAGGAATGATGGATGTACCTGCTACACAGAGAAGTGCTCATAAGGAGGAACTGTGCAGGGCCTAGATCAGAGGTCGCCAGGTGGGAAGGGAGGTTGTCAGCACAGGTGCATGCATGGGGGTAAGTGCTATGGCAGGAGACAGTGCTAAGCAGCCATGCCACTTGGAATGTTTGGGATTCAGCATTCAGCTGTGCCTGGTATACAGCTGTCCTGATCTGTGAGTCCTGTGTCCCATAAATAAAGCTGCAATTCAGGAACTGCCTGCAATGCATCATTGCGGCCACATCCTTTGTGGGTGAAGACAAGGTTGGGGGAGTGCCATAAGAACATCAGAAATTGCAGTTCTGGGGTAGAATAGTATGACTGCTAAGGTGTTTGCCTAGCATGTGGTTGATCAGGATTCCATCATTGGCACCCCATGTGGTCCCTGGGCCCCACCAGGAATAATCCCTGATCACAGAGCCAGGAGGAACTCCTGAGCATTGTATGGCCAAAAATAAATAAATAAATAAATAACAATTGAAAGAACATCCCAGATGCAGGAGGAGGGACCACAGTGCTGGGGGTCGGGCATTTGAGGCTTTGGGCTTTGGTTCTGAAAGGTGGGGTGTCTTTGACTAACTCACACCATTTCCGACCTGCAAGTCATCTGTCTGAGCCCTAATAAAAACTATTACTGAGACTTAAAATAATATTGTATTGGGGGATTTTTGTTGTTGTTGTGCCACACCTGGAGGTGCTTAGAGGTTACTCCTGGTTCTGTGCTCAGAAGTTCCTTTCTGGCAGGCTTGGGGGACCATATGGGATGCCAGGGATCAAACCCGAATCAGGTCGGCAGCATTGAAGGCAAACGCCTTATTCACTGTACTATCGCTTCAGCTGGGAATGTTTTTAATCTTCTTGAACTGTAAACTCACCAAAAACAATGCAGAGAATAACAATAATCCTGGGTATTGCAAATCATAGTACTTAAAAGAAAGAAATGTGTCTGCCATAGAGGCAGGGTCAGGGTATGAAGGGCCAGCAGGAGGAAAACTAGGGATACCAGTGGAGGGAAGTGGTCATTGGGGAAGGGATGGGTTTGATTGGAATTCAATCAGTAGCAACTTTGTAATATTTTGTATTTTTAGGTGATCTAATTAAAAATATAACCCTGGATATATCCGTTTTGTGACCACATCTGGAGGTGCTCAGGGGCTACTATGGCTTATGACTTGGGGCTCACTCCCAGCAGTGTTGGGGGAGACTGTGGTACCAGGTCTTGAATCCAGGCCTTCAGCATACAAAACCTTTTGCTCCAGCCTATCATCTCTCTAGTTCCAACCCAGTTCTTTTTTCGTTTTTGTTTGTTTGTTTGTTTGTTTTTGCGCCACCCTTCGTTGCTCAGGGGTTCCTCCTGGCTGTCTGCTCAGAAATAGCTCCTGGCAGGCACGGAGGACCATATGGGACACCGGGATTCGAACCAACCACCTTTGGTCCTGGTTCGGCTGCTTGCAAGGCAAACGCCGCTGTGCTATCTCTCCGGGCCCGTACCCAGTTCTTTTTTCCAGTTCATTTTACTGTATTTGCTTTATGGCTTAAATGAGACTTCCCTGACTTTCACTCATTTTGTTTACATATGTTGATTAATGGATAGATGAATGGTATAGGTGGACAAATGAAGAGTGGATGAATAAATGGATGATGGATGGAGGGACAGACGGACAATACAGGTGGGTAGTACAGATGGGCAGAGGGATGGCCAGTGGATAGAGAGACTAGATGGATGGATGATGGATGGAAGGTATAGATGGACAGATGGATAGTGGATGGAGAAATAATGGATGGAGGGACAGATGGACAATAGACAGAGGGACAGACAGTGGATGGATGGACAAGCTCACAATATATGGAGGGATAGACAGTAGTATTAATGGATGAACAAATGAATAGATAGGGGCCGGAATGATAGCGCAGTGGTAGGGTGTTTGCCTTGCATGCAGACGGCTCAGAACAGACCCAGGGTCTATCCCCAGCATCCCAGGTGGTCCCCCGAGCCTGCCAGGAGTGATTTCTGAGTGTAGAACCAGTAGTACCCCCTGAGCGTTGCTGGGTGTGACCAAAAAACAAAAAAAATTAATAGATCGGTATTAAAAATATTGGTTTTTGCTAAACAATTTGAGGCCATGTACATGCTGTTCCATTTACTTTTGTACCACTCAGGATTTGAGTCAAAGGAAGTGAAATATCTGTGTATTCTAGCACATGTCCCAACCACATTCCCTTCCTGTGTGGTATGAGGCTCCAGTTCTGTGTCCTGACCCTGCTGCGAGTGTGGTCTGTTCTCCAGACAACGAGACTTGGGCTCAAAGGGGTGTTCTCACTGCACCCCTCATATGCACAAGGGCCTTTCTGAGCAGTATACTGACTCAGAGTTCTCTTAATGCCTGTGTAGTTGGTGGAAGAATTCAGGGTGCAAGGCCCCCACCCCCACAATGCCCTCTGTCCCTGATCTTCCTTCCAGGGCCCCCAGCAGTTGTGTATCTTTTCCCTTGTGGACCTAGGAAGACAGCTTCCTCCTGCTCCGTCTACTCCACAGTAGAGGTGTGGCCCCGAGCTCTGAAACACTTTGTGGCCTAAGCCCCAGGGCAGGGAGGTGTTTGTGCCCATCACCTGCATCAGTCAGTGCCAGCTCTGTGGGGCTCCGCACTGCCCTTTCATTGGCTATCCCTCGGCTGGCCCCTCTGTTCCCTCCACTCCTTCACCATCTTTATACAAAGAATGGTGTGCATGGCAAGGGAAAGGGCAGTTAAATATAGTGTCACTTGTACTTGGAAATACCCAGGACTGGGGTGGAGTGGAGTGTGAGCCTTCAGGGGACTCTGTTGATTGAGGGAACTTTGAGAGCACAGACCCCTCTGGATCACTGGCTTCTCCTGGAAGGTTCCCAGCCCCTCATCTTTCTTAGCATTGTGAGGTGCAGTGCTGGGAGATGAGAAATCCACAGGCGCCATCTCTTACCTTGATGTTTCCGTTGGTTCCTAAGAAAGGATTCCATTCTTATAGCTGCCTTTCATTTCAATTCAGCTTTTCTTAGAAAACTGCTTAGCGGGGGCCGGGAAGGTGGCGCTAGAGCTAAGGTGTCTGCCTTACAAGCGCTAGCCAAGGAACGGACCGCGGTTCGATCCCCCGGCGTCCCATATGGTCCCCCCAAGCCAGGGGCGATTTCTGAGCACATAGCCAGGAGTAACCCCTGAGCGTCAAACGGGTGTGGCCCAAAAACCAAAAAAAAAAAAAAAAAAAAAAAAAAAAAAGAAAACTGCTTAGCAAGGTGGGAGTGACCCAAGCATTCCATGGGAACCCTCTGTGAGCCCAGGAGAGGAAAGGGAAATGGAGTCACATGGAAAGAGTGCTCATGCTGAGAGAGTTCTTGGCTCCCCATGAAGAGAAACAGAAGAAGACTTACTGGCTAGGTCCAGCCCAGGGTAGGTGGTAGGTGTGGGCTGTAAGGCAGGTCATGTACTGGCATAGCTGCCCTTTATGCCCTGGGGTCGACTTCTAGCAGAGGGCCTCTCCCTGCTCATGGGGGTGAATGAGATGAGTATTTTCTGATGCCAGCCAGAAGACACCCCATGGTACTCTGTCTTGCAGTGTCCAGCCAACACAAGTCCATTTAGGATGAGCCAGAGAAAAGCAGTAAGGTGACAAGAGGGGACTGTGTGGCACCCGAGTGTCTCTGTGAACTTTTCTCACTCCAGCCCAGTGGGGCCCTATCACCCCTGGCTTCTAACCTAACCTTCCCCTTAGCCAGGACACTTATGGAGAACCAGGAGCTGGGGGAAGAGGGTCTTTGCCCTTGTGACCCTCTGCCCATGGCTAAGTGAAGCACCACAACCTCAGTCAGTGGCAGGCTCACAGGGCCATGGAAGGACTAACCTGTCTTCTGCTACCCTGGCTTTGGGGGGCCAAGTCTTTGCTTATCTCCCTCACTCCCTTCCTCTTTGCTGTTGTGATGAGGGTTTGGTGGATGTCACACCTCTTGGTTGTGTCTGCAGGGATCTCAGATACCATAGCACTAGGCTACACTCAGCTCCAAGGAACTCTCAGTATCCTGCCTTATAGCTCATCCATCCGGGCCCCAGTGTGGGGTAAGGCATTTGGTTGGTACCTCCTGGCTCCACTCTACCGGAGATCTCATCTCCCAGAGCTCAAGCTTCCCTATTGTGGGGTTCCCACCAACTGTTCTGCCCCCCCAAAGCACTTTCTGCATCTAGGGGGTGAAGAGAAAGGACCCAGTGGCACCCTTCACATCCAATCCCAGTTAGTGGCCTTTTCCCCACTGCAGGCTTTTGATTCTTTTGATTTTCTGTGTTCCCTATGGGCTTGGCTTTCTAGTAATCTTGATTTTTATATCATATATATATATATATATATGCTTTTATATATCTTTATATCTTGCTTTTGTAGTAATTCTGCAATGTCCAGTGTATAAATCCTTGCTAACATAACAATAGGTCTGTGGTTGTAGCCATAGTGCATCAGGGAGGGCATTTGCCTTACATGTGGCTGTTCCAGATTTGATTTCCGACATCCTATATGATCCTCCAAGTTGGAATGACTTCCTAAAAAATAGATCTTAGTACACCCCTAATCCTGAGGTATGTCTCACGAGCTGGCCTCTGGCTTGCCCTATGTCCCACAGGGTCCCTCTTCCAGCTTGGGTGTTGGCTACCCCACAGGGTCCTATGGCCCTCTTGCCCAGAGAAGACTTACAGGGTGTCAGCCATCAGGGCTCCATCCCTGAAGCTTCTCACACTCTTGGGTCTGGCTTAGATGCCATTGGCTCATGCATCAAACTCCCAATGCTTCTTCCCAAAGCCTGGAGCACCCTGGCCTGGCCAACTTGGAGATTTTTACACCATAATCCATCCAGAATGATTAGATTCCTGCTAACTGTGCAGCAGACTGAAGGTTGGATCAGAAACATATATAAAGAGCGAGTGAAGCCAATGCCCCCTGGAGGCATCATACTCGAGGGGGCATGGTGGGGAGGGACATTTTCGCCTGAGCCAAAAGCTTCCTGGAATCCCTCAGAGACACACTGAGCACAGGAGCCAAGCAGAGGGCAATGTGTGTGTGTGTGCTTTTAAGGATTCCTATAAATTATGCATCACTTTTCAGCTCTAGGGATCTTTCGAAAGAGCTTGATTCAGGCAGTTGGAATTAGATGCCCCTTTACCAGTGGGTGGTAAAATACAACCCTCTGCCTTGTGGACAGACTCGGGCACTGCAAACAGAGCTCTCGGCTGGTCCGAGGTTTGTCGCTAACCCTGTGCAGTGCTTCATTGCTGTGAGTCACCAAAGATGGCATTTTCAGGTTCCGGTATGGGACTTTTGAAGATTCCTCATCCTGGGGACAGATGAGTACCTCATGACCCCCTACAGGACTGCTCTGTGTCTGTGTGTGTGGTGTTGGCTCACGAATGATTCAGTGGTCCCCCATGGTGTGGGCAGTGCTATTTTTAAGCCTGTTACCGAAGCAGAGATGAGGCGAGGACAGACCATGCAGTAACGAGGCGGGGACAGGCCGTGCAGTGCCAGCCCATGAGCTCACCCTGAGTAACACCCGGGGCTGAGATGATGTCAGAGCTCGAATTTTTTCCAGCAAGCATAGGGCCTATGGCAAGTTGGGTTTCCCAGAGATAGGCCCAGGGCCTTAATGGATGCCCCAACTGCCCCCAAATCCCTGCCTGAAACCCCAGTCAATGCCTGTCATTTCCTAGAGCTGCTCCCCCTACAAGCCTGTAGCCTTTTGACTTCTGTGCAGATGGGGGCTGTACCTGTCCCATTCCTTGTTCAGGGAAGTAAGGATCAGGTGACATGAAACATTTTCATTGGAGACAGACTGGATGACAGACAGTGGGAGGGGGCTCATGCTATTGGGTGACTTTGTGTCTTCTACAAAGAGGGGACCATTCCTGGGACCTTACATTTGTTTTGGATTTTTTGGGGGGGCCACACCCAGCAGTGCTGAAGGGTTACTTCTGGCTCTGCACTCAGAAATCACTTCTGGCAGGCTCTGGGACTATATGGGATGCTGGGACTCAAACCTGGTTCCGTCCTAGGTTGGCCGCATTCAAAGCAAACGCCCTGCTATTGCTCTGGCTCCAGGACTTTACTGTTGTAAACAAGAGATTAAACATTCATAGGGGTGTCTAAGAATGAAGCACGCTGGATGATGCAGAAGGAAGTATTAGACTATGTCCATTTCCTCTCCTTCCTTTATTTGTGGGGGCAGCTCTCCACCCTCCAGTGATCATTGGTCTAACTGTGCAGGCCACTGACCCATTGATTTGGGGATCCAGCTCAGGACCTTGTGCATACCCAGCATTCCCTGGCCTCTCCTTGACAGTTTTCTTGTTTGAGTTTAGCAGACTCTAGTCTATGTAATCACATTACTTATAACTCATTAAGAATCCTCACCTGGGGCCTGGGCCTGTGGCTGTGTGGCAGAGCATCTGCCATGCAAGCAGAAGGACTCAGCTATTACTCCCTAGCTCCATCACCATGTACCAAGTGGGATCCATAGCCTCCTGTGTTCCAGCCACCGAACTGTCAGAGGGCAGTGATGACAACAGCAAAGTAAAGGGAACACAAACATGTTCGAATGAACGAAATGAATGTGACACATATTAGGACTGATGTCTTTTTCCTGATGGCCTGTCACTTAAATAAGACAGGTTAAGGCTAGAGAGATAGGGTGGCAGGTAGGGCACTTGTCTTATATATAGCTGACCCAAGGTTCAGTCCCTCGAACTATATATGGCCCCCTGAGTCCCACCAGGAGGATCCCTGGCATGGAGTCAGGAGTAAGCCCTGACTACTACCGAGTATGGCAAGAAAGAAAGGGGGGTGTGGAGGAGAGAGACAGAGAGAGAGAGAGAGAGAGAGAGAGAGAGAGAGAGAGAGAGAGAGAGAGAGCGCTCAAACCTGCAATGAGCATCTTGTACATAGAAACTGGGTCACAGTTGTGACCCCCAGGGGGACTTTCGATCTAAATGTGACATGGAAAAGCACTGCAGACATATTTAAGGTAGAGCAGATAGACTCTGGAGTCTGGGTCTCTACAGTTTCCCACCAGCTCCTCCTTGGAGGGGCTGGGAACTGCTCCCCATCCCCCACTGGACTGTCCTCCAGGAAGGGCACTGGAGGGAAAGGTGTTCTCATTTGCTTCCATCCCTCTTCTCTTTCCTTTGCCCGATTATTCAGATGTGGTGCATTTGTCAGGCGTGCATAATGCTGGGCTGAGTCTCCTGTTAAAAGCAGTAGTGACTACTGCAAATAGCCCAGCATGCCACCCTGTCTAGGACTCAGAACTCAGGGACCTCAGTTTCCTGTTTGCCAGCACAGAGCCAAGAGCTGTTCTCAAAGCTCTGAACCCCCTAACTCACTTCCTCCTTCCCAGCCTCCACCCTGATTCTCCCAGCATCTCCCAGAAGTAGGGGTCTTGTGACTTGCTGAGGCCACTTGCTGGCCAGCCTGGGGGGATAGGGTTGGGGTTAGTTGCCCCCCCAAGCAGTATCAATGTTGGCACCTCCCCAGGTGGGCTTAACTGTGTGATGTCACCAGGGACTTTGATGACAGTGACTAGTAAATAGTATCGGCATGTCTTTGTCACAGACCATAGGGCTCACACTGATACGCTCAGTTTCCAGTCACTGAGCAGGCCACACTGGCCTGGGAGCCCCAGGTCCCCTGATTTGCACATCCATGCTTAGAAGCCTAAACTTGCACCACTGTCATTCATTGTTGTATTGGAAGTTCCCACTGTCGCAGTGGAGGCAGGAAAGAGCGATTAAGGGCATCGAGATTGGAAAAGAAGCCAAAACACTCCCCATTTGCTTTTGACATGGTACTATATTTAGAAAACCCTAAAGACGCTACAAAAAAAGCTCCTAGAAACAATAAGCTCGTAAAGTGGCAGGCTGTAGAGTCAACATGCAGAAATCTGTGGCATTTCTAGGTGCAAACAATGAACTAAAAAAAAAGAGAGAAAATTTAAAAAGTCAATTCCATTCACAACTGTGCCTTAAGGGCCCAGAGAGATCGTTACAGGAGGGAGGGCACTTATCTCGCACACAGCTAAGCTGAGTTTGATTCCTGGTGTCTCATATGGTCCTCTGAGCACTGCCACGGGTGATTTTTGGTTATGTCCCCTCATGTCGCCCACCCAATTTGTGTCTCAAATGCTTGAATGTTGCCAGTAAACCAAAGTAAGCAGTAATCACTGTGTGCTTTCTCTGTTGGCAAAGCCTGTTACAGTCACCTTGTCATTCCCAGCTGCTCCCACACGCTTTCACTGACCATCGCAGACCTTTGTCTTTCTCTGTCCTCCCATCTTTTCTCTCCTTTCCTCCCTCCCTACCTCTCCCGGGATCCCCACCAAATCCCTTCCCCCATTTCCACCAACTCCTTTCCCATTGGACTTCTCTCCCCACCCTCTTTCCTTTCTACTTTCTGCCTTTGCCAGTGTGATCCCTGAGTCCCATTATACTTCCAGGCAGGACAGAGTTTCCAATACTACTCCAAGGAACACAGGGGGTAGTAAGGGAATAGCTGCTGCTGCATCAGGGGAGAAAGAGTATAGAAGGGACCTCCAGAGAGAGGAACAGTCCTGTGTTTGCAGAGAGCCAGGGGCCAACACAACTCACTTCACAGGCCTCCTGCTGGTTTTCTCTGCCCGCAGGTAGAAGCTAGGTGGGTTCTTGGGTGAGCCTCAACTCTGTGTGCAGAAGTCAGCAAACAGGTCTGGCCCTGAGAGCAAAGGTCACGGATGAGAGCAGAGAGGGGGCATTGCTCTGGCTTCTTTGCATCATCTCCGTGTGCAAACGCTGAGTTTTTTCTGAGGCAGTTTCCACAGAAAGGCGGCCAGGACTCCCATGCATGGTTGGTGGCAACCTGGCGATGGACTCAATTTCTGCCCTTCTGTGGGCACCGTTGAAGACCCCTGAACACAGATCAGAAAAGCACGTTTGCCCACCGGGAGGCAGTTCTCTATGCCCACAGGACTGGATGGCCAAGCCCACTTTGGCTTTTCAGTTGAGAAGTAGCAACGAGAGAGGCCACAGCGAGTGTCAGAAGGGCCAAGTGTGCGGTTTGGCTGGCCTGGCTCCAGACTGTTATAAATACTTGATCACGGCTCGATACAAACACGTTCCTTTCCAGGCCTTGCACCCTGAGTCATGTTACGTACAGTAGCTCTGCATTTCCTGGGGCTATGGTAACGAAGTTTTCACGAACTGGGGGGACTGAACACAGCCCAGGGTTCTGCTCTGCCACTTTTGGAAGTACAAAAGTCTATCAAATGAAAGAGCCTGCTGAGCCCAGGTCCCAGTCCTTTGCTGGCTGTCTCTTTCCAGCTAGGAGGTTTCAGGGGCTGCCTGCTTTCTCGCCTGTGGCCTGTGGCTGCATCACCCAGTCTACCCCTTCACTACTTGTAGTCTGTCTCTGTCTTTGTTTGTCTCTCAGAGAGGGATTTGGGCCATGCCAGGTATGCTCAGGGCTTGCTCCTGGCTCTGTTCCTGGGGATCACTTTTGTCATTGTTTGAGGGATCATATGAAGAGTCAGGATTCGAACTGAGGCAGGTCACATGCATACAAGTGTTCTTAGCCCTGCACTGTCTTTTCAGCTTCCTCCTTGTGTGTGCGATTTCCCACAGTGACACTTTCTCCCACCACCACCACCACCACCACCACCACCACCACACACACACTTTGTGTGGTTGTTGCCATACCTGGAGATCACACTTGTGGCCGAAAATGGAAGTGATGGGAATGTCCTTGGACGTTGCTGGGAGCTGACTTTGTTTCCGGGCAAGGCCACACTCATAGATACTGGGGCTCTATTGACACCTGTGATCCCAGTTTTTGCTCAAGGATAACTCCTACCAGTGTTTGGTGGACCATATGGGGTGCTGGGGTTTAAACTTGAGTCAACCATGTTCAAGGCCAGCAGCATATCTTTGGAAGGGACACAGCAGTAGAGTTAACGCAGACTAATGGAATGACATGGAATGTTAAATGGTATATAAACATGTTGGAGGGAGCAGAGTCCTGAGAACCCCCAAGCTAGATAAAAGACATCAGTTCCCAGTTATGACTGTGGGTGTGCCAGACATTTCCCAAGGAGAACCTGGACTCATTCAAAAGACAAATTAGTGGGTACTGGCCACAGGATGGGTGTGGGGTAAGTGAATAGAGCACTTCATGTTGTTTCTTTACCAGTCTGGCACCAGATTTCAAGGTGACATTCTTCTTGGTATAAAAGAAGCAGGGCAGGAGTACCTACCAAATTTTATGCTCTTAATTTAGACTTTGTAAACTTTTTTTTTTTTTTTTTTTTTTGGTTTTTGGCCTGTGCTCAGGGGTTACTCCTGGCTATCTGCTCAGAAATAGCTCCTGGCAGGCACAGGGTACCATATGGGACACCGGATTCGAACCAACCACCTTAGGTCCTGCATCGGCTGCTTGCAAGGCAAACACCACTGTGCTATCTCTCCGGCCCCAAGAGAATTTTTTTTTGGCCACACCCGTTTGATGCTCAGGGGTTACTCCTGGCTAAGCGCTCAGAAATTGCCCCCATATGCGACGCCAGGGGATTGAACCGCGGTCCTTCCTTGGCTAGCGCTTGCAAGGCAGACACCTTACCTCTAGCACCACCTCGCTGGCCCAGTAAACTTTTTTTCTTTTTTTCTCTTTGTTTTTGTGCCATTTCTGATGATGCTCAAGGCTTACTCCTGCCTGACTCTTTGCTCAGTAATCACTTGAGGCGATACTCGGGAGACCATAGAGAATGCCAGAGATTCGGTCTCCATATACCCCGATTGTACCTTGTGGCATTGTTCCTTTTTTGCTTAGGCACATTAAAATGGGAAAATATTACATATGCAAATAAGTTTTATCTAAAAGAGATATGAACACACAAATTCTTTAATGCAGTGGGGCCTTACACCCTGAACATTGTCATAATGACGTGGCTTAGGCCTCAGAAGAACGGGCATTGTCCATTCACTTCTGAACCATGGATACCATCTACAGAAACAGCCACGGTTGTCTATAACATCACCAGGAAGCAGACCCCTATCAGGGAAGACCCTACTGCTGTCCCAGCTTCAACTTACTCCAAAGAGGGTTCTTTTTAACACCCAGATGACTTCGCAACAAAAACAACCTGCTTTCAGGGCAGGGTTCTCTGCATTGCCCTCTAATGGTGAGGTGAAACTA
The DNA here is from genome assembly GCF_024139225.1 of Suncus etruscus. Classification (NCBI taxonomy): domain Eukaryota; kingdom Metazoa; phylum Chordata; class Mammalia; order Eulipotyphla; family Soricidae; genus Suncus; species Suncus etruscus. The sequence continues at coordinate 148,993,480 of NC_064848.1, read as the reverse complement.
GAGAATACTCTTGACTTCAAATGTAGGATATGCACAGAAACCAGGATCTCTTAACTATA